>NC_142442.1:100215000-100840000 GCF_059453495.1 Arachis ipaensis | reverse complement strand
AATGCTAAAGCCCTCATCAACTTCTCTTCGAAACCAGCAAAGAGCGAAGAACGCTCTTCCTCCTTCCACCGTACCGAACCCTAACCCACCCATCAGAACCAGAGACGCATCGCACCACAGCTCTCCCCGAAGGCGTAAATCACACCATCATCGCAAGTCACCAGAAGCCCCAAATCACAACTTACCATCGTCGCACCATCATCGTCGCTGCGTTGCATTCTTCCCGAATCGTCGCTGCACTGCGTTCTTCCCGAATCGTCACTGCCTCCTTCTTCCCGGCGTCGCTGAGTCTCTCCTCTCCTCTCCTTCTTATGTCGCTGCTGATTGCCATTTTCGCTTGCTGCCATTTAATTCATATAAATTGATCTTGATTAGTGCTGATTTGATTTTAGTAAGTTCATATGGGTTGATTTTGCTGTTTGTTTAAATTCAGAAACGTCCTATTTAATGCCAGAGTGCTGCCGAAATTTCTCAATCTTTTTCCCTGTTTACAGTTTGTTAGTTTAATTAGTTTGTTCAGTTTTTGTTAAATTAGTCGATTTAGCTATGCATGCTTAGTGGATTATAGGTGGTTAGGAACTAGGAAGTTGTATCTGATTTGTAGTGGATTTAGGTTGAACTTTTTGGTAGCTACTGATGCCTGGAATGTTCTCTTCTCAAATTGTATAGTGCGTGCTGTTTTATCCTTGTTAATGGCTTATTATGCTAATTTTTATATCGCTGCTGATTGCCATTTTCACTTGCTGCCATTTAATTCATATAAATTGATCTTGATTATAAAAATGTGTAGTTTTATATTTGAATTTTTTTTTTATGTTTACAGGAAAACTATGTTGAAGGGGAAATCGAACATGATTAAGGTCAACTTTTTAAAAGCAAATGTTATAGGATAAAAGTCATGAAATTGTGGACATGATGACTATTTGTTACTTAGCTATTTCAACTCTCTCTTTTGTTATTATATTTTTTGCAAACTTAGATGATATTGTGGATCTTACAACAATTTTTATAAGTTAAATTTGATGGGAAATATTCAATTATTTTTCTTTAGTGACTTAATTCAAATAGTATGTTATTTACTAACACTAATCAAATAAAAAAAACTTGAAATTAATTTAATTCACGAGAAAACTATTGTAAATAAAAAATTATATAACAAAAAATCGTTGTCAATAGTTACAAAAGACAATGGTGTTAAAACCGTTGCCAAAACGCGACTCCAAAGGGAATGCTTTAAAACCGTTATTTTAGATTATTATAAAATGCCAATGGTATTAAAACCGTTGCCAAAAACGACATCAACAGTAACGCTTTAAAACCGTTGTCCTAGATGGCTATAAACTGGCAACGGTTTTAAAACCGTTGCCAGAACCTGGCACCAACAGTAACAGTTTAAAACCGTTGGCTATGTGAATAATAAAATGACAACAGTTTAAAACCGTTGCCTATCCAGTTACGGTTTTAAACCGGTCATGTTAATAGGAACGGTTCGAAACCGTTGCCTATTGAGTAACGGATCAAAACCGTTGTTTAAAATTTTTCGTCAAAACCGTTGTCTATGCTACTAACTGTGGCAACGGTTTTTCTGTTAGCGTTGCCTTAGGTAAAAAACCGTTGCCTTTGAGCATTGGTAACGGCCGCATATACCACAGGTCAAAAACCGTTGCCAAAGCGTTGCCTAAAGCTTTGGGAACAGTTTTTTAATCTACGGCAACGGTTTTTGACCGTTGCGATAAGCCTTGTTTGTTGTAGTGCATTTGGGCTATGTAATGCTCCTGCATCATTTCAACGCTGCATGCTTTCTATCTTCTCAAATATGATAGAAAAATTAATTGAAGTCTTTATGGATGACTTTTCAGTATTCGGAGATTCCTTTCCTAATTGCCTAAATCACCTTGCCTTGGTATTAAAAAGATTTCAAGAGACCAATTTGGTCTTGAATTGGGAAAAATACCACTTTATGGTGACAGAAGGAATAGTCCTTGGCCATAAAGTTTCTAACCAAGGCATTGAGGTAGACAGAGCTAAGGTGGAACTCATTGAAAAATTACCCCCACCAAGTGATGTCAAGGCAATTAGGAGCTTTTTAGGGCATGCTGGCTTTTACAGAAGATTTATTAAAGATTTTTCAAAGATAGCCAAGCCCTTAAGCAATCTCCTTGTATCTGATACACCATTTATCTTTGATGAGAAATGCATGCTAGCATTCAAAAACATGAAAAAGAGGCTTGATGAATGGATTTTTGACGGTTTAGAATTTCACAAATGAAATCTCGTTGCAAGTATAGTTTCTAAACCAATCACTAATCCTTTCATACAAAAAGTTGTTTGTCACTAAAACAAACCCCTAAAATTTATAAACCGAAGTATTCAAACCTCGGGTCGTTCTCCCTAGGAATTGTAATGAAGTGTTTTGTTATCGGTTGTGAGTTATATTTGGGGTTTTAATAAGAAACATGAAAAGTAAATGGCAATGAAAATAAACTAACAACTATAAAAGGCTCTTGGCAAGGTGTGAGAACTAGAAGTCCTATCCTAGTTATCCTTCTCAATTGTGATGAGAATTGTTCATTGCTACCACTTAGTTAACCCTTACTAATTAAAGGAATGTCAAGTGGATGAATTGACTTGAGCCACAAGTCCTAGCCAACTCCCAAGGAAAGACTAGCTTTAGTGCACTCCAAACCAATTAGCAATCTCTCCAATTATCAATCAACAAAGGAATTAGATAACTCAAGTGTCACTAATTACTCTACCTAAGCCAAGAGGAACAAAATCTACACTAAAACTAAAAGAGACATTTCAACAAACACATAAAGTGCAAGAGGAGTAAACATTATTAAATGCAAGAATTAAAGGAATCTACAACTACAAAAACAAGATATCAACAATAGAAAAGCAAAGAAGACACATTTATTATGAATTACCTCTTATTGAATTGGAAGAATATAGAAGGAGCAATACTAGATCTACAACAAAGTATAAGAACAACATAAAGGAAATTACAACAAAGGAATAGAAGAAGATTGAATGTAGCAACAAAGAATTGAGAGATAGAAGTGGAAGAAAGCAAAGATTAAAACCTAGATCTAAGAACTAAACCTAATTCTAATCCTAATTCTAGAGAGAAGAGAGAGCTTCTCTCTCTAGAAACTAACTCTCACTACTAAAACTAAGCTAATTGGTAACTAACACATGTTTCTCTCTTCACTCCTTGGGTTAAATAGCATTAGAAATGAGTTGGATTGGGCCCACAAGGCTTTAGAATTTGTTGGCCACGTTTTGCTTTAAGTGAACTAGGTGGCAGCAACGGCGCGTGCGCGTACTTTGCGCATGCGCGCCACCATACATGTAGCAACTATGGCAAATCTTATATCGTTTCGAAGCCCCGGATGTTAGATTTCCAACCCAACTAGAACCGCATCATTTGGACCTCTGTAGCTCAAGTTATGGTCGATTAAGTGCGAAGAGGTCGGCTTGACAGCTTTCCGGTTCTTCCATTTCTTCATGAGTTCTCCAACTTTTCATGCTTTCTTTCTTCATTCCCTTGATCCAATCTTTGCCTCCTAAACCTTAAATCACTTAACAAACATATCAAGGCATCTAATAGAATCAAGGTGAATTAAATTTAGCTATTTTAAGACCTAAAAAGCATGTTTTCACTCTTAAGCACAATTAAAGGAGAATATACAAAACCATGCTATTTCATTGAATAAATGTGGGTAAAAGGTGATAAAATCCCCTAAATTTAATACAAGATAAACCGTCAAATTGGGGTTTGTCAACCTCCCCACACTTAAACCAAGCATGTCCTCATGCTTAAGCCAAGAATGAAGTAAGGGTATGGCATTTATTCAATGGAAACTAACTAAATGCAATCTACCTATATGCAACTATCTAAATGAATGCAAGTGCTTGGTCAAAATAAATTAATTCCCAAGAAACATATATGCACAAGGGCTAAGGACTAGCAAGTCTAATCCATAATTGAATTGAGTTATTAAATATTTTTACAAACTTGCATGAAGAATGATGATCATAGGTGAAAACATGTAATTGAGCATCGAACCCTCACCGGATGTGTTTGCACTCTATTCGCTCAAGTGTTTAGGGTTGATTCACTCAATTCTCTCCTAATCATGCTTTCTAAGATTTGTTCTTCTTCTAACAATCAACATATATTTCATGCATGCATACATCTATCATGAGGTCTTTTTCTTAGGTTGTAATGGGGTTAGGGTCAAGGTAGGATGCATATTTGGTCAAGTGAGCTTAAAATTTGAATCTTTGATAAACTTAGACTTCCCACCTAACCTATGACATCCTATACAATTATGTTCTAACCTAACTACCCATTTTCTCACTTTTTCACATACTCATGCATTTTCTTTTCATTTCACAGCACTTATGCATTGATCTTATTGAGCTTCACTTTGGGGCATTTTGTCCCCTTTTTATTATTTTTATTCTTTTTTTTCTTTCTTTTTCTATTTTTTTTTCTTTTCTTTTCCATATTGTTTTTCTTTTTCACTTTTATTTCTTTTTCTTTTGTTTTTCTTATTTTTTTTCTTTTTATATACAAGAACCTCAATGCATAAGGTTTTACATTTGATCAATACATGAGTATGTACTTAATTCCCAATATTTACAATAATAATACAAAACTACCCTTTTATTCACCCAATGTCCCAAGGTTCCCACACTTGAATGATACACACACTCTAGCCTAAGCTAATCAAAGATCCAAATAAGGACATTTATTATTTTTCGCTTTAAGGCTTGTAATATGCTAGATTAAGAACAGGTGGGTTAATCGTAAGCTCAAATTTGGCTAACAATGGAAGATAAAAGGTAGGCTATTTGGGTAAGTGAGCTAAATGAAATGATGGCCTCAATCACATAAATGCATGAATACACAAAATAATGGACATAAAGAATCAAACAAATCAAAGATTACAATCATAGAAAGAGAATAATGCACACAAGAAGGAAAAATAAGTGGTTGTAAGATGTAACCACACCGTTAGGCTCAAATCTCACAAGCTTGTGTTCTTAGCTCAAAACATGTTCCATAATATATATAATTCAAGCAAGTTCTATGAAAAGTTTTCACTCAAATCAATTGACATGCCCTATAGATAGAAATCTTGAAAAATTCTCATTATTTTGACTAAGCTTATTGTGTATGCATATGCAAAAATAAGAAAATGCAAGTAAAAATCCTAAAATCCTAGAATGAAATGCAAAAGTGTTGGAATTAGAAATTTGTCACCCAAAATCGCCGACCGGTTGGACGACCTCCCCACACTTAAAAGTTTGCACCGTCCTCGGTGCACTCAAAGATGAGCAAGGGGGTACGGCGAATCTCCAGATTGCTGCATGTTCTTTCTGCCGCTTCCATGTGTGCTTGTGGTGCATTGTTCATGAAAAATAAAAATATAACACCATAAGACGAGAAGATATAAAAGCAAAGAAGCATACATTGTTGGAATGAGGTAGATCACTAGAAATGAGTGAGCGAATTAGTGTGACATGAATGACAAATAAGTGTGTGAATTCTAAATTGCGCGGTTTAGAACACACATTAGCATAAAAGCTATGTCACAAAAGAAGCATGCACTTCACTTATCCTAGTGTGCTTGAGATGCTTTAAGTAAGCTTGTAAGGTAAGACAAGCATTAGAGAAGCATGAAAGCATTCAAGTCAAACATATGGATGGATATAATCATGAAATACAATGCATTAAGGTAAATGCACAACATCATCCATCAAGAGGTAGCCTAATCGAGGGAAAAGGATCCAAATCACATGGTGGCTAGCTACAACATGCAATTCAAAAGAGTTATAAGCTCGAAGACAATTCTCATCACTTGGTATTTTTCAAAAGGTAAACATGAAGAACTCAAAACCAAGTAACAAAATATAACCTCAATCATAGAATCCAACAAAGATTATCTAAACACATTCATGCTAAAATAGCATTTAGGCAATAAGGGATATAGCAATGTATAGTAAACAAAGTCAATACTCCAACACTTATGATGAAAAGAGAGAAAATGAAATGAAAACTAAATTAAAACTAACTAATCAATTAACTAACTAACTAATTTGTTAACTAAAATAATTGGTTGTCAATGGTGTTTGGAAATGTTGGATGAGGGGTAGGAGAAAGGAGAGGGAAAGAATAGAAAGAGGGGAAGAAAAGAAATGTGGTGAAGGAAGGAAATCCGCGTGTACGCGCGCATGCCGCGCGCGCACGGATGGCTTATTTCGAGAGTGACGCGTACGCGTCATGTGCGCGAGCGCGCAAATAGGTTTGTGCCAAAGGCACAACGTTGGCGCGGCGCAGGCACAACTCTCTGGAAAATGTATGGAGGTTGGAACTTCTCAATCCACGCGTACGCACGCATGGCGCGCGCGCGTGGATGGTCGAAAATGCTGTAAGTGCGCGTACGCGTCATGTATGCGTACGCGTGGATGGTGCTCTGTTTTTCAAAAAATTTTTTCTATGTTTTTGCACCAATCCAAGCATTCCAAACCTCCAAACAGCTACCAAAACACCATAAAACCTTATTTAACATACTTAAACTACCAAACATACTCAACTAACTAAACAAAACATGAAATTAAACTAATTCTACCAATATATACAAAAGAGAAAATGAAAGGATTTTACCATGGTGGGTTGTCTCCCACCTAGCACTTTTGTTTATTTTCCTTAAGTTGGACTTATGGGGAGCTCCTCATCAAGGTGGCTTGTGCTTGTATTCATCTTGGAACTCCCACCAATGCTTGGTTCTCCATTGTGCCCCAAGATTCTTCATGGATTGAGCCAAGTCTTGATGGAGTTCTTCACAAGCTTGGGGCTCCCAAAGTTGATCCTCTTCTTGTAATCCGGGATCCCACACTTTGTTTTCACACCGGTCTTGAGGTTGATCATCATTATTAGTCCAACCAGGTGGTGAGTGAGGTGAATTCTCTATATAGTGGCCAACAAGCCTCCTAGACCCATCTATTTGAGCACTATTCCCACCTTTGTATTCAACTCTTGAAGTATCAACCAAAATGAGCCTTGATTTGCAATGCCAACCACGAAACATCTTTCGCTTACGCTTCATCCCACAAAGCATCCTAAGTTGACCATCCGTTTCAAGCAAGCCATACTCAAGTGGGACAATAAAGCTAATAGAAATGAATTTTACCCACTCAAGTGAAGGGGTAGATGACAACCTAGGCAAAGATGCTTCCAAAGATCTTGACAAAGCATAACCAACCCTCGTTCTTCTATTTCTAGGGACTTCCACCTCTTCACAAGATCTCTTAATCTCAATCCTTTGTTCAACAATTTTATCTAAACCTTTTCCTTTACTCAAATCATAATAGGGAGGGTGAGAAAAATTTACCTCCTCAATGCTTTCAAATCCAACCGGAGAAGGTTCTTCATGCTTAAAGGATTCTTCACCACTAAGACTTGATGCTTGATCTTCATCACCAAGGGAACTCAATTCTTTCTCTATCCCATCCAAGTCTTCATATGGAATATGCCTTGGAAGGTGTGCACTTTCCTCCCTAGCATCAATTTCAATCATCTTGGAGGGGTTTTCTTCAACTCTATGTTCCCATGGAAGCTCCGCATCTCCTAAGTCTTCAACCAATTCTTCCCATTCTTCAATAATCATAGCTTCCTCCAATTGTTCCAATACAAAGCAACTTCCCTCATTCTCCACCAATCTCTCTTTTATGTTATGCTCTTCATTTGATTCCCCACATGTAGCCATGGGAGTTCCTTGAGAGTTCAAGCATTGGGATGCTAACCGGTTTACCACCTCATCCAAGGCGGCCGTGAATTGTTGCACATCCCTTTTCATTTCCTCTTGTCCTTGAACAAGAACATCAAGGATGTCATCCATTGGAGGTTGGGGTGGATGGAAGGGTTCATCAATTTGGGGGAAGGGTTCATAGTAGGAAGGTGGTTCTTCTTGGTAGAGTTGTGGTGGTTCAATAATTTCCACTCTTTCCACTTGTTGCACAACACGCTCCACGGTTGCTTGAAGTTGATCCAATGTTTCCTTGAGATGATCCTTTGACTCTTGTTCCTCTTGGATAATATGATTAGGATCATATGGCTCATGGATTGATGGACATGAATATTCTTCCATGGGAGGTTGTGGTAGAAAGTGGTATTCATCTTGTGGTTGAAAATTTTCATACATTTGTGGTTGAAAATTTTCATATAATTGAGGTGGTTCATCTTGGTAATAACATGGAGGGGGTGGCTCTTGGAAGTGGTGATGTTGAGATGGTGGTGGCTCTATATGTGGTTCATATGGCTCATACGGTTGTTGTAATGGTGGATATGGATGAGGGTCATATGAAGGTGGTTGGTGAAAAGTGGCTTTTGAGTATGGTTGAGGGTTATGTTGAGGGTATGGCTCATAGGCATATGGTGGTGGTTCTTGAAAGTCACAAGGGAGTTCACCATAGCCATTAGATTGGTATGCATCAAAGAATGGCTCTTCTTCATAGTGTATTGGTGGAGGTTGTTGCCATGAGGATTGATCATATGCATATGGCTCCTCCCACCTTTGGTCATCCCATTCTTGATACACATCTTCATTGTAGCTCCCATCACCTACAACATAGTTGTAATCACACTCATAGCCAAAGTGAGAATTCATAGTGAAAAGTAAAAATAGGAAGCAAAAGCTAACAAGAAATAATGAAACAAAGTCCTAGAACTAGCAAAAACTAACAAGCAATCCAAAAATCAAGCTATTCACAATATTCACATATATGCAATAACCAATAACATAACACCATTGCAACTCCCCGGCAACGGCGCCATTTTGATGAATGGATTTTTGACGGTTTAGAATTTCACAAATGAAATCTCGTTGCAAGTATAGTTTCTAAACCAATCACTAATCCTTTCATACAAAAAGTTGTTTGTCACTAAAACAAACCCCTAAAATTTATAAACCGAAGTATTCAAACCTCGGGTCGTTCTCCCTAGGAATTGTAATGAAGTGTTTTGTTATCGGTTGTGAGTTATATTTGGGGTTTTAATAAGAAACATGAAAAGTAAATGGCAATGAAAATAAACTAACAACTATAAAAGGCTCTTGGCAAGGTGTGAGAACTAGAAGTCCTATCCTAGTTATCCTTCTCAATTGTGATGAGAATTGTTCATTGCTACCACTTAGTTAACCCTTACTAATTAAAGGAATGTCAAGTGGATGAATTGACTTGAGCCACAAGTCCTAGCCAACTCCCAAGGAAAGACTAGCTTTAGTGCACTCCAAACCAATTAGCAATCTCTCCAATTATCAATCAACAAAGGAATTAGATAACTCAAGTGTCACTAATTACTCTACCTAAACCAAGAGGAACAAAATCTACACTAAAACTAAAAGAGACATTTCAACAAACACATAAAGTGCAAGAGGAGTAAACATTATTAAATGCAAGAATTAAAGGAATCTACAACTACAAAAACAAGAGATCAACAATAGAAAAGCAAAGAAGACACATTTATTATGAATTACCTCTTATTGAATTGGAAGAATATAGAAGGAGCAATACTAGATCTACAACAAAGTATAAGAACAACATAAAGGAAATTACAACAAAGGAATAGAAGAAGATTGAATGTAGCAACAAAGAATTGAGAGATAGAAGTGGAAGAAAGCAAAGATTAAAACCTAGATCTAAGAACTAAACCTAATTCTAATCCTAATTCTAGAGAGAAGAGAGAGCTTCTCTCTCTAGAAACTAACTCTCACTACTAAAACTAAGCTAATTGGTAACTAACACATGTTTCTCTCTTCACTCCTTGGGTTAAATAGCATCAGAAATGAGTTGGATTGGGCCCACAAGGCTTTAGAATTCGTTGGCCACGTTTTGCTTTAAGTGAACTAGGTGGCAGCAACGGCGCGTGCGCGTACTTTGCGCATGCGCGCCACCATACATGTAGCAACTATGGAAAATCTTATATCGTTTCGAAGCCCCGGATGTTAGATTTCCAACCCAACTGGAACCGCATCATTTGGACCTCTGTAGCTCAAGTTATGGTCGATTAAGTGCGAAGAGGTCGGCTTGACAGCTTTCCGGTTCTTCCATTTCTTCATGAGTTCTCCAACTTTTCATGCTTTCTTTCTTCATTCCCTTGATCCAATCTTTGCCTCCTAAACCTTAAATCACTTAACAAACATATCAAGGCATCTAATAGAATCAAGGTGAATTAAATTTAGCTATTTTAAGACCTAAAAAGCATGTTTTCACTCTTAAGCACAATTAAAGGAGAATATACAAAACCATGCTATTTCATTGAATAAATGTGGGTAAAAGGTGATAAAATCCCCTAAATTTAATACAAGATAAACCGTCAAATTGGGGTTTGTCAAGGCTGTCTTCAGCCCATATCATTACCCCACTTGATTGGAAGTTACCATTCGAACTGATGTGTGATGCATCTGATTTTGCAGTTGGGGCAGTGTTAAGATAGAGGAAAGATAACTTAGTCCATGTTATATACTATGCCAGCAAGGTCCTCAATGACACTCAAAGAAATTATACCATTACTGAAAAGGAGTTGCTGGTAATAGTTTTTGCATTTGACAAGTTTTGATCATACCTCATTGGTTCCAAAGTGATTGTTTTAACAGATCACACAGCACTTAAATATTTGTTTGCCAAACAGAAATCAAAACCAAGATTGATAAGATGGATCTTGTTGTTGCAGGAATTCAATATTGAGATTAGAGACAAGAAAGGAGTGGAGAACAAGGTAGCAGATCACCTATCCAGAATCCCTCATAATAAAGGTGGAACACATGATGCAAGTGTAAATGAGTTCTTCCCAGATGAGCAGTTAATGGTGGTTTTCAAAGCACCCTAGTTTGCGAATATTGCCAATTTCAAGGCAACTGGGACTTTGCCTCCAGAGATCAACAAACATCAAAAGAGAAAACTCATTAATGATGCTAAATATTTCATCTGAGATGAGCCATATCTCTTCAAGAAGTGTTCAGATGGAATCCTTAGAAGATGCATTTCAGAAGAAGAGGGATGAGAGGTCTTATGAAACTGCCATGGCTCGTGCTGTGGAGGCCACTTTTGAGGGGAAAGAACTGCAGCCAAGGTACTACAAAGTGGATTCTTTTGGCCCACCCTTTTCAGGGATGCCAAAGAACTAGTGAAGAACTGCAATGAATGTCAAAGAGCTAGAAACTTACCTAAAAGAAATGAGATGCCACAGAATTTCATCTTAAAGCTAGAACTGTTTAATGTATAGGAATCGATTTCATGGGTCCATTCCCAACCTCATATTCAAACAAGTATATCTTAATAGCGGTGGATTACGTATCCAAGTGGGTAGAGGCTATCGCAACCCTAACAAATGATAACAAGGTGGTCATGAACTTCCTCAGAAAGAATGTCTTTAGCCAGTTCGGAGTCCCACGAGCACTCATCAGTGATGGAGGGAGCCATTTTTGCAACAGACCACTAGAAGCTCTTCTCCTAAAATACAGGGTAAAAACACAAGGTTGCTACACCTTACCACCCCCAAACAAGTGGGCAAACCGAGATATCTAACAGAGAGTTAAAAAGGATCCTGGAAAAGATTGTGGGACCATCAAGAAATGACTGGTCGAAGAAGCTAGATGATGCTCTTTGGGCATACAGGACGGCATTCAAAACACCAACTGGGATGTCCCTGTATCAACTGGTGTATGGAAAGGCCTGCCATATACCATTAGAGCTGGAACACAAAGCCCTCTGGGCTCTCAAGCTACTAAATTTTGATAGTATTGCTGCTGGTGAAAAAAGAGTCTTGCAGCTGCAGGAACTGGAGGAGTTTAGGTCTCAAGCCTATGAAAATGCCAAGATCTATAAGGAAAAGGCGAAGAGAAGGCACGACCTCAATCTGACACCCAGGAGCTTCGAAAAAGGACAGTACGTGCTCCTCTACAACTCCAAATTGAGACTTTTCCCTAGGAAACTCAAATCAAGGTAGTCAGGACCCTTTCTTGTCACAAAGGTCTCACCTTATGGACACATAGAAATCATGGAGGAAAGCTCAAAGAGGACTTTCACTGTGAATGGACAAAGGCTCAAATACTACATGGGCAACATGGGGGAGAGCCCCAAAATGAAGTATCATCTTAAATAATGGAGAAATCGTCGAGCTAGCGACGCCAAAAGAGCGCTTCATTGGGAGGCAACCTGTAATGACCCAACTTCAAGAACGTTATGATCGTACCAAAAGTAAGGCGTTACCAACCTACTTTCCTTTATTAACTATTTTCTATTGAGCCTTTAGGTCGATATCGCGATTTAGTTTTATAGAAAATTCCAGAAAATTTTGTTTTTGTTTATTAAAAACATATATCAAGATCACCAGATGATAATAATCACATAATTATTAATAATAATATCTGACATACAAAGATTTCAAATAAAACTCAGATACAAATCCTATCCTTCTGTATAAAATAAAAATGTTAAACAACAAGAGCGAGGGAACTCTATAAAAGCAACTTAACTCATACACTTAACTCATAAATATAGTCCAACAATCATCCGCAGCTTCAAACTGAGTCTTCGAACCTGTGTTACTGAAAGGGTGGAAGATTTTGGGGTGAGAACAAACCACACGTTCTCAGTAGGGAATGGAAATGCCGTAAAAGTAATGATGAACATGCAAATAACTAACTCCAGTTTCCAATGTAGTTTTCTTTATAAAACCTTTTCAAAATTTCTTAAGACTTACTTGAAACTGTTTAAATCCCTTTCTTTAAATCATATTACTTAAATAAAGTCTCAACCGCATTAGCAATTCTTCAGCTACAAATAGCATTCCTCAACCATCACAATAACTAAGTACATCAGCAACATAAATAATATACCCAAACCTCACTTCACAAATACCATTCCTCAATACTTCATTAAGTTCAAAACATCAACAAAATATCTAATCAAACACACAAACAAGTCACCAAGACAAGCAGCACAATCACAAAGAAACAAGACTAGCAACACGATCAAATGCATATGGACAAACAATATGATGCATGTCTGTCCTAAGCAGGCCATGAGCTCACGTGTTGGTTGGCTGCCCGCAATCCCGACATTTACCCGGTCACGAGTAATCCCAATTTTCCGGATACGATTTTCCGTTCCTAAATAAATGCGCATATAAGAATAGCTACTCATCTGAGACAGCCTCTGCTTACTGCAGGAAAATATATATACTCTGCTCTGCTCTGGGGAAGCGGAAAATAGCTGTAGGTAACTTAATTTCCCTACAGAAGCTCTGCGTTGCATTAAGCAACTAATATATATATATATATATATATATATATATATATAGCTCTGGGTTGCATCAAGCAACAAATAATCACATAATCATTCTCATTATCATCATTCGTTATCATTCTCATTATTCATCATCACTTTGACATTCTTATGCAGTACCTCTTTCTTTCTCTGTTCACTTATGCTATTCAAATTCAATCATACTATACAAATTTTACATCTTTCACTTTTACAACATCTTTAGCTAAAACCATTTCTCTTTATCATTCGGATTCAAATATTATAAAATTCACCAAACTTCTGAAAAGTAATCCTTTATTTTAAGCCTAAATCATAACCCTTTTCATATTGAATCCAACTCAACATAATTCCTTTCTTAAATAATTCAAACTTGAAATATAAACCTTTTCTTGGTAATTCCAAATTCAAAATAGTATAATTCTTCTCTTATTTAGATAAAACTCAAATAATATAATTTTTCAAGTTCAAATTTTCTAAAATGACTTCTCAAACAAAACCTTAGGTTTTTATAAAATTTCGACAGCACCTCCCATAAAAATCGGACTTAACCACCCTTACGGGTTCCTTCTTTCTCAACATCTCATCAAACCTTTCTCAACAATTACCACAATAATATATTCTTAAAAACATTTGATAATAGTATAGAAAATCTATTTCTCAAGTTCCATATCCAAGTAATCACCAAAACAACATCAGCAGTCTAATTTCAGTTTTATTTTTAAAATATCAAACGAATTCGGAATTACGCAAACTTTGTATCCATGCGACCGTCTCGGATTAAGATTTCTATTAAGCAAAAAATCACAATTTTTTGCTGGCTCTAGCTTCGGAGATATAAGCAAAACCGTGACTGCTCTGTAGTGTGTTAAAACCAGAAGACAGCAGCAGCGTACAGTATTCGAAATTTCATATAAAATCCAAATTAAATCCAACCACCTTCAAAATTAATGTGGTGAAACATAACTTATCCAAATTTCTTTCTCAATTGGTTCCAAGGTCATACCATTTTTAATGAAGGAGTTACGTAGCTTGGAAGTTAAGTAATTTTCTGCTGAAATCTGTTTTACAAATCATTGAACACAACCTCTTCCAAGTCCCATAACTCACTGATTAAAACATGGAAAACCCTGAAATTTAAATCATATATACTAACCATGCTCAAATTTCACCTCCAATTGGTTGCATCTCAATATAATTCCAGAATTAAAAATTATAAAGGCTCAAAGTTACTGACTTAGAAAACAAAACCTGATTTTTACTGCATAATACATCTTACTTTAAAAATTCATATCTTTAAAACCACAACTCTAAAAATTCTAAATTTTTATGAAATTAAAGTACTAGGACCAGAGTTTCATTTAAAACTGGCTCCATTTCAAAATTCTAACTGAAGAATTTTTAATAGAGGAAACAATTTGCTGCTGTGTTAAACGTTCTGCAGAAAACCAGATTTGACATTCCTAATTCAAAAATTTACCACAAATCATAAACTTAATGAAAAAGTCTCAAATTCACCAGCCCAGCTTCCTATATCCCAAAGCTTAATCCAGACTTAGTCCCACGTAATTCCAATCATCATAGAATTAGTTATAGATTTTCAAAGTCTCCGGCTTCATTTAAAAGTAATGCAGAAAATCAAGTTTTACATTTTAACTTTGAAAAATCTTAACTAGTTCTATAGTCAATTCAAATTTCCCAAAATTGAATCCCAACAACAACTTTAATTACAGTTTACTCAGCCTTTACTCTCATATCATTTCGATTATCGTTGTGAATAACTGATTCTCTTCCAAAGTCATCTTTTAATCTCAAAAATCAGATTTTCAGCAACTAGTTCAACATTATAAGATTCAATCTTCCAATTATTCCTTAAGCCCAACTTCAATTAATCACTAACTAAACCCATTACAATAAACCAACTCAACAGCAATAGTTTCAATTTGACCCATCAAAATACCGAAATCACAATAATCTCTCATCAAACAATTTATAAATTCAATCTCACAAAATCATCAAATTTAACCAAAGTTCCCATCAAAAATTTCAATCATTCCAATCATAATTTCAGCCGCACAACTCAACTAATTCAGTATAATCACATAGAGTTAGAACTTTTCAACAATTCCATTCATATCAGAAAAAACAATATCAATTACAACTTCAAACACTCACAACAAAGCCCAAAGACATTCACAGCTTTAACCTGAATTCAATAATCCAATTGAAGCACTAACACATCATCAAACTTACTCCAAATTTCACAACCTCAACCATCATCACAATAATCCCAAACCAAACACAAATCTAACTCAGTTCATCAATTATCATTACGACAACTTTTCAATAGTTAACTCATCAAATTTTAATTTAACAAGTATTATCAAATGAATCACCATTCACAGCCACATTTAATTCCAGTCACAGCTCAAAATATTCACAACAACTAACAAATTTCAAATGCATTTCAGGTTATTCATGACAATTAAGAAATTCTAAACCATTGTTAACCATTTTCACTTATTCCAATAACTTGGTGGGCATTCTAAATTAAGAACGTTAAATCCCCTACCTCAAAGTCGAAACTCACGGAATTCACTAAACGCAGCTGCTCCATTAGCAGTTTCCAGCACCTATTTCCATGGCAGCAACAATGACAAGGTTAAAGGCCTCCTTTCCTCTCCGATCTGAGATTCTAGAAGTAGCAGCCATTTTCAAACAGAGCCAGCAGCAACGTGAGGTGGCCACGGCAGCAAGCAAAAACCATGAATTCAAATCGGATAAAAGTAACAATTCTGGAAGTTCAATTCTGGAAGTTCAGGGCAAAATCAAATTGGAACAAGAGCAAGACTAATAAAATGGCAGTGGAATAAACAAAAACATCAAGTGATGATTCAGAACACGAATGTCTTACAACAATTAGAAGGTAATAACAGAACGACGAAGCTACGGCAGCGGTATAGGCAACTGCAATAGAAAGTCGGAGGGTGGCAGAGCAACTTCCTCCTCCAGCGACGGCTTGGTGAGACGCGGCAGCAGCAGGGTGCAACAACGGCGGCGCTACAGCTCAGTAACGGCGACGCGGTGGCAGCTCGCGTGGATGGCGACGGCAACCCACAGCACTGACGACGACAAGGCTGGTCGCGGGCTTCTTCCTCGCGGTGTCTGGCTCTCTCTCCGCGCTTGACGGCGTTTGGTGGCAATGGAGGCATGGCGGCGACACAGCAAAGGTTCCCTCCTCCCTTGGCTCTCGCGCGGTTTTTCCTTCCTCCTTGAACAGCGACGACGGCGTCCTCTTCGTCGGCAATAATGACGGCGGCGATGGCGAGGCGAGCTGGACGTGGTGCAGCTCCGTTCACAAGGTGTGGGTGTGTGACAGAAGGGGTGTGGGCTGAATGAGTGCAGTGTCCTGAGTGTGAATGTGTGCTGCGGTGAAGCTGAGGAAGAGAGGGGGAGTTTGTACGCTTGTGATGAGGGTGACGGTGCTGAGGAGGGTGGGGGAGGGTTAGGGTTTCTGATTAGTAACTTAGGGTTTCCAATTTAGGATTTAGGGTTAGAAATTAGGATTTTATAAAGAAATAAGGATAGATATGAATAGATATTTTGATAAAATTGAAGGTAGAGTAATTTTAAAATCAAACATATTCTATTAAAAATATTTAGGAACATTATTTATCAACATATTGCTAAGTTCAATCAATTATTTCTAATTTAAATTATAAAATGAACAAGTTAATTATATTTTGTAAAGTACAATTTAAATTCAAATATCAATTTTCTAGATTAAATCATACAAATCTCTATTATTTTTCTATCTCCGAAACTTTAATTTCAATTTATAAAATAATTAATTATAATATAAATTGTACATAAATATTAATTGACTTAAACTTAAAGTATTTATAAATATCAATCTAATCATTTCTAATAAAATAATTTCAAGGAGTTCAAATTAATATCATATTTCATTCAAAATAGAATTTATTTAAATCAAATTATACAATTCTTCTTATTTTTCAATTATCAAAATTATAATTTCAATTATACCAAATATCTAATAAAATTTATATAAAAATTCTAATTAATTTAAACTCCAATTATCATGAAACTCCATTTAATTACCTTTAGCAAAATAATTTTCTTAAAATAAATCACAAATAATTAATTATTTGATTTTCAAAAACTAGGGTTGTTACATTCTACCCACCTTAGAAAAATTTTCACCCTCGAAAATTGCTAGAATAAAATAAGTTCAAACTGAAATCAAAGAAAGCAGAATATATGGATAAAGTATAGGCATGAACAAGAATGAAGATTCAAGAAGAATCAGGTAAGCAAGTAGATTACAAGCAAGCAAAGGTATACAAGAATGACAAGGTACGGTTGGGAAAGAATGAAACCACATTCTGAGGAGAAATCTCAAACAAGAGAATTCCAATGAAAGCAATGAAGAAAAGGATGGCACGAGTTCATGTGGCACGAATAAAGATTTTACGTCAAAACGAAACCAATTCCATAACTTCTAACGCTCCCAAACCCCGTGAATCACATTACCTATTACTTCTATTTCGTCTATGATAACCTGTTAGTGTTGCCATGTACATAAATCATAAGTATTAAGTTGGCCAGACCTAATACCATGAGGAATGCAATGGTAAACTAACAGCATTAATCATCAGACAGTCATGCATATAGAACTCAAACTCTTGTTATCAGAACAAGTCATTAAGCATGACAGACACTTAGAGTATGCAGTGAAGCATAGTCAGTCCATTCCCAAGGCTCTAACAGGAACAAACTGCTATGATACCATTTGTAACGACCCAACTTCCAAAATGTCATGATCGTACCGAAAGTAAGGCGTTACCAACCTACTTTCCTTTATTAACTATTTTCTATTGAGCCTTTAGTTTGAATTCGCGATTTAGTTTTATAGAAAATTCTAGAAAATTTTGTTTTTGTTTATTAAAAACATATATCAAGATCACCAGATGATAATAATCACATAATTATTAATAATAATATCTGACATACAAAGATTTCAAATAAAACTCAGATACAAATCCTATCCCTCTGTATAAAATAAAAATGTTAAACAATAAGAGCGAGGGAACTCTATGAAAGCAACTTAACTCATACACTTAACTCATAAATATAGTCCAACAATCATCCGCAGCTTCAAACTGAGTCTTCGAACCTGTGTCACTGAAAGGGTGGAAGATTTTGGGGTGAGAACAAACCACACGTTCTCAGTAGGGAATGAGAATGCCGTAAAAGTAATGATTAACATGCAAATAACTAACTCCAGTTTCCAATGTAGTTTTCTTTATCAAACCTTTTCAAAATTTCTTAAGACTTACTTGAAACCGTTTAAATCCCTTTCTTTAAATCATATTACTTAAATAAAGTCTCAACCGTATTTGCAATTCTTCAGCTACAAATAGCATTCCTCAACCATCACAATAACTAAGTACATCAGCAACATAAATAATATACCCAAACCTCACTTCACAAATTCCATTCCTCAATACTTCATTAAGTTCAAAGCATCAACAAAATATCTAATCAAACACACAAACAAGTCACCAAGACAAGCAGCACAATCATAAAGAAATAAGTCTAGCAACACGATCAAATGCATATGCACAAACAATATGATGCATGTCTGTCCTAAGCAGGCCATGAGCTCACGTGTCGGTTGGCTGCCCGCAATCCCGACATTTACCCGGTCACGAGTAATCCCGATTTTCCGGATACGATTTTTCGTTCCTAAATAAATGCGCATATAATAATAGCTGCTCATCTGAGACAACCTCTGCTTATTGCAGGAAAATATATATATACTCTGCTCTGCTCTGGGGAAGCGAAAAATAGCTGTAGGTAACATAGTTTTCCTACAGAATCTCTGGGTTGCATTAAGCAACTAATATATATTAAATATAGCTCTGGGTTACATCAAGCACCTAATATATATATATAAAATATAGCTCTAGGTTGCATCAAGCAACTAATATATATATATATATATATATAGCTCTGGGTTGCATCAAGCAACAAATCATCACATGATCATTCTCATTATCATCATTCATTATCATTCTCATTATTCATCATCACTTTGACATTCTTATGCAGTACCTCTTTCTTTCTCTGTTCACTTATACTATTCAAATTCAATCATACTATACAAATTTTACATCTTTCACTTTTACAACATCTTTAGCTAAAACCATTTCTCTTTATCATTCGGATTCAAATATTATAAAATTCACCAAACTCCTGAAAAGTAATCCTTTATTTCAAGCCCATATCATAACCCTTTTCATATTGAATCCAACTCAGCATAATTCCTTTCTTAAATAATTCAAACTTGAAATATAAACCTTTTCTTGGTAATTCCAAATTCAAAATAGTATAATTCTTCTCTTATTTAGATAAAACTCAAATAATATAAATTTTCAAGTTCAAATTTTCTAGAATGACTTCTCAAACAAAACCTCAGGTTTTTATAAAATTTCGACAGCACCTCCCCTAAAACTCGGACTTAACCACCCTTACGGGTTTCCCCTTTCTCAACATCTCATAAAACCTTTCTCAACAATTGCCACAATAATATATTCTTAAAAACATTTGATAATAGTATAGAAAATCTATTTCTCAAGTTCCATATCCAAGTAATCACCAAAACAACATTGGCAGTCTAATTTCAGTTTTATTTTTAAAATATCAAACGAATTTAGAATTATGCAAACTTTGTATCCATGCAACCGTCTCGAATTAAGCTTTCTATTAAGCCAAAAATCACAATTTTTTGCTGGCTCTAGCTTCGGAGATATAAGCAAAACCGTGACTGCTCTGTAGGGTCTTAAAACCAGAAGACAGCAGCAGCGTACAGTATTCGAAATTTCATATAAAATCCAAATTAAATCCAACCACCTTCAAAATTAATGTGGTGAAACATAACTTATCCAAATTTCTTTCTCAATTGGTTCCAAGGTCATACCATTTTTAATGAAGGAGTTACGTAGCTTGGAAGTTAAGTAATTTTCTGCTGAAATCTGTTTTACAAATCATTGAACACAACCTCTTCCAAGTCCCATAACTCACTGATTAAAACATGGAAAACCCTGAAATTTAAATCATATATACTAACCATACTCAACTTTCACCTCCAATTGGTTGCATCTCAATATAATTCCAGAATTAAAAATTATAAAGGCTCAAAGTTACTGACTTAGAAAACAAAACCTGATTTTTACTGCATAATACATCTTACTTTAAAAATTCATATCTTTAAAACCACAACTCTAACAATTCTAAATTTTTATGAAATTAAAGTACTAGGACCAGAGTTTCATTTAAAACTGGCTCCATTTCAAAATTCAAACTGGAGAATTTTTAATAGAGGAAACAAGTTGCTGCTGTGTTAAACGTTCTGCAGAAAACCAGATTTGACATTCCTAATTCAAAAATTTACCACAAATCATAAACTTAATGAAAAAGCCTCAAATTCACCAGTCCAGCTTCCTATATCCCAAAGCTTAATCCAGACTTGATCCCACGCAATTCCGATCATCACAGAATTAGTTATAGATTTTCAAAGTCTCCGGCTTCATTTAAAAGTAATGCAGAAAATCAAGTTTTACATTTTAACTTTGAAAAATCTTAACTAGTTCTATAGTCAATTCAAACTTCCCAAAATTGAATCCCAACAACAAATTTAATTACAGTTTACTCAGCCTTTACTGTCATATCATTTCGATTATCGTTGTGAATAACTGATTCTCTTCCAAAGTCATCTTTTAATCTCAAAAATCAGATTTTCAGCAACTAGTTCAACATTATAAGATTCAATCTTCCAATTATTCCTTAAGCCCAACTTCAATTAATCACTAACTAAACCCATTACAATAAACCAACTCAACAGCAATAGTTTCAATTTGACCCATCAAAATACCGAAATCACAATAATCTCTCATCAAACAATTTATAAATTCAATCTCACAAAATCAACAAATTTAACCAAAGTTCCCATAAAAAATTTCAATCATTCCAATCATAATTTCAGCCACACAACTCAACTAATTCAGTATAATCACATAGAGTTAGAACTTTTCAACAATTCCATTCATATCAGAAAAAACAATATCAATTACAACTTCAAGCACTCACAACAAAGCCCAAAGACATTCACAGCTTTAACCTGAATTCAGTAATCCAATTGAAGCACTAACACATCATCAAACTTACTCCAAATTTCACAACCTCAACCATCATCACAATAATCCCAAACCAAACACAAATCTAACTCAGTTCATCAATTATCATTACGACAACTTTTCAATAGTTAACTCATCAAATTTTAATTTAACAAGTATTATCAAATGAATCACCATTCACAACCACATTTAATTCCAGTCACAGCTCAAAATATTCACAACAGCTAACAAATTTCAAATGCATTTCAGGTTATTCATGACAATTAAGAAATTCTAAACCATTGTTAACCATTTTCACTTATTCCAATAACTTGGTGGGCATTCTAAATTAAAAACGTTAAATCCCCTACCTCAAAGTCGAAACTCACAGAATTCACTAAACGCAGCTGCTCCATTAGCAGTTTCCAGCACCTATTTCCATGGCAGCAACAATGACAAGGTTAAAGGCCTCCTCTCCTCTCCGATCTGAGATTCTAGAAGTAGCAGCCATTTTCAAACAGAGCTAGCAGCAACGTGAGGTGGCCATGGCAGCAAGCAAAAACCATGAATTCAAATCGGATAAAAGTAACAATTCTGGAAGTTCAATTCTGGAAGTTCAGGGCAAAATCAAATTGGAACAAGAGCAAGGCTAATAAAATGGCAGTGGAATAAACAAAAACATCAAGTGATGATTCAGAACACGAATGTCTTACAACAATTAGAAGGTAATAACAGAACGAAGAAGCTACGACAGCGGTATAGGCAACTGCAATAGCAAGCTCGGAGGGTAGCAGAGCAACTTCCTCCTCCAGCGACGGCTTGGTGAGACACAGCAGCAGTAGGGTGCAACAACGGCGGTGCAGTAGCTCAGTAACGGCGACGCGGTTGCAGCTCGCGTGGATGGCGACGGCAACCCACAGCACTGACGACGACAAGGCTGGTCGCGGGCTTCTTCCTCGTGGTGTCTGGCTCTCTCTCCGCGCTTGACGGCATTCGGTGGCAATGGAGGCATGGCGGCGACGCAGCAAAGGTTCCCTCCTCCCTTGGCTCTCGCGCAGTTTTTCCTTCCTCCTTGAACAGCGACGACGACATCCTCTTCGTCGGCAATAATGACGGCGGCGATGGCGAGGCAGGCTGGACGTGGTGCAGCTCCGTTCACAAGGTGTGGGTGTGTGACAGAAGGGGTGTGGGCTGAATGAGTGCAGTGTCCTGAGTGTGTATGTGTGCCGCGGTGAAGCTGAGGAAGAGAGGGGGAGTCTGTACGCTTGTGATGAGGGTGACGGTGCTAAGGAGAGTGGGGGAGGGTTAGGGTTTCTGATTAGTAACTTAAGGTTTCCAATTTGGAAATTAGGGTTAGAAATTAGGATTTTATAAAGAAATAAGGATAGATATGAATAGATATTTTGATAAAATTGAAGGTAGAGTAATTTTAAAATCAAACATATTCTATTAAAAATATTTAGGAACATTATTTATCAACATATTGCTAAGTTCAATCAATTATTTCTAATTTAAATTATAAAATGAACAAGTTAATTATATTTTGTAAAGTACAATTTAAATTTAAATATCAATCTTCTAGATTAAATCATACAAATCTCTATTATTTTTCTATCTCCGAAACTTTAATTTCAATTTATAAAATAATTAATTATAATATAAATTGTACATAAATATTAATTGACTTAAACTTAAAGTATTTATAAATATCAATCTAATCATTTCTAACAAAATAATTTCTAGGAGTTCAAATTAATAACATATTTCATTCAAAATAGAATTTATTTAAATCAAATTATACAATTCTTCTTATTTTTCAATTATCAAAATTATAATTTCAATTATTCCAAATATCTAATAAAATTTATATAAAAATTATAATTAATTTAAACTCCAATTATCATGAAACTCCATTTAATTACCTTTAGCAAAATAATTTTCTTAAAATAAATCACAAATAATTAATTATTTGATTTTCAAAAACTAGGGTTGTTACACAACCCAACCTAAGGTAGTTTCCTTTTCATGATTTTTTCAATAAAGGTTACAAGTAGTTTTTCCTATATTGTGAGGAGCTAAGTTTAGTGTTGCACACCAAAACAATCTAAGAGTGAATGTGTATTTCTAAGTTTGGTGTTCCACCAAAGATTTCAGCTAGTATCACACTACACCTCTTCAATGACAAGTTGCTAGCCGCAACCAACCAGGGAAACTACTTAACAATAGTTTAGTTTCTAGTTCATAGTTGTTTTCTTAATAAAAGCACTGTTCTCTACATGTATTCGATCTACTGCATTAGGCAAGGAACTAAGTTTGGTGTTCACACACCAAATTAAGTTCAAAAATTCACAAGCATAGATGCATGCTAACTATTTCTCAAGTGCTTTAGGAACAAGCAACTTCCAATAACTTTGCAGGAATTCAATCAATCTTCTGGAAAAACGGTGCATCATCCAAGGAGATGAAGAAGGATGCAAAAGCTATGGATGATGACAACAAAGGAAGAGCTAGAAGTCACCACCAAAAGGTTGTGTTGTTACTTGATTCCATCTGCTTTGAATTGTTCAAATTGGAAGTCTGAATGTGCCTCTGTTAATAGTTATTCTTTAGTCTAAGTCACTAGAATTTAGTGTTTGTTTTCTGTGCTTTTGTCATATGTGTGCTAGTCTAAGTTCCCTGTTTTCATTTTAATCCTGCTTAAATGTATGCATGTCCTTTAAGTAAAATAAAAGAAGATGTTATGAAAAACCAGAGTAGAGTTCATCTTGTGGAGTAAGTTCTTAATGTTTTGGTGTAATAATTGGTTAGCTAAGTTGGTTCACCAACAAGGAATACAGGCAACTACGTGTTCTGAATCCTATGCTTGAAGCACATTCTATGAGACTAGTTAAATAACAAGGTCCTAATAAGAAAAAGAAAAAGAAAGAAAAAGAACAAGAAATAAGGCTAGGCACCAAGGGTTTAAATCTTGAGGGATGTGTCTGTGGTGTTCCTATGCCAAGGATCTGCTTGGATGAATAAGTTCTCAAGAGTGCTTCATCACTTGGTAACTTGGGTTAATTAACCTGGGATTATCAACTAAAAATCCACTATCAAGAGCAACCTTGCTACAGAACATTTAGTAACCCAAAGAGCTACTGGACACCAAGGCCTTAAGGAAAGAAAATAACAAATCCCCACATGAATCCCCTATTTCTGATCTTACCCATTCTCTTTATTTTCTGTCATTTACTTATATGCTCATCTCCCCAAATCCCCATTTAAGATTCTGTAATTTACTTTCTACCATTATTTCCAGCATTTACATTTTCTGTTATTTACTTTCTCGCTATTTAATTTTCTGCAAATCCTCAATTCAATTTTTGCTTAGCTCAGCTAGAACATTCCTCTAATTAAAGTTGCTTGACCAATCAATCCCTGTGGGATTCGACCTCACTTTATTGTGAGTTTTTACTTGACGACAATTCAGTATACTTGCCGAAGGGAAATTTGTTGAGAGACAAGTTTCCGTGCATCATTTATACATGTCATTTACTATGCTAGCCATGTGTTAAATGATGCTCAAAAGAATTACACAACTACAGAAAAAGAATTATTTGCTATTGTGTATGCTATTGATAAGTTTAGGTCATATTTAATTGGTTCTAAGGTTATTGTTTATACTGATCATGCTGCTTTGAAGTACCTTCTAACCAAATAGGATTCTAAACCAAGATTAATCAGATGGGTGTTACTCCTTCAGGAGTTTGATATTGAGATAAAAGACAGGAAAGGGTCAGAAAATTAAGTAGCTGACCACCTTTCCAGAATTGATCCTGACGAAGGAGTCCAACCACCCATAGCTATGACTGAGACATTTTCGAATGAGCAATTGTTCCTTATTCAGCAGGCTCCATGGTTTGTGGACATTGCAAATTACAAAGCCATGAATTTCATTCCAAAGGAGTACAGTAGACAACAAGTGAGAAGCTACTAACTGATGCAAAGTACTACTTTTGGGAGGAACCATACCTTTTCAGAAGATGCTCGGATAGTATAATCCGGAGATGTGTTCCAAATGAGGAGACACAGCAGATTCTTTGGCACTGTCATGGCTTTGATTATGGAGGCCACTTTGGTGGTGAAAGGACAGCTACAAAGGTCCTTCAGAGCGGTTTTTACTGGCCGACTAACGAACTGGATTTCCTGCCGGTAAAGAATTTTCACAAATAATTTTCCGTTGTAAGTATAGCTTCTAAACCAATAAAGAATCCTTTCATACAAAAACTTTGGTTGTTACAAGTAACAAAACCCAATAAAATTTATAACCGAAGTATTTAAACCTCGAGTCGTCTCTCAAGGAATTGCAGGAAAGTATGATTTATTATTGGTTATGGGAAAAGGTATATTTTTGGGTTTTTAAAATAGGGAACAGGAAAATAAATTGGCAATAAAGTAAATTAATTATCATGAAAACCATTGCAGGGTATAAGAACTGGAAATCCCATCCTAGTTATCCTTATCAGGTGTGATGAGAATTGTTTATTGCTCCCACATAGTTAACCCTTACTAAATAAAATAAAGTCAAGTGGACTAATCAATTTGATTCCTCAAGTCCTTGTCAACTTCTATGGAAAGACTAGCTTTAGAGGGATCCAAATCAACCAGCAAATTCTAATTTTCAATCAACAGTTGAGTTTGATAACTCAAGTGTCACCAATTACTTAACCAAAGTAAAGGGAGAAGAAATCTAAATTAAATTGAAAGCATCAATAACATAAATTAAAGAAAGCAATCATAAATCTGAAATACCTCAATTTGTATTAAATAGAAAATCAAATTAAACATAAGAATTCATAAATCAAATAGCAACATAAAGTGATCAATAGGAGAAATAGATAAACTAGAATGCTAGAATAAATAAAAGTAGAAGAGAACATAAATTAAAGGAACATTGAACCTGGAATTGAGAAAACGAAGAAATCCTAATCCTAAAACCTAAGAGAGAGGAGAGAGCCTCTCTCTCTAGAAATTACATCTAAACCTAAAAATTATGAATGAATGTTGTATTTTTGAATGAATGCATTTCTCCACTTTATACCCTTTAGTCTGTGTTTTCTGGGCTGAAAATTGGGTCAAAAACAGCCCAGAAATCGCTAGGGGCGAATTCTGATCCGTACAGGTCGCTGCTTTTTCTGCAGAACGACATGTGCGCGTAATTTTTCTGTATGGCTACTATAGCAAAATATATATCATTTCGAATCCCCGGATGTTAGCTTTCCAACGCAACTGAAACTGCATCATTTGGACCTCTGTAGCTCAAGTTATGACCGTTTTAATGCGAAGAGGTCAGGCTGGACAGCTTAGCAGTTCCTTCAATTTCTTGTATTCCTTCCACTTTTGCATGCTTCCTTTCTATCCTCTAAGCCATTCCTGCCCTGTAATCTCTAAAACCACTTAACACACATATCATGGCATCGAATGGTAATAAGAGAGAATTAATATTAGCAAAATATAAGGCCAAAGAAGCATATTTTCAATCATAGCACAAAATTTGGAAGGGAAATGTAAAACCATGCAAATTTTATGAATAAGTGGATGAAGAATTGATAAAAACACTCAATTGAGCACAAGATAAATCATAAAATAGTGGTTTATCACCGACTCTCTTCAGGGATTCAAGAGCATTTGTGAAGAGTTATGACAGATGTGAAAGAGCTAAGAATCTCCCTGCCAACCATGAGATGCCACAGCAGGGGATTCTTGAAGTTGAGTTGTTTGATGTGTGGGGTATTGATTTCATGGGACCTTTTACACCCTCATATTCCAACAACTATATTCTAGTGGCAGTTGATTATATGCCCAAATAGGTAGAAGTTGTAGCTCTGCTTACCAATGATGCCAAAGTGGTGATGAGCTTTCTTCAGAAATATATTTTCAGCTAGTTTGGTGTCCCAAGGACACTCATTAGTAATGGTGGAAGTCACTTCTGTAACAGACAACTGGACTCACTTTTGCAGAGATATGGAGTCCGACATAAAGTGGCTACCCCTTATCACCCTCAGACAAGTGGACAGGTTGAGGTCTCCAACAGGAAACTCAAGAGGATTCTAGAGAAGACCGTCTCAAGGAAGGACTGGTCTAGGAAGCTTGATGATGTTCTCTGGGCATACCAGATAGCTTACAAGACTCCTATTGGTATGTCTCCTAATCAATTAGTCTATGGTAAAGCCTGTTACTTGCCAGTTGAGCTGGAGCATAAAGCTTATTGGGAAATCAAGTAACTAAACTTTGATGTTTAGGCTGCAGGAATTAAGAGGATGCTTCAGTTGAATGAGCTTGATGAATTCAGATATTCAGCTTATGAGAATACCAAGCTCTACAAGGAGAGAACCAAGATATGTCATGACAAGAAGATTGCCATCAGAGTCTTTGAGCCAGGTCAGAGAGTGCTTCTGTATAATTCAAGGCTCAAATTAGCAGAATTGACCGTCAAGCTAGTGACATTAAAGAAGCGATTGTCGGGAGGCAACCCGAAAATTTTGTATCCTTAGTTTATTTTCTGCTGTATTGGTTTTATTATTTATTTGAGTTTTGTTGAGTTTCTACTATTTTTCCTTTGTTTTACGTGTGTTTTGATCATACAGAATGTTAAAAACAGGAACCCAGACACTTAGAAAAATTCTTGCCCACCCTGGAAAGGTTTGACTCGGTATAGTTGGCGCCAAACATGGGATTTCCATGTTCGGCGCCGAGTGATGCGTACCAAATACAAATTGGCTCGGAAGGTTGAAGCCAAACGTGAAGAACGACGTAGAAAGATGCAATTTGGGAAGCATATGGCCCCAAACTTGATCCTTTTCAAGTTCCGCATGGAGGCTGCGCACAAAAGGGGAGAACGATCTGCCAGGGGGATGCCGAACGTGGCTTCCCTAGCGTTTGGCGAAGGAAGTTTCAAAAAAAAAAAAGAGAGGTAGCTGGCGCCAAACTTGGGTTACACCGAGTTTGGCGTGGAGAGGGAATAATACATTCGGGAGGCACGGCGCCGAACACCACTATCCCCAAGTTCGGCGCCAACTGATTTATTGTTCCTAAACTCATGCCAAATCTCCACCAAATCCCATGGCATTGGTCTCCACCCCCATTCAGAGATTCCCTTCCTTTTTACAAAACCCAACCCCACCTGTGACTACCCCCTTGACCCCCCAATACTTGCTATACATTCCCTCCCTCCTTCCTTCCCAATATCTGAACCACTAACCCCCATTCCTAACCAAAACCCGTGACCCCCAACAACTGCAACCCTCACCTCTCTCCTTCCTAATACTAGACCTAAACCCCCTACCCTCTAACCAAATATTAAACCCCCACTACCCCCACATTAAACTAACGTGACTCCCCACCCTCACCAATCCCTCATCCTATATAAAGCCCTCCTAATCACCATCACTTCCAACCATATTCACCTACTCTTCACTCCCTCCTTTTACATCCCCTTCTATATACACTCCATGTCTAAAGCTCCCTCCCTTATCCTTCTACACTCAGAAAACTCCAATTACCCTTTTCTATACCCATAACCTTCCTTCTCTTTCCGTTAACCGAATCCCACTAGCCACATCCCTTCCCCTTTTTCCTACCACATACCATTCACCCCACCCCAACCGTGCCACCCCACTCCTCTGTCCAGCCCCCTCTTTCCTTAATCCCTTTTTTTTCTGTTTTCTTTTGATTTGTATTTCAAAAAAAAAAAAATAAAAAGAAAAGGAACTTTTAGCATTACTTTTTATTTTCTTCTGTTTACATTTCTGCTCCTCTTTCTTCTTCCCCTTTGTATTTCTTTATTTTGCTCAAGGACGAGCAACAGTTTTAAGTTTGGTATTGTTGCTTTGCTGTTTTATTCTGTTATTTCTGTGGCACCAAAGACCACCCAACCTTCCAGGATGAGAAAAGGAAAGGAACCAGCCACCGGTTCTCATGATGCAAGATGCTTCTTCTCTAAATTACATGAAGAACATTTCTATGAGGTTACTGGCAAGAGGCCGGTTCTACCGGAAGTGCGGTTTAATCTCCAACCGGATGAATATCCAAAAATTCAGCATGAGATTCAGAGAAGAGGATGACAATTTCTGTGCAATCCGCACACACAGGTGGGACAATTAATGGTTTAAGAATTTTATGGGAACCTGTGGATTAGTTATAAAGATGTGTCTAGAGTCAATGAAAGGGACCACAGAAGCTTTGTAAGGGGAAGAGTCATTGATTTCAGCCCAGAGATTATCCGGCAGACCTTCTAGTTACCATGGACTATGCCCTCACTTCAGTCTTACAGTGAGAGGGCGGACAGGGATCAACGGCTAGAGCAAGTAGTCGCTGATATATGCATTCCAGATGCCTAGTGGAAACTGGGGGCAGAGGAGAAGGCGGGCCATATCAGAGTTGGTGACCTGACGCCTTTGGCTAGGGGATGGCACCATTTTATTCGTCGGTCTATCATTCCCACAAGCAACCGGTCTGAGTGTACTGTGGACCGAGCCATCATGATACACTGCATTCTGTTGGGAGAGCCAGTGGAGGTGGCAAACGTTATTGCCCAGCAGATTTACCATGTCGCCGCCAACACCAAAGAGAATGCCAGGTTGGGCTTCCCACATCTCATCTTCCGCCTCTGTGAGGCCGTTAGGGTGAAGATAGAGAATGATTTCCCTATCCCAATCGAGAAGCCCATCACAAAGAAGACTATGAAACTGGTAAGGGACTATCAAAGACTCCCAAGAGTCGAACAGGCTGAAGAAGGAGCTCAAGAGGAGCAGCCACTACCTCAGGGACACTACTTTCCTCCTCAAGATTATTGGCAGCAACTCACATCCTCCAGGGAGCAGATAAAGGTCACTAATGATAGCCACTGGCTGCAGTACATAGCATTTGTAGAAGAGATGAAAGCCACACAGAATAGCCATTGGGAGCATCTCTGTACCACCCTTGATGAGATGAGGGCTGATCAGAACCTTTAGCTGTAGGAGATCTCTGATAAACCCCAATTCTGTGATTTATCTTGTGCTTAATTTGGGGGATTTTATCACTTTTTCCCACATTTATTCAATGAAATAGCATGATTTTGTAATTCTCCCTTGATTTATGCTTAAATAAGAAAACATACTTTTTAGGCCTTAAAATAGCTAAATTCAATTCAATTTAATTCCATTCGATGCCTTGATGTATTTGTTGAGTGATTTCAGGTTTATAAGGCAAGTATTGGATAGAAGAAGTGAGGAGAAAAGTATGCAAAGTGGGAGAACTCATGAAGAAATGAAGGAACCGTAAAGCTGTCAAGCCTGACCTCTTCGCACTCAATCGACTATAACTTGATCTACAGAGGTCCAAATGAAGTAGTTCTAGTTGCGTTGAAAAGCTAACATTCGGGGCTTCGAAATGATATAAAATTTGCCATATGTTGCTTCGCGTTTAGGGGCGCGCACGGGTAGGTGCGTGCGCGCCAATGCTGCTCGTGGCCCACTAAAGATGAAATCGTTGGGGGCGATTTCTGAAGCACTTTGGGCCCAACCCAACTCATTCTAATGCTATTTCATGTAGAATTCAAGCTTGGGCAAGGAGCGAGCAATTGTTTGAAGTATAGCATCATGTAGGTTAGTTTCTAGAGAGAGAAGCTCCCTCTTCTCTCTAGAATTAGGTTAGGTTAGGTTAGGTTAATCTCTTCTAGATCTAAGTTCAATGTCATGTTTTTATCTTATTTCTTTTATGAATTCTTGCTTCTACTCTTTCATTCTCATGATTTGTAGTGTTAATTTTCCTTTTATGCTCTCTTTTATGTTCATGGATGTACTTGTTGGATTTGGATTTTCTTTCAATGAAATTTGATAGTTGATGTTTCTTTATTGATGATTTGAATTGTGAATTTATTTTTCTTGCAATTAGTAGTTGGTAGATTTATTATTCTTGCACTTTTACCATGCTTTCCATTTGTACCCACCAAGTGTTTGACAAAATTCTTGGTTGGGCTTTAGAGTAGATTTTGAGCATTCTTGGCTTCGAAAGAGTAATTAGGCAATCTTGAGTCATGAATACTCAACTAATGTTGGTGATCTAGAGTTGTTAGTTAATATTATTTCCATTGACTCTAATCTTTTGCTAATTCAATTAGTGAGTTGATTAGGACATTTGGATTGTGATTAACTAGTCTTGTTTGACTTTCTCTCATGGAAGATAACTTATACCTTCATTCAATGTTGGAGATGACGAAATAGGATAAATTCTTGTTATTATTGTGATATGATTGATTAGTCTTGTTTGACGTTCTCCCTATGTGAAGATAACATGATACCTTCTTCCAATTGTTAGAGTTGACTAAATAGGGTGAATTAATCATTGTATGACTAGGATAGAAAGCTTATATTCTCAATCTTTGCCATGAATGTCTCTCTCTTTATTACTTGCTTTCTCTTATTTACTTGTCTTCTTTAAATACTTGCTTGATTCACTTTCCTTGTCATTTAATTCCTTGCCCCTTTTATAAACCAAACCCCCTTTGTTCCTTCAAAGCCAATAATTGAGCATTTCATTGCAATTCCTTGTGAGACAACCCGGAGTCTAAATACTTCGGTTAATTTTCATTGGGGTTTGTACTTGTGACAAAACCAAAATTTAATTTGATTTGAGGATTGACTATTGGTTTGGACTATACTAACAACAGAATTATTTTGTGGAATTCCGAACCGGTATAAATACTTGCTATCAATCTCTCAATTGAGTTAGGATTACAGCCGCCTGAGAGGACCTTACGGAGCCAGCCTGAGGAGAGAGATCCCTACCAGGGAGATTGAGGTGGCTCAGTTCCTTTTCACTTTCCATATTATCTGCTATTTTTATGATTAGGTTCCTATTTTCTGCTATTTTTGTTACTGCATGATCATCTGTTATTTTAATTCCTAGGTTCTAGTTTAATTTACTGTTTATTTTATTATATGATTTTTAGTCTAAAAGGGTGTCTCATGTATTGCTCACTAAACTTGAAATCAAAAGAAAATAAAGAAGAAAAAGATTTAATGCATGAGTAAGAGAGTTTATAACAGAAAGTAGTCTCATTTAATCAAACGTGGTGGTGTTCTCTGTGATTCTGAATGCATGACATGAACCGTGCATGTTTGAATTTGAATCAAGGGATGTTGATGTATAAAGAACATGAGTTTAGAGAACTATTATGAATTTCTTGAAGTTAGTGCAAGTTGATCCTTGAAGCAAAAAGAAATAGCAAAGAAAAAAATAAATAAATAAAAAGCAAGGTCCAATGCTCTGAGAATCAATGACTAGGGAGGTCAGACATGATTAAAAGCTCAAAGAGTTCTTTCCCTATTCATATGCTTGTGGTGTTCTTGTGTCAAGTAATCCTTGAGATTGAACATTTATAGTCGATATTAAATGCATTTAGCAGAGTATGGCAAAGGCTTTGAGCACCACTGTCTGGGAGTAGCTGAAAGAAAAATCAGAACTTCAAGAGAGTTCTCCAATCAAGTTCTTGTGGTGTTCTTATGTCAATTAACCCTTGAGACAGAACATTTAAAGTCACGGCTAGACTCAAGGTGCAAAGCACCAATTCAGTGAGAATTAAAGGATATCTGCTGTGTTCAAGGATTAAACTAAAGTACAAAGATTAGAGAATTCATAATATGATTCGGATTCTAATTCCGAATGACAGTGACATTCCTCTGATTCAAAGGGGAGTGAGATGCCAAAACTGTTCAGAATTACAACAGGTAAACCCTACTTTAAGAAGAGACATGAGCTTAACTGAACTCTCACTGCTCCTGCAAATTCACATCTTAATCATGTACTAATTTTAGTTGCTTGAGGACAAGCAACAATTCAAGTTTGGTGTTGTGATGCGTGAGCATCTTCTCTATCTTTTCCTAGTGAATTTGCACTTGAATTGCTAAGTTTAATCAAGATTTGATATATTTTAGCCACTATGAATGCTACTTTGACTTGTGTGCAATTCTGTTTATTTTAGGTAGCATTTTGGACGAATTTGACAGAGTTGGAGCCAAAGACCAAGCAGGGAGAGATTAGAAAGTAAGGCTGCCACCTCCACGCCAAAATTGAGATACTCAAGTTTGGCACCACCTCAAGAAATTCTAAGAAAGCTTGCTACCACCTCCACGCCAAACTTAGGATTTCCCATGTTTGGTGCCAACACAAGGATTCCAAGGAAGGGCTTGCATGAGACTCCATGCCAAATTTGAAGCAACTCAAGTTTAGCGCCAATGAAGAAGTTCCGAGGGGTTACATGCAGTCCACTACACGCCAATATGAAGTTTCCAAAGAAAGCCACACGCACCATCCCACGCCAAATATGTATTCTTCCAAGTTTGGCGCCACAATCAAAGAAACTCCAAGGAATCCTCTGCCTAGTCCACGCCAAACTTGGATTCTTCCAAGTTTGGCACCAACCCTGGTGCAATTGGTGGTCCCCAATCTCGTCGAAAGGCCTGCACAAATCAATTATTTAGTTTTGATTTAAACTTTTATTATTTCGATAGTTAGGAAAATATATTATTTAGTTTTAGGAAATATATTTTACAGTGATTAGGACTAGATATAAAAGGGAAAAGAATCAGCCCTTCGGGCTCTTATCTTCTCTTCGACCTCATTCCACAATTTACAGTTTTACTGAATCCTAGTTTTTTTTTCTGAACCATGAGCAACTAAACCTCCACTGTTAAGGTTAGGAGCTCTGTCTATTGTGTGGATTGATACTATTATTTTTCTATTTTAATTCATGTATTGATTAATAATTCAAGAATCGTTTTTGTTCTTTATCTTATGAATCTGTGTGGAACGGAAGTATAACCCTTGAAAATAATTTCTCTTAAATTTATAATTATCTGGACTTAATGGGATACGTGACATATAATCCTCTTATATTTGGGTAATTAGGGTTTCTATGGCATATAAACTAGAATTGAACTTCACCCTCTAATTGGAATTAAGTGACCAAGGAATTGGCGGTTGATGAAGGTTAGAGGAGACTAAAAAGGTCTAAGGAATTAGGATTTAGTCATATATAGTTTTCCATGAATTAAATCTTGCATGATTAAAATAGTTAGTAAGAAAAGTCATTCCGAAAAATAGATAACTCTGAAGCCTTAACTGTTTCTCCATATATATTTCACCTCAGTTTACTGCTTATTTTCTGATTCTTTGATTACTGTTTATGCTTTTGGACTCTTAAAAAACCATTTTCTATTTGTCTAACTAAGTAAATCACTTAACCATTGTTGCTTAATTCATCAATCCTCGTGGGGTCGACCATCATTCACTTGAGGTACTACTTGGTACGACCCGGTGCACTTGCCAGTTAGTTTGTGGTTTATAAATTCTGCACCAGTTATGAATGAATGTGAAATGATTATCTAAGATACGAGTTTCCTTGGATGAAAGCAATGACTAGCCACCACGTGCTCTAGGTTGAGACTCGATACTCTGCTGACCCTATGTCGCAATGGTGGCCGGACACTATGAATGTTCCGGATGAGCTCGCCGCCGTGGATAAACACCAGTGTGGGTGTTGTATGATTATGATTATGATTATGTTTATGATTGAGAATTACTCGAGTTGGGGATGCCGACAGAGGGACAGTCCAATGGTTAGCTACTAGGACTTGTCGGGTTGGCTTTATAACCGACAGATGAGACTCGTCAGCCACTAGGACAGGCATGCATCATATGCATCTATATGTCTTGTTTGGATTGCCTAAGTGATTACATAACTAAATGCTACTTGATTATCTGCTATATTTGAATCCTTTTTGTAATTTCTATTTGTAATAATTGTGGTTGTTGCATTTGGTTCTCTTGGTGGTTGGGAGGTTTTGAGGAATCGGAAAAGGGAGTTTTAGATAGTTTTGAAGACCCTTAGCTAGTTGCCTATTTTAATTTCAAGGTTTAATTATGTTTTAAGCTTTAATTATCTGTTGGAAGTTCTAGGATTTGCCTTCGGCTTTCCCAGGACATTATATGTTAGATATGTAGGCACTGTTTCCATGCTGAGAACCTCCGGTTCTTACCCATGCGGGTTTTGTGATTTTCAAATGCAGGACAGGCGGCACCTCGCTGAAGCATGCCGGAAGCATCTGATGTTGCGAAGATCTTTATCTTTTGGGTTTATTTTAGTTATTTGTATTTTTCTTAGATACTTATTATCTTCAATTATTATATATATATGTTGTCTTAATCCCCTTAAAGGTGATTTTGGAGACTCAGGTTTTGTAACTCTATATTTTGGGTTGTATTTTGGGTTTTCCTGTATATCTATATATGTATATGCACTTATTCTCTCGGGCCGGTTTATCTTTGCGAGCCGAGTCTTGAGTTTTGTTATATGTATTTTGGAACTCTTGGTATATTAACTGCTTAGCTTGTTCTATCTTGCTTCGTCTGCTTTATCACTTCATGAGCGTTACGCTTTTCAATTTAACGGTTTTGCTTTATCCCTTTCTTCAAAGGCTCCTAGTTATAAACCTTTTTCACTATATTATATATGTAATTTTTCTTTTAGAGGTCGTAGCGCATCGCCACCTCTGTTTTATATCCTAGGTGTAAAGCTCTGTGTGGTAGGGTGTTACAGGTATCCGAATCTTGATCTGAATTTTGAGTTGAAGAATAGTCTGATTAACTTGCTTCCTAAGTACCACGGACTACCGTGCCAACACCCCATTAGGCATTTGAGAGACTTTCAAGTAGCTTGTTCAAAGGCTCGAAGGCATGGTGCCGATGAGATTGCTATCATGGTTTTTGCTTTCCCCTTCTCTCTTGAGGGGCCGGCAAAAGAGTGGTTCTACTCCCAGCTGGATGAAGTGGTGACTGAATGGGACCTATTGAGAAGAGAGTTCTTAGATAAGTTCTTTCTACCGGAGTAGACCGACTACATCTGGAAGAAAATTTCTGGTATAATGCAAAGAGACCAAGAGACACTCTATGAATATTTGAATCGATTTAAGAGTTGCTGGAATCTTATCCACATCATGGGTTAGACAATCACTTGCTCATTAGCTATTTCACTGGAGGTCTTTGTGCAGCGGATAAGAGATTGCTCACCACCTCTAGTGGTGGTTCCCTTTCTAAGAACAAGACTGCGGCAGAAGCATGGAGTTTGATCAAAGATGTCGCTGAGGCTACCCAACATGTAAGAGTGAGGAACAATCCTACCAAGAGTGTGGTGGAAGCACCTCTTTCTGAATCGGCTTTGACTAAAGTGCTTGGAGACATGACCACTCTCCTCAAGAAGATTCACAAAGAACAAAATACATTTCAATCAATCCATGCCATCCAAGCCCCACCTCAAATCCTCCAACTTGAAGGACCTCCTAGAGTATGTGGTTTATGCTCTAGTACCGCACATTACACCGACCAATGCCATCAAGTCCAAGAGGATTACACTCTTGCAGCAGCCAATAACTACAATAATCGTCCACCATATCAATCTCAAGGCCAAAACAATCACTCTCATGGCAATAGTTCTAATCAAGGGTTGAGGGATAATGCTCAAGGGAACAACCACAATCAAAGGTGGAACCAAAGCAACTCATCTTCTCAATACGACAACAACCACCAATCTTATTCCCAACAGCACAATAATAACAACTACGCCAACCAAAACCACCATAACCAATCATACCAACACTCACAACAAAACCCAAACAACAACCATCGATACCAAATGCCTCACCAAAGACAACAATCCAACCAACCTTCTTCTTCTTCCACCAACCAAAATGAAGATGCCTTCTGTTCAATTTACCAAGAACAAGAGAGATTTTGGGCCATGATAGAGAAAAATGAAGAGAACACCAGAAACTAATTGTCCAACATAACCGAAATGCTCTCAAGGTTTTCCCTACCCTCTTCCAACAATACCAACACCAACCAAGCCTCAAGCTCTTCTAGCCTTCCATCCCATCCCCTTCCGAACCCAAAGGGTGGTCTCAACGCCATTACTCTATGGTCGGAGACTATATTGGAGGAGATACCTCCTAGGATAATGGAAGACATTCATTAGGAGGAAGTGGTTGTTGAAGTTCAATATGAGGAAGGTGAGGGAGACACAAAGCAAGAGGAAGAAGAAGTGAGCCTTAAGGAGTCCAAGAGGAAGGCCATAATGGATGAATCCATTCCTATTCCATTCCCTTCCATGGTAAAGAAGGCCAAGAAAATTATGAAGTTTGATCTAAGCATGCTTCAAGTATTCAAGAAGGTTGAGGTAACCATTCCACTTTTTGATGCCATTCAACAAATTCCGAAGTATGCTATATTTTTAAAGGACTTGTGCAGACACAAAGATAGGATTGGTGAGTTGGAAATATTGTCATTGGGTAGTTCCATTTCCTCATTGATGAAGTCTATTCTGAAAAAGTGTAGTGACCCTGGACCATGTTTAGTATCTTGTTGGATTGGTGGAGTTGCCTTTTATGATTGCATGTGTGATTTGGGGGCTTGTTTGAGTTTCATGCCACTCTCGATATTTGCATGGTTGAATTTAGCTCCACTGAAAAGGTCGGCCGCCAAATTTGTCTTAGCCGATAAAAGTGTGATTACCGTAGTAGGGATAGTGGAAGATGTGCTTGTGACAATCAAGGATTTATTGTTTCCGGTTGATTTCTATATCCTTGAGATGCTCCGATGGATAATTGAAGTTCTTCCTCTGTTTTGCTTGGTAGACCTTTCTTGAAGACCTCTATATTTAAATTGGATGCCTTTACCGGCTGATAAACCCCAATTTTGTGGTTTATCTTGTGCTTAATTTAGGGGATTTTATCAACTTTTCTCACATTTATCCAATGAAATAGCATGATTTTGTAATTCTCCCGAAATTTGTGCTTAAGTGTGAAAACATGCTTTTTAGGCCTTAAAGTAGCTAAATTTAATTTACTTTAATTCCATTCGATGGATTGATATATTTGTTAAGTGATTTTAGGTTTTAGAAGGCAAAGATTGGATTGAAGGAATGAAGGAAAAGCATGCAAAGTGGGAGAACTCATGAAGAAATGAAGGAATCGCAAAGCTGTCAATCCTGACTTCTTTGTACTAAATCGATCATAACTTGAGCTACAGAGGTCCAAATGAAGTGGTTCCAATTGCGTTGGAAAGCTAACATCTGGGGCTTCAAATGATATAAAATTTGCCATTATTTCCTGGCGTTTATGGATGCGTACACGTGCGTGGGAAGCTGCACGTGACTCACTAAAGGTAACTCATGGCCAGCGATTTCTGAAGCATTTTGGGCCCAATCCAACTCATTTCTGATGCTATTGAACCTAAGAATTGAAGGGGGAATGGACCATGTAAACATGAGGATAAACAAGAGTAAACCGATGAGGATGAGCTTCATAATCTTGGTGAAAAAGAACCTCAACTTAAAGCGAAAACCGAATTGAAGCCTCTACCTTCTCACTTGAAATATGCATTCTTTGAGGACAACCAAAGGTTTCTGGTAATCATTGCTTGTGAGCTCTCTAGCCAAGAAGAAGAAAAGCTCCTAGAGGTCCTAAGGAAGCACAAGAAAGCAATTGGTTGGAGCTTGGCCGACGTTGTGGGGATTGACCCCCGTACGTGTATGCATCGCATCTTCCTTCAAGAGGAAGCTCGGCCAGTTAGACAACCCCAAAGAAGACTCAATCCCACCATTCTTGATGTGATGAAAAAGGAAGTCACAAGGTTGCTTGATGCGGGTATTATTTATCTGATTTCTGATAGTGAGTGGGTGAGCCCAGTTCAAGTTGTTCCAAAGAAATCAGGAATCACTGCTGTCAAGAAAGATGATGGTGGAGTGGTCACAACAAGGGTGAAAAATGCTTGGCGGGTATGCATTGATTATAGGAAGCTGAATGCCGCAACAAAGAAAGACCATTATCCCTTGCCATTCATTGACCAGATGTTGGACCGACTTGCAGGTAAATCTCATTACTGCTTTCTTGATGGTTTTACTGGCTACTTCCAGATACATATTGCTCCTGAGGATCAGGAAAAGACCACCTTTACTTATCCCTTTGGCACCTTTGCTTACAAAAGGATGCCATTTGGGTTATGCAATGAACCTGCCACTTTTCAGCGGTGCATGACTAGTGTCTTTTCTGATCTCATGGATAGTTGTCTGAAAGTCTTTATGGATGATTTCAGTGTATATGGGACTTCTTTTGATACCTGTTTAGAGAGCATGGCTAAGGTCTTAGAGAGGTGTGTTAACACTAACCTTGTCCACAATTTCAAAAAATATCACCTCATGGTGAGACAAGGCATAGTGTTAGGACACGTAGTTTCTGCTAAGGGCATTTCTGTGGACCCGGCCAAGGTTGATGTCATTACCAGTTTACCTCACCCCTCTTCTGTGAGGGAGGTCCGTTCTTTTTTGGGACATGCAGGTTCTATAGGTGCTTCATCAAGAATTTTAGCAAGACTTCATTGCCGTTATCGCGCCTGCTAAAAAAGGATGTAGACTTTGAGTTTGATAGTGCTTGTGCGGAAGCATTTGAGGAGTTGAGAAGAGCTCTTACCACGGCACGAATTGTGAGGAGTCCTGATTGGACACAACCATTTGAAATCTTGTGCGACGCGTCAAACCATGTCGTAGGTGCCGCACTTGCACAACGCAATAGTAAGCTCCCTTACATTGTTGCTTATTCCTGAATGACATTGGATGCGGCGCAATCCAATTACACCACTACGGAATAAGAGCTTCTAGCGATTGTTCATGCATTGGATAGATTTAGATCTTATTTGCTAGGCTCCAAAATAATGGTGTATACGGATCATGCAGCCTTAAAATATTTGTTGACAAAGAATGAGTCGAAACCTAGGCTCACACGTTGGATCTTGCTCTTGCAAGAGTTTGACGTGGAGATTAGGGATCGAAGTGGGTCAAAAATTTGGTTGCGGACCATCTGAGCCACCTTAAAAATCTTAAATATGACCCATTTCCAATTGACGACTCATTTCCTTTGGATGGTTTGCATGCTTTTGCGAATAGCTTTCCTTGGTTTGCACTTATGGCGAATTACTTGGTTGTCAATATCTTCTTGATAGTTGAACATTTCCGTCGACTATGAATTTAATCTCAAAATAAGATTGGCGTTGTAAGTATAGTTCCTAGTTAACAAGTAATGCTCGAATTAAATAATAAATTCAATAAAAAAATATAACCAAGAGTAGTTAAACCTCGGGTTGTTCCCCCAAAGACGCAATTGGAAGTGTTTCTCTATTCACATCATCCAATCACAACTTCTGTCTATAAAATATATACCATGCAAAAGATGCAAAATGCAATAGATATAAACTATGATATATATACTAAAAGAAAATGCAATGCAACAGTTAAAAACACTCCAAATATGTACAAGAAACATAATAAAAAGAAACAAAAGTAAAGTGCAAAGTCTTCAGAAAAGAAAGTTTACATCCCAAAATTGGTGAATCCTCCCCCACACTTAAGCGTTGCACGGTCCTTCGTTGCACGATCCAGGGAGAATGTATCTAAGAGCTCCACTATCATCTGGCGGATGTGGGGGCTTGGGTTGTGTGAGAATCACCAATGTCCAACGCATTCTTGGCGTCTCCATCCTCGGTGTCCTCCTCCCCCTCCTGGCTCCTTGCCTTCATGTCTCATCTTCGAAAGGAATGAATAAAGTATAATTAGAACTCATAGGCAAGTAGCACAAAAGGGTAAAGAGGGAAGGAAATAAGCATCTAATTGAGGAAATTTGCATAGTGGTGTGGAATACACACAACGGCCGGTTAAAGTGGTATCCACAATAAAAAAAAAGTAAACATGAGTTCCTCAACTAAATGGCCTAAGATGCAACTAAGAGATGAGCATCAATTAAAACACAAGCAAGCTTAGGCAATCGCAACAAGAGTGAATTGAATGTGGAAATTATTGGATATTGAGGCTGTCCAAGTGAAAGAGCAAAATTGATATAAAATAGCACAACAAACAATAACCAATGCAATGATGATGAGAACTACCTATTCATCCTTAAGAATAATCAAATAATCACATGGGAAGGTGCTTGCTACCAAAGGTGACAAGTCTTGATAAGAATCAAGTCAAGTCAACTCAAACAAATGCTAAGCATTAACAAGGAGCAAATACCTTGTGATGTGATTATATTGACTTAAAGACCATGATGAACAAGCAATTCCATTCGATTCACTAAATTCAATATGTACTTGTTAAAAATTATGCCAAATAAGAGACAAAAGGTTGATTGGTAGATCAATTTGGTGCTAGTAGTTCAAGACAGTGAACAAGTACATGATTGAAATTTCAATCCAAAATAACATCATCATCATTCAAAAGTGCACAATTCATGATTAGAATGCCAAATAAGGATATGGTTTAACACATATGGTCATGACAACACATGGATAAGACAAGAAGTTCATTCAGGCATTTTAAACAAACACATGATATGCAATTCACATATTCATCAATTCAAGCCAAAATTCAAACATCAACCCATAAATTAAAATTTTGAACACTTGCAATGCAACAAACAAGCAATTAAGCAAAAGTTAAGCTAAATAAGCAAAGTTAAATAAAGGAAATAGAAAGCAAGCAACTAAACATAACAAAGATGATTAAAACAAGAAAAGTGAAAAGATGAAGAATAGAAAAGAAAGGGATAGGCAACAGTGGCACTTGTAATATCCACTGCGAGGCTCACAGTAACAGAGTTTCGCTGGAGGAAGGGGAGAATAAGAGAAGAAAAAGAAAGAAGAAAGAAGAAATAAAAGAAAGAAGGAAAAGAAGAAGAAAGAAAGAAATAGAGAAGAGAGAAAAGACCTGTGCGGACGCACAAGGTCGTGTGCGGATGCACGGGACGAAGAGAGGGGGGTATGCGCACGCACAAGATCATGCAAGTGTTGCGAATAGAAGATGGATCGCAGCCTGTGCAGACGCACAGAATGGAAAAAGGGATTGCGTTTACACGCACAACCTGTGCGTGCGCTACGACCAGAGGGGTCGCTATAAGATGTGCGGGCGCACAGAGCTATGCACTCGCAGAAGAGTTTTTTTTTTTTTTGAAAAGGTAAAGATGACCATGTGTGCGTACGCACAAAGTGTCGTGCGCACGCACAGAATGAAAATGTTGGGGGGTGCGCGTGCATAGAAGGTGCGCGCGCTGCGAACAGAGCGTGCTACAACGTGTTTGCGGGAGCACACTGCTATGCATCCGCACAGGTAGTGAAAAATAGGGGAAGTGTGCGTACGCACGAGGCTGTGCGCACGCACAGAACTCTGTTTCTACAACTTTTTTAAAGCCTCTAAGGCACTAACCATGATATCAATCAAACTTTTTCAACCCCAAAACACATCATTCATCAAAAATACATGATCAAACATAAAATTTAACTAAATTCAACCTAGAAAGCAATCAAACTAGGCTAATTAAGGAGACAAAATTCAATAAACAAAACTAAAAGAAAGAAAGGTTGAAAGGATATTACCATGGTGGGGGTGTCTTCCACCTAGCTTTTTGGTTTTAAGTCCTCAAGTTGGACTTTTGAGTGAAGCTTGTGTCATGGTGGCTTATGCTTCCACTCATCCTTGAGTTGCCACCCATGTTTGTTCTTCAAGAATCCTCCGGGATCCCAAACAAATGACATTAAGCTCCTAAGCAACCTTAAGCAAGAATTTGGGATCCAAAATTGTTGGTTGTAGAGTTGTATGCCCGGATCCCACGCATTGGTTCCTCTATCATCCTTTTGTTGACTTTCACTTATGCTATTGGATGAACAACCTTCCCAAGCACCTTTGAAGTACCCACTTGAATGTTGGACTCCTCCAAAGTGGACCTTGCACCACTTATGCTTTGAACTCCTTTGGCAACCAACACCCAATCCTTCACCATTTAACACTCCAAGAAGCACCTTGAGTTGATAATCTGTTTCCAAGAGAGCATATTGGTATGGGCCTATGAAGCTCATTGAAGAAATTGTCACCCATTCCACTTGTCCTTGGGTTGGAGTCACTCTTGTAAACTCTTGTATGAATGCTTCCACTTCTTGGATGATTACCTCTTCCTTACCACTCTTTTCTAGCTCTTCAATTTCTCTCTCAAATTCAAGAGAGAGGGGTTCTTCTAGATCATTGAGGGGGTTGACCATGGTGGACAAAAAATCATTGATGATAAAATCCACTTCTTGATCAAACTCCCTTAATTCTCCATTTACCACTTCTGGTTCACTAGTTCTACCTTCCTCCTCTCATGACTCAAGCCTTGGCTCCTCTTCCTTTTCTTTAGGCTCCATGTTCTCCTCCTCCCTACACTCCTTACTTGATCTTCCACCTTCTTTAAGGGGGATGTCTTGAATGGTTGAGTGTAATGAGGTCAAGCGGTTCACCGCTTCGGCTATGGTAGCAATGAACTCCTCTTGCATCTTTCGGAACCCTTCCTGCTCTTGGAAGAATGCTTGAAGGTCTTGTTGTTCGTGGGGCAAGGGTTGGAGAGCTTCACAATTTGATGGAAGAGAAGGTTCAAAGGTTGGAAGAAAGGTTGTAAAGTTGGAAGGTGTGTCATGTGGATGAGGGTATTGAGGTGGTGTATAAGGGTGTGGTTCATATGGTTGGTAACAAGGTGTATAGACATTTTGGTTCCATGGAGGTGTATAGGGTGGTACTTAAAGGTTTGGTGGTTGAGGGTTGTGTATGGGGTATCTCTCATATCCTTGGGCTTGATATTAATATAGCGGAGGGTATGGCTTGTTGTAGTATAAGGGAGGTGTTTGCCATGAATGTTGCTCATACACAATTGGTTCCTCCCTTAATTGATTCTCCCACTCCAAGAAGCCATCCCAATTTGGATTCATCATACCCTACAAAACATTCACAACCAAGCTCCAAGCAACAAGGGTGATAGCTCATAGGGAAAGTAGAAAATAAAAAAAAGACATTAACAAACAAGAAAAACAAACACCTAAATATAAAAAAAATAACCAAACAACCAAAAAGTAAGATATTTACACTATAAACATATTTACAACAACCTAAAGATAGCACTCAATTGCATCCCCGGCAATGGCGCCAAATTTGATAGTTGAACATTTCCGTCGACTAGGAATTTAATCTCAAAATAAGATTGGCATTGTAAGTATAGTTCCTAGCCAACAAGGAATGCTCAAATCAAATAATAAATTCAATACAAAATATAACCGAGAGTAGTTAAACCTCGGGTAGTCCTTCCAAGGATGCAATTGGAAGTGTTTCTCTTTCGGTTGTGAGGAAAAGGGGGTTTTCAAGCAAGAAATGAAAGATTAAATGAACTAAGAAATAAAAGAACCAAGCAATGTGCAAAATTGTAATTAAAGCAAGTAAAGGTAAAACAAGATTAAAACTTATTGAAAATGCAATAAGAGAGCCTTGACTTGGGAGTGAGTATCCAAGGAATCCTATCATCGCCATAACCACAACTATGGTAATTATGATGAGTCAATCTCGCCTAGTCAACTCCAACTATTGAGGAGTAAGTCAAGCAAGCATAATTGACCTTAATCCATAAGTCCTAACCAACTTATCAAACTAGCTGATAAAAGGCTAGCGTCAATGGAAACAAGAGTCAACTAACTACCCAAGAATTACCACTAAATATCGGACATTATGACTCTAGTATCCTAGGAACTCAAACCACAAGCCAAGGTAGGAAAATCTACTCAAAATCTAGACTTGGCATTTTCACAAACACCTTGTGTATATAATTGTAAAACATGGGAAATTGTAAAGGAAAATGGGAATCTATACAATAAACATCCAAACAAGCATAAAGAAGGCAAGAAACATTAAATTTATCATTCAAAACTTCAAGAACTCAAAATTGCAATTATAAACAAAGTGCTTGAACCAAAGCAAAAGAAAGTAAATGTGCTATAATTAAAGAGGAAATTGAGAGTACTTACAATAAAGATGAGCAAAATCCAAAATTAAGCTTGCTATAAAATGCTACATGAAGATGGAAATTAAACCCTAAGAGAATAATTCTACTCTACTCCTACTCTTACTCCTACTCTTACTCCTACTACTATGAAACTATGGAAAATAAATGCTAAGTCTTAATGCCTCTAAATGTGTTGATATCCCCTTTATATAGCCTTCCATTTCAGCCTTCCAACCTTCCAAAATGGCCCAAAAGGCCTCAGAAAATGCGAGTCATGTGTTTCATTAATGAAATCACGTGTTGGGTCCTGTGCAGACGCACAGACGTGTGCGTCTGCAAACACGGCTAAAAATTGACCTATGCGTACGCACAGGTGCGTGCGTACGCACACATGGAAATTCATGCTTGTGCGCACGCACACTTCGCTGTGTGTGCTTTTTCTTGTTTTCTTCATGTTTTCTCCCTTGTGCATGCTTTCTCCCACTTTTGCCCATCCATTCTTGCCTCCAAGGTATGAAATCACTCACAAACCATATCACGGCATCGAATGACATAAAAGTGGGATTAAATTGCTCTATTAAAGCACAAAATTGCATGTTTCCACATTTAGGATTAAATTAGGGACAAAACACAAAAGTATGCTATTTTGGTGCTTAAGTGTGAGTTCATGTGCTCGAATCCATCTAGATTGAGTCAAAATATACCATCAAATATGGACTCATCAATTTCTCCACACTTAAACAATAGCATGTCCTCATGCTAAACTAACAAGGAAAACAATCAAGAGGGGTAATCAACTTATTAAATGCAACTACCTATATGCATGCAAGTATACTATAGTTTCCTATTGATTTGGTGAAGACAAGCAATCAAATTTCCAAGCAAGTATATAGACAATTAGGGCAAGGCAAAGAATTAATTCAATGCAAGAAAAATCTAGAGAATTGATTCAAGTTTCAACATGAAGCAACTTGCAAGAATACATGATAAGTTAGGTGGAAACATAGAATTGAGCGATCGAACCCTCACTAGGTGTGTATACACGCTCATCACTTGGTGTTTTGGGTTTAATCACTCAAATCTCCTTCTAATCATGCTTTCAAGGATTTGCTTTTCATCTAACAATCAACAAACAAGTGATGCATGAATGCAATTATCATAAGGACTTATTGAGGCTGTAATGGGGTTAGGGTGAAGGTGGGATAGATATGGCTAAGTGGACTAAAATAATTGAATCCTTGATTAGTTTAATTATCTAACTTTACCTTTCTCAATCCAATGACAAGAGTATGCAACCTAACCTTCTTATTCTCACTTTTTATACACATTCATGTATGCTCTTTCATTTACATCACATATGCATTTTTTTTATTCATTTTCCTTTACTTAGGGGTAACTTTCATCCCCTTTCCATGATGATTTTTTGTTTTTTTGAATCATTATAAATGCATATGGTTCTATAGTTCATACATGAATGCACCCATTTTCCAAAATTTTTCATACAATGAATACCCTCAAACAATCATTTTCATTCACCACCAATGTTTTTCAAAGATTTTCCCCACACTTAAATGAAACACACTTCTTCAACCTAAGCTAATCAAGGATGAAATCCAAGGTAAATTCATTATTTTCCACTTAAGGTTGTAATGTGGTGATATTACAAACAGTGGGATCAACAAGGCTCAAAGGGGTTAACAATGGTAGATGTAAAAGGTAGGCCATATGGGTTGGTGAGCTATGCAAAGATGGCCTCAATCATGCTCAATGCAATTCAAAATATCAATCATTGGAAATAAAGAATCAACCAAAACCAAAATTACAATCATAGAAGAAATATAGCACACAATGAACAAAATTAATGGTTAAAATGTGTAACCACTCATTAAAGCTCAAAGACACACAAGGTATTTGTTCTATCTCTCTTCTATGTTCCACAAAAATCATTCAAGCAAGTTTGAGAACAATTTCTCAATCAATTCACTAGAATGCCCTTGAAACAAAATTCTTGGAAAATTCTTGTTGTTTTTCACCAAAATTATTTCCTATATGTATGTATGTTGTGATAGATGCAAATTTTTCAAAATTTCCTAGTTCTTTTCCTAATTTTCAACCAGCAAAAATTAACATGAACAATTAGGATCAAGATAACTAGGCATATGCTATTCACATCATCCAATCACAACTTCTATCTATAAAATATATACCATGCAAAAGATGCAAAATGCAATAGATATAAACTATGATATATATACCAAAAGAAAATGCAAGGCAATAGTTAAAAACACTCCAAATATGTACAAGAAATATAATGGGCATATCCGACAGCCTACAAGACTCCGCTAGGGATGAGTCCGTTTCGGATTGTCTATAGGAAGGTGTGCCACCTCCCGGTTGAAATTGAACATAAGGCCTATTGGGTAGTTAAGGAATGCAATATGGACTTCACCAAGGCAGGCATAGCAAGGAAATTACAATTAGAAGAACTCGAATGCCTTAGGATGGAGGCCTATGAGAATGCAAGGATTTATAAGGAGAAAACAAAGGCATTCCATGATCACCATATCCACAAGAAAGATTTTCAAGAAGGTGATGAAGTTCTTCTATACAACTCAAAACTCAGATCATGCCCGGAAAGCTCTGTTCAAGGTGGGATGGCCCATTTAAAGTGAAGGAAGTGAAGCCCTACGAAGTGGTTGAGCTATTCCACCCTCAAAGCGGTGCAACATTCAAAGTGAACGGCCACACGGTAAAGAAGTATCATGGATATAAATCACCAAGGAAAGTGGAGGTGTTTGATGAGTAAATTTTTGACAGTTTAGAAATCTCAAATAAAATCTCATTGTAATATAGTTTCTAAACTAACACTAATCCTTTCATACAAAAATTTGTTTGTCACAAGTACAAACCCCTAATTATTCTAATAACCGAAGTATTTAAATCTCGGGTCATATCTGATGATTGGATTTTTGACGGTTTAGAATTCACAATAAATTCTCGTTGTAAAGTATAGTTTCTAAACTAACAATAATCCTTTCATACAAAAATTTGTTTTTCACAAGTAACAAACCCCTAATAATCCTAATAACCGAAGTATTTAAACCTTGGGTCGTCTTGATAAACCACTATTTTATGGTTTATTGATAAACCCATATTTCATGAGTTCTTTTGTGCTTAATTAGAGTGATTTATTCAACTCTTCACCTACTTATTCACATTAATTGCATAGTTTTACTTTCCCTTCCTTATTATGTCATATTGTGAAAAACATGTTTCCTAAGCTTTAAAAAAATTAATTATTTTAATTACCTTTATTTCCATTCGATGCCGTAATTAGTGTGTTGAGTAGCTTCAGGTTTCCTAAGGCTGAATGACTTAAAGGATGAAAAAGGAAACATACAAAAATGGAAGGAGAAGACAAAACGGAGCTTTAAGGAAACTGGTATCCACGCGATTGCATGGACGACGCGATCGCGTGCCAGAAGCAAAGAAGCAGCGATGTGGCCGCATGACTGACGCGACCGCGTGGAAAGGAAAAGCTCCAGATGACGCGACCGCGTGACCCACGCGGACGTGTGACAGAGGCCACATATCAGAATTTACAGAATATGCCCCCAGCGAATTCTGAAGCCCTTTTTGGCCCAGATCCAAGTACAGACAGCATAGACCAGAGGTTATAAAGTGTGGGAATGCACCCATTCAAGGAGAGCTCGCATAATTTTAGTTTTCAATGATTTAGATTTAGTTGAGAGGGAGATCTTCTCCTCTCTCTCTTTTAGGATTTAGGATTTCTTCTTGTTTTAAGAGTGACTCTCAATCCAGGTTTTATATTTCTTTGCTTTAAACTTCCCTTTTACTCTATTTATTTATTTCAGTATCTGAGTTGGCTATTTACCTTTATAATTGGATCTATGAATTCTCTCATGTTACAGACAGTTATTTGAATTAATGATATTTGAGGTATTTTCAGTTTATGATTGTTCTCTTTGATTTAAGTTATCATTGCTTCCCATCTAAGGACGTTTTTATTATTTCAGCAATTTTACTTTTTTCCCCTTTTGGTCCTGGTTAAGAATTCAGTAACTCAACAGTTATTAAACTCAACGTAATTGATAATCGTTATCTTGCTAATTGAGCTGAACTTAAATAATCCCAACCTTTTCTTAGGAAATAATTAGGATTCAAAAGTCAATTTAATTAGTCCCTTGACTTTCCTTTACCCTGGTAAAGGTTGACCAAGTGGAGTTTAGATTCAACTTTCATTATAGTTGAGAGAGATAACTAAGTTGGACCTCTAATTTTCCTTATCTTGCCAAAAGTTGTTTTACAGTTATTATTTATTTTTAATTGCCATTTAATTCACTCGTCATTTAAATTACTTGCTTCTCACCTTCTAAACCCCGATTACAACCTTTATAACAAATAATAAGAACATACTTCCCCGCAGTTCCTTGAGAAGACGACCCGAGGTTTGAATACTCGGTTAACAATTTTTAAGGGGTTTGTTACTTGTGACACCCAAAACGTTTGTATGAAAGGACTTTTGAAGGTTTAGAAACTATACTTGCAACGAGGATTTATCCGCAAATTTCTAGACCACGCAAAAGTTCTCTCGTCAAAATTGCGCCATTGCCGGGGAACTGCTAACGTGTGCCTTATTATTGGTTATTGTAAATATTTTTCTTTTGCTTGTTTATTTATTTTTGTTTTTCCTTTTTATCTTTATTTGCTACTATGAACTCTCACCTCTCTCGCTTTGAGTTTGGTTCTAATATTGTTAAAGAAAATAGAAGTTACAGCAGGAATGTGCATCAAGGTCAGACCAATCAAGGATGGATGGAACCAAGAGGATCTAATCAACCCTTTTGGCAGCAACACCCTTCGAGATATCCTGGACAAAGACCATTATACCGTGCATACCCAGCAGAAAGACATGGTAGACAACCTTGTAACTACCAACAAGCCCCACCCCGTGCATATGAACCATCCTTTCAACATAACCTCGAACCACCACACTCACAAGCTTTTTTTCACCATTCGCCATCATATGATCCTTCCTTACCCCAATACCAATCCAATCGTTCCCAATCATCACCACTTTCCTTTGTATCATGTCCAAGTCTGGCAAACCGCGAAGCAGAGGATCGCCTAAAAGAAACAGTAATTAAATTTCAAACAACCATTCAACAACTGAAGCAAGCACTAATTCAATGGGCCACTAGGCGCTCAAATATACAAGGATCAACCACAGCTCCATGTGGATAGCCCGATGAAGAGCGTAGCATGAAAGAAATACTAGAGACTCCAGTGGACAAGACAGAGAATGAATTCGTACTAGAATAAGTGGAAGAAGCTGTCATTGTTCAAGAAGAAGAGTTGGTTGAAGATCTAGGAGATGCTGAACTTCCTTGGGAATCCAGAATTGAGGAAAACTCTGTCCAAGATGCTACAGTTGATGCTAAGGAGGATACCGTACAATCTCCAAGGCAAGTCGTTTACGAAGAATCAGACGAAATAATCCAAGAAGCAAATTTCCTTGATGATGATAGTCACAAGTCTAGTTCTCCTAGTGATGAACTTGCGTCCGCAAGTGAATTCTCTGAAATCAAAGAATTTTCTCCAAGTGAATATGAAGATGATGCGGAGGTAGATTTCTCTCAACCTCCAATCTATGACTCGAGTGATGAGGAAGACATAGAAGACTTTGACCAGGATACAGATACAATTGAAGATCTTTGCAAGGAAGTGGAAGAATTCACAGAAGAGCACAAGGAAACGGAACTTGCAGAACCACCAAAAACACCTATCCCAAGGCCATTACCACCTAATACAAGCTTCAAGTGGGTACAATCCTTAACTTATAATTTTACTTATTCACTTGAATATGGTTTGCTTGAAACAGGTGGCCAACTTAGAGCTCTCTGCGGCTTTAAGAGTAAAAGGGAATTGGCTCGTACTCAGAACTGGTGCACCAGGTTCAATAAGGTTCCACGCTTCACCTCGAAGTACACGGATTGGTATCATGCTCAATTGCATGGATCATGGAAAACGTTTGGTCATCACGGTGAGATTCTACTTTTTAACCCGCCCGAATGGAAACTTACAAATCAAAATGGAGGCGGATCTAAAAACACAGCTTGGGATCATGCATTATATTCTGACATTCGTCATCCCGGGAGGCTGAATATCTGTTTGAAGCTGCTCAGAAGCTTTACATGCCTAGTTTGGGACACCGGAGGCTATTGGCATTCCAAGCACTGGTGGAAATTTTTGGACGAATTTAAACATAAGCCACCATAACAGGATACTCTTCCAATGTCCAACTTAAGGACTTTAACTAAAAGTGCTAGGTGGGAGACAACCCACCATGGTATGGTCGCTTCTTTCTCAATCTATTTCTTGTTTATTATTTTCAATTTACCCTTTTTTTTTTAATTTTAACATTAACCTGGAATCATGCATAGCATTCATGTTAATCACTGCATCCTGTATTTTTCAGTTTAAAAAAAAAAAGGGGTTGCATGACGCGACCGCATGCCCCATGCGATCGCGTCATATCGCGAAAAACACCACCCATGCGGCCGGGTGACCCACGCGGCCGCGTGATATATATATCGGCGTAAGGATCCAACGAACAGAAAGTTTGGCTGGAATCGTGCGGCTCTTGTGCGTTTCGCACAAATTGGCCCACGCGATCGCATGCCCCATGCGATCGCGTCACTTACCCAATACCAATCCCACGCGACCGCGTGAGTGACGCGATCGCGTCACATGGATTGCATATCACCCCAAAATGAGACAGAGAGTTGCGCTGAAACGGCGCTGGAGTCGTGCGTTTAGCACGAGTTCTAGCGACGTGATCGCGCGACCCACGCAATCGCGTCACCCCTCTTTCCCCCTTCTCATGCGATCGCGTGACCCACGCGATCGCGTCCCCCCCCCCCCCCCCCCCCCCCATTTTCACCCCAACCACGCGACCGCGTGCCCCACGCGGCCGCGTGGATTCGAAAATATAACCCCCCAGCCACGCGAACCCTATTAGTCGCGCAGCCCCCCTTCACCCCCAACCCTCTTCTCCTTCTCTATTCTTCTTCCCCCAGCCACCGCCGGCCAGCCACCACGCCACCACCCCGACGCCGCTGCCGTCCAGACGCCGCCGCCGTACCACCCCCTCCCCTTCTCTCTTCTTCCTTCTTCCTCTCTCCTCCCATCTCCACCACAACCACCTCCGCGAGCACCGCCCAGCCACCGCCGGCCATCCAGCCGCGCCCCCCTCTCCGCCTCCCACCCCCTTCAGCCAGCAACACCCACCGCCCTCCCTTCCCCTATCCTCTTCCTCTCTCACTAACCCTAATACCTCCCTCCGCCACTGCCCCCTTAGCCGCCACCGCGACGCCGTACACTACCACCGCGCCGGACGCCGCCGCAGCCACCTTCTTCCCTGTTCCACCCCTTCCGCTTACCAGGTTCCGCAACACGCAACCCTTTTTATCCGTTCGTCACTTTTCTGTATTTTTTTATTCCATTTATGTTCAGGATTAGGATAGCTAGACTTGCATGTTGTAGTGGATTTTTAGGTTGTTAGGTAGCTTAGGCTGTGGTTAGTGGATCTAGGTCTGTTAACTTGCACTGTTCTTACTTCTGTTTTATCCTATGTGCAAATCTGTTGCTGCTATAATCATGATTCATATGCTGCTTTCTTGTATGTTGCTGCTGTTTACATTGAATTTTTATGTTTATTTTATATCTATGTACATGCAGCTTGATTTTTTAATTCATATGAACCGATATGATTGCTGTTTATTTTCCGGGACAATCCAATTTTAGCCGGAATGCTGCCCAAATTTTTTTTTGAAAATTGTTTTCATTCTTATTTTGGTTTGGCAACTCTGTTTTACTCTGCTTCCCCCAAACCATTTCATGAATGCTAGGGCCACTTTCTTATCCTCTTTGATTTCTTGGTTCATAACCTGCAATTGTGATTCACTGATTCCAATTTCTGATTTCTTTATTTCTATTCGAATCAGCATCACCCTGTTTTCTGTATTCGATTATGAGTACTTCTATTCTTACTTGTGAATCCTTGTTATATGGAATTTTTTCTATGCCACTTACTTTCCTAACTCACTAATTTTAATTTACTAATTTCTTTTTACCATACTAACCCTCTTGATCTCTTTTCTGATCACTTTCACTTCCTCTAACTTTCTCACTATGGCATATTGATTTTTTTTCTTTCCATTTAACATTAATTCAATCACATTTCAATTGCTCATTTTCCTTATTCTATTTCTCCCTTACCGCTATGAGTTTCCTTTGTTTAAATTGCCTATTTGCTTTCCTATTTTATCCATTTCCTGGTTTTCTATTTTTCAGGATGTCTGCCTCACAAAGAAAAGGCAAAGGCAAGGCCACTGGCAAGTGCAAGTGAGGAGATTCCTCCCAGTCCATCATTGCTCTAATGCACGATTCCTCATGGCGGGAGAAGAACTTCACACAGCAGGAAAAAGCTGACCAGCTGCTCCCTTCGACTGATCCTATAAAATTTGCAAACCGGTACTGTGAGCTGAAGTACCCAACTTTTGCAAACTCCAGAAATCTATACCTAGAACGTACCTTGAAGATTCCAGAAGCCATCCAGCAATACACCACTGAGCAAATCAAGCAAAGGGGCTGGTTCTTTCTGGAGAGACCACTGACAGAGGTCAATGCATCTTGGGTCCGAAAATTCTATTGCAACTACTACCTTACTACCCTAGATGCAGTGAACCTGAGGGGAAAGCAAATTCTGGTCACTGAGGAGGCCATAGAGACCATTCTCCAGCTCCCAGCCAAGTCCGATCAGCCAGATGGTTATGCACAGGCTGAGGAGGACATGGGCCAAATGCGGTTTGATTGGGATGCTGTGACGGCACGCATAGCTCTCGACCCTGCTGTTCCTTGGGAGATGGGTCAGGATACCACTATGCCTAGAGGGATCAAGAGAGTGTACCTGAATGATGAGGCTCGGCTATGGCATCAGATCTTGAGCAACTATGTGATGCCGAGTACTCATGAGACTGAGATCCCGGCTGCCATGATCACCCTCCTCTGGTGTGTGCTGGAGGGTAAGGACCTGTACATGCCTCGTTTTATCCGGCATTTTACGGCCAGGGTCCACGTCCGAGGCACCCTCCCCTTTCCTTATCTGGTTACACGGCTAGGCCGTCAGGCTGATGTGCCTTGGGAGGATGCCGATGAGCGACCACCAGCAACGGACTGCAGGAAGATCATCCCTCACAGCAGGAACTTTCTTGCTTTGGGCTACAGACCACCATCTATCACTGCTACTGATGAGACAGTCCCTCCGTCTATTCCGCATCTCCACCCGCATCTGAGCCGGTTTATCGCCTCGTGCACCGTCTATTCCGCCAGCTTGATCAGATGGAGCGCCGTAACAGGCGCCGGTATGAGAGATTGGAGCGCCGCAGCAGGCGACGCTATTCCCATCTGAAGCTGATGATTAGACAGGGGGCCGACATCCCCTCCGAGCCCGACACACCATCAGAGCCATCAGAGGAGGAGGAGGATGAGCACGAGGAGGAGCCTCATTCCCATGCGGAGACTCATCAACAGGCAGGCACAGAGCACGCTACACCATAGCATGAGGCCCCACATCAGCTTGAGGCTGCAGATCCGGAGATCCCGATCCAGTCAGTATCCCCTCTACAGTAGCCAGACTCTCAGCCCACCACTGCCACAGAGACCCCAGCTACCATCCCTACCAGTGATGATACTCCTTCACACCCGGCTTGATTGAGCATCGGGGACGATGCTTCATTTTAAGTGTGGGGAGGTCGCCATCTCTGGCGTTTATTTTGGTGAACTACTACATACTTTTTCTTTTATTTTGGATATTTTTCTGTATTTTTCTCTTTTTCTTTTATTGTTATTTTCTGAGTACTTATACATTGCTACTTGTGTATTTTACTCTATTTTTTGCATTTTGCAATTTTTGTTCATATTTTAGTTATTTAGTTCATTTTAGTTATTTAGTTTAGTTTGCAATTCTAACTTATTAGTGGATCAATTAGTATAGTTTACCCTTTTTTAGATAAGATAGCTTAGTTATAGCTTAGTTTAAATTGACAAATATAAAAAAAAAAAAAGAGTAAGCTAGGAACTTGAACATAATAGATTTAGATCCATAAAACCTTGTATATATAGCATTACATGATGTAGTTAAACTGACAACATTTCATCAAGGAGAAACATTAAAACTTCAAAGGCTACCCTAAATTACTTTTTTAAGAGAATAATGAGAATTTTTAACTAAACCTGCATGACATACATAAGTGATAAATGATTTTTCAGCTAGAGAACATATAGCCTGTGAGTTTTGAGCTTAACTGTATGGTTACATTCAAACCATAATTTTTATTCCTGTGTGTTCCAACCTTCTTTCTTATTCTGGTGTTCTTTACTTTGTTTTAGTCTATATGTCCGATTATAGAATATAGGTACATCTCAAAATAATGATTGAGGCCATCATTTGATTTTAGCTCACTTACCCCAAATTAGCTACCTTTTACATCACCTTTGTTAGCCCCCTTTGAGCTTTTAAAAAAACCCCCTTATTCTATTTTAACCAAATTACTAGCCTTAAGCAGAAAAACAAAAGAAAACCCCAAGTGAATCCTTGGTTAGCTTAAGATAGAAAATTATAAATAGAGTAAAATGTGGGAAACTTATTGGGGACATAGTTGATAAATCAAAAGGTAGAAAAAAATAAAAAAGAATAAAACAACTCAAAATTTTGGGGAACAGGCTCATGAAAATTCAAATTAATTAAAAAAAAAAATTACCCTGTGTATTAAAAAAAAGTTAGTTTTCAAGCATGTAAATAAGGGGGTACAAAAAAAAATAACTCCCCAATGCAAAATAAAAAGCAATGCACATGGGATAAAAACAAGAATTGAAACATGAGCATGTGACATCAAAAGCGAGAAAATAGGGAGAATAGGTAAAGAAGCATTGTTTTACTAAGTATGTATGTTAGGTGAGATCTTAGTCTAATTAAGGATTCACTTATTAGCTCACTTAGCCTTACACATATATCCTTACCCTTTGCCTTGACCCCATTACAACCTTAATTAAAGACCTCATGAGTTTTGGTTTGACTATGTTCTATAATTGTTGATTGGTTAGACGAAAAACAAGATTATAGAAAGGAAGAATAAAAAGAAAAATAGAGTGGTTAACCCAATAAACACTGAGTGATTAGAGAGAAAACACAAAATCCAGTGAGGGTTCAAAAGCTCATTAGCATTTATCTCTGATCGTCTTGCAAGTTTTTTCTTCTCTCATCTCATTTGCAAAAAAGTGCTTTATTATTTGAGGGTTAGCTATATATGTATATATATCTCCTTGAGAATGTAAAATAATTTGACTACATGTAGGCTTTATATATGAGTGGATGAATTAGAATTGCATGACTCATTAGGTAGATGCATTTAGCATAGGTTGCATTTCATAACATTCCATCACTTTAACCTTAATTATTTACCTTGGATTTAGCATGAGGACATGCTAGTGTTTAAGTGTGGGGAGGTTGATAAACCCATATTTCATGAGTTCTTTTGTGCTTAATTAGAGTGATTTATTCAACTCTTCACCTACTTATTCACATTAATTGCATGGTTTTACTTTCCCTTCCTTATTATGTCATATTGTGAAAAACATGTTTCCTAAGCTTTAAAAAAATTAATTATTTTAATTACCTTTATTTCCATTCGATGCCGTGATTAGTGTGTTGAGTAGCTTCAGGTTTCCTAAGGCTGAAAGACTTAAAGGTTGAAAAAGGAAACATACAAAAATGGAAGGAGAAGGCAAAACGGAGCTTTAAGGAAACTGGTATCCACGCGATCGCATGGACGACGCGATCGCGTGCCAGAAGCAAAGAAGCAGCGACGCGGCCGCATGGAAAGGAAAAGCTCCAGATGACGCGACCGCGTGACCGACGCGCACGCGTGACAGAGGCCACATATCAGAATTTACAGAATACGCCCCCAGCGAATTCTGAAGCCCTTTTAGGCCCAGATCCAAGTACAGACAGCATAGACCAGAGGCTATAAAGTGTGGGAATGCACCAATTCAAGGAGAGCTCGCATAATTTTAGTTTTCAATGATTTAGATTTAGTTCAGATGGAGATCTTCTCCTCTCTCTCTTTTAGGATTTAGGATTTCTTCTTGTTTTAAGAGTGACTCTCAATCCAGGTTTTATATTTCTTTGTTTTAAACTTCCCTTTTACTCTATTTATTTATTTCAGTATCTGAATTGGCTATTTACCTTTATAATTAGATCTATGAATTCTTTCATGTTACAGATAGTTATTTGAATTAATGATATTTGAGGTATTTTCAGTTTATGATTGTTCTCTTTGATTTAAGTTATCATTGCTTCCCATCTAAGGACGTTTTTATTATTTCAGCAATTTTACTTTTTTCCCCTTTTGGTCCTGGTTAAGAATTCAGTAACTCAACAGTTATTAAACTCAACGTAATTGATAATCATTATCTTGCTAATTGAGCTGAACTTAAATAATCCCAACCTTTTCTTAGGAAATAATTAGGATTCAAAAGTCAATTTAATTAGTCCCTTGACTTTCCTTTGCCCTGGTAAAGGTTGACCAAGTGGAGTTTAGATTCAACATTCGTTATAGTTGAGAGAGATAACTAAGTTGGACCTCTAATTTCCCTTATCTTGCCAAAAGTTGTTTTACAGTTATTATTTATTTTTAATTGCCATTTAATTCACTCGTCATTTAAATTACTTGCTTCTCACCTTCTAAACCCCGATTACAACCTTTATAACCAATAATAAGAACATACTTCCCCGCAGTTCCTTGAGAAGACGACCCGAGGTTTGAATACTCGGTTAACAATTTTTAAGGGGTTTGTTACCTGTGACACCTAAAACGTTTGTATGAAAGGACTTTTGAAGGTTTATAAACTATACTTGCAACGAGGATTTATCCGCAAATTTCTAGACCACGCAAAAGTTCTTTCGTCATTTATCTTGTGCTCAATTGAGTGGATTTTATCAATCTTTCATACACTTATTCATATGATTTGCATGAGTTTACGTTTTCCTTCCTGATTTTGTGCTATGATTGAAAACATGCTTCTTTGGTCTTAATTTTGATATGTTTAATCTTCTCTTATTACCATTCGATGCCTTGATATGTGTGTTAAGTGATTTCAGAGTTTATAGGGCAGGAATAGCTTGGAGGATAGAGAGGAAGCATGCAAAAGTGGAAAGAATACAAGAAGCTGAAGGAATTGCTAAGCTGTCCAGCCTTACCTCTTTGCATTCAAACATTCATAACTTGAGCTACAGAGATCCAAACGACGCGATTTTAGTTGCATTAGAAAGCTAACGTCCGGGGATTCGATTTAATATATAATATGCCATAGTTGCTTTGACGCTAGGTGACACGAAAGTGCGCTCCACGCGGACGCATCGCAGTGACGAAAATCAGCGTGGCGGATTTCTTCTCCAGCGATTTCTGGACTGTTTTCGACCTAGTTTGCGGCCCAGAAAACAGAGATTAGAGGCTATAAAGCGGAATAATCCATTCATTCAAAAACATGCTTTCATAATTCATAATTTTAGGATTAGATGTAGTTTTTAGAGAGAGAGGTTCTCTCCTCTCTCTTAGGATTTAGTTTTAGGATTTAGGATTATTTCTTTTTCATCACAGGTTCAATGTTCCTTTAATTTATTTTTTGCTTTTATTTTATTACTTTAATTGATATTTATCTTTTCAATTTAGCTTATAAACCTTTCCATGTTAGATTTGAATTTATGTTTAAACGTAGTTTGATGTGTTTTAGATTTATGATTGCTTTATTTAGCTTTTTATATTATTGGCTTTAATTAATTAACTGGAAGCTCTTGAGTTATCAACTATCCGTGATTGGTTGTTATGTCAGCTAATTGACTGGTATTCCACTAACTCTAGTCTTTCCTTAGGAGTTGGCTAGGACTTAGGAATCTAACTAATTAGTTCACTTGACTTTCCCTTACTTTCGTAAAGGTTAACTAAGTGGGATTAACTTCCATTCTCATAGGAGTAACTAGGATAGGACTTCCGAATTTTCATACCTTGCCAAGAGTTTATTTTATACTTATTTATTTATTTTACTTATCATTTAAATCACTTGCTTCTTATTTCAAAAATCCCCAATTTACAAAACTCATAACCAATAATAAGAACACATCCCTGCAATTCCTTGAGAAGACGACCCGAGGTTAAATACTTCGGTTATCAATTTCAAAGGGGTTTGTTACTTGTGACAACCAAAACTTTTGTAAGAAAGGAATTCTTGTCGTTCTAGAAGCTATACTTACAACGGGAATTTATCTGCGAAAATTCTAGATCGCGCAGGAGTTTCGTTCTTCAAAATGGCGCCGTTGCCGGGGGATTGCAAACGTGTGCCTTATTATTGGTTATTGTAAATATTTACTTTTTGCTTGTTTATTTGTTTTTATTTTTGTTTTTATTTTTTTCTTTTTCGTAATTAAGATTTGTTCTTCGTGTTCATCTTGACCTTCAAGTTGTTCTTAGTTGTTTTCTTCGTTTTGATCTAAAAATTTTTAAGTTTGGTGTCATTTTATTGTTTTTCTCTTTCCTCATTTAATTCAAAAATATCTTTTCTCTTTATTTTTATTGAATTTTCGAAATTTCCATAAAAAAAATTTTGGATTTTTATTTTAAAATTTTTATCTTATCTTATCTTAGTTTTAAATTTCAAAATTCAAATCTTTTTCAAAATTTATATCTTTTTCAAAATCTTATCTTATCTTACTTCAAAAATCAAATTTCAAAATCCAAAATTTAGATTTAAAATTTTAAAAATCAAACCTTTTCAAAATTTAAATCTTTTTCAAAACTTTATTTTATATTGTTGACTTTTTCAAAATTCAAATTTCAAAATTTAAAAAATTCAAATTTAAAAATTTTCAAATTTCAAATTTCAAAATTTAAAAATTCAAAACTTATTTTTCAAAATTTAAAATTCAATAACCTTTTTAATTTAAAATTGTTTTTATTTTTGTTTTTAATTTTTATTTGTTACTATGAACTCTCACCCCTTTTGGCTATGAGTCTGGTTACAATTATGTTGCAGGAAGAGGAAATTACAATGAGAACAGGCATCAAGGTTGGAACAACCAAAGATGGGAGGAGCCACAAGGATTTGATCAACCCTCTTGGCAACAACCCCCTCCAATGCACTATAACCAACAACCATTCTGTGATGCATACCAAATTGATGACTATGGTGGACCCCCTTGTAGTTACCAACAAGTCCCGCCATATGCTTATGAACCCTTTCCTCAATATGACTTTGGGCCACCATACTCACAAGCCCCTTTCCACCATTCACCTCCATATGACCCTAACCCGTATCCACCACACCAACCACCTTATGAGCCATATGAACCATATATAGAACCACCCCAATTCCAACCCAATTACTCCCAAGAACCACCACCTCAATATTTGCCATCTCCATATCCATCAATCCAAGAGCACTATGATCCTACTTATGATAGCCGAGCGCAACAAGAATCAAGGGATCGTCTCACGGAAACAGTGGAAAAACTTCATGCAACCCTTCGCCAACTGGATCAAGCGATAAATCGATTACCTTCCCGACGTTCGGACACTCAAGGAACCCCCATGGCTTCATGTGAGCAAACTAATAAAGAATGTAGCATGAAGGAGATATTAGAAACTCCGGTGGACAGTGAGCAGCACAATTTTGTATTGAAATAATTGGAAGAAGCTACGCCTGCCATTAAGGAGGAAAAAGTGGTTGAAGACTTAGGAGATGCGGAACCTCCATGGGAAACTCAAGTTATAGAGCCTCCTTTAAAGACGTTTGAAATTGATGTTGAGGAGGGTGTACAACCTCCAAGGCATATCATGGTTGAAGACTTTGAAGGAGATGATCAAGAGATGGATTCAATCATTGATGAATTCTTATCTACATCTGAATCTTCTCCCGTTGGACTAGACATGGAGATTAAAGAAGAAGAAGCACAACCTCCCATGCCCTTGGCAAACAATGAAGAAGAGATTGAATTGGAAGAAAGCTACCAAGAGGAAGAGGTTGATATTGAAGAAGCTTGCAAAGAGGTGGTAGTTGTCAAAGAAGAACACGAAGGAGTGGAGCTTGCAAGTTCATTAGAAACCACTCCCCCTAAGTTGTCATCATCCTTCACAACATTCAAGTGGGTAAAATTCATATCCCTTAGCTTTCTAATTCCACTTGAATATGGGCTACTGGAGACGGATGGTCAACTTAGAGCTCTTTGTGGCATTAAGAGTAAGAGGAAGATGGTCAGTGGTAAGAATTGTCCTGCTAGGTTCATTATGGTTGGAAGCTTTAAGTTTAAACGCAAAGGTTGGTGTAGAGATCAACTGAATGGCAAACTAATGATCAACAAGAAGACGGGTGCAAAAGCAAGATTTGGGACCTTGGAATTCATTCTGGCAATCAACACTCTTGGGGCCTTGTCACTTGCTCAATTGAGTGGATTTTATCAATCTTTCATACACTTATTCATATGATTTGCATGAGTTTATGTTTTCCTTCCCTATTTTGTGCTATGATTGAAAACATGCTTCTTTGGTCTTAATTTTGACATGTTTAATCTTCTCTTGTTACCATTCGATGCCTTGATATGTGTGTTAAGTGATTTCAGAGTTTATAGGGCAGGAATGGCTTGGAGGATAGAGAGGAAGCATGCAAAAGTGGAAGGAATACAAAAAGCTGAAGGAATTGCTAAGCTGTCTAGCCTGACCTCTTTGCATTCAAATAGTCATAACTTGAGTTACAGAGATCCAAACGACGCGGTTCCAGTTGCGTTGAAAAGCTAACGTCCGGGGCTTCGATTTGATATATAATATGCCATAGTTTTTCTGACTCTAGCTGATGCGAACGCACGCTCCACGCGGACGTGTCGCAGTGACGAAAATCAGCGTGGCAGATTTCTTCTCTAGCGATTTCTGGGCTGTTTTCGACCCAGTTTGCGGCCCAGAAAACACAGATTAGAGGCTATAAAGCGGGAGAATCCATTCATTCAAAAACATGCTTTCATAATTCATAATTTTTGGATTAGATGTAGTTTTTAGAGAGAGGTTCTCTGCTCTCCCTTAGGATTTAGTTTTAGGATTTAGGATTATTTCTTCTTCATCACAGGTTCAATGTTCCTTCATTTTATTTTCTGCTTTTATTTTATTACTTTAATTGATATTTATCTTTTCAATTTAGCTTATAAACCTTTCCATGTTAGATTTGAATTTATGTTTAAACGTAGTTTGATGTGTTTCAGATTTATGATTGCTTTATTTAGCTTTTTATATTATTGGCTTTAATTGATTAACTGGAAGCTCTTGAGTTATCAGCAATCCGTGATTGGTTGTTATGTCGGCTAATTGACTGGTATTCCACTAACTCTAGTCTTTCCTTAGGAGTTGGCTAGGACTTAGGAATCTAACTAATTAGTTCACTTGACTTTCCCTTACTTTGGTAAAGGTTAACTAAGTGGGATTAACTTCCATTCTCATAGGAGTAACTAGGATAGGACTTCTGAATTTTCATACCTTGCCAAAAGTTTATTTTATAGTTATTTATTTATTTTACTTATCATTTAAATCACTTGCTTCTTATTTAAAAAATTCCCAATTTACAAAACTCATAACCAATAATAAGAACACCTCCCTGCAATTCCTTGAGAAGATGACCCGAGGTTAAATACTTCGGTTATCAATTTCAAAGGGGTTTGTTACTTGTGACAACCAAAACTTTTGTAAGAAAGGAATTATTGTCGGTCTAGAAGCTATACTTACAACGGGAATTTATCTGCGAAAATTCTAGATCGCGCAGGAGTTTCGTTCTTCAAAATGGCGCCGTTGCCAAGGGATTGCAAACATGTGCCTTATTATTGGTTATTGTAAATATTTACTTTTTACTTGTTTATTTGTTTTTATTTTTGTTTTCAATTATTTATTTTTCGTAATTAAGAGGTTATTGGTTTTTTTTTAGTTATTAAAAATTTTTCAAAAATTTGTTCTTCGTGTTCATCTTGACCTTCAAGTTGTTCTTAGTTATTTTCTTTGTTTTGATCTAACAAATTTTTAGTTTGGTGTCATTTTATTGTTTTTCTCTTTCCTCGTTTAATTCAAAAAATCTTTTCTCTTTAGTTTTATTGAATTTTTGAAATTTCCATAAAAAAAAGAATTTCAGATTTTAAAATTTTTAAAAAAAATAAAATTCTACTCTAAAATCCAAACAAGCATTTTATCAAACACTTGGAAGGTAAAAAAAAAGAAAGCATAGTAAAATTATAAGGAATGTAAACCTACACTACTTAATTGCAAGGAATTAACAACAACAAAGCAAATCAACAATAAAGGAATAATAAATTGCATTAAAATGAAAATGGAAGAAATAAAAGTGCATCAACATAAAGTAGAGAATTACAAGAACTAAAAGCAAAACTAGAAAGCAGAGAGGTAGAAGAGGAAGAAATTGTAAAGAAAAAGTAAATCAAAGCATGAAATTAAACTAGATCTAAGAGTTCCTAATCTAGATCTAACCTAATCCTAATCCTAGAGAGAAGAGAGAGCTTCTCTCTCTAAAACTAACTTTCCTCCAAAAATCAAACTAAACTAAACTAAAACTAATGGTAACTAAAAGTGTGTAAAGTGTGTTGATTCCTCTTCATTCCTTAGGTTAAATAGCATCAGAAATGAGTTGGATTTGGGCCTGGGAAGCCCAGAATTCGCCCCCAGCGGATTCACTTTAAGTGGGTCACATGCAGACATCAGCGCGTACGCGTACAGTGCACGTGCACGTCGATTGACAATTTTCCATCCACACGTACGCGTCATGTGCGCGTACGCGTCGCAATGCGACCTCACAATCCACGCGTGCGCGTCGTTGATCTTATCCCAAATCCTTACTTTTCCATGATTTCTCCACTTTGCATGCTTTCCTCTCCATTCCTTTGATCCATTCCTAGCCTTTTCCACCTAAAATCACAAACACACATATCAAGGCATCTAGTGGAATCAAAGGTAGATCAAGATTAAACAATTAAGGGCCTAGAAAGAACGTTTTCACACTTAAGCACAAATTAGGAGGCAATCATGAAACCATGCTATTTCATTGAATAAATGTGGGTAAAAGGTTATAAAATCCCCTAAAACCAATACAAGATAAACCCTACAAATGGGGTTTATCAACCTCCCCACACTTAAACCAAGCATGTCCTCATGCTTAAACCAAGAGAGAACAAAGGGTATCAACATTTATTCAATGAAATCTAACTAAATGCAATCTACCTATATACAACTCTCTACATGAATGCAATTGCTTGGTCAAAATAAATCAATCCCCAAGAAGCATATATGCACAAGGGCTAAGGACTAGCAACCATGCCAAACCACAATTGAATTGAGCTATTAAGTATTTTTACAAACATGCATGAAAAGAGATGATCATAGGTGAAAACAGGTAATTGAGCATCAAACCCTCACCGGATGTGTTTGCACTCTATTTGCTCAAGTGTGTAGGGTTGATTCACTCAATTCTCCCATAATCATGCTTTTCAAGATTTGTTTTTCTTCTAACAATCAACATATATTTTATGCATGCATACAATTATCCTGAGGTCTTTTCTTTAGGTTGTAATGGGGCTAGGGTTAAGGTTGGATGCATATTTGGTCAAGTGAGCTTGAAATTTGAATCTTTGATGAGCTTAAACTTCCCACCTAACCTATGACATCCTATACAATTCAAAATTAACCTAACTACCCATTCTTCACTTTTTAACATAATCATGCATTTTCTTTTTCATTTCACAACACTTAAGCATTGACTTTTATTGAACTTTACCGTGGGGCATTTTGTCCCCTTTTTATTTCTTTTCTTTTTTTCTTTTTATTTCTTTTTCTATTATTTTTTTCTTTTCTTTGCTTCTCTTTTTCTTTTGTTTTTCTCTTTTTTTTCCTTTTTTTTGCTTTGCAATAAAATATATACAAGAGCATCAATGCATAAGGTTTTACATTCATTACACATGAGCATATACCCAATTCCTAATATTTACAACAAAAATATAATACTACCCTTTTTATTCAACCAATATCCCAAGTTTTCCCACACTTGAATGATACACACACACTAGCCTAAGCTAATCAAAGATCCAAATTGAGGACATTTATTATTTTTCACTTTACGGCTTGTAATGTGCTAAATTAAAGAACAAGTGGGTTAATCATAGGCTCAAAATTGGCTAACAAAGGATGATAAGAGGTAAGGCTATTGGGGCAAGTGAGCTATATAAAATGATGGTCTCAATCATATAAATGCATGAATACACAAAATAATGGATATAAAGAATCAAACAAATTAAAGATTACAATCATAGAAAGAGAATAATTGCACACAAGAAGGAAAATAAGTGGTTATAAGATGTGACCACATCATTAGGCTCAAATCTCACTTGCTGGTATTCTTAGCTCAAAAACGTGACCCACAATAAATATAATTCAAGCAAGCCCTATGAAAAGTTTTCACTCAAATCAATTAGTGCCCTATAGATTGAAATCTTGAAAAATTTCATTATTTTGGCTAAGCTTATTATGTATATATATGCAAGAAAACAAGAAAATACAAGTAAAAATCCTAAAAACCTAAAATGAAATGCAAAAATGTTGGGATTAGAAACTTGTCACCCAAAATCACCGACTGGTCGGACGACCTCCCCACACTTAAAAGTTTGCACCGTCCTCGGTGCACTCAAAGATGAGCAAGGGGGTATGGTAACTCTCCGGATTGCTACCTTCAGCTGGTAGATTAACCGGTGCTGCGTGTTCTTTCTTCTGCTTCCATGGTTGCTTGTGGTGCATCAATCATGAAAAACAAAAAATAGCACCATAAGATGAGAAAATACAAAGCAAGGAAGCATACATTATTGGAATGAGGTAATTCACTAGGATTGAGTGAGTGAATTAGTGTGACATTAATGACAAAAGGTGTGTGAATTCTAAATTAGGCGCCTTTTAGAATACACATTAGCATAAAAAGCGATGTCACAATAGAAGCATGCACATCACTTATCCTAGTGTGCTTGAGATGCTTTAAGTAAGCTTGTAAAGTAAAACAAGCATTAAAGAGGCATGAGAATTCAAGCTATAAACATATGGATGCATATGATCAATAAGCACAATGCATTAAGGTAAATGTAGAACATCCATCAAGAAATTGCCTAATCGAGGAAAAGGATTTCAATTACATGGTGGCCAAATCATGCAATTAAAGAAGAGTTACAAGCTCGAAGGCGATTCTCATCACTTGGTATTTTCAAAAGGTAAGCATAAAGAACTTAAAACCAAGTAGCAAAATATAACCTCAACAATAGAATCCAACAAAGATTGTAAACATAATGATGTTAAGATAATTTCCCATTTATACTCAGCAGCAATTAATGCTAAACAAAATTAACAATCCAACACTTACAATGAAAAAGAGAAAATGAAATGAAAACTAAACTAATTAACTAATCAACTAACTAACTAATTGACTAACTAAAATAAATGGTTATCAATTGTATTGGGAAGTGTTAGATGAAGGGTAGGAGAAGGGAAGAAGAAAGGAAAAGGAAGGAAATGGAAAGAGGAGAAGAAAAGAAGTGTAGTGAAGGAAGGGCATCAGCGCGTACAAGTGCATGGCGCACGCGCGCGGATGGTTGTGCAATAGTCGCGACGCGTACGTGTACATCGTGTGTCCGTGTCGATGGCTTATTTCGAGAGTGGCGCGTACGCGTCAGGTACGCGTACGCGCGAGTTAGTTTGTGCCTCAGGCATAGTGCTAGTGCAGTGTAGGCACAACTCTCGGGTCAATGTATGGAGGAATGAAATCTTGCAATCCACACGTACGCGTACATGGTGCGTCCGCGTGGAGGGGCGAAAATGCTTGATGCATGCGTACGCGTGCAGTGCGCGTACGCGTGGATGGTGCTCTGTTTTTCAAAATTTTCCTATGTTTTTGCACCAATCCAAGCATTCCAAACCTCCAAACAACTACCAAAACACCATAAAACATTATTTAACACACTAAAATATCAATTACACTAAAAAAACTAATAAAAACATGGAATTAAAATACTTTTACCAATATGTACAAAAAGAGAAAATGAAAGATTTTACCATGGTAGGGTGTCTCCCACCTAGCACTTTTGTTTATTGTCCTTAAGTTGGACTTATGGGGAGCTCCTCTCAAGGTGGCTTGTGCTTGAATTCATCTTGGAACTTCCACCAATGCTTGGTTCTCCAATAAGCTATATTCTTCAAAGGTAATGCCTCCAAGCCTTGATGGAGTTCTTCACAAGCCAAGGGCTCCCAAAATTGATTCTTCTTGTGCGATCCGGGATCCCACACTTTGTTTTGACACCCATCTTCAAATTGATCATCATGATTCCAATTGGGTGGCATGACCTTAGAATTCTCAAAGAAGCTCCCAAACAACTTCCTAGACCCTTGCAATTGGCTTCTACACTAACCATTACTATTCAACCTTGAACGTGCAACCACCATGAGCTTAGAATGATATTTCCAACCACTAACCATCTCCCTTTTGCTCTTAAAGCCACAAATATGTCTAAGTTGACCATCCGTCTCAAGCAAACCATATTCAAGAGGAATAATAAAGCTTGAGTATAAGGAATTTACCCACTGGAATGAAAGAATGGATGGTGGTGGCTTGGGGAGAGGTATCTCCAATATGCTAGTAAGCTTTACTCCGTTGTGTTCTTCCTTGGTTACCTCCACCTCTTTACAAATTTCTTCAACTTCAATACTTTGTTCATCAATTTCTTCTATCTCTTCTCCGTCACTCAAATCATAAATGGGAGGTTGAGAGAAATCTACGTCCACATCGCTTTCAATCTCATTGGGAGAAGGTTCTTTAAATTCAAAGGATTCACCACCAAGAAAGTTGGATGCATGATCTTCATCACCAAGGGAACTTACTTCTTTCTTCATTCCTTCCAAGTCTTCCTTCAAAAATTGTTTTGGAGGTTGTGCACTCTCCTTCTCAACATCAAATTCAATTGCCTTGGAGAGGTTCTCTTCGACTCTAGGTTCCCAAGGAGGTTCTTCATCTCCTAAGTCTTCAACCACTTCTTCCTCTTCTTCAATGGTCATAGGCTCCTCCAATTTCTCTAATACCAAATAACATCCCTCATTTTCCACCGGAGTTTCCAATCTCTCCTTCATGCCATGCTTTTCAATTAATTTTCCACATCTGACCATAGGAGTGCTTTGAGTGCTCAAGCATTGGGAGGCTAAAGTGCTTACTACCTTGGTCAAGGTAGCCATAAATTCTAGTGTCTCCCTTTGCATTTCTCCTTGCCCTTGAAGTATAAGGCTAAGGATTTCATCCATTGAGGATTGGAGTAGATAGGAGGGTTCATTGTCTTAGAGAAAGGGTTCATGATAGGAAGGTGGTTCTTCTTGATAAGGATACGGTGGTGGTGTATATTTAGGTGGTTCTTGGGAGTATTGATATTGAAACGGTGGTTCCATGTATAGCTCATGTGGTTCAAAAGGTGGTTGGTAGGATGGATATGGATTAGGGTCATATGGAGGTGCTTGGTGGTAAGGGGCTTGTGAGTATGGTTGAGGCTCATGTTGAGGATTTGACTCGTAGGCATATGGTGGTGGTTCTTGAAAGTCACAAGGGGATTCACCGTAGCCATTGGATTGACATGCATCAAAGAATAGCTCTTGTTCACAGTCTATTGGTGGAGGTTGTTGCCATGAGGATTGATCATATGCATAAGACTCCTCCCACCTTTGATTGTCCCATCCTTGATATGCATCCTCATTGAAGCTCTCAATTCCTACAACATAGTTAGAACCAAACTCATAGCCAAAGTGAAAATTCATAGTGAAAAGAGAAAATAGAAACAAAAGCTAAGAAGAAAGAATGAAACAAAATCCTAAAACTAGCAAAAACAAAAAAGCAAACCAAAAATCAAGTTATTCACAATATTCACATATATACAATAACCAATAACACAACACCATTGCAACTCCCCGACAACGGCGCCATTTTGATGATTTGATTTTTGAGGGTTTAGAATTCACAATAAATTCTCGTTGTAAAGTATAGTTTCTAAACCAACAATAATCCTTTCATACAAAAATTTGTTTGTCACAAGTAACAAACCCCTAATAATCCTAATAACCGAAGTATTTAAACCTCGGGTCATCTCTCAAAGGAATTGCAGGGTAGTGTTCTTGCTTGGTTATGAATTGTATATTTTTGGGGTTTTAGATGAGAAACATGAAATGTAAATGACAATGAAAATAAACTACCAACTAAAAGGGTCTTGGCAAAGGTTGGTGGTCAAGGATCTCTTTCCCTATTACTAACCATAACATGAGAATTGGCAAGGATCAACCCCATTAAGTCATCCTCTAACTAATAAAGGAAAGTCAAATGAGCTATGTCAATCCAAGTCCATAAGTCCTAGTTCTCCACCAATTCAATTAGTGAGATCTAGAGTTCCCAATCATCAATCACTTGGACATTAGTAACTCAAGAATTCCTAAGTTACCTTCCCAAGTCAAGAGCATAAAATTCTACACTAAAACCAAACCAAGCATTTCATCAAACACTTGGAAGGCAAAAAAAAAAAAGAAAGCATAGTAAAATTGCAATGAATATAAATCTACACTACTCAATTGCATGGAATTAACAACAACGAAGCAAATCAACAATAAAGGAATCATAAATTGCATTAAAATGAAAATGGAAGAAACAAAAGTGCATCAACATAAAAGTAGAGAATTACAAGAATTAAAAGCAAAACTAGAAAGAGGAGAGGTAGAAGAAGAAGAAATTGTAAAGGAAAAGTAAATCAAAGCATGAAATTAAACTAGATCTAAGAGTTCCTAATCTAGATCTAACCTAATCCTAATCCTAGAGAGAAGAGAGAGCATCTCTCTCTAAAACTAACTTTTCCTCTAAAAATCAAACTAAACTAAACTAAAACTAATGGTAACTAAAAATGTGTAAAGTGTGTTGATTCCTCTTCATTTCTTGGGTTAAATAGCATCAGAAATGAGTTGGATTTCGGCCTGGGAAGCCCAGAATTCGCCCCCAGCGGATTCACTTTAAGTGGGTCACGTGCGGACATCGGCGCGTATGCGTACAGTGCACGTGTGCGTACGCGTCGCCATGCGACCTCAAAATCCATGCGTGCGTGGCTGCTGCGTGTGCACGTCATTGATCTTATCCTAAATCCTTGCTTTTCCATGATTTCTCCACTTTGCATGCTTTCCTCTCCATTCTTTTGATCCATTCCTAGCCTTTTCAACCTGAAATTACTAACACACACATCAATGCATCTAGTGGAATCAAAGGTAGATCAAGATTAAACAATTAAGGGCCTAGAAAGCACGTTTTCACACTTAAGCACAAATTAAGAGACAATCATGGAATCATGCTATTTTTTTGAATAAATGTGGGTAAAAGGTTATAAAATCCCCTAAAATCAATACAAGATAAACCCTACAAATGGAGTTTATCAGTCTCTCAAAGGAATTATAGGGTAGTGTTCTTCTTATTGGCTAGGACATGTATATTTTGGGTTTTTGAATAGGGAACAAGAAAAGTAAATGATAAAGAAATTCAAATGAAAAAAAGGTCTTGGCAAGGTTTGGTTGTCAAGGATCTCTATCCTTATCACTAACCACAATATGGTAATTGCAAGGATGAATCTTATTAAATCATCTTCTAACAAGTAGAAGAAAGTCAAATGAGCTATATCAATCCAAGTCCATAAGTCCTAGCTATTCACCAATTGAATCAATGAGAGCTAGAGTTAACGGCTACCAACTATCAATCACTTAGACATTAGTAACTCAAGAATTCATAAGTTACCTTCCCAAGCCAACAACATAAAATTCTACCCTAACATCCTCTTAAGCATTTTGACAAACACTTGGAAGGTGTAAAAGAAAAGCATAGTAAATTGACAACAACAGTGGAATCTAACAACAATTATTGGAAGGAATTAGCAACAACAATCATAAAGAATATTATTGACATGAATTACCTCAAATTGAATTGGAGGAAAATAGAAGAAACAAGAGTAGATCAACAACAAAATATAGAAACAGCATAGATGAGATTACAACAAAAGAATAGAAGAGGAAGATGTAACAACAAAGAATTGAAAGGTAGAAGTAGATGAAAGCATGAATTAAAATCTAGATCTAAGATTATTGACCTAAACCTAATCCTAATCCAAGAGAGAAGTGAGAGCTTCTATCTCTAAAACTAACTAAAACTAATCCTTATGTTGGAATGAATCCATGAGCAAAAGATTGATGCATTCCCCTTTAATTCTTGGTTCTTTTAAGTGTTTTGGCGCCAAAGTTGGTTTAGATTGGGCCCCACAGTTTCTCAGAATCCGCTGGCCACGTTTTCACTTTAAAATCACGTGCCGGCATCGATGCGTACGCGTACAGCACGCGTGCGCGTCCTTTGAAGTTTTGCGACCCACGTGATGAATGGATTTTTGACGGTTTAGAATTCACAATAAAGGCTCGTTGCAAGTATAGTTTCTAAACCAACAACAATCTTTTCATGCAAAAATTTTGTTTGTCATAAGTACAAACCCCTAATTTTCCTAATAACCAAAGTATTTAAACCTCGGGTCGTCTCTCAAAGGAATTGCAGGTTAGTGTTCTTGTTATTGGCCATGGACATGTATATTTTGGGGTTTTTATTAGGAAACAAGAAAAGTAAATGATAAAGGAAATCAAATGACAAAAAGGTGTTGGCAAGGATTGGTGGTCAAGGATCTCTATCCTTATCACTAACTACAACATGATAGTTGCAAGGATCAATCCCATTAAGTCATCATCTAACAAGTAAAGGAAAGTCAAATGAGCTATATCAATCCAAGTCCATAAGTCCTAGCTATTCACTAATTGAATTAATGAGAACTAGAGTCAATGGCTACCAACTATCAACCATTTGGACATTAGCAACTCAAGAATTCCTAAGTTTTCTTCCCAAGCCAAGAACATAAAATTCTACTCTAACATCTTCTCAAGCATTTTGTCAAACACTTGGAAGGTATAAAAGGAAAACATAGTAAATTGACAACAAGAATAGAATCTAACAACAATTATTGCAAGGAATTAACAACAACAATAAAAAGGAACACGATTATTATGAATTACCTCAAATTGCATTAAAAGAAAATAAGAGAAACAAAAGTAGATCCACAACAAAGTATAGAAACAAAATAGAAGAAATTACAACAAGAGAATGAAAGAACAAGATATAGAAACATAGAATTGAAAGGTAGAAGTAGATGAAGGCAAAGATTAAAACCTAGATCTAAGAGGAGAGATTAACCTAAACCTAATCCTAATTCTAGAGAGAAGAGAGAGCTTTTCTCTCTAGAAAACTAAGCTAAAACTAGATCTAAAGTGTAATGAATGTCTAATGGTGTTAAGTGATGTGTGGTGATGTCTTCCCCTTCAATCCTTGGTTCCTTTTATCTTTTCCCGCCAAAAACTCAGCTCTAAATGGGGCCAGAAACCCTCCAAAATTGCCAGGCACGAGTTTGACTAAAAGAGTCACGTGCAGCCTTCGGCACGTATGCGTACAGTGTGCGTACACGTCCATGGAGCCTTTCACAATCCACGCGGGAGCATACCGTGCGCGCGCGCGTCCATGGGCATTTTCCAAATCTTTGGCTTTTCATGATTTCTCCACTTTGTATGCTTTCCTTTCACTCCTTTGATCCTTTCCTAGCCCTTTTCAGTCTGAAATCACTAATAAACACATCAAGGCATCTAGTGGAATCAAGGGAGGATTAAAACTATCAATTTAAAGGCCTAAAAAGTATGTTTTCACATCTAATCAAAAATAAGGAGACATTCACAAAATCATGCTATTTCATTGAATAAATGTGAGGAAAGGTTATCAAAATGCTCTAAATTCAACACAAGATAAACCCTACAAATGGGGTTTATCAACCTCTCCACACTTAAACCAAGCATGTCCTCATGCTTGAACCAAGAATGAAGCAAAGGGTATGACATTTATGCAATGCAACTAAACTATCTAAATGAAAACTAACTATATGCAACTATCTATATGAATGCAAATGCTTAGTCAAGACAAATCAACTTCCAAGAGAATATATGTAAGCACAAGGGCTCAAACAATGGAAATCAAATCCAACCCATAATTGTATTGAATTATCGAAAGGATTTACAAAATTGCATGAATATAAATGATAGTGGTGAATGCATGTAATTGAGCAATCGAACCCTCACCGGATGTGTATCCGCTCTATTCACTCAAGTGTTTAGGGGTTGATTCACTCAATTCCCCCCTAATCATGATTTCCAAAATTTGTTCTTCATCTAACAATCGACAATCATTCAATGCATGCATACAAACATCATGAGGTCTTTCCATAAGGTTGTAATGGGGCTAGGGTCAAGGTAGGATCATATATGGATAAGTGGACTAGAATTTGAATCTTTGATTGGCCTAAACTTTTCCACCCAACCTATATAATAACCTATACAATTAAGTACTAACCTAACAACCCATCCTTCACTTTTCACATACTCATGCATTTTCTTTTGATTTTCACAACACTTATGCATTGACTCTTATTGGACTTTACATTGGGGCATTTTGTCCCCTTTTTATTGTTTTTCTTTTTTTTCTTTCTTTTTCAATTTTTTTTCTTTTCTTTTCTTTTTCACATTTATTTTTTTCTTTTTCTTTTGTTTTTCTCATTTTTTTTCTTTCAAGCTACATACAAGAACATCAATGCATAAGGTCTATACATTTAATCAATACATGAGTATGCACCCAATTCCCAAATATATAAATACAAAACACCCTTTTATCCCAACCAATGTTCCCAAACCTCCCCAAACTTGAATAGTAAACACTCTCACTAGCCTAAGCTAATCAAAGATCCAAACAAAGGACTTTTATTGTTTTCCGCTTTAGGCTTATAATGTGCTAAAATAAAGAACAATTGGGTTAAGCATAGGCTCAAAGTTGGCTAACAATGGAAGATAAAAGGTAGGCTATTTGGGTAAGTGAGCTAATGAAATAATGGCCTCAATCATATAAATGTATGAATACAAGGAATAATTGGACATATAGACTTACACAAATCAAGGATCACAATTATAGGAAAAGAACAATTTCACACAAGAAGAAAAATAAGTGGTTATAAGATGTAACCATACAATTAGGCTCAAAACTCACAAGCTTGTGTTCTTAGCTCAAAACATGCTTCACAAAATATGAATTCATGCAAGTTCATAAAAAATTTTCCAATCAGTTGCAGTGGTGCCCTATAGATAAATTCTTTGGAAAGATCTCCTTGTTTTGACTAGGCTTATTCTAAATGCAAATGCCATGTTATTATTGAGACATTTTAAAAATTCTTTAGTTAATTCCTTTTTCAATCAAAACGGTGTCATATGTAAAAAGGGTCAACTAGGTCTCAACAATCCAAAATATTTTTCTAATCACAACCAAAAGCTAAAACAAGCTAAAACAACTATATAAAGCAAAAGTGCATATATAAAGCAAAAGTGTAAAATCCAACAAACTAAACAAAAGTATCCACAATCCACAATACTAATATATACAATGATCCAAAAGGTGCAAAATAAAGTAAAATAACATAAACTAGGAGATAATGTCCAAAAATGTTCACCAAATCCACCGACGGCCACGACGGTTACCTCCCTACACTTAAGATGAAGCATCATCCTCGATGCTACTGATCGGGCTCATGGTGAGGGTTAATAGTCACGTCTGGCTCCAGCTAGGTCTCAGACTGGGGCACTGGCTCCTCGGGAGGCTGCTGAATATCCTGGGTAGCCTGCGTCTGTAGAGGTGCCTCCTGCTGAGTCGGCTCCTCAACCTGCTCCTTCGCGTGCTCTGCCTCGTGATCCTCCCCATCGGATGCGGAAGAGTCGGGAAGAGGGGGTAGCTGGATGCCCTGTGCTACGAATGCCTGGTCCACTCGGTACAAGCATCGCATAATACGGTGCTCACTGCGCTCTATGAATCGAAACAGATGCTGAACCAGAAGATAGGTCGGCTCAGGTGCTGGTGGTGGTAAAGGTGCTACTGCTGCTGTGGAAGAAGAGGGTCCTGCCATTGCTGTAGAAGATGAAGGTCTAGCTACCTCTACTGTGGCTCTATCTCAAGAGAGGCGCCTGGATGGAGGCTTCTCGTGCACCCATGTACCCCACGAAATAGTAACCTCCTTGTCGTCGTTGTCTGGGGGTGGTAGTGTCACGTCATCGTCCTTCCATGGGGCACCGGCTAACTCAATCATCCTAGTGACCAATGTGGGAAATGGTAGTAGGCCACGGATGTGTGCTCGCCACATGCATCGCCTGATCAACCGGGGGAAGTATACCTCTTTTCCCTCCATAACATAGCCAATCAGAAGAAGCATATCCATCGGAATCTCAGAAAAATGGGTAGTAGGTAGGACATAGTGAGCGAATATTTGCTGCCAAGTCCTAGCCTCTCTAGAAAGATAAGCAAATAACATCCCCTTGGGCTTCTTGTTGTCAGAATCCATCACCCAAGGGGCGTCCGGTGTGGCAATAACGCACTTCAGTGCCTGATAAACTCTAATTTTGTGGTTTAACTTGTGCTTAATTTGGGGGATTTTATCACCTTTTCCCACATTTATTCAGTGAAATAGCATGGTTTTGCAATTCTCCCTTGATTTGTGCTTAAATGTGAAAACATGCTTTTTAGGTCCTTAAATTGGTGATTTTAACTCACCTTAATTCCCTTCGATGCCGTGATGTGTTTGTTGAGTGATTTCAGGTTCATAAGGCAAGTATTGGATGGATGAAGTGAGGAGAAAAGCATGCAAAGTGGGAGAACTCATGAAGAAATGAAAGAACCACAAAGTTGTCAAGTCTGACCTCTTCGCACTCAATCGATCATAACTTGAGCTACAGAAGTCCAAATGAGGCGGTTTTAGTTGTGTTGGAAAGCTAACATCCGGGGCTTCAAAATGATATAAAATTTGCTATAGTTGCTTTGCGTTTAGGGATGCGTACACGCACTGTACACGTATGCATCGATGTTGCACGTGGTTCATTAAAGAGCAACTCGTGGCTAGCAATTTCTAGCTCATTTTGTCCCAATCCAACTCATTTCTGATGCTATTGAACCCAAGGATTGAAGGGGAAATAGAGCAAGTAGTCATAGCTTAGTTTTCATCATGTTGTAGGTAGAATTCTAGAGAGAGAAGCTCTCCCTTCTCTCTAGAATTTAGGGTAGTTTAGGTTTAATTTTCTTAGATCCACTTTCAATTCTTGTTTTCATTTAGTTTTCCCTTGTTAATTCCTTGATATTACACCTTTTTTCTTCTAGTTTTTGTTGTTAATTTCCTTTTCATATCACTTTTATGTTTATAAACTCTTGTTGGGTTTCTATTTTCTTTCAATACAAGTTTATGCTTCCATGTTCTTTTATGTTAATCTTAGTTGCTATTATTGATTTCTTGCTTATGTTGGTGATGTATTCTTTTAATTATTGCATTTTATGATGTTTAATTTTATTACACACTAGGTGTTTGGTAGAATGTTTCTTTAGTTTTTGAGTAGTTCTCTTTACTCTTGGTCTAGGCTAAGGGAATTGAGTGACGTTGAGTCATTGAGTCTCATTGAATTGGTGATTTGAGAACCCTATGTGGTCAATTTGATATCCATTGACACTAACCTACTACTAATCTAATTAGTAGATAGGTTGGGACTTATGGGTTGATGTGATCAAACCTATTTGACGTACTTCAAGCTTAGGAGTAGATATTATGTACTTAAAGCTTTTGGAGGTAGACTTAATGGGTTGGCCCCTCATTATTATCAATGTATGGTTTGTAGACAAGGATGGTGATCTCAATTTCCCATGTCCTAGCCAAGAGTTATTTTCCTTTATTTCATTAGTTATTTGTCATTTACTTTCTTGCTTTTATATTTTCTTGTCAATTACAAATCAAACCCTGATGAGCGAACTCTTGACGGTTTAGAATTTCCTCAATTGAATGAAATCTCATTGTAAAGTATAGTTTTCAAACCAATCAAGAATCATTTCATGCAAAAATTTTGGTTGAGTGAGTTGTCACGAATAACAAACCCCAAGTAAAAATTAACCGAAGTATTTGGACTCCGGGTCGTCTCCCTAGGATGCAATGGAGTGCATGTGTATTGGCTATGATGGGGTAAAAAGAGAGAGGTTTTGTTTATGAGATGGCAAGAAAGTAGATTGAACGAGTAAGTAAAGAAAGCAAAATAAGGAACTCTTGGCTAAGACTTGGGTACTTGAGGTCACCATCCCGGTTAACAAACCGACTATTGATAATTATGAAAGGCCAACCCATTAAGTCTACTTCTCGAAGCCTTAAGTACGTAACATTTACTCCTAGACCAGAAATATGTCAAATAGGCCTAATCACATCCACCCAAAAGTCCTAACCTATCTACTAATTAGCTTAGTAGTGGGTTAGTGTCAATGAGCTTCAAATTTATCACACAGAGTTCTCAAATTACCAAATCCATTACGTCCAAAAACTCAAGATCACTCAAGTCCCTTGGCTTAGGCCAAGAGTTGATAAAACTACTCAAGAACTAAAGAGAACATTTCATCGAACAATTGGAGTGCAATAAGGATCAACATCATAAAATGCAAGAATATCAAAGTCTATCACCATTGGTTGCAAGAAAAGTGAGATCACAACTCAATTCATCAAGTAGGGAAATATCAACATCAAATTGCATTAAATGTAAACAAATCCAACATGAGTCATCATCACAAAAGAGAACAAAATGAGGAATTGGCATAAAAAAAACTAAGAGGGTCAAGATGTAGAATTGAGAAATTATCAAAGAACAAGATGAAACCTAGCATTCAAACATGAAATTGAAATAATCTAACCTAAACCTAACCTTATTCTAGAGAGAAGAGGGAGCTTCTCTCTCTAGAAAACTAGCTAAAGGCTCATGTTGACTAAAACTAATTGCTCCCCCCTTTGCTTGGACTTCAATTCTGCATGAAATACACTCAGAAACAAGTTGGATTTGGGTCTGGGCAGCTCAGAAATCGCCCCCAGCATTTTGCCTTCAAGTGGGCCACGTGAGGATATCGGCGCGTGTGCGCCATGTGCGCGTGCGCGTCGATGTCAAATTCTCAATCCGCACAGACGCGATATGTACGCGTGCACGTCTTTTGGTGAAATCACTTCTGCGCGTGCGCGCCTAGTGCGCGTGCGCGCCTAGTGCGCATGCGCGTCCTCTGGTGAAATCCCAATCCTTGTTTCTCCATGCATTCCCCCTTTGTGTATGCTTTTCTCCTCATTTCTTCCATCCAATACTTGCCTTATGGACCTGAAATCACTCACCAAACACATCAAGGCATCGAATGGAATTAAAGTGAAATAAAAACCATCAATTTAGGGCCTAAAAAGCATGTTTTTACACTTAAGCAAAATTCAAGGGGTGAATTACAAAATCATGCTATTTCATTGAATAAATGTGAGATAAATCACAAAATCGGGGTTTATCAAATCTCCCCACACTTAAACTACGCATGTCCTCATGCTAAAATCAAGAAGAAGCAAAAGGGTATTAACATTTATTCAGTGCAACTACTAAATGCAATCTATCTACATGATGCAATGGCTTAATCAAAATAAATCAACTTCCAAGAATACGCATATAAGCACAATGGCTAAAGTATTAGCAATCAAGCAAACCACAATTGGATTGAATTATTGAAAAAGTTCATAAACTTGCAAGAAAAGATGATCACGGGTGGAAACATGTAATTGAGCGATCGAACCCTCGCCGGATGTGTATCCGCTCTAAGCACTCAAGTATATGGGGTTGATTCACTCAATTCTCCCCTAATCATGCTTTCTAAGATTTGTTTTTCATCTAACAATCAACAATTACTTTATGCATACACACAAACATCATGAGGGCTTTCCTGTAGGTTGTAATGGGGCTAGGGTCAAGGTAGGATGCATATGGTCAAGTGAGCTTGAAATTTGAATCTTTGATTAACTTAAACTTCCCGCCTAACCTATGACAACCTAAACAATTCTAAACAAACCTAGCCATCCATTCTTCACTTTTCACACACTCATGTATTCTCTTTTGATTACCACACACATGCATTGACTTTTATTGAACCTTGACTTTGGGGCATTTTTGTCCCCTTTTTATTGCTTTTCTTTTTCTTTCTTTTCTATATATTTTCTTATATATATATATATATATTTTTTTTTCTTTTCAAACTAAAATGTATACAAGAACATCAATGCATATGGTTTACACATGATTAATACATGATTATGTACCCAATTCCCAAAATTTTTCAACAAAAACACAAACACACTTTTAACTCTACCCAATGTTCCCAACTCTCCCAAAATCAAATGATAAACACTCTCACTAGCCTAAGCTAATCAAAGATCCAAATTAGGGAATATTTATTATTTTTCACTTAGGCTTGTAATGTGCTACAATTAAGAACAAGTGGGTTAAGCGTAGGCTCAAAATCGGCTAACAATGGAAGATAAAAGGTAGGCTATTTGGGTAAGTGAGCTATTTGAACAATGGCCTCAATCATACAGATGCATGTATACACAAAATAATGGACATATAGACTTAAACAATTCAAAAATTACAATCATAGGAGGAGAATAATGCACACAAGAATGAAAATAAGTGGTTATATATGATGTAACCACACAATTAGGCTCAAATCTCACATGCTTATGTTCTTTGCTCATAACATGATCCACAACATGTATAACTCAAGCAAGTTCTAAAAAAAATTTCAACCAATCGGGTTAGTGTTCTAAAAATGAGTTTCATGGAAATTTTCATCATATTGATTAAGCTTATTCTAATGCAATATTGTGATTAAAAAAATAAATTCTCCTAGTTTACCCCTTTTTCAATCAAAACACATTTCTCATAGAAAGGGTTAACTAGATTTTTAGTAATCCATTAATTTTCTAGTCACAATCAACAGCTAGGATGCAAAACACAACCAAGATGCAAAATATATATATATACTAAGAGTGTGTAACAACCAAAATAAGAGTATCTACAATGGCACAAATATGTACAGTAATCTCAAAATGATCTAAAATAAACAAAATAAAGTAGTAGCGAGTAGAAATAAAAATCTGAAAATTCACCACATGAATGCAAACACCGGTCACGAGCGGTGACCTCCCCACACTTTAGAATTAAGCATTGTCCTCGATGCTACTACTGAAGCTCGGGATGGGGGTCAACAATCGCACCAGGCTGTGGTTCATGCTCAGGCTCGGGCTGTGGAACTAGAGGTGGCACTGGCTGTGGCTTAGGAATGTCATGCTGGACCTCAGGAGGTTGCTGGACCTCAGCGGTGGTCTGTGTCTCTGGTGGTGCCTCCTGATGTACCGGCTCCTTAGTATGCTCCTCCTCCTGGTCCTGCTCGTCAGAGGCGGGAGAGTCTGGGAGTAGAGGAAGCTCAATGCCCTGTGACGCAAACACCTGGTCTAGGCGATCAAGACGTCGCATGACACGACGCTCGAAGTGCACCATGAAGCGAAGCAGGTGCTGCACCAATAGATAAGTCGGCTCAGGTGCTGGTGGTGGTGGTGGTAAGGATGCTGTTGCTGTTGAGGAAGAAGGTCCGGCTACCTCAACTACCGCTCTAGCCCAAGAGTGACGTCTGGTCGAGGGCTTCTCGTGCACCCATCCACCCCATGGAATAGTAACTTCCTTTTCATCATCATCTGGGGTTGGTGGTGTCGCGTCATCGTCCTCCCACGGGACATCAGCCAGCTCAGCCAAGCTGGTAACCAGCGTAGGAAACGGTAGCAAGCTGCGGATACGAGCTCTCCACATGCTATGCCTAATCAGCCATGGGAAATACACCTCTTTCCCTTCCATGACACACCCAATCAGAGTCAGCATATCCATCGGAATCTCTGAGAAGTGAGTGCTAGGCAGGACGTAGTGGGCGAAGATCTGCTGCCAGGTCCTAGCCTCTCTAGATAGATATGCAGATAGCATCCCCTTGGGCTTCTTGTTGTTCGCATCCATCACCTAGGGAGCATCTGGTGTAGCAATCACGCGCTTAAGCGCCTCATAGTCAAAGGTCATGGAAAGGATAGCCACATCTGCCTGCTGATAGGCAGAAGTCTCAGGAGTACCAACTCTGCAAAGTAGTGCATCCGCTATAGCCTCTTCAGTGATCATAATTTCTCTACCTCTTACGTGTACTGACTCCAGGTTCACTCGGAAGAAGTTACAGTAAAACTCTTTAACCCACGAAACGTTAATCCTTCCTAGGTCCCTATCAACGAAATCCAATCCCAACTCTGAAATACGGGAGTTTATGGCACGCCTCACGTCATTGGGAAGATTCAACTTCTTCTCAATGTTCAGGTTTTTCTTTGTATAATGGGAGAAGCGTAGCTCGCAGTAGAGGTTGGGGAATTTGATTGAATCAGTGGATGGAAGTGACTGATTTTCTATATCTTCATCATTCAGCGGGTTCTTTGCATAGTTAGCATACAGTGAGGGGGTAGAGGTCTTGGAGCGCTTCCTCTTTTTGGAAGTGGTGGCTATGGCTTTTCCTTTATCCGACATCCTAAAAAATAGTGATAATATAATATAAGCAGATAGCCAATGAAACATAAAGCACTCAGAGCAAAGAAAACTCATGAAGCGAAAGAAGAAATGAGATTTCTTGGAATGCAAGCAAACAGAGTTCAGATTTTAAACCAAACTTCAAACCAAGAATTCAAGCCATATTTTGCACATTGTTTGTTTATTGAGCTTAGAAAGCACCATATCTAAAAGAATGATATAAAGAGTTAAGTTGAAAACCAAGAGAAGTCAGGCGATTAAACAGGTTAAAGTCAGAAATCAGTTTGAAAATTAGTGATATGGCGATTACTGACTCAACTCAAAAGAAATGTACAGACAGGGATGCAAGCATATTCACAATCTTGAATTGCAACAAGTCATTGATGATGAAATATGATGCAGCTAGAAAGCAGTCAATGTGAAACAAACCATCAATCAATGCAAGGATCACTAGCAATGTTGGTGAAGTTAAAATCTTGAGAGACAAGTAAACCAAGCACATTTAACACCAATTCTAACAATGCACACAAGTCACAAGTTCAAATGTTAATTGGAAATCTCATGGTCTATGTAACTCAATGAGATAACGTACGAATATATCGAACTGGTTGGTCACATAGATGAGAGCAATCAAACTTGTGTGGTTATGCAAAAGAGGCGTAAGAATTCAAAGGAGTTTCAGGTTATAGTTGAATTAAAAACTTACTCGACTACGCAATGCATATATGCTAGTTAGCATTGCGAGCAAGCAGAAAGTATTAGAAACATGATCAATAACCTGTAAACATGCCCTTGAGGATTTCCAAAACCCTTTTAGCAACAAAGTTCCAATTGACACAGAAATCATCAACTAGAAGCTTGTTAAACCAATTAAAACGTTGTTAATTCAAGGAACATGGTTAGGCAAATCTGGCAGCATTTCAGCAGCAAATTGGCCAATCCCCAAATTTAAACAATTAAATCAATTCTCACATGAATTCAGTAACAATTACAGACAAAAGCTAAATGTGAATTCATAAGAAGAGGGCATGTAAGCCAACAAGCAGCACAAACAGCAGTAAACAGTATGGATTGACTCAGCCAGCAAGCATTCTTCCTTGAAACAATGATAAAAGAAAATCATGGCTTACAATTCAGCACCACATATCACTTGAGCGCAGAACAAATCAAAAACAGAGCAATACCACAGAGCTGCAAAAGTTCAAACAAACCTAAATCCACTACTCAGCCCAGATTCGCTAACCACCTAAAGCAACTAAACTAACTAACTAAACTAATCCTAACTAAGCTAAATGAATTACAGTAAGCAGTAAAAGAATGAGGGACAGGGGAAGCAAGAACCTGGGGGCAGAGGCTGAACGGGGGAAAGGGAAGGTGAAGTGGAGTGGCGGCTCGTCGTGACAGTTGAGTTCGCGCCAGCGACAATGGTGGTCGCGGTGGCGCTGGGGATGGCGCGAAGGCTTGATGTAGAGAGAGGGAGAGAGCTGAGACAGAGAGGAGGGGGCAGAGGTGTGAGAGAGCAAGAGAGAGATGAGGGTGTGCAGTGATGGTGGCGGCGGTCTCGGTTGCTCGCCGGAGTGCTGGAGGTTGACGAACAGAGGAAGGAGATGGTGGTGGAAGAGAAATGAAACGTTGGGGACGAAGGGGAGGTTTTGCGCGAATGCGCTAGGGCTTCGTGTCCCTGATTAAATGGGGTTTTTGAATCCACGCGGGCGCGCACCTTGTGCGTCCGCGTGGGTGATGAAAATAGGGAGATGGCGCAGAAGCGCCAATTGCGCCTACGCGTATATGGGCGAGTTAAGGGTTGGCGCGGTCGCGTACGGTGCGCGTCCGTGCGGATATGCTGGGCCAGAGGCACAAAAGAGGCCCAGAGTTGGCACAACTCTCGGGTTCTTTGGCCTAAGTGATGTGAAAACACATCGACGCGTGCGCACACCTTGCGTGTACGCGTGGATGGTATGAGTCTATGGAATGGGCGCGGGGGCGTGAAGTACGCCAACGCGTGTATGAAGGAACAGGGGGCGGCGCGGACGCGTACAGCGTGCGTCCGCGAGGGTTGAGACGCAGAGTTGGCCCAAAAGTGGTACAACTCTCTGGTCTTTGGCCCAGATAGCCGAAATAGGCAGCCTGCGCGCGCGCGTGCCTTGTGCTTGCGCGTAGGTTGGTTTTTGGTTTTTTTTTTTTTTAATAAAAAGAGCATCAAAAGACCTCCAAAATTCTCCATCCTTCTTCAAGACTCTAAATTAGCTGAGATGCACTTTTAAGCACATTTTGAAACATAGGGGACTTTTCAAACATCTTGAGAAAACTTGCAATTCAAGCAAAAACTCAATTTAAAGATTCATGCCCTATCACAGAATAGAATGCATAGACAACTTAGCAAGTAAAGAAGAACATACCAATAAATAAAGACTCTATACAATGGAACTCAATTCATTCATTCATTATATCTTCAAGAGAATGGAAAGAGTTTACCATGGTGGGGTATCCCCCACCAAGCACTTTTAGTTTAAGTCCTTAAGTTGGACATCGGGGGAGGGGGCTTCTTATCAAGGTTGCTTATGCTTGTATCCATCCTTGAACCTCCAAGAGTGCTTGTCTTTCAATCGGTTGTCAGATGTTCCAACTTTCTTCCTTAAGCTTTGGTGAGGTCCTTTCCAAGACGTGAGCTCCCAAAATTGACTATCATAGGATAATCCAAGATCCCATATCTTGTCCTCGCACCCATCTTCTAGTTGATTGCCTTGGCATTGTCCGGGCAACGAGAAGGCAAAATTCTCATGGAAGCACCAAACTAATCTCCTAAACCCATTTACTTGAGCATTACACCAATACATGCTCTCCAATTTCGAGCTTTCCACCATAATGAGCCTAGATTTAGAACGCCAACCACTAAACATCCTCCTCTTTCGCTTAATTCCACAAAGCGCCCTAAGTTGGCCATCCGTTTCGAGCAAACCATACTCAAGTGGGATAATAAAGCTGAGAGTTAGAAGTTTTACCCACTCAAGCGGAGGATTGAATGACGAATTAGGTGGAGGGGTTCCCAAAGATCTTGATAAAGCATGTTCTACTCCCGTCCATCTTCTTTTAAAGGTTTCCACCACTTGGTGAGGTTCTTCAAATTCCTCATCATGCCAAGCTTCCTCAAGTTTACATCCTTCTTCACCAATTTCTTCTATTTCTTCCCCATCACTCTCATCATAGATAGGAGGCAAAGTAAAATCTACCTCATCATCGAATTTAGACAATTTGGGGAAGGACTCTTCAAACTCGAAAGCATCACATGTTGATTTGGAATCATCATAAATAGGAGCGTTTGTTGCTTGGAATACTTCTCCCAGTTCTTCATCTTCAGTAGGCCTTGGAGGGTTCAAATCTTCCTCAACCTTGTTTCCTAATCCACTAGGGAAAGGTTCAATAAGATCGTCAAGGGGTTTAATCAACATGGGCAAAAAATCACTAGCGATGGAACCCACTTCTTGACCGATTTTCTCCAACTTTTTGTTTACTTCTGCAACATCGCTCTTTTCTGCAACATCCCCTCCAAGCTTCTTGGAATAGAGTTCTCCGATTCGAGATTCCTTTATGTGCTCAACGTATCCTAAACATCCATCCACTACTTCCTTTTGTGCACTAATCTCTATCTTCTCCTCTTGTTGTCCTTCTTGCTTCAATTCTCCTTCCTCACCAGGGAGCTTTAAATTCACATACTCATTAAACTCAGTGCTTGTCTCTCCACATTCAACAATGGGGGTACTCAAAGTGCATGAACTTAAGTGAGATGTTAAGTGATTCACAGTCTCTACCATGCTAGCTATCTTTACTCTTAGCTCCTTAAACTTAGTTTCATCCTCCTCTTGTCGCCTCAAGATGCGAGATTCAAGATCTCTTAGTTCTAATATGAAGGCTTCGTCGGGAGGTGGTGGTGTTAAAAGAGAGGGTTCATCGGTTAAGAGAAGATTGTTGTAATTGGAAGGTGGTTCATATTGGTGGAGTTCTTGAGGTGGTGTATGTGAAATTTGTGGTTCTTGGGAATATTGGTATTGGGATGGTGGTTGTTCCATATATGATTCGAACGGTGGTTGATATGGTATGCATGAATTATGGTCATGTAGAGTAGAATATTGGTTTGAGGCTTGCGAGTATGTTGCGTAGCTATATTGAGGAATGGGGTCACATGCATATGATGATTGTGGTTGACAACCACAATAAAGGTCATCACACACATTGGACTGGTACACATTAAGATCAGAATTATACCCAGAGGAGTTCATAGGAGGTTGTTGCCATGAAGGTTGTTCATAAGCTCGAAGTTCCTCCCATCCCTGATTTCCAAATCCTTGATGCATATCCTCATTGGGGTTCCATCTCATACAACATAGTTTGAACTACACTCATAGCCAAAAGGGTGAGAATTCATAATGAAATAGAAAATAAAGACAAAAGGCAATAAGAAATAAAGAAAATAAAATCCTAACTAGTAAAAACTGGCAAACAAACCAAAGTTCAAGCTATTCACAATATGTACAATAACCAATAACATAGCACCATTGAGCATCCCCGGCAACGGCGCCATTTTGATGAGCGAACTCTTGACGGTTTATAATTTCCTCAATTGAATAAAATCTCGTTGTAAAGTATAGTTTTCAAACCAATCAAGAATCCTTTCATGCAAAAATTTTGGTTGAGTAAGTTGTCACGAATAACAAACCCCAAATAAAAATTAACCGAAGTATTTGGACTCCGGGTCGTCTCCCTAGGATGCAATGGAGTGCATGTGTATTGGCTATGATGGGGTAAAAAGAGAGGGGTTTTGTTTATGATATGGCAAGAAAGTAGATTGAGCGAGTAAGTAAAGAAAGCAAAATAAGGAACTCTTGGCTAAGACTTGGCTACTTGAGGTCACCATCCCAGTTAACAAACTGACTATTGATAATTATGAAAGGCCAACCCATTAAGTTTACTTCTCGAAGCCTTAAGTACGTAACATTTACTCCTAGACCAGAAGTATGTCAAATAGGCCTAATCACATCCACCCATAAGTCCTAAACTATCTACTAATTAGCTTAGTAGTGGGTTAGTGTCAATGAGCTTCAAATTGATCACACAGAGTTCTCAAATTACCAAATCCATTACGTCCAAAAACTCAAGATCACTCAAGTCCCTTGGCTTAGGCCAAGAGTTGATAAAACTACTCAAGAACTAAAGAGAACATTTCATTGAACACTTGGAGTGCAATAAGGATCAACATCATAAAATGCAAGAATATCAAAGTCCATCACTATTGATTGCAAGAAAAGTGAGATCACAACTCAATTCATCAAGTAGGGAAATATCAACATCAAATTGCATTAAATTTAAACAAATACAACATGAGTCATCATCACAAAAGAGAGCAAAATGAGGAATTGGCAAAAAAAAAAACTAAGAGGTTCAAGATGTAGAATTGAGAAATTATCAAAGAACAAGATGAAACCTAGCATTCAAACATGAAATTGAAATAATCTAACCTAATCCTAACCTAATTCTAGAGAGAAGAGGGAGCTTCTCTCTCTAGAAAACTAACTAAAGGCTCATGTTGGCTAAAACTAATTGCTCCCCCCTTTGCTTGGACTTCAATTCTGCATGAAATACACTCAGAAACAAGTTGGATTTGGGCCTGGGCAGCTCAGAAATTGCCCCCAGCGTTTTGCCTTCAAGTGGGCCACGTGAGGATATCGGCACGTGCGCGCCATGTGCGCGTGCGCGTCGATGTCAAATTCTCAATCTGCGCGGACGCGATATGTACGCGTGCGCGTCTTTTGGTGAAATCACTTCTGCGCGTGTGTGCTTGGTGCGCGTGCGCGTCCTCTGGTGAAATCCCAATCCTTGTTTCTCCATGCATTCCCTCTTTGTGTATGCTTTTCTCTTCATTTCTTCCATCCAATACTTGCCTTATGAACCTGAAATCACTCACCAAACACATCAAGGCATCGAATGGAATTAAAGTGAAATAAAAATCACCAATTTAGGGCCTAAAAAGCATGTTTTTACACTTAAGCAAAATTCAAAGGGTGAATTACAAAATCATGCTATTTTATTGAATAAATATGAGAAAAAATGACAAAATCCCCCAAAATAAGCACAAGATAAATCACGAAATCAGGGTTTATCAAACCCCCTTGCATTTTTATAGCCAATAATTGACCACTTCATTGCAATTCCTTGTGAGATGACCCGAGGTTTAAATACTTCGGTTAATTCTTGTTGGGGTTTGTACTTGTGACAAAACAAAATTTTTGATTGGGAGGATTGTTTGTTGGTTTGGAAGCTATGCTTACAACGAAGAAATTCTTTCTATAAGAGAAATTCTAAACAATCAAAGAATTTACTCATCAGCGCCTCATAATCAAAGGTCATAGCATTTATTGCTATCTCTGCCTGCTGGTATGCACATGTGTCACCGGTCTGAGGTAGGCAATGCAATACACCCTCAATAGCAGCCTCAGTCACTAAGACCTGCCCGCCCCGTAGGTGGAATAAATCAAGAGTGATGCAAAAAAGGTTGCAGTAAAACTCCTTGACCCATGAAGTGTTTATTCTTCCTATATCCCTATCAACAAAGCCTAAGCCAAATCCCTGAATACAGGTGTTAATGGAGCGTCTCAGGTCGTTGGGAAGGTCCAATTTCTTCTCAATGTTCAGCTTTTTCTTCCGATAGGTAGGGAATCGGAGCTCACAGTAAAGATTGGGAAATGTGGCTGTGTCAGTGGGCGGTAGCTGCTTATTCTCTTTATCCACATCATTAAGTGGGTTCTTGGCATAGTTGGCATAAGGAAAGATAGTAGAGGCTTGAGATTTCTTCCTCTTTCTTGAGGTAGTAGCTTTTGCTTTTCCTTTATCCGACATCCTGAAAGACATATGTGATATGATATGAGCAATTAGCCAAGTAGAGGTATAGCAAGCAAGGTAAGACATGTTTATGAAGTGAGTGAAGAAAGGATAATTCTTGGAATACAAGTAATCACAAGGTAGAAAAGAAAACAAGGTCACAAATGAAGAATGCAAACAATAATCACATTATGCTTGTTCAATAAGCTCAATGAGCATCATACCCAAAAAGAATGGTTAAAGAGTTAGTTGAAAACTAAAAAGGAAAAATCAGTATGTTAGGCAAGTTAAAAGTTAGAAAAACTAGTTCAAATGTTAGGGGTATGACGGTCATTTGTTTAATTAAGAAGAATGCAGAAAATTAAGGATAACAAGCATACTCACAATCATGAGGGAGAAGCAGTCATTGATGATGAAATATGAGATTGCAAAAGAAGCAATTAATTAAAAGCAAGTCATCAATCAATGTCATGGTCACTAATTATGCAATAATTGGTGTTACAAAGGGTGAAATGCACTTTGTGTAACTAAGAAAAATTAGAAAGCAATTTGAGTGAAAAAGAGTTACACAAGTTGAATGTGTCAATTATTGCAAATGAATGCACCATATTCAACAAAATTGCAAGTTAAACTCAAATGGTAAGCTTAAACATTAACTTAAGCATAAGACAATTGAGTAACTTAAGAGATGAAAGTGCATGAAGGTTCAATGCATATCATGGGAAGCAACATAAACACAGAGATGCTAGCCAAAATGACCTAGTGATTGAACTTGGTGTGAGGTAAGTAACTCTCAAACCAGGAGTGCCAAGTTTAATGCCTATGGTGTAAGTTGAAGAACACAACAATTTCTAGAAATTTAGGCAGCATTTAGGCAAAAAATTGGACGTTCTCGGATAGCAAACAGCAGCAAAATGCAAGTATATGAATCCAAAAAATTGTAACAACATGAAAAGAAAGGATTACATATACACAAGCAGCATCAAACTTAATTTAACAAGCAGAATTCAGCAGGCAGCAGTGACATAGCAGCATAGATATAACAAGATGCATGCACACAAAACAACACACCATCCATTATTCAGCAAGGCAATGTATAATCAGCCATGTTGGTTAACAAATACGGAGCAATTATCAGGCCTATGATCATCTAACCACAACCTAGGTACCTAACAACCTAGGATCAACTAAAACATGCATATCTAACTAACCTAGTAATCAAAAGTAATCAACTAACTAACTAATATTAACAACAAAATTAATTGAAAAGAAAGCAAAGACTCAGAGCAGGAGCAGAGAGGAGGGTAGGGAACCTGGTGTGTAGCAGGATCAGAATTAGAAAGAGGGAAATGGGAAGAAGAAGCAGCAAAGTAATGCTTCCAGCAGCAATGCTCCACGGCAGCATAGGTGGTCGCGGTGGTGCTCGGCGGTGGTGGGAGGAGTGAAGCAGTGAGAGTGAGAGGCCGAGGGTGAGAGAAGGCAGAAAAAAGAATAGAAGAGAGGCTGAAGGAGGGAGGCGGCGGCAGTGGCTTCGCCGGCGCGGTGGTGGGTGGTTGCAGGGAATGGGGTGGCTATGGAGGTTTGAGAGAATGAGAGGGGAGAGTGAGCGTTGAAGAGAAGAGGGAGTGAGGGTTGGGTGCGCGACTGTGCTAGGGTTCACCACGTCCTTTGGTTAAAGTTTTTAAATCCACGCCTGTGCACACCACGCGCGTCCGCGTGGGTGGGAAAATGAGTGAGTGGCACGGAAGCGTCCTGTGCACGTCTGCGCAAGATGAGTTGGGCCAGAGGCTTAGTGCTAACCCAGAGTCACCGCAACTCTCGGGTTATAAGCCTGGAGACTGCGTCAGCGCATCGACGCGCAAGCGGTACGTACGCGTCCTCGTGCATTTCCTTCTAAGCGTATGGGTGCACACGCGTGTTGTGCGCATTTGCGTGTGTAGAGTTGTGCTGGAAGCATAGTGTTGGCGCAGGGGTCGCCCAACTCTCTGGAAAATGTATGGGCCTGCATCCGCGTATGAACGCGTGAGCGCGCGTCCCTGCCCCCTCCCTTTTTTTTTAGAAATAGCAAAACCAGCTCAAAATTATCCTAACACTACCTACAGCTCAAGATTAGCCAAAAATAAAAAATGACAAAAATTCTTTTTGTCTTTTTGAGAGTCTTCAAATACAAGCAAAAGAGACTTGCTCCACAAACAACCTACAACTAATTTATTGAAACAAGTATATAGAAAGACAACTATCTACAATCGTAGCTCAAATCACTTATTAATCAAAACTACACGAAAGTGGAAAGAGTTTACCATGGTGGGGTGTCTCCCACCTGGCACTTTTAGTTTAAGTCCTTAAGTTGGACATTTGGGAAGCTCTTTGCCATGGTGGCTTATGCTTGTACTCATCCTTGAATCTCCAAGGATTATTGTTCCTCAAATGGTTGACAAAAATTCCAACCATCTTCACCAGGTTTGGATGGAGTTCCACCCAAGATACGAGCTCCCAAATTTGGTCTTTGTGCATCGATCTGGGATCCCATATCTTATTTTCTCACCCGTCTTCTAATTGATCTTCATGAATTTTCCATTCGGGTGGTTGACAAATAGAATTCTCTCTAGCACACCAAGTCTTCTTCATAGACCCATGTAAAGTAGCATTCCTCCAATCATAGTTCCTATACTTTAAAGCTTTGACTTCAATGAGCCTAATTCCAAACTTCCAACCACTACACAACTCTTTTCTACCCTTAGTTCTACAAAGAGCTCTAAGTTGTCCATCCATTTTAATTAAGCTATATTCAAGTGAGAAAGTGGAGCTTAAGGGTGAGAGTTTTACCCACTTGAATGTTGTGATGGATGGTGATTTAGGGAGGGAAACCTCCCCACACTTAGACAATGCAAGGTCGACTTTCTTATGCTCTTCTTTGGGTATCTCCACCTCTTGACAACTTCTTTCATCGTCTTCTTGCCTATTGACTTCTTCCAATTCCTCCTCATCATTAATCAAGTCAAATTTGGGAGTTTGTGTGAAATCTACTTCCATATCAACTTCACCTTTGATGGAAGAATCTTCAACAAGGTCATTAAGAGCACTTGCATTGAGTTGTCTTTAATAAATTCACTTTCATGTCCCATGGGAGAGGATTCAATGTTTGATAGAAAATTATTGATGAATAGATCCATTTCTTGATCAACCTCTTCATATTCTTCAATCTTTATATGCTCCGAAGGTTGTTGAGATTCCCATGGTGATTCTACATCTCCTAGATCTTCAACCACTTCTTCCTTTTCTTCAATAACCATAGGTTTCTCCAATTGCTCTAATACAAAGCTCAACTCTTCCTTCTTCACCGGATTTTCCAATCTCTCTTTCATGCTTTGCTCTTCCTTTAGTTTTTCATATTTGGCCACGGAAGCACCTTGAGTGTTCAAGCATTGGTGGGCTAAAGTATGCACTACCTTAGTCAATTTAGTCACAAACTCTAGGGTGTTCCTTTGCATATCCGCTTGTCCTTGAAGTAGCAAGGTGAGAGAATCATCTATTGGGGCTTGGGGTGGATAGGAAGGTTTATTATTTTGGAGAAAGGGTTCATAATGGGAAGGCGGTTCTTTTTGGTAAGGGTAGGGAGATGATATATATTGAGGTGATTCTTGGTGGTAATCATGGTAAGGTCGTGGTGGTTCTAAAGGTTCTTGCTCATAATGGTCACAAGAATGTGGTATGGGTGATTGGTCATACAATGGATGTGGGTCACACGAAGGTGCTTGGTAAAAATGGGCTTGTGAGCATGGTTGATAGGCATGTTGAGGATGAGGTTCATAAGCATATGGTGGTGGTACTTGATTATCACAACAAAAGTCACCATAGCCATTGAGTTGGCATGCACTAGGATGTGAATTATACCTATAAGTATCCGGATGTTGTTGTCAATAGGAGTGATCAATTCCTTGAGACTCCTCCTATCTTGAAGTGTTCCATCCTTAGTACATGTTGTCATTAAAGTCCACATTTCCTACAACATAGTGAGAACCAAACTTATAGCCAAAGTGATAATTCATAATGGAAAAACAAAATAAAACTAACAAAAACTAGTAAACAAGCAAGAGACAAACATATTCACACTATTCACATATATACAATAACCAATAACATAACACCACTGCAACTCCCCAGCAACGGCGCCATTTTGATGAATGGATTTTTGACGGTCTAGAATTCACAATAAAGTCTCGTTGCAAGTATAGTTTCTAAACCAACAATAATCCTTTCATGCAAAAATTTTGTTTGTCACAAGTACAAACCCCTAATTTTCCTAATAACCGAAGTATTTAAACCTCGGGTCATCTCTCAAAGGAATTGCAGGGTAGTGTTCTTGTTATTGGCCATTGACATGTATATTTGGGGTTTTTATTAGGAAACAAGAAAAGTAAATGATAAAGGAAATCAAATGACAAAAAGGTCTTGGCAAGGATTGGTGGTCAAGGATCCCTATCCTTATCACTAACCACAACATGATAGTTGCAAGGATTAATCCCACTAAGTCATCCTCTAACAAGTAAAGGAAACTAAAATGAGCTATATCAATCCAAGTCCATAAGTCCTAGCTATTCACTAATTGAATTAATGAGAGCTAGAGTCAATGGCTACCAACTATCAATCATTTGGACACATTAGCAACTCAAGAATTCCTAAGTTACCTTCCCAAGCCAAGAACATAAAATTCTACTCTAACATCTTCTCAAGCATTTTGACAAACACTTGGAAGGTATAAAAGGAAAACATAATAAATTGACAACAATAATAGAATCTAACAACAATTATTGCAAGGAATTAACAACAACAATCAAAAGGAACACGATTATCATGAATTATCTCAAATTGCATTAAAAGAAAATAAGAGAAACAAAAGTAGATCCACAACAAAGTATAGAAACAAAATAGAAGAAATTACAACAAGAGAATGAAAGAACTAGATAAAAAAACATAGAATTGAAAGGTAGAAGTAGATGAAGGCAAAGATTAAAACCTAGATCTAAGAGGAGAGATTAACCTAAACCTAATCCTAATTCTAGAGAGAAGAGAGAGCTTCTCTCTCTAGAAAACTAAGCTAAAACTAGATCTAAAGTGTAAAGAATGTCTAATGGTGTGAAGTGATGTGTAGTGATGTTTTCCCCTTCAATCCTTGGTTCCTTTTATCTTTTCCCGCCAAAAACTCAGCTCCAAATGTGGCCAGAAACCCTCCAAAATCGCCAGGCACGAGTTTGACTAAAAGAGTCACGTGCGGCCTTCGGTGCGTATGCGTACAGTGCGCGTACGCGTCCATGGAGCCTTTTACAATCCACGCGGGAGCGCATCGTGCGCGCGCGCATCCATGGGCATTTTCCAAATCTTTGGCTTTTCATGATTTCTCTACTTTGTATGCTTTCTTTTCACTCCTTTGATCCTTTCCTAGCCCTTTTCAATCTGAAATCACTAACAAACACATCAAGGCATCTAGTGAAATCAAGAAAGGATTAAAACTATCAATTTAAAGGCCTAAAAAGCATGTTTTCACACCTAAGCACAAATTAGGAGACAATCACAAAATCATGTTATTTCATTGAATAAATGTGAGGAAAGGTTATCAAAGTGCTCTAAATTCAACACAAGATAAACCCTACAAATGAGGTTTATCACTTATGAGGGAAAAACTGATTCCACACAAACTCACCGGCAAATGTACCGGGTCGCATCAAGTAGTAATAACTCACAAGAGTGAGGTCGATCCCATAGGGATTGATGGATTGAGCAATTTTAATTAGGTGATAAATTTGAGTGAAGCTTGGTAAATAGAAGCTAAATTGCAACTAAATAAAAGTGTAGAAGGTAAATTGACTGAATCTAAAGGTGCTGAAGAAGTAAATTGCAGAAACCTAAAGAGCAAGAAAGTAAAATAGGTGAAATTTAAATTGCAAGAAAAGTAAATAACTGAAACTTAAAGTGCAAGAAACTTAAATTGCTGAATCTAAATTGCTGGAAAATGTAAATTGCATTAAGAGTAAAGGGATTTGGGTACTGGGATTTAGAATTGAACGAGAAAATGCAAGCTAAAGTAAATCAGAGAGCTATGAGATGAAAAGATTCAACTCAATAGGCAAACAGAAATGGAAAAGTGCTTGAAGAAACAAATAGCAAGAAAACTTAGCTCAATTGTGAAATTCTAAAAGAGAGGTTTAAGATCGAAGAAGTGCAATGAGACTAGAAAGCAGATCTAGATCTCAATTTCTCCCTTTACCAAGCAGAAAAGAAATTGCAGAAGAAATGTAAATGAAAACAACAAAGGAAACTCAGATCCAATTCTCTAATTCTCAGAACTATATAAAAGAAAAGCAAAGATGATTCTCAGATCAAGAAATTTAATGGAGTTCTTCAATCTCAATTCAAAAACCCAAAATAGACAATAGAAGTTGCAGAAAAAAGAAAATGAAATCAGAAAGCTAAATTCAGATCCAATCCTCAAATCCCAAAATTCCCAAATTCAAAGAAAAATAAAAAGTTAAAGTGAAAACTAAAAATGAGCTAAAGGTCCTTTTACAAATCAAATTAACTACTATTTATACACTTTCTATTTTGGTCTTCAAAGCTTGGAGTGGGCCTTTTAATTTTTGGATTTGAAGAAAGGTGGATTCGGTTGGCTTTGGTTCAAGTGGCATGGGTCATGGTGTATATGGTTATCTCCCAAGGGAGCATTCAGTTGGGTTTTGTGAACGCTACGTTCACTCTTGTGGCTCCCTTGGGCCAATTGCTCTCTTGCCTATAGCGTTCAATAAGTGAACGCTACGTTCACTCCTCCAACGCTAGCCTTTGTTGAGTCTTCCTTCCCAAGAGAGACGCGAAAACATTACCAAAAAGGAGCGCTACGCTCAAATTTTTGAGCACTACCCTTCCTTGTCTTGATGCGTGCTCAGCTCCCTTGGTGCTCCCTCTTCGAGCGCTACATTGCATCCTTTGAGTGCTCCTAGTTGTTTTGATGCTGTGCCTTGCTTCCCTTGATTGAGAGGCACGAAAAAGTTAACAAAAGTGAACGTAGCGTTCACATCCTGGAACGCTACCCTTGGTTTGCTTCGTGCGTGCCCCATGGTCACGAAAAAATTGCAAAAAGGGAGCGTGGCATTCAAACTTTCGAACGCTGTGCCTTGGCATGTCTTGGTGCGCCTTCCTCTTGTTGAGCTACGTTGAAAATCTTGAACACTACCTTTGCTCCCTTAGTTGAGCGCAACACTTTAATGTCATGGGCCACCCTTTTAAAAGCGTGGCCTAAGGTCCAAAGTGTGCTCCAACTTCAAAGTATGCCCCAAAATTCTTTTTTCCTCTGTTTGGGCTTAATTTGTGCTTTCTGCTTCTTTTCCTTTATCTTTTCACGTATCATCAACCAAACAAATACATCAAAGCCTCACCAAAATCACAAGATCTTTGCATCATTCATAATAAATAATTAATTCTAGTATAAACCTTATGATTTTGTGTAAAATAAATGATGTTTTATTGATTCAAGAAAATCATGAAAATCCACTCCAATTACTTACTTATGGTGCAAGAAAGTTTATAAAACCTAATGAAACTAATGAAAAATGCTTGTAAAACTAGCATAAGATGACTTGTCGTCACAACACCAAACTTAAACCTTGCTTGTCCCCAAGCAAGCACTAAACATGAGAAGAAATGAAATGAAATAGAAAAGCATACGTGTCCTTATTTAGCAGATAATTGAATTAAAACTATGGGGTTTTATCCGGACAAGATGCAGCTCACTTATTCTTTGCTGATAGATAAGAAATGTTTCTTTGAGGATTCACTAGAGTTGCTGTCATAATGCCTTACTCTTTGATTGATCCCTTTTTGGTTTTTCCTTCTTTCTGTTGCTTAGAAAGCTTATTTCTCAATGATAACTCAGTGTCAAGTGTTGCAGCAGCCTTTTGGCTTACTTTTGCTCAACATTTCTTCACTACAGACACTTGGCTCATAATTCTTCTTAGGAACATTGATGCCCAGCATCTCTTTGGATCACTAAATGCTTTGTAGCTAGGTTGCTCTTAATGATGGACTTTTGGTTGGTAATCTGGGATTAGTTAATCCAAGTTACCAAGTTTTAAAAGACTCCCTAAAACCTAATTGTCCAAGCATATTAATGACCGGATAATTTATATGCTTTTTGGTATTGTTTTCACATAGTTTTTAGTCTGTTTTAGTTAGTTTTTATTATATTTTTATTAGTTTTAAATAAAAATCATATTTCTGGACTTTACTATGAGTTTGTGTGTTTTTCTGTGATTTCAGATATTTTTTGGCTGAAATTGAGGGACCTGGGCAAAAATCTGATTCAGAGGCTGAAAAAGGACTGCAGATGCTGTTGGATTCTGACCTCTCTGCACTCGAAGTGGATTCTCCAGAGCTACAGAAACCCAATTGGCGTGCTCTCAATTGCGTTGGAAAGTAGACATCCAGGGCTTTCCAGCAATATATAATAGTCCATACTTTTCCCAAGTTTTGACGATGCCAACTGGCGTTCAAACGCCAACTTCCTGCCCTATTCTAAAGCTAAACACCAGAAACAAGTTACAAACCAGAGTTAAACGCCAGAAACAGGCTGCAACCTGGCGTTTAACTCCAAGAGAAGTCTCTACACGTGTAAAGCTCAATGCTCAGCCCAAGCACATACCAAGTGGGCCCGGATGTGGATTTCTGCATCATTTACTCATTTCTGTAAACCCTATTTACTAGTTTAGTATAAAAACTACTTTTGGAGATTTATTTTGTACCTCATGACATTTTACATGTTTCATATTGTAGCTTTGATGACATGAGTCTCTAAACTCCATGGTTGGGGGTGAGGAGCTCTGCTGTGTCTCGATGAATTAATGCAATTACTACTATTTTCCATTCAATCACGCTTGTTTCTATTCTAAGATATTCACTCGCACTTCAACCTGGTGAATGTGATGATCCGTGACACTCATCATCATTCTCACCTATGAACGCGTGCCTGACAACTACCTCCATTCTATCTGCAATAGCTTGAGTGCATATCTCTTGGGTTTCTAATCTAAGATTAGAACCTTCGTGGTATAGGCTAGAGTTATGGGTGGCCATTCTTGAGATCCTGAAAGTCTAAAGCTTGTCTGTGGTATTCTGAGTAGGATCTGGGATGGGATGACTATGACAAGCTTTAAACTCACGAGTGCTGGGCGTAATGACAGACGCAAAAGGATCAATGGATCCTATTCCAACATGAGTAAGAACCGATAGATGATTAGCCGTGCGGTGACAGCGTCTTTGGACCATTTTCAATCAGAGGATGGATGGTAGCCATTGACAACGGTGATCCACCAACATACAGCTTGCCATGGAAGGAGCTTTGCATGCGTGTAGAAGAAGACAGTAGGAAAGCAGAGATTCAGAAGACAGAGCACCTCCAAAACCTCAACCTGTTCTCTATTACTGCATAACAAGTATTTATTTCATGTTCTTTTACTTTTTGCAATTAAAACTAAGAATCATTACTGATATCCTGACTAAGAATTACAAGATAACCATAGTTTGCCTCAAGCCGACAATCTCCGTGGGATCAACCCTTACTCACGTAAGGTATTACTTGGACAACCCAGTGCACTTGCTGGTTAGTTGTGCGGAATTGCAAAAGTGTGATTGTGATTTTGTGCACCAAGTTTTTGGCGCCGTTGCCGGGGATTGTTCGAGTTTGGACAACTGACGGTTTATTTTGTTGCTTAGATTAGGAAAAATTTACCTTTTTTGTTTAGAGTCACTAAAATTGCGTCTTCTATTATTGTTTTTGGTTGAAACTTTTTTTTTCAAAATCCTTATTTTCTTTTTCATTTTTATCGAAAATTTTTATAAACTAATAATTGAGTTTTTCTGTTTGAGTTTAGTTTCATATTTTAAGTTTGGTGTCCATTGCATGATTTTATTTTTCTTTCATTTTTTTTCGAATTATTTGTGCTCAGAATATAAAAATTTTTAAGTTTGGTGTCCTTTGTGTTTCTGTTTTCTTAAAAATTTTTCAAAAGTTGTTATTAGCGTTCATCGTGATATTCAAAGTTTTCCTGTTTGTTTCCTTCGTTTTGATCTAAAAATTTAAGTTTAGTGTCATTTTTACTGTTTTTCTCTTTCTTCATTAAATTCAAAAATATCTTTTCTCTTTATTTTAATTAATTTTCAAATTTTCCTTTAAAAATTCAGATTCTTATTTTAAAACTTTCTATTCTATCTTATCTTAGTTTTGAATTTTCAAAATTCAAAATCTTTTTCAAAAATCATATCCAAAGTTTTCCAAAAATCATATTTCTAATTATTTTATTTTGTCTTATTATTTTTATTTATTCTTAATAATTCGGTTTGTTTCTACTTAAATAAAATAAAAACAAAAATATATTTTGCTTACAATTCATATCAATTCCATTTTATCCATCATGGACCTAAGTGGAAATGAACAGTCTAGAAGGACTCTGGGGTCATATGCTAACCCCATTACTACTGTATATGGGAGTAGCATCTGTATACCTCCCATCAAGGCAAGCAGTTTTGAGCTAAATCCTCAGCTCATTGTCATGGTGCAGAAAAATTGCCAATATTTCAGTCTTCCACAGGAAGAACCTACTGAGTTTCTGGCGTAGTTCTTGCAAATTGCTGACACAGTGCATGACAAGGAGGTAGATTAGGATGTATAGAGGCTGTTACTGTTTCCGTTTGCTGTAAAAGATCTAGCTAAGAGGTGGTTAAATAACCAACCCACAGCAAGCATAAGAACATGGAACCAGTTATTAGACAAATTCCTGAATCAATATTTCACTCTAAAAAGGATGACACAACTAAGGCTAGACATCCAAGGCTTTAAACAAGAGGATGATGAATTCCTTTATAACTCCTGGGAGAGTTACAGAGGGATGCTAAGAAAATGCCCCTCTGAAATGTTTTCAGAGTGGGTGCAATTAGACATCTTCTACTACGGGCTTACAGAAAAAGCTCAGATATCTCTAGACCACTCTGCTTGTGGATCTATACACATGAGAAAGACTATTGAAGAGGCTCAGGAGCTTATTGATAAAGTTGCTAGAAATCAGCATCTGTATATAAGTAGTGAGTCCTCCATGAAAGAAGAAGCTAAGGCAGTATCAACTGACTTTAGTCCTCAGGAACAAGTTGCTGAACTCAATCAGCAAATATCTTCTATAACAAGGCAGTTAGCAGAAATTAAGGAGATGCTACAAGAAACCAAAAATGCTAACAAGGATATGGAATCACAATTGGATCAGATAAAACAGCAGTTATCAAAACAGATAACAGAAGAGTGCCAAGCAGTTCAATTAAGAAGTGGAAAAACATTAAATACCTCAACTCAAAGCAGCAAAAATCCAAGAAAAGAACAGCTGATAGAGGATGAGCAACTTGCTACCCAAAATCCCTTTGAGGACAGTAAGAGCCCAAAGAGGAATAACTCTGGCATTCAGACGCCAGAAAAGGGTAAAAAACTGGCGTTAAATGCCCAGTCCATGTCCAGTTCTGGCGTTCAAACGCCAAAGAGGGATCAGACACCTGCAAGTGCTGATGGTAACCCCTCTAAGAAGGCTTCTTCAACCACCTCTGTAGAGAATAAACCTGCAGCAACTAAGGTTGAAGAATATAAAGCCAAAATGCCTTATCCTCAGAAACTCCACCAAGCGAAACAGGATAAACAATTTGCCCGCTTTGCAGACTATCTCAGGACTCTTGAAATAAAGATTCCGTTTGCAGAGGCACTTGAGCAAATACCCTCTTATGCTAAGTTCACGAAAGAGATCTTAAGTCATAAGAAGGATTGGAGAGAAACAGAAAAAGTTTTTCTCACTGAAGAATGCAGTGCAGTCATCCTAACAAGCTTACCAGAAAAGCTTAAGGATCCAGAAGCTTTATGATACCATGCACATTAGAGGGTGCTTGTACCAAGATAGCTCTATGTGATCTTGGGGCAAGTATCAACCTAATCCCTGCATCCACTATCAAAAAGCTTAGCTTGACTGAAGAGGTCAAACCAACCCGGATCTGTCTTCAACTTGCTGATGGCTCCATTAAATACCATCAGGCATAAATGAGGACATGATTTTCAAGGTTGGGCCATTTGCCTTCCCTACTGACTTTGTAGTGCTGGAAATGGAGGAGCACAAGAGTGCAACTCTCATTCTAGGAAAACCATTCCTAGTAACTGGACGAACCATCATTGACGTCCAAAAAGGGGAGATAACCCTGAGAGTCAATGAGGATGGGTTTAAGTTGAATATTGTCAAAGCTATGCAGCATCCAGACACATTAGAAGATTGCCTGAGCGTTGATATTATTGACTCCCTAGTGGAAGAGGTCAATATGACTGAGAGTCTCGAATCAGAGCTAGAGGACATTTTTAAAGATGTTCAGCCTGATCTGGAGGAACCAGAGGAAATAAAAGAATCTCTGAAAATCCTCAGGAATAGGAGAAACCTCCTAAACCTGAGCTCAAACCACTACCACCATCCCTGAAATATGCATTTTTGGGAGAAGGTGACACTTTTCCTGTAATCATAAGCTCTGCTTTAGAGCCACAGGAAGAGAAACCACTAATTCAGGTGCTAAGGACACACATGACAGCTCTTGGGTGGTCCATAAGTGATCTTAAAGGCATTAGCCCAGCCCGATGCATGCACAAGATCCTATTGGAGGATGATGCTAAGCCAGTGGTTCAACCACAGAGGCGGCTAAATCCCGCCATGAAGAAGGTGGTGCAGAAAGAGGTCACTAAGTTACTAGAGGCTGGGATTATTTATCCTATTTCTGATAGCCACTGGGTGAGCCCTGTCCATGTTGTCCCTAAGAAGGGAGGAATGACAGTGGTTCATAATGAAAAGAATGAACTGGTTCCTACAAGAACAATTACAGGGTGGCGTATGTGTATTGACTACAGAAGGCTCAATACAGCCACCAGGAAGGATCATTTTCCTTTGCCATTCATAGACCAGATGTTAGAGAGACTAGCAGGTCATGAATACTACTGCTTTTTGGATGGCTATTCAGGTTACAACCAAATTGCAGTAGATCCTCAAGACCAAGAGAAAACAGTATTCACATGTCCATCTGGAGTATTTGCATACAGAAGAATGCCTTTTGGTCTGTGCAATGCACCTGTAACCTTTCAGAGGTGCATGCTCTCTATCTTCTCTGATATGGTAGAGAAATTTCTAGAAGTCTTCATGGATGACTTCTCAGTATTTGGAGACTCATTTAGCTCCTGTCTTAACCATCTAGCACTTGTTCTGAAAAGATGCCAAGAGACTAACCTGGTTTTAAATTGGGAAAAATGTCACTTTATGGTGACTGAAGGAATTGTCCTTGGACATAAAATTTCAAACAAGGGAATAGAGGTGGATCAAGCTAAGGTAGAGGTAATTGAAAAATTGCCACCACCCACCAATGTTAAGGCAATCAGAAGCTTTTTGGGGCATGCAGGATTCTATAGGAGGTTTATAAAGGATTTTTCAAAAATCGCAAAACCTCTGAGCAATCTGCTAGCTGCTGACATACCATTTGTCTTTGACACAGGGTGTTTGCAGGCCTTTGAGACTCTGAAGGCTAAGTTGGTCACAGCACCTGTCATTTCTGCACCAGACTGGACATTACCATTCGAACTAATGTGTGATGCCAGTGACCATGCCATTGGTGCAGTATTGGGACAGAGGCATAATAAGCTTCTATACGTCATTTACTATGTTAGCCGTGTTTTGAATGACGCACAGAAGAATTACACAACCATAGAAAATGAGTTGCTTGCAGTGGTTAATGCCATTGACAAGTTCAAATCTTATTTAGTGGGATCAAAAGTGATTGTGTACACTAACCATACTGCTCTAAAATATCTCATCACAAAGCAGGATTCAAAACCCAGACTCATAAGATGGGTGTTGCTTCTGCAAGAGTTTGATATAAAAATAATAGACAGAAAAGGGAGAGAGAATCAAGTAGCTGATCACCTGTCCCGGATAGAACCAGTAGCAGGAGTGTCCCTCCCTCTTACTGAGATCTCTGAAACCTTTCCGGATGAGTAATTGTTTGCTATTCAGGAAGCTCCGTGGTTTGCAGACACTGCAAACTATAAGGCTCAGTAATGTCATGCTATTGATAGTAAAGAAGAGCTTATTGGAAGGCAACCAAATCTTATTTATCTATGTTAATTACTTTTTCATTTTATTTTCCATTGTTATTTTATGTTTTCTTTAGGTTGATGATCATGTGGAGTCATAAAAATAGCTGCAGAATCAAAAACAGCATAAAAAATTGCATACCCTAGAGGACAGACTTACTAGCGTTTAGACGCCAGTAAGAAGCATCAGACTGGCGTTTAACGCCAGAAACAGGCTACAGCTTGGCATTTAACGCCAGAAACAAGCACCAAGTTGCCGTTCAACTCCAAGAAAGGGTAAAAGCTGGCGTTTAACGCCAGAAACAAGTAGCAGTCTGGCGTTAAACATCAGGATTGCACTCTAAGGGCGTTTTGCACGCCTCAATGGAGCAGGGATGCTAAGTCCTTGACCCCTTAGGATCTGTGGACCCCACAGGATCCCCACCTATCCCACCCTCTTTTTCATATTCTCTTCACCACTCACATTCATCCATCATAAACCCCTCATACACACTATCACCCTCCCTTGGCGGAACCCACCACACATCTCCATCTCCTCCTTTCTTTCTTCTTTTGCTCGAGGACGAGCAAACATTTTAAGTTTAGTATGGAAAAAGCCCCGCTTTTTAATTTTCCATAACCATATGGCACCTTCCATGAGATTAGAGAAGATCAAAGAGCTATGAGGGAGGAGCAACAAAGGCAAGGAAGAGACATAGAGGAGCTCAAGAGCACCATTGGTTTTTCAAGAGGAAGAAGACTGACGTGGAGGAAATTGGCGGATTAAGAAATTGATGTAAGAGGAACGTTGCAAGTACAGTCCTTAACCAACAAAAATCCGCTTATCAATTTAGAAGGGTTTTCACAAAATTAGAATTAAAATACTGGGAGTATGAATCCCAGGTCGTCTCCCAACGAGTTGCAGAAAGATGTGCTATTTTAATAATCAGATGTTTTCTAAAATAGTTTGAGTTGATAAACAGGAAATTAAATCAGAGAATTTATGTAATTTAAATAAAAACCTTGACCGGGAGTAGATTATTCGGAAGTCCTATCCTTGTTGGAGTTCTCCCAAGATCAATTGATAATTGAAGGTTGTTCTGCTCAGTTATCCCTTACCAGATAAAGGAAAGTTAAGCAAGTTGGAAGTCAGTTTCTATTAACAAGTTCTAATCCTCTCCCTTGGGAAGGACTAGTGTCAGTGACTAGAGGGGAACCCAACAATAAACCCAATTATAATTTTACTCTTGAGCATTCCAACTCAAGGTCCTCCTTTCAATCAACTCCCAATCAAGTTATGGAACTACTCGCTCATTATGATTGTAAACTTCACAAAATAAGAAAGGGAAATAAAGAAAGACATGATAAATAATAATAATCAAAGAGACCGATTAAAAATAAAAATAGCTCTTGTATTAACAAATTCTAAGAATAATCCAATAGTAATTCTGAACAAATTAAGGATATGAAAGAGTAAGTGACAAGTAAGGAAACAAACTAGAATGATGAAGTCTTGGCGGAGGTAATAACTCTTCTCAATATCCCAATCCAAAAAGCAATAAAAAAAAATCCTAAGAACTATGAATGTGTAGATAGAAAACCTAGGGGAGGAGTAAAATCAGATCTAAAACTAAAATTATGCGGAATGAATGTCCCTCTGGTCTCTGCATGTTCCCTGGCTCTAATAAGCTTTTCTGGGCCGAAAACTGGTTCAAAACAGGGCCCAAAATCGCCCCCAGCGAATTCTGCAGATTCTGCAGATCACGCACGTCACGCGATCGCGTCATCCATGCGTTCGCGTCATCCAGCGTTTTGCCTTGCCACGCGTGCGCGTCGTCCATGCGTTCGCGTCACTTGTGCAGTTTCCGATCCATGCATTTGCGTCAGGCACGCGATCGCGTCACTGCAATTTCCTCTATTTCGCGCGGTCGCGTGAGCCATGCACTCGCGTCACTTCTCGCTGGTCATCTCCTTAATTTCTTGTGTTTCTTCCATTTTTGCAAGCCTCCTTTCCAATCCCTAAGTCATTCATGCCCTATAAAGCCTAAAACACTTAACACACGGATCACAGCATTGAATGGAATAAAGGAGAATTAAAATACATAATTAAAAGTCTCTAGGAAGCAAGTTTTCAACCATGGAGTAATTTTGGGAAGGAATTGTAAATACATGCTAATTTAATGAATAAGTGGGTAAAGATTTGATAAAACCACACAATTAAACACAATATAAACCATAAAATAATGGTTTATCAAAGACGCCACCCTTACTAAGGTGGAGCCGTTCCTTAATCTCCTTGTCTATTTATTTTTTCTGTTTTCATTCTCTATGCTTTATGTTTATTTATTTTTGTGTCTTTCTTACATGATCATTAGTGTCTAGTGTCTATACCTTAAAGCTATGAATGTCCTATGAATCCATCACCTTTCTTAAATGAAAAATGTTTTTAATCACAAAAGAACAAGAAGTACATGATTTCGAATTCATCCTTGAAATTAGTTTAATTATTTTGATATGGTGACAATACTTTTTGTTTCTCTAAATGAATGCTTGAACAGTGCATATGTCTTTTGAATTTGTTTTTTATGAATGTTAAAATTGTTGGCTCTTGAAAGAATGATGAAAAAGGAAAAATGTTATTTGATAATCTGAAAAATCATAAAATTGATTCTTGAAGCAAGAAAAAGCAGTGAAAAGTAAAGGCTTACGAAAAAAAATTGGGTAAAAAAAAGAAGGAAAAAAAGAAAAAAATAAAAAAGAGCAAGCAAAAAAAGCCAAGAGCTCTTTAAACCAAAAGGCAAGAGCAAAAAGCCAGTAACCCTTTAAACCAAAAGGCAAGTGTAAAAAGGATCCAAGGCTTTGAGCATCAGTGGATAGAAGGGCCCACAGGAATAAAATCCTGGCCTAAGCGGCTAAACCAAGCTGTCCCTAACCATGTGCTTGTGGCGTGAAGGTGTCAAGGGAAAAGCTTGAGACTGAGCGGTTAAAGTTGTGATCCAAAGCAAAAATAGTGTGATTAAGAACCCTAGACACCTCTAATTGGGGACTCTAGCAAAGCTGAGTCACAATCTGAAAAGGTTCACCCAGTTATGTGTCTGTGGCATTTATGTATCCGGTGGTAATACTGGAAAACAAAGTGCTTAGGGCGACGGCCAAGACTCATAAAGTAGCTGTGTTCAAGAATCAACGTACTGAACTAGGAGAATCAGTAACACTATCTAAATTCTGAGTTCCAATAGATGCCAATCATTCTGAACTTCAAAGGATAAAGTGAGATGCCAAAACTGTTCAGAGGAAAAAAAGCTACTAGTCCCGCTCATCTAATTAGAACTAAGTTTTATTGATATTTTGGAATTTATAGTATATTCTCTTCGTTTTATCCTATTTGATTTTCAGTTGCTTGGGGACAAGCAACAATTTAAGTTTGGTGTTGTGATGAGCGGATAATTTATATGCTTTTTGGCATTGTTTTTACATAGTTTTTAGTATGTTTTAGTTAGTTTTTATTATATTTTTATTATTTTTTAAATAAAAATCATATTTCTAGACTTACTATGAGTTTGTGTGTTTTTCTGTGATTTTAGTTATTTTCTGGCTGAAATTGAGGGACCTGAGCAAAAATCTGATTCAGAGGCTGAAAAAGGACTGCAGATGCTGTTGGATTTTGACCCCCTGCACTCGAAGCGGATTTCCTGGAGCGACAGTAACCCAATTGGTGTGATCTCAATTGCGTTGGAAAGTAGACATCCAGGGCTTTCCAGCAATATATAATAGTCCATGCTTTTCCCAAGTTTTGATGACGCAAACTGGCGTTCAAACGCCAACTTCCTGCCCTATTCTGAAGTTAAACGCCAGAAACAGGTTACAAACCAGAGTTAAACACCAAAAACTGGCTGCAACCTGGCGTTTAACTCCAAGAGAAGTCTCTACACGTGTAAAGCTCAATGCTCAGCCCAAGCACATACCAAGTGGGCCCGGATGTGGATTTCTGCATCATTTACTCATTTCTGTAAACCTTAGTTACTAGATTAGTATAAAAACTACTTTTAGAGATTTATTTTGTACCTCATGACATTTTACACCTTTCATATTGTATCTTTGATGGCATGAGTCTCTAAACTCCATGGTTGGGAGTGAGGAGCTCTGCTGTGTCTCGATGAATTAATGCAAGTACTACTATTTTCCATTCAATCACGCTTGTTTCTATTCTAAGATATTCACTCGCACTTCAACCTGATGAATGTGATGATCTGTGACACTCATTATCATTTTCACCTATGAACGCGTTCCTGACAACCACCTCCGTTCAATCTGCAATAGCTTGAGTGCATATCTCTTGGGTTTCTAATCTAAGATTAGAACCTTTGTGGTATAGGCTAGAATTATTGGCGGCCATTCTTGAGATCCGGAAAGTCTAAACCTTGTCTGTGGTATTCCGAGTAGGATCTGGGATGGGATGACTATGACAAGCTTTAAACTCGCGAGTGTTGGGCGTAGTGACTGACGCAAAAGGATCAATGGATCCTATTCCAACATGAGTGAGAACCGACAGATGATTAGCTGTGCGGTGACAGCGCATTTGGACCATTTTCACTGAGAGGACGGATGGTAGCCATTGACAATGGTGATCCACCAACATATAGCTTGCCATGGAAGGAGCCTTGCGTGCGTGAAGAAGAAGACAGTAGGAAAGCAGAGATTCAGAAGACAGAGCATCTCCAAAACCTCAACCTGTTCTCCATTACTGCATAACAAGTATTTATTTCATGTTCTTTTACTTTTTATAATTAAAACTAAGAATCATTACTGATATCCTGACTAAGAATTACAAGATAACCATATCTTGCTTCAGGCCGACAATCTCCGTGGGATCCACCCTTACTCACGTAATGTATTACTTGGATGACCCAGTGCACTTGCTGGTTAGTTGTGCGGAATTGCAAAAGTGTGATTGTGATTTCGTGCACCACATATACTAGTACAAAAAGCATCACAGACATATGTCCTAAGGTCCAAGCTATTGGTGTCTAGCCTTATTGTTTGTTTCTTTTCCAATTCTTGGCTTTTCTTTTCTTTTTCTTTCTTACTTTGTTTCATTTTCCAGGGAATCTCATTAATAAAAGGTTTTATGACAGCAACTAAGTTCACACTATGTAGAACACTCTATTATGCAGCTTTTATTATTGAGTCTATCATCCAATCAAGCAATTATCACCACAAACTTCATTCTAATTCCTACCACATTGAACAATCACTTTCTATTTCAAACATTTTCTCTTATTGATGCAAAAAGAAAACAAGATAGAATTTAAGCTAGATGAGTGATAACAAGCATAGTGCAAATCCTAACAAGAAAACTACTCAAGATATAAAAGTACAGAATATAAAATATTTGGAGGCATATCATGTTTTAGATATGCATCATCCTTATTTGATTAAAACTATAAAAAGAACTCCACCACCTCTATTGTCGTGCTCTTTCCCTTTGCTGCTTTCTCCTTTCTTCTTCTTCTTCTTTCTTTCTTGGGGATCTTCAACAGGGCACTTACGATCCCAAATTTGGTCTACTTGACCCCAAAGCCCAGCGTCCTTCAATCCTTGTTGCATGTGTGCTATATTTTTATTGGCTAGTGCTCTCTGATGGTCTATCAACTCTTTGCATTACTCAAATGGCTTGATCTGTTGGTTCAATGCTGGCATGCTATGGACTACATAGTCCAACTTTGCTTGAGTTGCTATATCATACTCCATTATGTCCAAGTTCCTATGCTCTCCAATTGTATGATATATATTCTTCTATTGGTAGAGATTTTTGGTGTACTCCCCATACTTGGCTTATCATAGGGATAATCTATTGAATGATTCTTGAAAGCTTGCTGATTTTTCCCCTTGCCCCTCAAGAATTTTTGCCTTAAAATTTCTCTGTTGCTCCAACATCTTGAGCTGGAAGTTTTCTTGCTTCTCCATCATTTGCTGCTGCCAATGCTGTTGTTGCTCACGATCCTTCAAATACTGCTCTTATTGCCTCAAGTATTGCTCCTGTTGTTGCTCCTGTACTCTCATGTATTGTTGAGACATTTCTTCAATGGCTCTTTGCATTTGGCTCAGATCCATTACACCAAAAGCTTGTTCCCCCTCCACTTGTGGTCTTCTCCTTCTTCCGTGAGCTCTTCTCCCTTGCTGATTGTCAGTGTCATTAGTGACACCTTCCATGCTTTGCTTGGTGACCCCTCTGCTTTCTTTTACCTTCTCAGTATTTTCATCCTCAAAGAGTACTCCTGCTCTTTTGCACAGCCTCAGAATAGTGCTTGGGGGACCAAGTCTACTTGATTTACCAGTATCCTCAGCTATCTCTTGAATGCTATCTGTGATGAGCTGTGGGACATTGACTTCTCCTCTCCTAAGTATGCAATATGTCAGAATTGCTCTCTTGATTGTGACCTCAGATGTGTTTGCAGTGGGGAGTATGGATCTTCTCACTATTTCGTACCAACCTTTGGCTTCAGGTATGAGATCCATTCCCTTCAAGTAGCTTGGATTTCCTTCTGAGTCCCTTTCGCAATCATTGCCTTCAAAGCGTAGGCCATTTAGTATCGCATCAGGATCACTTTCACCCTGCATTCTGTCATCAAAGCTGGGTTCTCCATAGGTTATCACTCTTATTTACAAGACTCTCATGATGGAGGATGGGCTAAAATCTGCCTCAACCCTCTTAACATAACTCTTATAGGGAGGGCTGTCCTTGCTTGACCTCACAGTATTTGCATAAAATTCCCTTATCATGACTGCACTGATGTTTGTGAGAGGTTCATACAAAAGCTCCCATCTTCTCTCTGCTTTTATTCTTCTCATGATGGGATATTCTCTATCTTTCAGTCTGAACCCCATCTCTGGAATGACTTTCTTTGAATCCATTAGCCTATAATACCTTAATTCATGGAATTGAGACTTAAATTTCTTGGTATCATAGGTTGGTGGTTCAGCTACAGCTGGTTCTTTTCCTTTCTTTCTTTTGGAACTTGATGAAGCCATGAGTTAGGAATGAAAGAAAGAAGAAGAGAAGATAGGCTTCGGTTAAGGCACGGTTGTGAGGGAAAGAATGAGAGGTAAGGTGTTGTGTGGTGTCTTTGGATGAGAGAAGAACAATGTAAACTTTGTGGGGGACTTGTAAGAAGAAGGCAAAGGTGGGTGGCTTAAGGAATGTTGCTGCCAATTTATAGCCAAGGCATGAAACAAAGCAAAGAGTTGGAAGATTCGGTTGAGTTGTAAGGAAAGGTGAGGATTGAGCAATTCATTGTTGGAAAGCCATGAAATGGACGGTGTGCATGTGGAGATAGATGAAGACAAGGATTGCTCCCTCATTGGTTGCATGTGGTTTGGCCTCCTATGTGTTAAGTCATGCAGATTTTGTTTTCAAGAGAGCACACTTCCCTAAGCACATGTGACTCCCTTTTTCATCTGATGACCGTACATGCCTTTTGTCCTTTTCTTCAAATTTCACCATTCCTATCCATGTGAAAAAACAATTAGTGAGCTTAAGCTTTAAACTTCATACGGTGGTGGTGTAATATATATATATAGAAAGAAAATGTTGCTATGTATTCCTTATGTGTGAATAACCAACCAGGCCCCTTAGAAATTGAACAAAAATTTTGGTGAACACCAAACTTGTTTTCTTCTAAGTGATCTATATAAAATCCAATGAATATCCATCAGAATTAGTATATTCATTATAAGGAACATTTTATTTGCTACCATGCTACCATAAACTCATAAAATGATGCAATGTATGATTTATCTATTCATGAATTTGAGCCTTTGAGTAAAGATGACTTTCTTGAAATTCGTAGCCTATACAGACACCAAACTTAAGGTTTGGCTATATACTTAAACAAAATGAATGAGTATATACCTTAAGTTGGTTTTATGATCATTTATGCATGAAAGGCTAATTTGAAGTGCCTTTAGGCACACCAAACTTAGGAGTCAAACATAGGCTTCAAAATGATGTGTGCAGTTATCAAATCCACTCATGAGAGCTCAAACTTATGCTAGAAAAACTATTAGTTATTGAAATTAAGGCAAAAAAAAGAATCTTAAATCATGGGCTGCCTCCCATGGAGCGCTCTTTTTTTGTCACTAGCTTGACATTGGTCCCTTATTAGGGTGGTTGATGATTGTGGTGCCTCAATTTGTATCCTCTCATTGTGAGCCTTCTTCCTGTACGTTGATGGTCAATCTCCACATGCTCCAGTGAGAGTATCTTGTTGATGGTGTAGTAATCATCAGTTTGTAGATTTGTCTCCAACTGCTGGTATATCAATCTCACTCTGTCCCCTTTTGAGAATCCTTCAGTTGCTATCTTCTTGTTCTTCCACCCTTTTGGAGCTCTTTTCTTGTTCTTCTTTCCTTTCTTTGGTGGCTCTTTGATAAACCACTATCTTATGGTTTATCTTGTGCTTAATTGAGTGGATTTTATCAACTCTTTACCCACTTATTCATACTATTTGCATGGTTTTACATTTTCCTTCCTGATTTTGTGCTATGATTGAAAACATGCTTCTTTGATCTTATATTTGCTTATTATTAATCTTCTCTTATTACCATTAGATGCCTTGATATGTGTGTTAAGTGTTTTCAGAGATTACAGGACAGGAATGGCTCAGAGGATGGAAAGGAAGCATGCAAAAGTGGAAGGAATACAAGAAGTTGGAGAAACTGCTAATCTGTCCAGTCTGACCTCTTCGCACTCAAACGACTATAACTTAAGCTACAAAGGTCCAAACGATGCGGTTTCAGTTGCGTTGGAAAGCTAACGTCCGGGGCTTCGATTTGATATATAATTTGCCATAGCTGTCTCGAAGCCAGGGGACACGAACGCATGGATCACGCGGACGCATGACCTAGCAGGAACGCAACCCGCGCGGACGCGTGGACGACGCCTCCGCGTCACTTTTCCGCGACCTGTACGTACCAGAATACGCTGGGGGCGATTTCTGGGCTGTTTGTGACCCAGTTTGCGGCCCAGAAAATACAGATTAGAGGCTATAAAGTGGGGGAATGCATCCATTCATAAGAAGGCTTCCATAATTCACTTTTCATAAGAAGGTTCTCTCCTCTCTCTTAGGATTAGGGTTTAGGACCTCTCTTAGTTTTAGGGATGACTCTCAATCCCAGGTTCAATGTTCTTTTTATTTATTTTCTCAGTTTAATTTATGAATTCTTCTATGTTACAGGTTATTCTTTTGATTAATGTTATTTGAGGTATTTCAGCTTAATATTGCTCTCTTTAATTTATGTAACTGTTGCTTCCCATCTGAAAGCATTTTTATTCCAGTAGATTTACTTTTCCCCTTTTAGTTTTGGTTATGAAATCAGTAACTCAGGAGTTATCCAATTCAACAGCATAATTGATAATTGTTATCTTGCCAATTGAGTTGAACTTCAATAATCCCAATCTTTTCTTAGGAAATAAATAGGATTCGAAGATCAAACCAATTTGTCCCTTGACTTTCCTTTGCTTTAGTAAAGGTCAACTAAGTGGAATTAAGATTCAACTTTCATTATTATTGATAAGGATAACTAAGTCTGAACTTCCAATTTCTTATACTTTGCCAAGAGATTTTATTATTATTATTTTATTTTACTTGTCATATAACATATTCCCTCCTTACTTCCAAAACCCCCAATTTACAATCTTCATAACCAATAATAAGAACATACTTTCCTGCAATTCCTTGAGAAGACGACCCGAGGTTTAAATACTTGGTTATCAATTTTAAAGGGGTTTGTTACTTGTGACAACCAAAAGGTTTGTACGAAGGGATTTCTGTCGGTTTAGAGACTATATCTACAACGCGACTATTTTTATGAAATTCTTTACTGGCAAAAATCCTAACGTCAAAATGGCACCGTTGCCGGGGAATTGCAAACGTGTGCCTTATTATTGGTTATTGTAAATATTTTATTTTTGCTTGTTTATTTGTTTTATTTTTGTTTTTATTTTTGCTTTTTCTTAAGTTAAGAGGTTATTGGTTTTTATTTTAAAATTTTTATTTTATCTTATCTTATTTCAAAAATCAAATTTCAAAAATTCAGAATTCAAAAATTTAAAATTCAAAATTTCAAAAATTTAATTTTCAAATTCAAAATTTAAATAACATTTTAATTTAAATTTGTTTTTATTTTTGTTTTTAATTTTTATTTATTATCATGAACTCTCACCCCTTTGGCTATGAGTCTGGTTACAATTATGTTGCAGGAAGAAGAAATTACAATGAGAACAGGCATCAAGGTTGGAACAATCAAAGATGGGAGGTGCCACAAGGATTTGATCAACCCTCATGGCAACAACCACCTCCAATGGACTATCAACAACCACCTCTATATGCCTATGAACCCTTTACTCAACATGACTTTAGACCACCATACTCACAAGTCCCTTTCCGCCATTCACCTCCATATGACCCTAACCCTCAACCACCATACCAACCACCTTATGAGCCATATGAACCATATATAGAACCACCCCAATTCCAACCCAATTACTCACAAGAACCACCACTTCAATATTCACCATCTCCATATCCATCAATCCAAGAGCACTATGATCCTATTTATGAAAGCCGAGTGCATCAAGAGACAAAGGATCGTTTCAAGGAAACAGTGGATCGATTTCAGGCAACCATTTGTCAATTGGAGCAAGTGATAAATCAATTAGCTTCCCGACGTTTGGACACTCGAGGAACCCTCATGGCTTCATGTAGGCAATCTAATGAAGAACGTGGCATGAAGGAGATATTAGAAACTCCAGTGAATAATACGGAGCATGACTTTGTACTGGAACAAGTGGAGGAAGCCGGAATTATTGAAGAAGAAGAAGTGGTTGAAGACTTAAGAGATGTAGAACCTCCATGGAAAAGTCCAATCATAGAACCTCCTTCCAAGACGGTTGCATTTGATGTTGAGGAGGGTGTACAACCTCCAAGGCATGTCATGGTTAAGGACTTGGAAGAGGTTGATCAAGAGATGGAGATTCAAGAAGAAGAAGCACAACCTCCCATACCCTTGGTAAGTAATAAAGAAGATATTGAATTGGAAGAAAGCTACCAAGAGGAAGAGGTTGAAATTGAAGAAGCTTGCAAAGAGGTGGAAGTTGTCAAAGAGCACAAGGGAGTGGAGCTTGGAATCACCTTGCCAAAGTTAATGGAGACCCCTCCACCTAAGTTGCCATCATCCTTCACAACATTCAAGTGGGTAAAATTCATATCCCTTAGCTTTCTAATTCCACTTGAATATGGGCTACTGGAGACGGATGGTCAACTTAGAGCTCTTTGTGGCATTAAGAGTAAGAGGAAAATGGTCAGTGGTAAGAATTGTCCTGCAAGGTTCATTATGGTTGGAAGCTTTAAGTTTAAATGCAAAGGTTGGTATAGAGCTCAACTAAATGGGTCTACGAAGTTGTTTGGCCGCTTTAGTGAGAATTCAGATTACCTGCCACCCGGTTGGAACACTAATGATCAACAAGAAGACGGGTGCAAAAGCAAGATTTGGGACCCCAGAATTCATTCCAATAATCAACACTCTTGGGGCCTTGTCACTTGCTTTAACTTACTTGAAGGCTTTCTGCGCTTAGTTTGGGACCCCGGAGGCCATTCGAATCACAAACATTGGTGGAGATTCCTGGATGAATACAAGCATAAGCCACCATAAAAGTGCTAGGTGGGAGACAACCCACCATGGTATGATCTTTCCATTTTCATTTTTATTTAGTTTTATTTGTTTTCAAGTTTTATTTTATTTTGTTATATTAAACCTGGAGTCTTGCATCACATTCATATTAACACTGCATTCTGCATTTTTTTTAGATTATAAAAAAAAACAAAAAAAAGGATTTTCGCACGTGACGCGACAGCGTCGCCGACGCGTCCGCGTCGTATGTGCGTTTGGAAGAAAGTAAGGTTGAACAGAGAGTCACACGAAAGCGTGGATGGAGGTGCGCTAATGGCACAAATTGATCCACGCAACCGCGTCGCTGACGCGTCAGCGTCATATGAGAAACATGCCTCCCACGCGACCGCGTCACCCACGCAGCCACGTGACCTGAAAATCGACGTCAACCGGGTGCATGGCCGAAAGTTGAGCTGGAGTTGGGCTGGACTCGTGCTGGAAGCCCAAGCCTCACCACACGAACGCGTACCCCACGCGTCCGCATCATATCCCATGATGGCCACTCACGCAATCGCGTCGACCACGCGACCGCGTCACCCTGGATTTTGGCAATACCAAGTTTCGAACAGAGAGTTGTGCGACCGCAAGGCTGCACTCGCGCCACTAGCACAAATCAAGTCACGCGATCGCGTGCCCCACACGTCCGCGTCGCCTGACCTTATTGCGTCACCCACGCGATCGCGTCGCCAGCGTCACACAACCTATCCAGATTAGTGCCAATTTTCCTATCTTTTCTTCTCTAATCCTAATTTCTTCTATCTTTTCTTCTTTCTTCTTTCTTTCTTACTTTATTTCTTTCCCTTTTCATTCTTCTTATCTTTTATTTTATTTTATTTATTTTCATACTTTCATTCATTGAATATTTTTATTTTTCTAAATTTATTATTTTACTATTGGTGTTCAAATGTTCTTATTCAACTGTTACATCTTTTCTGGTATTTTCTTGGTGCTTAATGACTTGTTTAATTCTGATTGAGTAATATTATTTAAATCAATACCAATGTTTTATATCTGTATTACTTTTGCATTGACATGAATTCATATTATCTCTCTTCCCCATTGTTGTACATTTTGTACCACTGGCATGCCATGGCTTCTATTGTTTTCTCACTTGCATGTTGTAGCTACCATGTAATTGAGACCCTTATTATTTGGCATTAACCCACCCATACTGTATTTATTTTCCTATCTTTATTTCTGGGTTACTCTTCTTCCCTTTTTCTTTCAGGATGGCCACCCGGAAGAGAACCGGAAGACGTTTACATGGGGAGACAGGCAAGTCAATCTGCACAATCTATAGAGAAAAGCATCAGTTGAAGCCACCCGTCCACTTGCACATCTTAGCATGCACTGAGGACGGTGCAATCTTTAAGTGTGGGGAGGTCGATACCGATCTCCATGGGTTAGTACCTTTATGTTTCAACACCAATATTTAAATTTTCTTTGTTAAATTAGTTATTGCATTTGCATATTTGTTTGATTTTATGCATTTAGTTACAACATGGTTAAAGTAATAAAATTCTTTTAAGACCCTATCTTTGAAAAATTTCACTAATTTAAATTGAAAAAAATTTTTATGTTAAAACTTGTTTGAAGTTGTATTTGGAACATGGTTTTTGAGCCAAAGAACACACAACCTGTGAGATTTTGAGCTTATTTATATAGTTACATTATTTAACCATAAATATTTTATTCTTGTGTGTTTTCTTCTCTATATTTGTAATCTTTGCTTTGTTCCATTCTATATGTTCATTATTTAGTATATTTACATGCTTGCACATGATTGAGGCCATTGTTTGATTTTAGCTCACTTATCCCAAATAAGGCTACCCTTTAAATCACCCTTGTCAGCCATTTTGAGCCTTTTAATCCCCATTTGTTCTATATTTTATCACATCACTAGCCTTAAGCAGAAAACAAATTAATTATCCCAAGTGAATCTTTGGTTAGCTTAAGATAGGGATTGTGTAACAATTAAGTGTGGGAAAACTGTGGAAACATGGGTTAATAAGGGAATGTATCATTTATTTGAATATTGGGAATTTGGGAACCTACTCATGAAAAACCAAAATAGAAAAATAATATAAAATCCATGTGCATTGATAAGTTATGTTTATTTCTCTACAAAAAAAAGAAAAGAAAAAGAGAAAAAGAAAATATATATATATATATATATATATATATATATATATATATAATATAATATAAATAAATAATTAAAAGGGACAAAATTACCCCAATGCTAAGTTAATAAAAATATCAATGCACATGTGACAAAAGTAAAGAAATATCAAAAATTTGGTACATGAGTATGGGAATTATACAAAAGTGGAAATTATGGGTAGCTAGGCATGAATTTAAAAGTATATAGAGTATATGTATATTAGGTGAGAGCTTAGGATAATTAAAGATTCATATTATAGCTCACTTGGCCATACATATATCCTTTACCTTTACCTCAGCCCCATTACAACCCTGAAAAGACCTCATGATGTTTGCATTGGTACATTACATATTTGTTGATTGGTTAGATGAAGAACAAAGTTTTAGAAAGCATGATTAGAGAAGAGTAGAGTGATTAACCCTATACACTTGAGAGATTAGAGTGATATACACTATTTTATGGTTTATCTTGTGCTTAATTGAGTGGATTTTATCAAATCTTTACCCACTTATTCATACTATTTGCATGGTTTTACGTTTTCCTTCCTGATTTTGTGCTATGATTGAAAACATGCTTCTTTGATCTTATATTTGCTTATTATTAATCCTCTCTTATTACCATTAGATGCCTTGATACGTGTGTTAAGTGTTTTCAGAGATTACAAGGCAGGAATGGCTCAGAGGATGGAAAGGAAGCATGCAAAAGTGGAAGGAATACAAGAAGTTGGAGAAACTGCTACGTTGTCCAGCCTGACCTCTTCGCACTCAAACAGCTATAACTTTAGCTACAGAGGTCCAAACGACGTGGTTCCAGTTGCGTTGGAAAGCTAACGTCTGGGGCTTCGATTTGATATATAATTTGCCATAGCTGTTTCGATGCTAGGTGATGCGAACGCGTGGATCACGTGGACGTGTGACCTGGCAGGAACGCAACCCGTGCGGACGCGTGGACGACGCCTCCGCGTCACTTTTCCGCGACCTGTACGTACCAGAATATGCTGGGAGCGATTTCTGGGCTGTTTTTAACCCAGTTTGCGGCCCAGAAAACACAGATTAGAGGCTATAAAGTGGGGGAATGCATCCATTCATAAGAAGGCTTCCATAATTCACTTTTCATAGGAGTAGATGTAGTTTTTAGAGAGAGAGGTTCTCTCCTCTCTCTTAGAATTAGGGTTTAGGACTTCTCTTAGTTTTAGGAGTGACTCTCAATCCTAGGTTCAATGTTCTTTTTATTTATTTTCTCAGTTTAATTTATGAATTCTTCTTTGTTACAGGTTATTCTTTTGATTAATGTTATTTGAGGTATTTCAGTTTAATATTGCTCTCTTTAATTTATGTTACTGTTGCTTTCCATCTGAAGGCATTTTTATTCTAGTAGATTTACTTTTCCCCTTTTGGTTTTGGTTAAGAAATCAGTAACTCAGGAGTTATCCAATTCAACAGCATAATTGATAATTGTTATCTTGCCAATTGAGTTGAACTTCAATAATCCCAATCTCTTCTTAGGAAATAAATAGGATTCGAAGATCAAACCAATTTGTCCCTTGACTTTCCTTTGCTTTAGTAAAGGTCAACTAAGTGGAATTAAGATTCAACTTTCATTATTATTGATAAGGATAACTAAGTTTGAACTTCCAATTTCTTATACCCTGCCAAGAGATTTTATTATTATTATTTTATTTTACTTGTCATATAACATATTCCCTCCTTACTTCCAAAACCCCCAATTTACAATCTTCATAACCAATAATAAGAACATACTTCCCTGCAATTCCTTGAGAAGACGACCCGAGGTTTAAATACTCGGTTATCAATTTTAAAGGGGTTTGTTACTTGTGACAACCAAAACGTTTGTACAAAGGGATTTCTGTCGGTTTAGAGACTATATCTACAACGCGACTGTTTTTATGAAATTCTTTACTGGCCAAAATCCTAACGTCACTCTTCTGTCTTTACATCAGACTTAATGTCAGGAACTTCCTTCCCATAGATAAAATCTTCAATCTCTTCCTATTTTCTCTTTTTAGCCTTCTCATGTTTCTTACCCTCTTTTCCTTCTCCACTTTCCATCTCTTGCTTCACAGGTAAGCTGAGGAGTGTCTCCTTGGCTTTTTCTTCCCAATGTATGTCTTCTTCTTCAACCCTCATTAAACTTTTCTCTTCAACAGTATGTTGTATTTCTTGGAAGACATTTAGAGTGATCTTCTCATCATTTACACTTAGAGTCATTTCTCCTTGTTCAACATCAATGATGGCCCTCACTGTCGCCAGGAAAGGTCTTCCTAATATAATAGAATCATTCCTTTCTTCTTCTAAGTACAGGATTACAAAGTCTGCTGGAAATATGAATTTCCCTACTCTGACCAAAAAAGATTTTCAATCACCCCCTTGGGAATTACCAGAGATCTATCCACTAGCTCCAATGACATCTGTGTAGGCTTTACTTTTTCTATAGATAGCCTTCTCATCACGAACAGTGGCATGAGGTTAATACTGGATCCTAAATTACACAGTGCCTTGTCAATGATTGTGTCACCAATGGTACAAGGTAAGAAGAAGCTTCCAGGGTCTTTGAGTTTCGGTGGGATGCCTTCTTGGATCACTGTACTGCATTCCTGGGTTAGTATCACTGTCTCTTTCTCATTCCAACTCCTTTTCTTGTTAATGAGCTCTTTGAGGAATTTTGCATATAGAGGTATTTATTCTAGAGCCTCAGCAAGTGGAATATTGATCTCTAGCTTCTTAAACACCTCTAGAAACTTAGAGAACTGTTGGTCTTTGATCTCCTTCTGCAATCTTTGAGGGTATGGCAAAGGAGGAGTGTAAGTCTTCACTATCTTCCTCTGTTCTTGTGATTGTTCCTCCATGATTTGCTTCCCCTTTTTTGAGGATTGTGGTTGTTCCTCATCCTTCTCCTTGAGTTTTTCTTGGTCTTGCTTGTCTTTAAGTGTCAATTCTTCCTTGCTGCTGGCCTTATCATTCTCAACTAGCCTCTTGTTAATTTCTTTGTCATTTACCAAAGTTCTTCCACTCTTTAATTGGATGGCTTTGCATTCTTCCTTAGGGTTGGGAATGGTGTCACTTGGCAATGCATTGGTTGGCCTCTCAGCTACTGTTTGCTTTGATAATTGACCAATTTGCCTCTCTAGATTCCTCAGTGAAGCTTTATGGTTTTTGTTAGCTAGCTCTTGATGTTTCATTGTCTTCTCCATCAATATCTCCAAGTTGGAGATCCTTTGAGATTCCTGGGGTAGTTGTGGTTGATTATGGGATGTTGATGATAAATGATAGTTGTTTTGGTTAGTGGATGGGTTGTTGGGTGGATAGTAGTTGGATTGGGGTTGATTATTTTGTGGTTTTCTGTATGGATTTTGGTTAGTATTTTGATGGTTTGTGTTTCTGGAATTGTTTTGGTTTGAGTTTCTCTACCAAGGCTGCTGGTTTTGGTTCTCTCCCCATTTCAGATTGGGGTGGTTTTTCCAGGATGAGTTGTAAGTGTCTCCATGGAAGTCATTTGATCCAGAACCTTGGTTGTGCATGTACTGCACTTGCTCTTGCTGCTATTCCTCATAACTTTCCTCCTGCTATCCCCACACCACTGATGGTTGGTTAGTTGTGCTCACTACTGCAAGTTGTAATCCATCCATCCCCTTTGACATTGTTTCAATTTGTTGTTGGAGCTGCTGGTGCATGAGTTTGTTCTGAGCTAATATAGTATCAACTCCTTCAAGCTCAAATACACCCTTCTTTGGAGCTACTTACCTTTCAGAGGAATAAAAATACTCATTGTTGGCCATCATGTCTATGAGATCATGTGCCTCTTGAGCAGTTTTCATTATTTGCAAAGATCCTCCTGATGAATAATCCAAAGCTTTCCTTGAAGGTAAGGATAAGCCTTCATAGAAATTTTGCAACTCCACCCATTCACTGAACATTCCCTCTGGACACCTTCTGATTAGAGCTTTATACCTCTCCCAAGCTTCATACAATGACTCTCCTTCGTGCTCTCTGAAGGTTTGCACATCAGTTTTTAGCTTGATGACTCTTTGAGGTGGATAGAATTTGGCTAAGAATTTGCTAACCAAATCATCCCAGCTGGTAATACTCTCCCTAGGGAAGGTTTCTAACCAATGTGTGGCTTTGTCTCTCAGTGAAAATGGGAATAAAAGAAGCTTATAGATGTTCGGATTGACTCTATTAGTTTTGACAGTGTCACAGATTCTCAAAAATACAGAGAGGTGTTGGTTTGGATCTTTAGCAGCACTTCCTCCATACTGAGAATTGTTTTAAACCAGGGTAATCAATTGAGGCTTGAGTTTAAAGTTATTGGCATTGACATTGGGGGTTAGGATGCTACTCCCACAATTCTTTAGGTTGGAGATAGTGTATGAAGCTAAGATTCTTCTCTGAGGTTGACCATTGTTGTTGGCCACACCATCAGTGTGATCTGGAATGTTATCATCCATTATTTGATCTTCCTCCTCTGATTCCTCTTCACCAATAACTCCTTTTCCTCTTCCTTCTCTTCTCAATCTTCAGAGGGTTCTCTCGTCAAGGTTAAAAGATGTGGATTCACCTCTTCTTCCTCCTGACATAAAACACAAAACCAGAAACCAAAATGAAACACTCTACTGCTAGAGTGAGGTTAGTGTTAGCTTAAGCAAAAATTCAAATAGTTAGTGTGCTTGATAATCCACTATTTTATGGTTTATCTTGTGCTAATTTGAGTGATTTTTATAAACTCTTTACCCACTTATTCATACTATTTGCATGGTTTTACATTTGCCTTCCTAATTATGTGCTTTGATTGAAAACATACTTCTTTGGCCTTAAGTTCCCTATGTTTAATCCTCTCTTATTATCATTAGATGCCTTAATATGTGTGTTAAGTGATTTCAGAGATTACAGGGCAGGAATGGCTCAGAGGATAGAAAGCAAGCATGCAAAATTGGAAGAAATACAAGAAGTTGGAGAAATTGCTAGACTGTCCAGCCTGACCTCTTCGCAATCAAACGGCTATAACTATAGCTACAGAGATCCAAACAACGCGGTTCCAGTTGCGTTGGAAAGCTAACGTCTGGGGCTTCGATTTCATATATAATATGCCATAGTTTCCCTGACGCTAAGTGACGCGAACGCGCGCTCTACGCGGACGCGTTGCAGCGACAAAAATCAGCGTGGCAGATTTCTTCTCCAGCGATTTCTGGGCTGTTTTCGACCCAGTTTTCGGCCTAGAAAACACAGATTAGAGGCTATAAAGTAGGAGAATCCATTGATTCATAATAACAAGCTCATAATTCATAATTTTTAGTTTTAGATGTAGTTTTTAGAGAGAGAGGCTTTCTCCTCTCTCTTAAGATTTAGGATTATTTCTTCTTCATCACAGGTTCAATGTTCCTCTTATTTATTTTCTACTTTTATTATATACTTTTAATTATTATTTATCTTTTCAATTTGGCTTATGCTACATTCATGTTATAATTTTCTTAATTAATATTATTTGAGGTATTTCAGATTTAAGATTGCTTTGCTTTATTTATATTGATGCTTTTAATTTAATTTAGATATTTTTTCGCTTTTGGCTTGGGTTAAGTAATTGGTAATGCTTGAGCTGTCAAATAAAGTAGTGGTTGAAATTAGGAGTTGCTCTACTAACTCTAGTCTTTCCATAGAAATTGACTAGGACCTGAGGATTAAGCTAATTAATCCACTTGATTTACCTTCATAGTTAAAGGTTAACAAAGTGGGATTAAAATCCAATTCTCATCACAATTGATTAGGATAGGACTTCCAATTCTGATACCTTGCCAAGAGTTTATTTTATTATTACTATTTTATTTTTCTTATCATTTAACATGCTGCTTCCTTACTTTCAAAACCCCCAATTTACAAGACTCATAACCAATAATAAGAACAAACTTCCCTGCAATTCCTTGAGAAGACGACCCGAGGTTTAAATACTTCGGTTATCAATTTTAAAGGGGTTTGTTACTTGTAACAACCAAAACTTTTGTAAGAAAGGTTGATTGCTTGGTTCAGTAACTATACTTGCAACGAGAGTTTACTATAACTTCTAAACCATCAATCTTTAGTTCTTCAAAATGGCGCCGTTGCCGGAGAATTGCAAACGTGTGCCTTATTATTGCTTATTGTAAATATTTGCTTTTTGCTTATTTATTTGTTTTTATTTTTGTTTTTATTTTTGCTTTTTCATAAATTAAGAGGTTATTGGTTTTTTTTATTTAGTTATTAAATTTTTTTTTCAAAAATTTGTTCTTCGTGTTCATCTTGACTTTCAAGTTGTTCTTAGTTGTTTTCTTCGTTTTGATCTAAAAATTTTAAGTTTGGTGTCATTTTATTATTTTTCTCTTTCCTCATTAAATTCAAAAATATCTTTTCTCTTTATTTTAATTGAATTTTCGAAATTTGCATAAAAAAAAATTCAGATTTTTATTTTAAATTTTTTATCTTATCTTATCTTATTCCAAAAATCAAATTTCAAAATTCAAATTTAAAAATTTTCAAAATTCAAATTTAAAAATTTTCAAATCTCAAAATCTCAAGTTTCAAAATTCAAATTTCAAAAAATTTAAAATTCAAATTTCAAAATTTCAAATTTCAAATTTTAAAATTTAATTTTCGAATTCAAAATTTAAATAACCTTTTAATTTAAAATTATTTTTATTTTTGATTTTAATTTTTATTTGCTACTATGAACTCTCACCTCTTTGGCTATGAGTCTGGTTACAATTATATTGCAGGAAGAGGAAATTACAATGAGAACAGGCATCAAGGTTGGAACAATCAAAGATGGGAGGAGCCACAAGAATTTGATCAACCCTCATGGCAACAACCACCTCCAATGGACTATCAACAACCACCACCATATGTCTATAAACCCTCTCCTCAACATGACTTTGAACCACCAAACTCACAAGCCCCTTTACACCATTTACCTCCATATGACCCTAACCCACATCCACCATACCAACCACCCTATGAACCAAATAAACCATACATAGATCCACCCCAACCTCCATTGGATAACAATACACACATCTCTAACATCATTGGTCTCACCTCTACACTCCGAAATCTTATATCCCGCATGAACCAACCCTCTACCTCCAATATTCAACCCTCAAGCTCTAGTGCACTTCCTTTTCAACCACATAATGATCTTTTCATCCCATCACCACCCTCCATGGGAGAGCACCGACATCCATCAATCCAAGAGCAAGATGATCCCAATTATGCTATTGATATAGAACAGGAAAGAATAAATCATCTTCGCGAATCCATACTTCATAAGGAGCTAGAGGAGGCCCTACGGGTAAGGGTAAGAGAGACCCTTGAAGATGAAAGAGTAGTTGAAAGGAGTTGTCATGGAAAGAAAATCATCGAGGATGAGTACGATTTTATACTTAAACAACTGGACAAAGCAGCAATTATTAAAAAGGAAGAAGTGGTTGAAGACTTGGGAGATGCTGAACCTCCATGGGAAAGTCAAGACATAGAACCTCCTTCCAAGACGGTTGCATTTGATGTTGAGGAGGGTGTACAACCTCCAAGACATATCATAGTTGAAGACTTGGAAGAGGTTGGTCAAGAAATGGAGATTAAAGAAGAAGAAGCACAGCCTTCCATGCCCTTGGTGAGCAATGAAGAAGAGATTGAATTGGAAGAAAGCTACCAAGAGGAAGAGGTTGATATTGAAGAAACTTGCAAAGAGGTGGAAGTTATCAGAGAAGAGCACAAGGGAGTGGAGCTTGCAATTTCATTAAAAATACCTCCCCTTAAGTTACCATCATCCTTCACAACATTCAAGTGGGTAAAATTCATATCCCTCAGCTTTCTAATTCCACTTGAATATGGGCTACTGGAGACGGATGGTCAACTTAGAGCTCTTTGTGGCATTAAGAGTAAGAGGAAGATGGTTAGTGGTTGGAGTTGTCAAGCAAGGTTCAACATGGTTGCATACTCAAAGTTTAAATGCAAGGGTTGGTGTAAAGTTCAACTGAATGGGTTTAGAAAGCTACTTGGATGTCTTAGTGGGAATTCGGATTGCTTATCACCCGGTTGGAACAAAGATGGTCAACAAGAAGACGGGTGCAAAAGCAAGATTTGGGGCCTCGGAATTCATTATGGCAATCAACACTCTTGGGGCCTTGTCACTTGCTTTAACCTACTTGAAGGCTTTCTGTGCCTAGATTGGGACCCCGGAGGTTACTGGAAGTACAAACATTGGTGGAGATTCCTGGATCAGTACAAGCACAAGCCACCATGACAAGAAGACCACCAAATGTCCAACTTAAGGACTTTAACTAAAAGTGCTAGGTGGGAGACAACCCACCATGGTATGATCGTTCCTTTTTCATTTTTATTTAGTTTTATTTGTTTTCGAGTATTATTTTATTTTATTGTATTGAACCTGGAGTTTTTCATAACATTCATAATAGCATTGCGTTCTGCATACTGCATCAAAAAAAAAGAAGCACGCACGCGACGCGGTAGCGTCGCTGACGCGTCCGCGCCACCAGTGCATTAGGAGAAAAGAAAAGTGAATAGAGAGTCACGCAAGAGCGTGGCTGGAGGCATGCCTTTAGCACAAATTGATCCATGCGACCGCGTCATTTGAAAAATAGCTTCCCCACGCGTCCGCGTCACCCATGCGAACGCGTGGCCCTGTAAAATCGACGTCAAAGGGTGTATGGCAGTATGTTGGGCTGGAGTGGGGCTGGACTCGTGCTGGAAGCCCAAGCCCTACCACGCAAACGCGTGCCCTACGCGTCCGCGTCATTTTCAAAAATGGCCATCCACGCGATCGCGTCAACCACACGACCGCGTCACCCTGGAATTTGGCAAAAAGAGTTTCGAACAGAGAGTTGGGCGAACGTGAGGCTGCACTCGTGACAATCGCCCAAATCAGGTCACGCGATCGCGTCCGCATCACCTGGCCTTATCGCGCACCACGCGACCGCGTCACCCACGCGCTCGCGTCGCTTGCGCCGCACAACTCATCCAAATCAGTGCCAATTATCTTCTCTTTTCTTCTGTAATCCTAATTTCTTCTATCTTTTCTTCTTTCTTTCTTACTTTATTTCTTCCACTTCTCATTCCTTTTCACCTTCATTCTATTTTACTTAATTTATTTGCATATTTCATTCATTGCATTTTAATTTTTTGCATATTTTTATTTTCTTTTCTAAATTTATTATTTTACCATTGGTGTTAAGTGTTCTTATTCAACTGTTGCATCTTTTCTTGAATAATTTTGGTACTTAGTGACTTGTTTTACACTGTGGGATGATATTAATTATCTGCCAATGCCAATCTTTTATGATACTTGCACTTCATTTGCATTGACATGAACTTATATTGATATTTTCATTACCCACACTCCTCCCCTTTGTTGCAATTTCTGCACCACTGATATGCCATGTGCTTCTATTGTTTTCTCACGAACATGTTGAAGCTTCCATGTAAATGAGACCCTTATCATTTGGCATTAACCCACCCATACTTCATTTATTTTTTTATCTTTATTTCTGGGTTACTGTTCTTCTTTTTCTCTTCTTTCAGGCTGGCCACCAAAGACGGAAAAAGGGAGAAACTTCTAAAAGGGGAGACAAACAAGTCCATCTGCACAATTCTTGAAGAAAAGCATCAGTTGGAACAACCCGTCCACCTGCACATCTCAGCATGCACCGAGGACGGTGCTATCTTTAAGTGTGGGGAGGTCAACACCGATCTCCATGAGTTAGTTACCTTCTTCTCAACACCAATGTTTTATTTTCTCTGTTAATTCATTGTTGCATTTGCATATTTAACTGCATGTTTGTTTGATTTTATGCATTTAGTTACTACTTGGTTGAAGTAATATTTTCTTTTTCAAGAAATTTTTATAGTATTTCACTAATTTAAATTAAAAAAATTTTTGTGTTAAACTTGTTTGAAGTTGTATTTGGAACATAGTTTAAAAAGCTAAGAACACACAACCTGTAAGATTTTGAGCTTATTTATATGGTTACATTATTTAACCATAAATTTTATTCTTGTGTGTTCACTTCTCTATGATTGTAATCTTTATTTTGTTCCATTCTATATGTCCATTATTTAGTGTATTTACATGCTTGCATATGATTGAGGCCATTATTTGAATTTTTACTCACTCATCCCGAATAAGCCTATCCTTTCAATTACCTTTGTTAGCCACTTTGAGCCTTTTTATCCCCATTTGTTCTATATTTTACCACATCACTAGCCTTAAGCGAAAAAACAAGTAATCACCCCAATTGAATCTTTGGTTAGCTTAAGATAGAGATTGTGCATCAACTAAGTGTGGGAAAATTGTAGGAACATGGGTTAATAAGGGAATGTATCATATTTCTAATTTATTTGAATATTGGCAATTTGGGAACCTACTCATGTAAAACAAGAAAAAAAAAATTAAAAACCCATGTGCATTGATAAGTTATGTTTGTTTTATGATTCAAAAAAAATAATAAAAAAAATAAAAAAATAAATAAAAAATCAATAAAAAATCAATAAATAAATAAGGGAACAAAATTACCCCAATGCTAAGTTAATTAAAAGATCAATGCACATGTGATAAAAGTAAAGAAATATAAAAAAAATTTGGTACATGAGTATGGGAATCATACAAAAGTGGGAATTATAGGTAGCTAGGCATGAATTTAAAAGTATATAGAGTGTATGAATGTTAGGTGAAAGCTTAGGTTAGTCAAAGATTCATATTATAGCTCACTTGGCCATACATGTACCCTTACCTTTACCTCAGCCCCATTACAACCCTGAAAAGACCTCATGATGTTTGCATTAGTATGCTAAATATTTGTTGATTGGTTAGATGAAGAACAAGGTTTAGAAAGCATGACTAGGGAAGAATAGAGTGATTGACCCTAGACACTTGAGAGTTAGAGTGATATACACTACCAGTGAGGGTTCAATGCTAGATTCTATGTTCCCTGCTTTCATGAGCTATCTTCTTACAAGTTTACTTACTTTTTATTGTACGATTTGAATTAGTGGAATTTGGGTTGTATTTGTCTTGAAAAACTTATTTACTCTTAACCAAGTAGGTAGAAATATTTTGCATGTAGTTGCATTCACATAGATAGGTTGCATTTCATACATTCTACCATTCCTCTTCACTCCTTTATAGCTTCTCTTGAGCTTAGCATGAGGACAAGCTAGTGTTTAAGTGTGGGGAGGTTGATAAACCACTATTTTATGGTTTATCTTGTGCTAATTTGAGTGGTTTTTATCAACTCTTTACCCACTTATTCATACTATTTGCATGGTTTTACATTTTCCTTCCTAATTATGTGCTTTGTGTAACAACCCCGATTTTCGAGTACGCGAGATTTTTTCTGAAAGTACGAATTTCTCTGGAAGATCAGTAAGGGAAAAACCTCTGATATATCATCAAGTATCTCAATCCTCATTGTCATTATGTCATCTTTAAGTTAGAACCTTTTCCGAGACAAGCTCGATAACGCGGTCACGAAGAACCTAGTTTTTGAACCGTATCGGTTAGGAGTTTTGATTCGGTTTTTCGTAAATAGTCTCAGTTTGACAAACCAGACTCGATTCATGAGAGAAGAGAGATAATAGGATAATACCATCATTATATGAGTATTAGAAGCCTCTTGAATGATATTATAAGGTTACCTGATCAGTTTTAGTTAAAAACAGAAAACCAGTTTAACCGGGTTCACAATTTACTGGTGCAGCTTAGCACTAGCACTCTCTGATGACTTTAGCAATGCTAAGGCCTCATCATACATGTTCTATTCTCATAATAAATATGTTACTAGTGTCATTTATGCTAGTATCTCAGAAAATAATTTTTAGAGATGTTTTTACGAGTGTTCCGGTACACCTAGTTTTAGTAGTTGTACACTAGAGATATTTTAATATTATTTTAATCCACCTCCAAGCCAACCAATCAAAACTCACCTTACACCCCCAATACCTCCAAGGCTGTCTCATTTTATCATTTTGGCTGAAATTGAAAGGAGAGAAAAGAGAGAAAACTTCATGAACACTTAATCTTCAATTCTTGATTTCTTCTGAACCAAAACTCAAATCAAAACTCTGATTTCACCAAAATGATCCTCTCTTCTTCCTCTACATAACCATGTGACTTATCAAGGCTGGAAATAAGGTGAGATGGCTGTCTCCCTCCCTCTTCAATTCGGTTTTCAAGGAAAACCATGCAAAACATGTGTTTTCTTGATGTTCTTCCTTAGGAATCATGCTTAACTTGACTTGAGGGCCAAGAAACATTAATTTTCAGCAAGTCTAAGGTGAGATATCTCTTCCTAACGTGCTGAGGGAGATTTGGTCAGTTGAGAGTTTGTGGATTTAAAGTTGTTCTTGATGTGTTTTAGGAGGAAAAAGTGCTTAAGGACCACCTGAAAGTCTAACCGAATTTGGAGCAGCAAATCAAGGTAGGGATTGACAAATTTAATCTTGATTGATTGTGTTTGAGGTCTGTGATTATGATATGGTTTGGTTATGCTTGAAATTGATTGTTTATATGAGTAATTCTTGTTGAAATTTTGGTGAAAATTTGATGAAATTTGATGATATTCAACTTTGAATTTGTGTTCTTCATGGATGCTGGAAAAACGAACCCTAGACCTTAAATTGGGGTTCAATTTGTGTTAAAATCATGTAGAAAAGATGAGGTTTCAGTGGCTGCAATTTTATTTTGAATTATGGTAAAAACCGGTTGCTGAAAAGACTGAAAAACGGGTAAAAACAGAGAAAGAATCTAAAGAATTTATGAAGAACATGAAGAACACTTTGAGTGTGGTGAAGAACAATGAAGAACACCTTTTTGATTCATAAAAGGGCAAGGAAGTAATTAATTTTGTGTTTGGGGGGTTATTTTGTAATTTCTGAAAGTTAGGGTGGTTAAAGTAGAAATATTAAAAGTTACGGGTGGTAAAAAGTGAATTTTTAAAGGTTAAAAGTTAAAAAGGGGTAATTTTCAAAAATTTAATAAAAATAATTAAATAATGCGGAAAAGGCAGTTTTCTGTAAAAGCTTTAGAAAGACAACTTTAAGCACATAATCTCATAATTACCTTCATAAAACACTTAGGGAGTGGTAAAAACATATTAGTGAGGCAAAGATAAATAAAAGATAAAAAGTTGAAGAAAAGATAAAAAAACGAAGAAAAAGTCTGTAAAGTTTTAATGACAGAAAAACAGACAGAGACTAGTGAACAAACTAGGGCAACATAGTTAGTCCTTGAGTTGCGACTAGGGTTAGGTATTATATGAAAAGTTAAACTGTTTCAGTATAGACTTAATGAACCTATACTTGGGACAGGCTAACTATTCATACCGAAATTTACATAAGCTTTAAATACATACGTTAAACGGAGAAATCAGAGCAGAGTAGAGAAACATAGAGAACAGAGTAACCAGAGAAAAATAAAGAGATATAGAGAAAAGATTAATCAAAGCAGAGTAAAAAGATAAAGTGAAAAGAGTAATATGATAAAGAGAAATGGTTTGAGCCAAGATATTGTGAAAGTGAAAGATGTAAAGTTTGTATAGTATGATTGAATAGAGAAAGAAAGAAGTACTGCATAAGAATGTGAAAGTGATGATGAATAACGAGAATGATAATGACTGATGATAATGGGAAAAGAGTAATATAACAAAAAGAATAGAGGAGAAGAGTATAAGAATAAAGAGTTAAGTCTTGTGGCATGATGTTCTGTTGTATGTTCATCTGCTACTTTTCCATTGGCCCTAGAGGTCCTGTAGGCCCAAGTTCACCTACAGTGAGTTGTTATTCCTGTAGGCCGAAGTTCACCTGCAGTGAATATCAATTGTGTATCTCAGGGTATTGCTCCTGTAGGCCGAAGTTCACCTACAGAGAGTTGTCATTTCTGTAAGCCGAAGTTCACTTACAGAGGTGCCATTTCTATAGGCCGAAGTTCACCTATAGAAAGTTGTTGTGTTGTGTTTATCTTATTTCTGTAAGCCGAAGTTCACTTACAGAGGTGTTATTTCTGTAGGCCAAAGTTCACCTACAGAAAGTTAATATGTTGTGTTTAGACTATTCCTGTAAGCCGAAGTTCACTTACGGGAGTGCTTGATGTGCGGAAAACGATCCGACACAAAACTCACCGGCAAGTGTTCCGGGTCGCATCAAGTAATAAAACTCACGGGAGTGAGGTCGATCCCACAAGGATTGAAGGATTGAGCAATTTTAGTTTAGTGGTTGATTTAGTCAAGCGGATCAAGTGTTGGTTGAGTGATTTGTGATTAACAGAAATTAAATTGCATGAAAAATAAAGGGAGAGGGGTAAATTGCAGGAAATTAAAGAGAACAGAAAATAAAAGTGCTGAATCTTAAAGAACACGAAATTAAATGGCAGAAACTTAGTACGCAAGAAATGTAAATTGCAGAATCTTAGAGTGCAAGAAACGTAAATGGCTTGAATTGTAAATGGGTCAGGGATGTGGGATTGCAAAAATTAAACAAGAAAACAGTAAATCTCAACAAACAGAAACGTAGAAGATGGATTCAATTAAACAGGATCTTAAATGCAAATGAAAATAAACTTGGTGTAGCAATGTAGCAAGGAAATTGAAATTGAAAGATGTAGATCTCAGGACTCAAGAGACTAGATAACCAAGTCTAGATCTCACTGCCTTCTTAGATCCAAATTTAGAATTCAATTGCAAGAGATTAGAAATCAAAACAGAAGAAAACTTGGATTCAAATCTCAATTCTCCAATGGTACAGTGAAAGAAACAAAAAGAGATCTCAAGGTGAGATTGAGATAGAATTTCCTCAATTCTTCAACACCCAAGACTCTAAATCTCCAAATAGCTCAAAACCCAAAAGTTCTCTACTGTGAATACTATGAAAATTCTTAAAGAAAACTCTAAAAGAAAAGCTCCCTAAAACTTCAAATCCTAAGCTATTTATGCACTTTCTTCCAATGATCATTAAGCCTTGAATTGGGCCTTTAGTCTTGATGGAATTGGGTTGATAGTGGCCTTCGTTGATTGCTCTTGGTGTTGGGAAGAAATCCATTAGTGAACCGGGCCATGAACCATTCACGTTTGAGTCGACGTTTGAGGCAAACGTTAACTCAAACGTCACTTGTGTAAACTTATGCAGCTAGGCCAAGATGCTGTCATCCACGTTTGGCTCAACGTTTGAGGTCAAACGTGAGCTCAAATGTGGATCTCCCCGTGCTCTCTTTTTGGCCAACGTTTGGCCCAACGTTTGAGGCAAACGTTGGCGCAAACGTGGCTCAATTAACTCATAAATCATGGACTCTTCTTCATGCTAAAATGGCGCCAACGTTTGACCTCACGTTTGAGGCAAACGTTGGCGCAAACGTTGGCTTGCTTCAGGGGTGCTTTTGCTTTCTCCTCCTTGCCAAAATGTAGCAAATGTTTGACCTCACGTTTGAGGCAAACGTTGGCTCAAACGTTGCCATGCCCAGGAGTGCTCTTTCTCTAGGGTGTGGTTGCACTCTTCCTCACGTTTGAGCCCAAGTTTGAGGCAAACTTTGGCTCAAACGTGAGTCCTTCCTCTTGCCTCTTGCTGTCACCCTTTTCCTCAACCTTCTTCTAAGCTTTCTTCTACCTATCATCAACCAACAATTGCATCAAAGCTATGCTCTAATCATGAGAGTTATTCTTTTTCTTGTCATATAAGCAATTATGGTATAAAACTCATGAAAATGCATCAATTCATCCATAGTTGATTGAATCTAAGGAAACATGAAATTCCACCCAATTGGCTTACTTGTGGCTTAAGAAAGTGCATAAAACTAAATGAAAACAAAGGAAAAAGATTAGTGAAACTAGGCTAAGATGACTTGTCATCAGTGCTATTTCTGTAGGCCGAAGTTCACCTACAGAAAATAAGCCATATCTAGGACTAGTTCCTAGGTAATGTCGGGATGCAGGGTGTAAACCGACACGTGATCTCATGGCCTGCATAGGACAGACATGCATCATACTTGGTTGCGCATTTCCTCTGTTATGGTTGTTGTTTGAATGTATGTTTTCTTTGTTTGTATTCTATTCAATGTGTCTGTATTTTGTTTTCTTGTATTCTTTTGTTTGTGTTTTGCTTTCTGTTTTCTCTATTTTCTCTATTTATCTGTATCTTCTGTTCACTACTTCTCAGTATTCTGCTATATATCTGCTAAGCGACACAAATTAATGAACTTAACTAATAACCCCGGCCCTACTAAGAACTCCCCAGTTCTTACCCCTTCTCTCTCCCTTCCCCCTTCAGATGGAAGCATGAGCACCCTTCCGTAGTTTACTAATGATAGTTCTGCAAAGAGGATTCCACTCTAGGTAGTCTTCTGAGTCTATAGTGAACTCCGTTACCTATTTATATGTATATATATTGTGAGGCCAGCCAACGTCTGCACCCTGCTTATCTACAAACTTTAGCCTAAGTCCTCCGTACGATGTTGCCGTTATGTGGCCACTCGATGAAGTACCTGAGAGACACTCTTTGATAACATATGATCATGCAGAGGAGTAGTAGACGACCTTCCACCTTTTGATGACGTTCCACCTGACTTGAGTTTTGAAGACCTAGAACGTACTTTCCCTCGCTTTAGTAGTTTATAGGGACTAGGTGAGTATAGAGTCAGGCTAGCCTGGGTGCCAGCTTAGGGACTTCTTGAACAGGTCAGGACCTGGGATGTTGTATGTATATATATGTATATAGTTATTATCTAGTTATATCTAGGGGTGTCCTAACTAAAGATCTTTACTCTAATAAAGGCTGGATAACCGAATGATATCAACTGCTTGTGATATATTTATGTACGGTTGTTTATAACTGTTTTATCTGTTATCAGTTGTGAATTGCTTATGAATGATTTCGTCTATTAATCCAAATGTTTTCAAAAAAAAAAAGTACCTCGTAAAATAACTATGCTTTTAACAACGAATCAGGCTCATATAATAAATAATAGATAATAAATAGGTAGACAAGTTGGTAGCGCTCAGTTTCTAGTATGATCATGACGTACCAGAAATTAGGTTGTTACAATTTGGTATCAGAGCAGTTCGTTCCCAGTAGAGCCTGGGGAGTGGACTGACTATGCTTCATTGCATACTCTGTTGTGTGTCTCATGCTTATAGGATATCTATGTGATATGTGTTGCATGATTGTCTCTGTATTTTCATTCGGGGAATGTTCACACTTGACTTGAAGTGTTAAGACTGATCACCTTAATAACGATTGTTTGGTGTGAACAGGACTACAATGAGACCACGGAGACGGAGTGCGCGGGAAGGAACCCCTAGTGATAACCGAAAGAGAGAACAGGAAACGTTTATGACTACCATGAACGTTGTAGCTGAGGCAGTGCGTGAGGCTGCAGTAGCAGTGGCTAGGGTTATTGAACGTCTTGGGGTGAGAAACGGGAATGAGAATGAACATGGAGAAGATAGTGGGAATGATGAGAATAACTTGGGGCATCTTGAAAGACCTATGACCCTTGCGACTTTTCTGAAGGTTAAACCGCCTAAGTTTAAAGGTACACTCGTTGCGACTGATGCTGACAACTGGTTTCGAGCTATTGAACGATCACTGCGAGCGCAGCATGTTCTGGAAGGCCAACACGTGGAGTTTGCTACTTATATGCTGGAAGGAGAAGCTGAGCATTGGTGGCAGGGGATACAGCGACTGTTACAACAAGATGAAGGCGATATTCCTTGGAACACTTTTAAGGATGAATTTTATAAGAAGTATTTTCTGAGGGCAGCTCGTGACGCTAAGGAGATGGAACTTATGCAGCTGAAACTGGGTAACACAACTGTTGCAGAATATGCCCGTAAGTTTGATGACTTGTGCCGTTTCTCCAAGATCTGCCAAGGGAATCCTGCTGACTTTGAAGAATGGAAGTGTTTGAAGTTCGAAGGGGGCCTTCGTGAGGATCTGATGAGTTTAGTAGTTCCATTAGAGATAAGAAATTTTGCTGAACTGGTGAATAAAAGTAAACTAGTGGAAGAATGTTCGAAAAAGGTGGCGATAGCTCGAGCAGATCGTAAGGAAACCTCAGGAAGAGACTTTATTCAAGATCTAGCCCCTCAAGGTCGTAACTTTAAGTTCAGTGGTCAGTTCCATAGCCAAAATAGGAATCAACGAAATGGTAACTTTCTCGCTCGTAACAATGGCAAATACGACAACAATAATCTGGGAGAAGAAGAAGGAGGTCAACCTCAGGAAATTCAGGATATTTCAGTATGTTCAAGGTGTGGGAAAGATCATGGTAACATACCATGTCAGTATGGGACAAACCATTGTTATGCTTACGGAGAACCTGGACACATAGCTAGGATTTGCCCAAGGAGGTTTGTTCGAGAACCAGCAAGGCCAAAACAACAAGGAAGGATTTTTACCGTAACTGCTGGCAACACAAATGCATATAATTCTTCCACTCGAGGTGGGTACCACACTATGGTTTTTCTAGATAATACTATAACTTCTTATGCGCATGTTAAATTTTGAGGGCGAAATTTTCTTTTAGGAGGGTAGAATGTAACAACCCCGATTTTCGAGTACGCGAGATTTTTTCTGAAAGTATGAATTTCTCCGGAAGATCAGTAAGGGAAAAACCTCTGATATATCATCAAGTATCTCAATCCTCTTTGTCATTATTTCATCTTTAAGTTAGAACCTTTTCCGAGACAAGCTCGATAACGCGGTCGCGAAGAACCTAGTTTTTGAACTGTATCGGTTAGGAGTTTTGATTCGGTTTTTCGTAAATAGTCTCAGTTTGACAAACCGGACTCGATTCATGAGAAAAGAGAGATAATAGGATAATACCATCATTATATGAGTATTAGAAGCCTCTTGAATGATATTATAAGGTTACCTGATCAGTTTTAGTTAAAAACAGAAAACCGGTTTAACCGGGTTCACAATTTACTGGTGCAGCTTAGCACCAGCACTCTCTGATGACTTTAGCAATGCTAAGGCCTCATCATACATGTTCTATTCTCATAATAAATATGTTAGTAGTGTCATTTATGCTAGTAGCTCAGAAAATAATTTTTAGAGATGTTTTTATGAGTGTTCCGGTACACCTAGTTTTAGTAGTTCTACACCAGAGATATTTTAATATTATTTTAATCCACCTCCAAGCCAACCAATCAAAACTCACCTTACACCCCCAAGACCTCCAAGGCTGTATCATTTCATCATTTTGGCCGAAATTGAAAGGAGAAAAAAGAGAGAAAACTTCATGAACACTTAATCTTCAAATCTTGATTTCTTCTGAACCAAAACTCAAATCAAAACTCCGATTTCACCAAAATGATCCTCTCTTCTTCCTCTACATAACCATGTGACTTATCAAGGCTGGAAATAAGGTGAGATGGCTGTCTCCCTCCCTCTTCAATTCGGTTTTCAAGGAAAACCATGCAAAACATGTGTTTTCTTGATGTTCTTCCTTAGGAATCATGCTTAACATGACTTGAGGGCCAAGAAACATTAATTTTCAGCAAGTCTAAGGTGAGATATCTCTTCCTAACGTGCTGAGGGAGATTTGGTCAGTTGAGAGTTTGTGGATTTAAAGTTGTTCTTGATGTGTTTTAGGAAGAAAAAGTGCTTAAGGACCACCTGAAAGTCTAACCGAATTTGGAGCAGCAAATCAAGGTAGGGATTGACGAATTTAATCTTGATTGATTGTGTTTGAGTTGTGAGATTATGATATGGTTTGGTTATGCTTGAAATTGATTGTTTATATGAGTAATTCTTGTTGAAATTTTGGTGAAAATTTGATGAAATTTGATGATATTCAACTTTGAATTTGTGTTCTTTCATGGCTGCTGGAAAAACGAAACCTAGACCTTCAATTGGGGTTCAATTTGTGTTAAAATCATGTAGAAAAGATGAGGTTTCAGTGGCTGCAATTTTATTTTGAATTATGGTAAAAACCGGTTGCTGAAAAGACTGAAAAACGGGTAAAAACAGAGAAAGAATCTAAAGAATTTATGAAGAACATGAAGAACACTTTGAGTGTGGTGAAGAACAATGAAGAACACCTTTTTGATTCATAAAAGGGCAAGGAAGTAATTAATTTGGTGTTTGGGGGGTTATTTTGTAATTTCTGAAAGTTAGGGTGGTTAAAGTAGAAATATTAAAAGTTACGGGTGGTAAAAAGCGAATTTTTAAAGGTTAAAAGTTAAAAAGGGGTAATTTTCGAAAATTTAATGATAAAATAATAAATAATAATAAAATATTAAATAATAATATTTTAATAAAAATAATAAAATAATACGAAAAAGGCAGTTTTCTGTAAAAGCTTTAGAAAGACAACTTTAAGCACAGAATCTCATAATTACCTTTATAAAACACTTAGGGAGTGGTAAAAACATATTAGTGAGGCAAAGATAAATAAAAGATAAAAAGTTGAAGGAAAGATAAAAAAACGAAGAAAAATTCTGTAAAGTTTTAATGACAGAAAAACAGACAGAGACTAGTGAACAAACTAGGGCAACATAGTTAGTCCTTGAGTTGCGACTAGGGTTAGGTATTATATGAAAAGTTAAACTGTTTCAGTATAGACTTAATGAACCTATACTTGGGACAGGCTAACTATTCATACCGAAATTTACATAAGCTTTAAATACATACGTTAAACGGAGAAATCAGAGCAGAGTAGAGAAACATAGAGAACAGAGTAACCAGAGAAAAATAAAGAGATATAGAGAAAAGATTAATCAAAGCAGAGTAAAAAGATAAAGTGAAAAGAGTAATATGATAAAGAGAAATGGTTTGAGCCAAGATATTGTGAAAGTGAAAGATGTAAAGTTTGTATAGTATGATTGAATAGAGAAAGAAAGAAGTACTGCATAAGAATGTGAAAATGATGATGAATAACGAGAATGATAATGACTGATGATAATGGGAAAAAAGTAATATAACAAAAAGAATAGAGGAGAAGAGTATAAGAATAAAGAGTTAAGTCTTGTGGCATGATGTTCTGTTGTATGTTCATCTGCTGCTTTTCCATTGGCCCTAGAGGTCCTATAGGCCCAAGTTCACCTACAGTGAGTTGTTATTCCTGTAGGCCGAAGTTCACCTGCAGTGAATATCAATTGTGTATCTCAGGGTATTGCTCCTGTAGGCCGAAGTTCACCTACAGAGAGTTGTCATTTCTGTAAGCCAAAGTTCACTTACAGAGGTTCCATTTCTATAGGCCGAAGTTCACCTATAGAAAGTTGTTGTGTTGTGTTTATCTTATTTCTGTAAGCCGAAGTTCACTTACAGAGGTGTTATTTCTGTAGGCCAAAGTTCACCTACAGAAAGTTAATATGTTGTGTTTAGACTATTCCTGTAAGCCGAAGTTCACTTACAGGAATGCTATTTCTGTAGGCCGAAGTTCACCTACAGAAAATAAGCCATATCTAGGACTAGTTCCTAGGTAATGTCGGGATGCAGGGTGTAAACCGACACGTGAGCTCATGGCCTGCATAGGACAGACATGCATCATACTTGGTTGCGCATTTCCTCTGTTATGGTTGTTGTTTGAATGTATGTTTTCTTTGTTTGTATTCTATTCACTGTGTCTGTGTTTTGTTTTCTTGTATTCTTTTGTTTGTGTTTTGCTTTCTGTTTTCTCTATTTTCTCTATTTATCTGTATCTTCTGTTCACTACTTCTCAGTATTCTGCTATATATCTGCTAAGCGACACAAATTAATGAACTTAACTAATAACCCTAGCCCTACTAAGAACTCCCCAGTTCTTACCCCTTCTCTCTCCCTTCCCCCTTCAGATGGAAGCATGAGCACCCTTCCGTAGTTTACTAATGACAGTTCTGCAAAGAGGATTCCACTCTAGGTAGTCTTCTGAGTCTAGAGTGAACTCCGTTACCTGTTTATATGTATATATATTGTGAGGCCAGCCAACGTCTGCACCCTGCTTATCTACAAACTTTAGCCTAAGTCCTCCGTACGATGTTGCCGTTATGTGGCCACTCGATGAAGTACCTGAGAGACGCTCTTTGATAACATATGATCGTGCAGAGGAGTAGTAGACGACCTTCCACCTTTTGATGACGTTCCACCTGACTTGAGTTTTGAAGACCTAGAACGTACTTTCCCTCGCTTTAGTAGTTTAGAGGGACTAGGTGAGTATAGAGTCTAGGCTAGCCTGGGTGCCAGCTTAGGGACTTCTTGAACAGGTCAGGACCTGGGATGTTGTATGTATATATATGTATATAGTTATTATCTAGTTATATCTAGGGGTGTCCTAACTAAAGATCTTTACTCTAATAAAGGCTGGATAACCGAATGATATCAACTGCTTGTGATATATTTATGTACGGTTGTTTATAACTATTTTATCTGTTATCAGTTGTGAATTGCTTATGAATGATTTCGTCTATTAATCCAAATGTTTTCAAAAAAAAAAAGTACCTCGTAAAATAACTACGCTTTTAACAACGAATCTATCTCATATAATAAATAATAGATAATAAATATGTAGACAAGTTGGTAGCGCTCAGTTTCTAGTATGATCATGACGTACCAGAAATTGGGTCGTTAGACTTTGATTGAAAACATGCTTCTTTGGCCTTAAGTTCCCTATGTTTAATCCTCTCTTATTACCATTAGATGCCTTGATATGTGTGTTAAGTGATTTCAAAGATTACAGGGCAGGAATGGCTCAGTGGATAGAAAGGAAGCATGCAAAAGTGGAAGGAATACAAGAAGTTGGAGAAATTGCTAGGCTGTCCAGCCTGACCTCTTCACACTCAAACGGCTATAACTTTAGCTACAGAGGTCCAAACGACGCGGTTTCAGTTGCGTTGGAAAGCTAACGTCCGGGGCTTCGATTTGATAGATAATATGCCATAGTTTCCCTGATGCTATGCTACGCAAATGCGCACTCTACACGGACGCATCGCAGTGACGAAAATCAGCGTGGCAGATTTCTTCTCCAGCGATTTCTGGGCTGTTTTCGACCCAGTTTTCGGCCCAGAAAACACAGATTAGAGGCTATAAAGTGGGATAATCCATTCATTTATAATAACAAGCTCATAATTCATAATTTTTAGTTTTAGATGTAGTTTTTAGAGAGAGAGGCTCTCTCCTCTCTCTTAGGATTTAGTTTTAGGATTTAGGATTATTTCTTCTTCATCACAGGTTCAATGTTCCTCTTATTTATTTTCTACTTTTATTATATACTTTTAATTATTATTTATCTTTTCAATTTGGCTTATGCTACATTCATGTTATGATTTTCTTAATTAATATTATTTGTGGTATTTCAGATTTAAGATTGCTTTGCTTTATTTATATTGATGCTTTTAATTTAATTTAGATATTTTCCCCCTTTTGGCTTGGGTTAAGTAATTGGTAACACTTGAGCTGTCAAATAAAGCAGTGGTTGAAATTAGGAGTTGCTCCAATAACTCTAGTCTTTCCATAGGAATTGACTAGGACTTGAGGATTAAGCTAATTAATCCACTTGATTTACCTTCATAGTTAGAGGTTAACAAAGTGGGATTAAAACCAAATTTTCATCACAATTGATAAGGATAATACTTACAATTCTGATACCTTGCCAAGAGTTTATTTTATTATTACTATTTTATTTTTCTTATCATTTAACATACTGCTTCCTTACTTTCGAAACCCCCAATTTACAAGACTCATAACCAATAATAAGAACATACTTCCCTGCAATTCCTTGAGAAGACAACCCGAGGCTTAAATACTTCGGTTATCAATTTTAAAGGGGTTTGTTACTTTTGACAACCAAAACTTTTGTAAGAAAGGTTGATTGCTTGGTTTAGTAACTATATTTGCAACGAGAGTTTACTATAACTTCTAAACCATCAATCTTCTGTTCTTTAGTGCTTAGTAAAAATAAAAAGAAAATACTTAATCTAGATTATCACCCTACTTAATCATTGCCAATCTAAATCAATCCTTGGCAACGGAGCCAAAAACTTGATGAGGGAAAAAACGATTCCACACAAACTCACCAGCAAGGGTACCGGTTCGCATCAAGTAGTAATAACTCACAAGAGTGAGGTCGATCCCACAGGGATTGATGGATTGAGTAATTTTAGTTAGGTGATGAATTTAGTTAAGCGAATGTTTGAAGATTTGAGTGAAACTTGGTTAATAGAAGCTAAATTGCAACTAAATAAAAGTGCAGAAGGTAAATTCACTGAATCTAAAGGTGCTGAAGAAGTAAATTACAGAAAACTAAAGAGCAATAAAGTAAAAGAACTGAAACTTAAATTGCAAGAAAAGTAAATAACTAAAACTTAAAGTGCAAGAAACTTAAATTGTTGAATCTAAATTGCTGGAAAATGTAAATTGCATTAAGAGTAAAGGGATTTGGGTACTGGGATTCAGAATTGAACTAGAAAATGCAAGCTAAAGTAAATCAGAGAGCTATGAGATGAAGAGATTCAGCTCAGTAGCCAAACAGAAACAGAAAAGTGATGCCAGGGCATTTTGGCCAGTTTTACTGACCTTTTCTTTACTATTTTTAGGGTAGTTTCATGCATTTCCTTAGAAAATAAGCTGGTTTTGGGTAGATATTCACTTACATCTTGATTCAAGCATGAATTGTGCAATTTACATGATTTCATGAGGATTTTGCATGAATTTAAGGACAAATTGGATGTTGCATTTCCCATGACTTGGACTAGAACTTTAATGCACTTTATTGCTTGATTTCAGGACAAGGGAAGCAAAGAAGAACCACATTAGTGGCTACGTTAGTTACACTAACGTTAACACTAACGTGGAATAGGAGTAACTTGCAAAGTTAATGAGAAAAGTGATTGCCAATAACGCTCTCGAAGCCATCATTGCGCACGTTAAGAGTCACGTTAACTAAGTTAACGTGAACTCTAACGTGGAAGAAAGGAAATGGAGCCAACGTTAGTGACACTTAGCATTATCACTAACGTTGGACCAAGCTCATAAGTGGCCACGTTAGTCACCACGTTAACTTAGTTAACGTGGCCTCTAACGTTAAGAAGAAAGGGGGGAAGCCAACGTTAGTGACATTCAACATTATCACTAACGTTGGCCAAGTCACACTAGGCCATGTTAACTCCCACGTTAACCTAGTTAACGTGGAAGCTAACGTGAGGAAGGGAGGTGAAGCCAACTTTAGTGACACCCAACATTGTCACTAACGTTGGAAGGAGCCCACACATGCCACCATGAGCCACGTTAACTCTCACGTTAACTTAGTTAACATAGAAGCTAACGTGGATAAGGGAATGTTGAACCAACGTTAGTGACACTCAACTTTGTCACTACCGTTGGAGATGGCTAGCATAGGCCACGTTAGAAGCCACGTTAACCTAGTTAACGTGGACTCTAACGTGGGAGCTAAGGGGCACATTGGAACGTTAGTGACAATGTTAAGTGTCACTAACGTTCTCGAAGGTTGGCAAGCCTACGTTAAAAGAGCCACGTTAACTAAGTTAACGTGGACTCTAACGTTGGGAAGGGGGAGGCTTCTCAACGTTATTGGGAAAGTTGAGTCCCAATATTGTGCGCGAAGGACAAAGAGGCAACATTAGTGGCAACGTTTGTGCCACTAACGTTGAGGTTAACGTGGCTCTTACTTGGGTAAGGAACGTTAGTGAAAAAGTTGAATGCCACTAACGTTCTCGAACCCATATTTTCACTGAACGTTAACACCACTAACGTCCTGAGCTAAAGTCTCTGCCCAGTTTACAATTTCTCTCTGCAAGTAAAGCCAAGCCCAATGAAGAAGATAACTGCTTCAAACTCAAGATCCAAAGGCCCAGACCCAAGACTTGAAGAACCAATTAGAAGAGTAGAAGAATAGTATATATAGGAGTAACTTTGAATTATTTAGGGAGTCGGAAAATATAGGGAGCCTCTTGGCATAGAATTACTCTCTGTATTTACTTTCTCTGCACTTCTAGTATCATCATGTATTCTCCATCTTTGTTTTCATTTTCCAGAGCTATGAACAACTAAACCCCTTTCATTGGGTTAGGGAGCTCTGTTGTAATTTGATGGATCAATACTAGTTTTCATTATTCTTCTTCCATCTTTTCTCTTGATTTTACTTGAATGCTTTCGATCTTCATCCAATTGGGTAGTTATCTTGGAAAAGAAGCTATTCATACTTAGATCTCTTCTGAACCTTGAAAGAGGAATGAAGAGATCAAGCTAGAAATGCTTTCTCATGCTGGACCAAATTGGGTTTGGATGGTTATGTGACTATAATCCTCTCAATACTTGATTTGGGAAATGCATGTGGTATAATCAGTGACCATACTTCATCTCTTCTCATGAGCAATTGAACAAGCAATTGGCTATTGATCAAGATTTGAGAGATTGAATTACAAGAAATTGTAATTCAATCACTTAAGATTGCCAAGGAGATCAATGAGGGCATTAATTGAGGAAGAGATGAAAATGAAATTGTTTCGGAGAATGCAACATCTGCTAAGCCCAATGAACTCCCCATTTCTGATCTTACCCATTCTCTTTATTTTCTGTCATTTACTTTCATGAGCAATTCCCCCATTCCCATTTATAATTCTGCAATTTACTTCAGTCATTTACTTTCAGTTCTTTAATTCTAGCATTTACTTTTTCTGTCATTTACCTTCCTGCCATTTTATTTTCTGCAATTCTAGACTCAATTCCTGGATTCGCTCAACTAGAACATTCCTCTAATTAAAGTTGCTTGATCAATCAATCCTTGTGGGATTCGATCTCACTCTATTGTGAGTTTTTGCTTGACGACAAATTCGGTACACTTGACGAAGGAAATTTGTTATGAGACAAGTTTTCCGTGCATCAAGTTTATGGCGCCGTTGCCGGAGATTGATTGTGCATTAACAATGATTAGATTGGAGGATAACTAGATTGAGCATTTTATTTTTGTTTGATTTAATTTTCTGTTTGAGTCATCTATTTCCTGTTTTAGTTAATTTCTTTTCTTCCCCTTACTTTTTCTTTGTTATTTACTATTCATCTCACTAACCCACTAACTGTTTGATATATTGCATCACTCATACTAACAGTAATTCTGACAGATATACTTTCTGCACCTATTCTCTTTGCTTGTACTTGTTGGTTGTATGACAGGGAGAAGAAGCGGGGCTTCAACTTCCTTTGATTCTGAACCTGAGAGAACCTTCCTTAGACTAAGAAAGGAGGCAAGAGAAAAACGTGTAGTTGGTGCTGAAGAAGAGGAGGAACACTTTGAGGAATACTTTGAACCAAACATGGAAGAAAACATGGAAAACCATCGTGAGGAAGAGGCTCACAACCATGGCGGAAGAGGTCGAGCAAATCATGCTGGGGAGGATAGAAGAGTTTTAGGCTCCTACATCAATCCAAACCCAGGAAACTGTGGAAGTAGCATTCAAAAGCCAACCATCCATGCCAACAATTTTGAACTAAAACCACAGCTCATCACCCTTGTTCAGAACAACTGTTCGTTCAGAGGAAGTGTCCAAGAGGACCCCAATCAACATCTAACCACCTTCCTGAGAATATGTGACACAGTGAAGTCTAATGGTGTTCATCCTGACGCCTATAGACTACTCTTATTTCCATTCTCACTCAAGGATAAGGCAGCCAAGTGGCTGGAGTCTTTCCCAAGGGAGAGCTTGACAACTTGGGAAGATGTGGTGAACAAATTCTTAGCAAGATTTTACCCTCTTCAACGAATCAATAGACTGAGAGCTGAGGTCCAAACTTTCAGGCAACAAGATGGTGAGACTCTATATGAAGCATGGGAGAGGTTTAAAGACCTCACAAGGAGGTGCCCACCAGATATGTTCAATGAATGGGTGCAGCTGCACATTTTCTATGAAGGGCTCTCTTATGAGTCAAAGAAGGCCGTGGACCATTCATCCGGAGGATCTTTGAACAAGAAGAAGACCATTGAGGAGGCCATAGATGTCATTGAAACTGTAGCAGAGAATGACTACTTCTATGCTTCCGAAAAAGGGAACACAAGAGGAGTAATGGAGCTAAACAATGTAGATGCTCTGCTGGCCCAAAACAAGCTCATTACCCGGCAGCTGGCTGACCTCACCAAGAAGATGGAGAGGAACCAAGTAGCAGCAATCTCCACTTCATCAACAACCTAAGAAGGAGTGAATGAAGAAGCAGAGGGTAGTCAGGAGCAAGCCAACTACATTGTTCACCTAGGCAAAACCATGATCCATACTCCAAGACCTACAACCCTGGATGGAGGAATCACCCAAACTTTGGGTGGGGAAATCAACAAGACTAAAGCCTTGATCAAAGACGCCCAAATCCAAACAATGCAGCCCACCAACACTTCACATCTAGACCATATCAACACCCCCATAACAACACCTCTCCACATTCATATCAAGGCCAGCATAACCCTCCTCAGCCTGACCTATCATCATTTGATGAAAGAATCTCAAGGATTGAGAATCTACTTGAAGGCATAAGCAAGGAGATTGAAGACAACAAGGTGTTCAAAGAGGAAGTGTGAGCAAGTTTCAAGAACCAGGGAGACACAACCAAGAGGTTGGAATCTCAAGTGGGGTATCTCTCTGAACAAATTCCCAAACCCACAGATGGATTCCCAAGTGACACGGAGAAGAATTCGAGAGGTGAAACAAAGAAAGTAAGATGGGAAGATTGCAAGATGGTCACTATAAGTGATAAGGAGATTGAGGACAAGCCAAGCAAGCAATCAGAACAACCTGAAGATACCTCAGTAGAGGAGGGAGAAAAAGATTACCAAGAACCAGAAATCTCAAAACAGGAGCTGCTGAGACTCTATGCACCTTTTCCCCAACTGCTCAATGGTGCTATGGAGAAGAGAATATACTAAAGATTTCTTGACTTGTTTGCATCTTTGCATGTGAACATACCGTTCATCAAGACTATCCAACAAATGCCTGCATACATCAAGTATATGATGGAGCTGCTTCCCAGGAAAAGCTCACTCAAGGGAGGTCAAACTATAGTGATGAATAAGGAGTGCAGTGCCCTCATTCAACCGCAGTTACCTACGAAAAGAAAAGATCCAGGGAGTTTTCATGTCCCCTGTGCCATAGGGGAAACAATGTTTGATAGAGCACTCTGCGATTTGGGAGCAAGCATCAACTTAATGCCCTTATCCCTGGTGAAGAGGCTGCAGATCAATGAGATATTGCCCACAGATGTAGTCATCAAGCTGGCTGACAAAACTCAAAAACAAGCAAGAGGGGTGGTGGAAAACGTGTTGTTAAAGGTGGGGAAATACTTTCTTCCCACTGACTTTGTCATCTTGGACATGGAAGAGAGTCACACTCACCCAATCATATTGGGGAGACCATTCCTAGCTACATCCAGAGCACTCATAGAGGTGGAGCGAAGGGAGCTAATATTAAGGATCCATGATGAACGACTCAGCTTTAGTGTCTTCAAACTCTCACAAGAATCAGACCAAGAGAACAAAGAACCACGCAAAGATCATAATGAGATGCTGACAGAGGAAGCAAGCACTGAAGCACAACTGATAAACCCCAATTTTGTGGTTTATCTTGTGCTTATTTTGGGGGATTTTATCACCTTTTCTCACATTTATTCAATAAAAATAGCATGGTTTTGTAATTCTCCCTTGAATTGTGCTTAAATGTGAAAACATGCTTTTTAGGCCCTAAAATTGGTAATTTTAATTCACTTTAATTCCATTCGATGTCTTGATGTATTTTCTAAGTGATTTCAGGATCATAGGGCAAGTATTGGATGGAAGAAGTGAGGAGAAAAGCATGCAAAGTGGGAGAACTCATGAAGAAATGAAGGAACCGTAAAGCTGTCAAGCCCGACCTCTTCGCACTCAATTGACCATAACTTAAGCTACAGAGGTCCAAATGAGGCGGTTCTAGTTGCGTTGGAAAGCTAACATCCGGGGCTTCGAAATGATATAAAATTTGCCATATGTTACTTTGCGCTGAGGGGCGCGCACGCGCACTTTGCGCGTGCGCGCCGATGCTGCCGTAGCCCATTAAAGTGAATTCGCCCCCAGCGAATTCTGAAGCACTTTGGGCCCAACCCAACTCATTTCTGATGCTATTTCAGCCAAGAATTGAAGGAGAGTCAACACACTTAGTCATAGTTTAGTTTGCATCATGTTTTAGGATAGAAATCTAGAGAGAGAAGCTCTCTCTTCTCTCTAGAATTTAGGGTAGTTTAGGTTTAGTTCTCTCAAATTCATCTTTCAATTCTTGTTTTGACTAGTTTTCTCTTTTAATTTCTTGTTGTTACACCTTTGTTCTTCTAGTTCTTGTTGTTAATTTCCTTCTTTTGCCATTTTTATGTTTATGAACCATTGTTGAATTTTGATTTCTTTGAATGCAATCTTATGTTTCTATGTTTCTTTTATGTTGATCTTGCTTGACATTATTGATTTCTTGCTTATGTTAGTTGTGGGTTTCCTTTAATTCTTGCAATTTATGATGTTTACTTTTCTTGCACTCTAGGTGTTTGGTAAAATGCTTCCTCTAGTTTTTGAGTAGTGTTCTTGACTCTTGGCCTAGGCTAAGGGAATTGAGTGACCTTGAGTCATTGGGTCTCATTGAATTGGTGATTTGAGAACCCTTGGTGATCAATTTGATACTCATTGATGCCAACCCACTACTAATCTAATTAGTAGGTAGGTTGGGACTTATGGGTTGATGTGATCAAAGCCATTTGACGTACTTCAAGCCTAGGAGTAGATATTACCTACTTAAGGCTTTTGGAAGTAGACTTAATGAGCTTGGCCTCTCATAATTATCAATATTTGGTATGTAGACAAGGATGGTGATCTCAATTACCTAAGTCTTAGCCAAGAGTGCTTACTATTTCTTTTATTAGTTCTTGTTGTTTTACTTTCTTGTCATTTATGTTTTCTTGTCAAACATCAAATCAACCCCCCTTTGCATTTTCATAGCCAATAATTAAACACTTCATTGCAACTCTTCGTGAGATGACCCGGAGTCCGAAATACTCCGGTTATTTCTTATTGGGGTTTGTACTTGTGACAAAAACCTAAAATTTAATTTGATGTGAGAGTTGTTTGTTGGTTGGGCTATACTTGCAACGAAATTCTTATTTCTACAAGAGAAATTCTAGACCGACAACAATTCTCTCTATCAACAACCAGTCCATCTAGGAAAGCCCTTGGTTGATGAACAAGGAAATAAGCAGTTGTCACAACTCAAGGAAAAGCTGGAGGAACCTAAACCACCAGAGACATGTGAAGACAACAACAAAATTCCCTTAGAAGAAGAAGTCACCAAGAGCAAGGCAACATCAAAAGGGACAAAGAAGAAGGTACCAAGGGGGTAGAGGAACAAGAAGATCCCTACGGAAGACTTCTCTCCAGGAGATAAAGTGATCTCAGCTTACTTCCCAGATATCCCCCCTAATCTCCCCACTGTACCATCTCAGTCACCTAAGGTTTTCACTATCAACAGAGTTCTCTCCTTGGAACATGTAGAGATCATTGATACAACCAATGGATATAAGTCCAAGGCAAGAGGGGAGGACTTGAAGCATTATCAACCTCCCTGATGAAGGAAAAATGTCAAGCTAGTGACGCTAAAGAAGCGCTTCATGGGAGGCAACCCATGTTTTATTAGCTTTTACTAGTGAATAAGTCAATATTCATGAATTCTAACCCAAACTTGACAAAAACTTGGTGAAGTCCTTATATTGCAGTATATAGTGAAGAACAAGTTTGGTGTTCAAAGGGTGCCATGAAAGCATGAATGCAACTGAGAGCATGCTAGTCTTGGAGCTTTGAACAGAACTTTTCATCACAGCGCTCCAAACTAAGTTTGGTGTCACCCCATAGTGCCACCACCAATGTGCATATAAGGATACACAGTTAGTTAGTTAGTTGGAGTTCATGAATAAACAAAATCTTTTCTTCTCTTTATTATTCTAGTCGTAAAAATTTAAATTGATTTTTTTTTATATTTCTTACTTTTCTTATTTGATCTTTATAAGGAAAGAAGAGGAACATTGAAGGAGATTGATTGGACAATTTAATGAGAAAGGTTCGGCCACTTCATGAAGAGGGGTACTACACACGTGCCTCAAGGGGGAATGCATTGGGAATGGTTGCCATGCAACATTGGAGGAAGAACAAACTAGGAAACCGAACCAACTCCATCATAAAGTTGGTAATCCTCGTGCTTACTCCATACAAAATCCCATCCGTTCATCATACACCAACCCCATCAATCCACACCTTTAATATCTTCATCACTTCTCTATATAAGTGGATCCAATCCGCACCATCTCCACATTCAAAATTCATATCCCTTGCACTTCACTTTCCAGCAACTAGTTCTTCAACTTTCCACTCTCTAAATCCCACATTTCTTCCCTTCACTACACTCTTTTCGCATTAACTTCATTCATGGCATCATCAAGTCCAAGAGGCAGAAGAGGAAGAAACCAATGGAGAACATTTCTTTCGACGAGAAGAGATTCAAGACTGCCTTCCATGAACGAGAATTTGAGCGGATAAAGCTCAAAAAGATACTGCCCGAGTTAACCTTCCAAATCAATGAAGACGACTGCCCACAGATTCGGGAGAAGATTGAAGAAAGAGGGTGGCAAATGCTCACCAATCCAGAGGGAAAGATCAATACAAACCTCATCAAAGAGTTTTACGCAAATGTAGTCAGAGAAGACAAAACCAGGGCCCCAACCTTCAAAAGCTATGTAAGAGGAAATGAGGTGGACTTCAGCCCAAATGCTATAATAAGAACTCTTCACCTGAAATCACCACATTTTGATGAGCCCATCTATCATGCAAGGATAAGTAAAAGCCAAGACAATGATGAGCTCACTGACATCTGTGTTATAGCAGCTGACTGGGAGAGGTATGGAGATGGGAGACCCCGGTTCATCAAGAGGGGAGACCTTAGCCCAGAAGCCAAGCGGTGGTTTGAACTCGTGAGGAGGTCTATTCTCCCAGCTGTAAATAATTCAGAGGTAAATATTAATCGAGAAACTATGGTACATTGCCTAGTACAAGGTGGAGAAATCAATGTGCATGAACTTATAGCTGAGGGAATTCAAGATTCAGCTGAGAAGCTTGAATCAGGTGCCAGGCTTTGGTACCCCAGCACCATTCTCCGATTGTGCACAAAGGCCAAAGTGGTCTTTGAGGATAGCAATCCAGACTGGGTGAACCCTGGGAGGCTAATGACAACCCAGCGTATGGCCTATACTACACCTGCTCAGCAACAAAGAAGGCCACAAATAGGGAAACTAAAAGCAAGAGAAGGAGCTCACCAAGAGGAGTCTCATCAGGAAGAATATCAACAAGGAGAACATCCTTACCCAGCCGACTTGAATATGAATCACCTTCTAAGAGCTATTGAAGATCTGGGGATGAGACATATGGAAGGACAAGAGCAAATACTAAACCGGATGAGCCAACAAGAAAAGTGGCAGAAACAACAAATGGAGCAGCAACAGGAACAATACTCCCAGCTTACTCAAACCATCAACCAAGTTACTGAGAGGCAAGAACGTCAAGATAAGCAATTGCAGGAACTCAATCAGTGACAAATAGCCCAGATGAAAGCATTCAATGAGTTCACTGTACTTAATGAAGGACGGCAACTACATAGGGAGGAGTTCAACGTCAACACTCAAGCCAAGTTGAACTACATATCCAGTAATATGCATCATCTACACTATGCCATCCCTACATATGATGAGGTCCAAAAAGATTTTGTAGAACAAGAAGAGAGGAAGGTGAAACAGCAAAAGGAAACACTTAAGAAGAAGATGGAAGATGGTGGTTTTTGGAAGAAGCTGCTTGGAAAAGGCAAGGGAAGTGGGAGCACAAGTAATCAAGAAAAACACCAGGAGGACAAGCAAGAAGGAGAGTATGGACATCCACAAGAGTAAAAGGTGGTGGAGTTCCTTCTTTGGTCCATCTTTTTCTATGCTTTAAATAAGGAAGATCTTGTATGAAATAGAACATGCTTCCATGTTAGTTGAACTTTTTAAATTCTGTCTTTAAAGTTTTCTTTCTGAATAGGTCTATGTTTGCTAGTCTCTATGTCACTGCATCCTTACTTTGCTTACTTGTATGTTTGTCCCTTTAAATCAAATGAAAAGAGAATGTGTGTTTTTAAAGACCAGAGAGGAGTTCATACTATGGAGTAAGTTCATGAGTTTGTGGTATAGTCATAAGTTAGCTAAGTTGGTTCAACCATGAGGTGGGAAGACAACTATCTGTCAGGAATGCTATGCTTGAAACACACCCCATGAGACTAGCTAAATAAGAATATCCTAATAAGAAAAAGGGAAAGAACAATCAAAGTTGAGGAATAAAAGAAAAAGAACAAGCAATAAGGCTAGGCACCAATGGTTTTTAATCTTGCGGCATGTGTCTGTGGTGCTCCTGTGTGAGGGATCTACTTGGATGAATAAGCTCTTAGGGGTGCCTTATCACTTGGTAACTTGGGTTAACTAACTCGGGATTATCAGCTGAAAATCCACTATCAAGAGTAACCCTCACTACAGAGCATTTAGTAACCCAAAGAGGTGCTGGACACCAAGGTCTCAAGAAAAGAAAATAAATAAACTGTGTGCCCGTGGTGTGTATGTATGGGGGAGAGACTTGAGCAAGTAAGTCCTTAGGGGTGCTTCAACACCTAGCACCTTGAACCAACTGGTTCGGGAGTGTTGGCTGAAAGCTTATTTTAAAGAGTTACCCCCTTACAGAACACTTAGCTTAAGAACACAAATAAGCCCTGAAATAACAACAAAAGGATCAATAAATAAAAGTTTCATGGGATGCAATCACAGTGAGTATTCTAGGACATGATAAAGGTCTGAAAGCCAGGAATGAACCTAAGTTGCTATGCATGAAACCACCATAAAACCAGGGACATAACTTCCACAAGAATGACTCACTTCTCTTGGCATTCCATTCATCATTCTCTTGTTCCAGTACTTGCTTAGGGACAAGCAAGCTTTAAGTTTGGTGTTGTGATGCCAGGGCATTTTGGCCAGTTTCACTGACCTTTTCTTTACTGTTTTTAGGGTAGTTTCATGCATTTCCTTAGGAAATAAGCTAGTTTTGGGTAGATATTCACTTACATCTTGATTCAAGCATGCATTGTGCAATTTACATGATTTCATGAGGATTTTGCATGAATTTAAGGACAAATTGGATGTTGCATTTCCCATGACTTGGACTAGAACTTTGATGCACTTTATTGCTTGATTTCAGGACAAGGGAAGCAAAGAAGAACCACATTAGTGGCTACGTTAGTTACACTAACGTTAACACTAACGTGGAATGGGAGTAACTTGCAAAGTTAATGAGAAAAGTGATTGCCAATAACGCTCTCAAAGCCATCATTGCCCACGTTAAGAGTCACGTTAACTAAGTTAACGTGAACTCTAACATGGAAGAAAGGAAATGGAGCCAACGTTAGTGACACTTAACATTATCACTAACGTTGGACCAAGCTCATAAGTGGCCACGTTAGTCACCACGTTAACTTAGTTAACGTGGCCTCTAACATTAAGAATAAAGGGAGGAAGCCAACGTTAGTGACATTCAACATTATCACTAACGTTGGCCAAGTCACACTAGGCCATGTTAACTCCCACGTTAACCTAGTTAACGTGGAAGCTAACGTGAGGAAAGGAGGTGACGCCAACGTTAGTGACACCCAACATTGTCACTAACGTTGGAAGGAACCCACACATGCCACCATGAGCCACGTTAACTCCCACGTTAACTTAGTTAACGTGGAAGCTAACGTGGATAAGGGAATGTTGAACCAACGTTAGTGGCACTCAACTTTGTTACTAACGTTGGAGATGGCTAGCATAGGTCACGTTAGAAGCCACGTTAACCTAGTTAACGTGGACTCTAACGTGGGAGCTAAGGGGCACATTGGAACGTTAGTGACAATGTTAAGTGTCACTAACGTTCTCGAAGGTTGGCAAGCCTACGTTAAAAGAGCCACGTTAACTAAGTTAATGTGGACTCTAACGTTAGGAAGGGGGAGGCTTCTCAACGTTATTGGGAAAGTTGAGTCCCAATAACGTGCACGAAGGACAAAGAGGCAACGTTAGTGGCAACGTTTGTGCTACTAACGTTGAGGTTAACGTGGCTCTTGCTTGGGTAAGGAACGTTAGTGAAAAAGTTGAATGCCACTAACGTTCTCGAACCCATATTTTTACTGAACGTTAACACCACTAACGTCCTAAGATAAAGTCTCTACCCACTTCACAATTTCTCTCTGCAAGTAAAGCCAAGCCCAATGAAGAAGATAACTGCTTCAAACTCAAGATCCAAAGGCCCAGACCCAAGACTTGAAGAACCAACTAGAAGAGTAGAAGAATAGTATATATAGGAGTAACTTTGAATTACTCTCTGTATTTACTTTCTCTTCACTTCTAGTATCATCATGTATTCTCCATCTTTGTTTTCATTTTCCAGAGCTATGAACAACTAAACCCCTTTCATTGGGTTAGGGAGCTCTGTTGTAATTTGATGGATCAATACTAGTTTTCATTATTCTTCTTCTATCTTTTCTCTTGATTTTACTTGAAAGCTTTCGATCTTCATCCAATTGGGTAGTTATCTTGGAAAAGAAGCTATTCATACTTGGATCTCTTCTGAACCTTGAAAGAGGAATGAAGAGATCAAGCTAGAAATGCTTTCTCATGCTGGACCAAATTGGGTTTGGATGGATATGTGACTATAATCCTCTCAATACTTGATTTGGGAAATGCATGTGGTATAATCAGTGACCATACTTCATCTCTTCTCATTAGCAATTGACCAAGGAATTGGCTATTGATCAAGATTTGAGAGATTGAATTACAAGAAATTGTAATTCAATCACTTAAGATTGCCAAGGAGATCAATGAGTGCATTGATTGAGGAAGAGATAAAAATAAAATTGATCCGGAGAATGCAATATCTCCTAAGCCCAATGAACTCCCCATTTCTGATCTTACCCATTCTCTTTATTTTCTGTCATTTACTTTCATGAGCAATTCCCCCATTCCCATTTACAATTCTGCAATTTACTTCAGTCATTTACTTTCAGTTCTTTAATTCTAGCATTTACTTTTTCTGTCATTTACCTTCCCGCCATTTTATTTTCTGCAATTCTAAACTCAATTCCTGGATTCACTCAACTAGAACATTCCTCTAATTAAAGTTGCTTGATCAATCAATCCTTGTGGGATTCGACCTCACTCTATTGTGAGTTTTTACTTGACGACAAATTCGGTACACTTGCCGAAGGAAATTTGTTATGAGACAAGTTTTCCGTGCATCAAAAAGTGCTTGAAGAAACAAACAGCAAGAAAACTTAGCTCAATTGTGAAATTCTAAAAGAGAGGTTTAAGATCGAAGAAGAGCAATGAAACTAGAAAGCAGATGTAGATCTCAATTTCTCCCTTGACCAAGCAGAAAAGAAATTGCAGAAGAAATGTAAATAAAAACAACAAAGGAAACTCATATCCAATTCTCTAATTCTCAGAACTATATATAAAAAAAAGCAAAGATGATTCTCAGATCAAGAAATTCAATGGAGTTCTTCAATCTCAATTCAAAAACCCAAAATAGACAGTAGAAGTTACAGAAGAAAAGAAAATGAAATCAGAAAGCTAAACTCAGATCCAATCCCCAAATCCCAAAATTCCCAAAGTCAAAGCAAAATGAAAAGTTAAAGTGAAAACTAAAAATGAGCTAGAGGTCCTTTTACAAATCAAATTAATTACTATTTATACACTTTCTATTTTGGTCTTCAAAGGTTGGAGCGGGCCTTTTAATTTTTGGATTTGAAGAAAGGTGGATCCGGTTGGCTTTGGTTCAAGTGGCATGGGTCATGGTGTATGTGGTTATCTCCCAGGGGAGCGTTCAGTTGGGTTTTGTGAATGCTACGTTCACTCTTGTGGCTCCCCTTGTGCCAATTGCTCTCTTACCTATAGCGTTCAATAAGTGAATGCTACGTTCACTCCTTCAACGCTAGCCCTTGTTGAGTCTTCCTTCCCAAGAGAGATGCGAAAACGTTGCCAAAAGGGAGCGCTACGCTCAAGTTTTTGAGCGCTACCCTTCCTTGTCTTGATGCGTGCTCAGCTCCCTTGGTGCTCCCTATTCGAGTGCTACGTTGCATCCTTTGAGCGCTCCTAGTTGTTTTGATGCTGTGCCTTGCTTCCCTTGATTGAGAGGCACGAAAAAGTTCACAAAAGTGAACGTAGCATTCACATCTTGGAATGCTACCCTTGGATTGCTTCGTGCGTGCCCCATGGTCACGAAAAAGTTGGAAAAGGGGAGCGTGGCGTTCAAACTTTCAAACGCTGTGCCTTGGCATGTCTTGGTGCGCCTTCCTCTTGGTGCGCTACGTTCAAAATCTTGAATGCTACCTTTGCTTCCTTGGTTGAGTGCAACGCTTTAATGTCATGGGCCACGCTTTCAAAAGCGTGGCCTAAGGTCCAAAGCGTGCTCTAACTTCAAAGTATTCCCCAAAATTCTTCTTTCCTCTGTTTGGGCTTAATTTGTGCTTTCTGCTTCTTTTCCTTTATCTTTTCACCTATCATCAACCAAATAAATACACCAAAGCCTCACCAAAATCACAAGATCTTTGCATCATTCATAATAAACAATTAATTCTAGTATAAACCTTATGATTTTGTGTAAAATAAATGATGTTTGATTGATTCAAGATAATCATGAAAATCGACTCTAATTACTTACTTATTGTGCAAGAAAGTGCATAAAACCTAATGAAACTAAAGAAAAATGCTTGTAAAACTAGCATAAGATGACTTGTCATCAATCACCACGCGTGCGTGTACATTGCGCGTACGCATCCATGAGCTCATCCAATTCTTTGGCTTTCTCCTTCACTTCTTTGATCCATTCCAAGCCCTTTTCAACCTGAAGTCACTTAACGAACAAATCAAGGCATCTAGTGGAATCAAAGGTAAATCAAAATTAGCTAATTTAAGGTCTAAAGAGCATGTTTTCACACTTAAGTACAAATTAAGGGAGAATCACAAAACCATGCTATTTCATTGAATAAATGTGAGAAAAGGTTGATAAAATACTCTAAATTCAACACATGATAAACCCTAAAAACAGGGTTTGTCAACCTCCCCACACTTAAACCATAGCATGTCCTCATGCTATACCAAGAATGAAGTAAGGGTATGGCATTTATTCAATGCACTAAACTATATGCATCCTATCTAAATACAACTACCTATTATGAATGTAAATGCCTGGTCAAAACAAATCAATTTCAAAGAGAACATATGTAAGCAAAATTGCTAAAACAATGGGAATCAAATCAAACCAAACCAACAATTGTATTGAATTACCAAAAATGATTTACAAACTTGCATGAATAAGAATGGTTATGGTGAAAACATGTAATTGAGCAATCAAACCCTCACCGGATATGTATCCGCTCTAGTCACTCAAGTGTTTAGGGGTTGATTCACTCAATTCCCCCCTAATCATGCTTTCCAAGATTTGGTCTTCATCTAACAATCAACAATTATTCAATGCATTCATACAATTATCATGAGGTCTTTCTCAAAGGTTGTAATGGGGTTAGGGTTAAGGTAGGGTCATATATGGTTAAGTGGACTAGAGTTTGAATCTTTGATTAGCCTAGACTTTTCCACCTAACCTATATAATAGCCTATACAATTAAGTTCTAACCTAACTACCCATTCTTCACTTTTTTCCACATACTCATGCATTTTATTTTTCATTTCACAACACTTACGCATTGATTCTTATTGAATCTTCACTTTGGGGCATTTTGTCCCCCCCCTTTTTAATTTTTTATTTCTTTTCTTCTTTTCTTTCTTTCTTTTTCTATATTTTTTTCTTTTATTTTCCATATTGTTTTCTTTTCTTTTTCTCTTTTTCTTTTGTTTTTCTCATTTTTCTCTCTTTCAAAACTATATACAAGAACATCAATGCATATGGTCTAACATTTTATTAATACATGAGAATGCACCCAATTTCCAAATATGAAAATACAAAGCACCCTTTTATCCCAACCAATGTTCCTAAATCTCCCCAAACTTGAATAATGAACACTCTCACTAGCCTAAGACAATCAAAGATCCAAACAAGGGACTTTTATTGTTTTTCGCTTTAGGCTTGTAATGTGCTAAAATAACGAACAATTGGGTTAAGCATAGGCTCAAAATTGGCTAATAATGGAAGATAAAAGGTAGGCTATTTGGTTAAGTGAGCCAACGAAACAATGGCCTCAATCATATAAATGCATGAATACAAGGAATAATGGACATATAGAATTAAATAAATCAAGGATCACAATCATAGAAAGAGAACAATTGCACACAAGAAGAAAAATAAGTGGTTATAAGATGTAACCACACCATTACGCTCAAATCTCAGATGCTTGTGTTCTTAGCTCAAAACATGCTTCACAAAATATATATGATTCGAGCAAGTTTTATGAAAATTTCCAATCAATTGGGATGGTGCCCTATAGATAAATTCTTTGGAAAATTTATTGTTTTAACTAAGCTTATCCTAAATGCAATGTTGTGATTTAGAAATTTTAAAATTTCCTTAGTTTATCCCTTCTTTATCTAAATCAAACCAAATTTCTTATGTAAAAGGGTAAACCAAGCTCTAATAATTCACAATTTTCAAATCACAACCAAAAACTAGAACAACTATATAAAGTAAATATAACTAAAAGTATGAAATATCTACCAACTAAGGTGCAAAATGCAACAACTAAAATAAAACTATCCAAAGTAACAAAGATATACAATAATCCAAAAAGTACAGTAAAAATAAAGTGCAAAGTACTAAAAATAACATAAAACAAGTGATAAATGTCTGAACTCATCACCCAAAATGGCATCTCTACCAACGGCGACGACGGTGACCTCCCCACACTTAGAATGCAGCATCGTCCTCGATGCTACTGCTTGGGCTCATGTTGAGGGTCAATGGTCATATCTGGCTGCTGGGGCTGAGGCTGTGGCTCCTCTAGGGGGCGGCTGCGCCTTCGAGGTAGCCTGTGTTTGCGGTGGTGCCTCCTGCTAATCCTGCTCCACCTCTTACTCCTCTTCCTCTGAGGAAGAAGTATCGGCAATCGGGGGCAACTCGACTCCCAATGCGACAAACATCTGATCCACTCTATTGAGACGTCACATGATGCGGTGCTCACTGCGCTCCATGAAGCGGAATAGACGCTATACTAATAGATAGGTCGGATAGGGTGCTGGTGGTGGTATCAGTGTGATGAGGATGAAGCCAATTTGCATATATAGGATTAGGAACTCGGTAATTCGAAAAATGGAATTAGCGTTGTAAGTATAGTCCTAACCCAACAAGTTGGCCACCGATCAAATTAGAGGTTCACAAGGTGTGTCACAATTCAAAACTAATTTAAAACCGAGAGTATTTGACTCCTGAGTCGTCTCCCAAGGAGCACTTTTAGAGCAATGAGTGTGCAAATCCGGTTGTAGTGATCAAGGCTTTGTCAATGAAGAAATGAAAATATAAAACAATAAAAGAACATGCAAAATTGTAATGATTGAAATAATGAAGAAATTAAAGAACCGACTATGTAATATAAACAAGTAAAGTATAAAAGAGATCAACATAGAAGTATATGAAAGATTAAAAGCATCAAAAAGAGTCTTGGCTTGGAGTGAGCTAAGGGTCCTTTCCTTGTTGGAACCACAACTATGACAATTATGATGGATTAATTTCACTTGATCAACCCTCACATCGGAAGGTAAGTTAAATGAGCATAAGTGTTCCCAATCCACAAATCCTAAGTTGCTTGCTAATTGGCTTAGCAACAATTTAGCGTTAGTGGGAACAAGAACAATTAACAATCCAAAAATTGAAACTAAATGTTGGACATTTCAACTCTAGAAATCTAATTTCTCACTTTACCCAAGCCAAGAACAAAAAATTTAGCTTAAAATCATGTTTGACATTTTGTCAAATACTTAGTGGTCAAAAACCTTAAACATGGGGAAAAAGAAAAAAGGCTTAAAACTAAAAGCAACAATTGATCTCAATCAACAAGAATAACACAATGAAGCATGAAATAAACATCAAACATCAAATTCATCAACAAGAAATTAAAATTGCAAGAGAGAAGCAAAATTGAGCTAAAACTTGAATTAGAAGAAAGAGTAATGACAGTGTAACTATGAAGAGTAATAACAAGAGAATACTTACAATGAAAGCTAGCAAAATCCAAGATCAAAAATGGAAATGGCACTTGAATGTAAAACCCTAATATAAACCATAATAGAGATGATAAAAAACTTAGAGAAAAACTAACTAAAGCTTTCTACCACTACTCCTAAAACTATACTAATAATATGCTATGTTGTCTCTCCTTTCCCCTCCAATATGATCTAGAAGACTTCAGAAATGGGCCTCTAAAGCCCCCCCAAATCGTGAGTCACGTGCTATTTTAATGAAGTCATGTGCGGACACCTGTGCGAATGCACACAAGGCAATGCTTGAATGGACGCGCGACGCGCTCAAAACAATCCACATGCTCTGATTGGGTAGCTGTGCGTACGCACAGGCAGTCGTGCGCACGCACACTAGGCGATACTTGAATGGATGCGCGATGCCCTCGAAGCAATCCACGTGCTCTGATTGGGTAGCTGTGCATACGCACAGGCAATCATGCGCACGCACACGTCTCTGAGCTCACTCCTTTGATTCTTCATGTTTCCTCCACTTTGCATGCTATTCTTCCATTTTCTCTAACCCATTCCTACATTATACACCTGAAATCACTCACTAACAACATCAAGACATCGAATGGAAGGCAAACATAATAAAATAGATTAAATTAAGCACAAAAGAGCACATTTCTATAATCAAGTGCAATTTGGAAGGAAAGTTCAAAAGCATGCTATTCAAGGGAATAAGTGCAAGTTTATATGATGAAAATCCATCCAATTCTAACCAAAAATCATGATCAAATATGGATTCATCAATTCTTCCGCACTTAAACACTAGCATGTCCTCATGTTAAACACATACAAAGGAGATATATGAAAGGGAAAATGACTTATGCTATATACTACTTATATAAATACATGCAAATATCCTAAGACTAATCACCAAAATATACTATGATGAGAGTTGGTATAAATAAACCATGAAATTCCAATCCATCACAAGAAACTATAGGTCCAATGCAAAGAGTTCATGCATTACGATCAATGTCCAAAGAATTCAATTGAAGTTGTCAAAACTATCCAATCAAACAACTTGCAAGAAGATAGAATTGAGCAATCGAACCCCTCACCGGATGTGTGTCCACTCAATTCGCTCAGTGTTTATGCATTACGATCAAACAGCTTTCTCTACTTGTTCCAGTATGAAGTCATGCCCTGTTCTGTCCACTGGAGTTTCTAGTATCTCCTTCATGCTACGCTCTTCTTTAGATTGTCCACATGGGGCTGTGGGAGGTCCTTGAATGTTCGAACGTCTAGAAGATAATTGACTTACAGCTTGCTCCAGTTAATGAAGGGTTGTTTGGAGTTGATCTACTATTTCCTTGAGGCGAACCTCTGATTCTCGAGGTGTTGGATTTGGACGTGGTACATGGGGAAGTGGTGGTGTTTGGGAGTAATTGGATTGGAATTGGGGTAAATGAGGATCATATGGTGGTGAATGGTGAAAAGGAGCTTGTGAGTGTGGTGGTTCGAAGTTATGTTGAGAGGATGGCCTATAAGCACAGGGTGGGGCTTGTTGGTAACTACAAGGTTATCCACCATGTCTATTGGCTTGGTATGCATTATATAATGGTCTTTGTCTATGATATCTTGGAGGGTGTTGTTGCCTAAAGGGTTGATCGAATCCTCTTGTCTCCATCCATCTTTGATTGCTCTGACCTTGATGCATGTTCCTGTTATAACTTTTACTCCTTTCAACAATATTAGAACCAAACTCAAAGCGAGAGGGGTGAGAATTCATAGTAGCTAATAAAAATAAAAGGATAAAATAAGAATAAATAAACAAGTAAAAGAGAAATATTTACAATAACCAATAATAAGGCACATGATTGCAGTTCCTCGGCAACGGCGCCATTTTGACGTTAGGATTTTTTGAGAGTAAAGAATTTTATAAAAATAGTCGCGTTGTAGATATAGTTTCTAAACCAACAGAAATGCCTTCGTACAAACGTTTTGGTTGTCACAAATAACAAACCCCTTAAAAATTGATAACCGAAGTATTCAAACCTCGGGTCATCTTCTCAAGGAAATGTAGGGAAGTATGTTCTTATTATTGGTTATGAAGATTGTAAATTGGGGTTTTGAAGATGAGGAACAAGTAAATTAAATTGCAATTAAAATAAGTAAAAGATTATAAAATAAATAAATAACTGTAAAACACACTTTTGGCAAGGTATGAGAAATTGGAAGTCCTATCCTAGTTATCCTTATCAATGATGATGAAAATTGAATCTTATTTCCACTTAGTTAGCCTTTACTTGAGCAAGGGAAAGTCAAGTGACTAATTAGTTTGATCTTCAAATCCTAGTTAATCCCTAAGGAAAGATTGGGATTATTGAAGTTCAATTCAATTAGCAAAGATAACAATTATCAATCATGTTGAGTTTGATAACTCATGAGTTACTGATTTCTTAACCAAGACCAAAAAGGGAAAAAGTAAATCTACTGGAATAAAAATGTCTTCAGATTGGAAGCAACAGTAACATAAATAAAAGAGAGCAATAATAAACTGAAATACCTCAAATAACATTAATTCAAAGAATAATCTATAACATAGAAGAATTCATAAACTATATTGAACAGATAAATAAAAATGACTGTTGAACCTGATGAAAAGAGATAATCCTGAAAGCAAAAGAAATCCTAATTCTAAATCCTAAAAGAGAGAGGAGAGAACCTCTCCCTCAAAACTTCATCTAATTCATGAAAAGTAACTAATTGGAGAATCTCCCTGAATGGATGTATTCCCCCACTTCATAACTTCTGATCTGTGCCTTCTGGACTTGGATTTGGGCCAAAAAGAGCTTCAGAAATTGCTGGGAGCATTTTCTGTAATTTCTGGTGCATGGCCTCTGTCACGCGGTCACTTCAATCATGCGTCCGCGTCACATGCGTTTCGCTCAAGGCGCGCGATCGCGTCAATCACGCGGTCGCGTCACTACCATTTCGCGCTGCAGGCGGTCGCGTCGTCCATGCGATCGCGTCACTGCCAGTTTCTTCAAAAACTCCGTTTTGTGCTTTCCTTCCATTTTTGTATGTTCCCTTTCCATCCTTTAAGTCATTCCTACCGTAGAAGATCTGAAACTACTCAACACACGAATCACGGCATCGAATGGAAGTAAAGGGTAATTAAAATAATTACTTTTAAAGCATAGGAAACATGTTTTTCACATACATCACATAATAAGGAAGGGAAGGTAAAACCATGCAATTAACATGAATAAGTGAGTGAAGGATTGAATAAATCACTTAAATTATGCACAAAATATATCATAAAATATGAGTTTATCAATGAGCCTTTAGTTGGTTTTCTAGAGAGAGAAGCTCCCTCTTCTCTCTAGAATTAGGTTAGGATTAGGTTAGATGGTCTTAGATCCATGTTTAATTACTTGATCTCATCTTATTTCTTTTATAATTTCTCAATTCTACATCTTGATTCTCTTATTTGTGATGCTAATTTCTCATTTTACTATCTTTTGTGATGATGAACTCATATTGGATTTGGTTTACATTTAATGCAATTTGATGTTAATGTTTCTTTTATTGATGAATTGAGTTATGATGTTACATTTCTTGTAATTAGTAGTTGGTAGATTTTATTATTCTTGCAATTTATGATGTTTGCTTCTATTGCACTCTATGTGTTTGATGAAATGTTCTCCTTAGTTTTTGAGTAGTTTTGTCAACTTTTGGTTTAAGCTAAGGGAATTGGGTAAATTTGAGTTATTGGGTAAAATGGAATTGGTGATTTGAGAACCCTTGGTGATCAATTTGACACTCATTGACGCTAACCCACTACTAAGTTAATTAGTAGGTAGGTTGGGACTTACGGGTTAATGTGATCAAACCTATTTGACGTACTTCAAAGCTTAGGAGTAAATGTTACGTACTTAAAGTTTTGGGAAGTAGACTTAATAGGTTGGCCTCTCATGATTATCAATATTTGGTTTGTTGACAAGGTTGATGACCTCAATTACCTAAGTCTTAGCCAAGAGTTCTTTATCTTGTTTTCTTTACTTGCTTGCCTAATTTACTTTTCTTGCCCTCTTATGAACCAAAATCCCCCCTTACCCCTTTATAGTCAATAATTGAGCATTCCATTGTTTCCTAGGGAGACGACTCGGAGTCCAAATACTTCGGTAAACTTTCATTGGGGTTCATTATTCGTGACACAAAACCACAAATTTTTTATTGGGAGGATTATTTGTTGGTGTAGAACTATACATGCAACGAGAATTCATTTTATGTGAAATTCTATACCGACACGACAAAATTTCAATCATTCAAAATGGCGCCGTTGCCGGGGAACACAATGGTGCTATGTTATTGGCTATTGTATATATTGTGAATAGCTTGAATTTTGGGTTGTTTGCTCGTTTTTGCTAGTCTAGGATTTTATTTTCTTTGTTTCTTATTAATCTTTGTTTTTATTTTCTCTTTCACTATGAATTCTCATCCTTTTGGCTATGAGTGTAGTTCAAACTATGTTGTAGGAAATGAAAGCTCCAATGAGGATATACATCAAGGATTTAGAAATCAAGGATGGGAGGAACCCCAAGCTTATGAACAACCTTCATGGTAACAACCTCCTCTGGACTCTTATGGGTATAATCCTGATCCTAATGTGTATCAAGCCAATGTGTGTGATAATCCCCATTGTGGTTGTCAACCACAATCGTCATATGCATATGATCCCATTCCTCAATATAGCCATACACCATACTCACATGCCTCACACCACCATTCAACACCATATGACCATAATCAATACCCACCATATCAACCACTGTATGAACCACATCTAGAACAACCACCATCCCAATACCAATACTCCCAAGAACCATAAATTCCACATACACTACCTCAAGAATTTCACCAATATGAACCACCTTCCAACATCAACAATCTTCCCTCAAACACTGAACCGTATCTTCCACCACCACCTCCTGACGAAACCTTCATATTAGAACTGAGAAACCTTGAATCTCGTATCTTAAGGCGACAAGAGGAGGATGAAACTAAGTTTAAGGAGCTAAGAGCAAGGATAGCTAGCATGGTAGAAGTCGTGAATCACCTAACATCCCACCTAAGCTCATGCACCATAAGTAACCCCATTGTTAATTGTGAGAAACAATCAAGGAGCTTAGTGAGGGAATGAACTTGAAGCTCCATGGTGAGGAAGAAGAGTTGAAGCAAGAAGTGCAACAAGAGGAGAAGGTAGAGATTAGCAAACAAAAGGAAGTAGTGGGTGGATGTCTAGGATATGTTGAGCACATAAAGGAATCTCAAGTTGAAAAGCCCTCCTGCACAGAGTATGGAAGAGATGTTAAAGAGGAGAGTAAAGTTGCGAAAGTAAACGGAGAGTTGAAGGAAATTGATCAGGAAGTGGATTCCATCACTAGTGATTTTTTGCCCACATTGACCAATTACCATGACGATCTTGTTGAGCCTTCTCCCAGTGGACTAGAAAGCAAGGATGAGGAAGATGTGCAACCTCCAAGACCTATTGTAAGTGAAGGACCGGAAGAAGTGCTCCAAGCAACAAGCCCTCCTATCTATGATAATCCCGCACCAACATATGATCCTTTCGAGTTTGAAGAATCCTTTCCCACAATGCTTAAACTTGATGATGAGGTAGAATTCACTAGACCTCCTATCTATGATGAGAGTGATGGGGAAGAGATAGAAGAAATTGGTGAAGAAGAATGTGAACTTAAGGAAGCTTAGCAAGAGGAGAAACTTGAAAAACCTTGCCCAGTGGTGGAAACCTCTAGAAGAGGATGGACGGGAGTAGAGCATGCTTTATCAAGATCTTTGGGAACTCCTTCACCTTGTTCACCATCCAATCCTTCACTTGAGTGGGTAAAACTTCTAACTCTCAGCTTTATTGTCCCACTTGAGTATGGTTTGCTTGAAACAGATGGCCAACTTAGGGCGCTTTGTGGAATTAACCAAAAGTGGAGGATGTTTAGTGGTTGGCGTTCTAAATCTAGACTCATTATGGTTGGAAGCTCAAAATTGAAGAGCATGGATTGGTGTAATGCTCAATTAAATGGGTCTAGGAGGATAGTTTGGTGCTTTCATGAGAATTCTGCTTTCTCCTCACCCAGACGGAATCAAGTCGATCAACTAGAAGATGGGTGTGAATACGAAGTATGGGATCCTGGATCACATCATAGCAACCAATTTTGAGAGCTCATATTTTGGAGAGAACCTCACTAAAGCTTGGTGAAGAAGGTTGGAACATCTGACAACTGATTGAAGGACAAGCACTCTTGGAGGTTCAATGATGGATACAAGCACAAGCCACCTTGACAAGAAACCTCCCAATTGTCCAACTTAAGGACTTAAACTAAAAGTGCTTGGTGGGAGACACCCCACCATGGTAAACTCTTTCCATTCTCTTGTAGATATAATGAATGAATGAATTGGGTTCCATTGCACATAAATTCTTTACTTCTTAGTACATTTTGCTTTGTTTGCTAAGATGTTTATACAATCTATGCTTTAATTAGAGATGTTTCTTTGAATTTGAATTTTTACTTGGATTGCAAGTTTCCTCAATTTGTTTGAAAAATCTCCAATATTTCAAAATGTGCTTAATTTTGCATCTTAGCTGGTTTTAGAGTCTTAGAGGAGATTAGGAGGATATTGATTTCTTTTTGATGCTCATAAAAAAATTTTTTTTGAACAAGCGCATAGTGCGCGCGCAGGTCGGCTGCGCATTTTAGCTTTCTGGGCCAAGGACCAGAGAGTTGTACCACTTTTGGGCTAACTCTGTGCCTCGACCCATGTGGACGCACGCTATACGCGTCCACACCCCTTCGTGCTTCTTCACCCACACGTTGGCGCACGTGGCTTCTCCGCGCCCATTTTATAAGCTCAAGCCATCCACGCGAATGCGTACAGCACGCGCGCGCGTCGATGCCTTTTAGCATCACCCTGGCCAAAGGACCCGAGAGTTGTGCCAACTTTGGGCCCCTATTGTGCCTCTAGCCTAGCTTACCTGTGCGGACGCACACTGTACGCATCCGCGCCCATCACCAATTTTTCCATCTACGCGCAAGTGCATTTGGCACTTCTGCGCCAATCCTTAATTGCCTCCACCCACGCGGACGCACACGGTGTGCACATGCGTGGATTTAAAAATCCCATTTAACCAGGGACGCGAAACCCCAGCACATTCGTGCATCAACCCTCACCTCCAACGTTCTATTTCTCCCTCTCCCTCCATTGCCAACCACCACCCTTGCAACCACCAACCATCCTCTGGCGAGCATCCCAGCACACACCACCGCCGCCATCGCCGCACGCCCCCCTTCTTCCTGGATCTCTCTCTCTTTCACTCAACCCTCTCTTCTCTGTTCTCTCTCACAGCGTCTCCGCAGCCAGCCACTGCCCACTACTGCGAGCTCTGCTGCGCCGCCACCACTCCTGGGAAGTATCTCCACCTCGCTGCTTCGCGCCTTTCCTTTCCCAATTTCTCTCACTCCCTACTTCTGCATTCCAGGTCCACACCCTTCTCCCCTGTTTTTTTCCATTTCTTTACTTCTGTTTGTTAGTAAATTTTTGTCAATTTAGTTTAGTTAGATTATTTTAGTTAGTTTAGTGTAATTAGGTGGTTAGCGAATCTGGGCTGGGTAGTGGATTTAGGTTTGTTTGAATTTTTGATGCTGTGTGCAATTGCTCTGTTTCATTGCTTTGCTTGTGCTGTATGTTTGGCTTGCCTAATGCTGCTGCATACTATTTTAATGCTGCTTTGTGCTTGAAGTGTTGGAATTCAGATTACTTGCTTATTGAATGATTCATTGTTGCTGGGGTGATTCTGTTTTTCTCGATTTCAAATTGAATTGTCGACTGCTCCACTTCAATTTTCCATTTTATTCTTGTTTCAAGACCCTTGTTATTGCTGAATTCCTATTTTACTTTGTTCTTGATGCTGTTCTGGTACTGTGCTGAAGACAATTTCTCTGTGCATTGTGTAAGGAAATAAGGCTTTTGTAGCATGCTGGTCTAGTTTAAATTATTTTCTGATGAGCTGCTGCTGAAATATTGGCTCATTTGTTCAATTCATATGAACTCATACATAATCTTTGTGTCTTTAATATTCAATGAATTCATATGGATTAGACTTGCTTGTTTGAATTTGGGAAATAGCCAATTCGCTGCTAAAATGCTGCCGGATTTTTCCTAACCATGTTCCGTGAAATAACAATGTTTTGATTGATGCAACAAACTTCTATTTGACGATTTCTGTGTTAATAGAACCTTGTTAGCTAAATGGTTTGGAAAATCCTCAAGAACAAGTTTTGGTCATACTTATCATATTCTTTGCTTGTTATTTATGGTGATTTGCTTATAGGCATTGAATTGTTTGAATGAATTTTCAGACTGGCCATCACTTGTAACTCTTTTAAGATTTCATGCCTCTTTTGCATAAACACACAAGTTTGAAAATTTTTAATCTATGTGGTTGAATTGCTTCACTTTATTCATGCATAACTTGTATTAAGCCACATAGACCATAAGGTTTTCCACTCTTTTCTCAACTTGTAACTTTTATGCATCATTGAATTTGGTGTTGAATGCTTCTTGATTGATTCATTATTTAATGATTTGACATCACTAACATAAATTCATTTAACTCTAGTGATCTTTACATTGACTGATGACTTGTTTTCTCGTTAGTTATTTTCTGGCTTTATCATATTTCATCATCAATGACTTGATGCATTTCATGATTGTGAATGTGCCTACATTCCTACTTTGTACATTCCCCTTTTGAATTGAGCTGGTAACCACCATATCACTAATTTCCAAACTGATTCTTAACTCTAACTTGTTTAACCAACTAACTTCTTTTGGTTTTCAACTTAACTCTTCTAGTCATTCTTTTGAATATGGTGTTTCCTAGGCTTAGTAAATAAGTAATGTGCAAAGGTGGCTTGAATTCTTGGTTTGAAGTCAGATTTGAATTCCGAATTCTATTACTTGCATTCCAAGAAATCTCTTTTCTTTCTTCACTTCATGAATATGCTTTACTTTGAGTGCTTCATATCTGTTTGGCTATCTGCTTAAATTGTATCATCTCTATTTTTTAGGATGTCAGACAAAGGAAAGGCTATAGCCACTACTTCCAAAAAGAGAAAGCGCTCTAAGACCTCTACCCTTCACCTTATGCAAACTATGCTAAGAATCCACTTAATGAAGAGGATAAGGAAAATCAGCTGCTGCAACCCATTGACCCAATCAAATTCCCAAACCTCTACTACGAGCTCCATTTCTCTAACTTCCGGAAGAAGAATATAAACATTGAGAAGAAACTGCTCCTTCCCAATGATGTGAGGCGTGCCATTAACACCCGCATTCTAGAGTTAGAATTGGACTTTGTTGACAGAGATTTGGGGAGGGTGAACACTTCATGGGTGAGAGAATTTTATTGCAACTTCTTCTGAGCCACTCTTGATTCAGTTCAGCTGCGGGGTAAAAAGATTATGATCACTGAGGCTGCTATTGGGGATGCACTTCTTTGCCACCATTGTCCTGACGACACCTGTGCTTATAAGTAGGCAGAGATAGCCATCCACTGCATGACATTTGATTATGAGGCGCTTAAGCGCGTGATTGCTACACCTGACGCCCCCTGGGTGATGGATTCTGGGAACAAGAAACCCAAGGGGATGCGTTTCATATATGACTACCATGAACGCTGTAGCTGAGGCAGTGCGTGAGGCTGTAGTAGCAGTGGCTAGGGTTATTGAACGTCTTGGGGTGAGAAACGGGAATGAGAATGAACATGGAGAAGATAGTGGGAATGATGAGAATAACTTGGGGCATCTTGAAAGACCTATGACCCTTGCGACTTTTCTGAAGGTTAAACCGCCTAAGTTTAAAGGTACACTCATTGCGACTGATGCTGACAACTGGTTTCGAGCTATTGAACGATCACTGCGAGCGCAGCATGTTCTGGAAGGCCAACACGTGGAGTTTGCTACTTATATGCTGGAAGGAGAAGCTGAGCATTGGTGGCAGGGGATACAGCGACTGTTACAACAAGATGAAGGCGATATTCCTTGGAATACTTTTAAGGATGAATTTTATAAGAAGTATTTTCCGAGGGCAGCTCGTGACGCTAAGGAGATGGAACTTATGCAGCTGAAACTGGGTAACACAACTGTTGCAGAATATGCCCGTAAGTTTGATGACTTGTGCCGTTTCTCCAAGATCTGCCAAGGGAATCCTGCTGACTTTGAAGAATGGAAGTGTTTGAAGTTCGAAGGGGGCCTTCGTGAGGATCTGATGAGTTTAGTAGTTCCATTAGAGATAAGAAATTTTGCTGAACTGGTGAATAAAAGTAAACTAGTGGAAGAATGTTCAAAAAAGGTGGCGATAGCTCGAGCAGATCGTAAGGAAACCTCAGGAAGAGACTTTATTCAAGATCTAGCCCCTCAAGGTCGTAACTTTAAGTTCAGTGGTCAGTTCCATCGCCAAAATAGGAATCAACGAAATGGTAACTTTCTCATTCGTAACAATGGCAAATACGACAACAATAATCTGGGAGAAGAAGAAGGAGGTCAACCTCAGGAAATTCAGGATATTTCAGTATGCTCAAGGTGTGGGAAAGATCATGGTAACATACCATGTCAGTATGGGACAAACCATTGTTATGCTTACGGAGAACCTGGACACATAGCTAGGATTTGCCCAAGGAGGTTTGTTCGAGAACCAGCAAGGCCAAAACAACAAGGAAGGATTTTTACCGTAACTGCTGGCAACATAAATGCATATAATTCTTCCACTCGAGGTGAGTACCACACTATGGTTTTTCTAGATAATACTGTAACTTCTTATGCGCATGTTAAATTTTGAGGGCAAAATTTTCTTTTAGGAGGGTAGAATGTAACAACCCCGATTTTCGAGTACGCGAGATTTTTTCTGAAAGTATGAATTTCTCCGGAAGATCAGTAAGGGAAAAACCTCTGATATATCATCAAGTATCTCAATCCTCGTTGTCATTATTTCATCTTTAAGTTAGAACCTTTTCCGAGACAAGCTCGATAACGCGGTCGCGAAGAACCTAGTTTTTGAACCGTATCGGTTAGGAGTTTTGATTCGGTTTTTTGTAAATAGTCTCAGTTTGACAAACCGGACTCGATTCATGAGAAAAGAGAGATAATAGGATAATACCATCATTATATGAGTATTAGAAGCCTCTTGAATGATATTATAAGGTTACCTGATCAGTTTTAGTTAAAAATAGAAAACCGGTTTAACCAGGTTCACAATTTACTGGTGCAGCTTAGCACCAGCACTCTCTGATGACTTTAGCAATGCTAAGGCCTCATCATACATGTTCTATTCTCATAATAAATATGTTACTAGTGTCATTTATGCTAGTAGCTCAGAAAATAATTTTTAGAGATGTTTTTACGAGTGTTCCGGTACACCTAGTTTTAGTAGTTCTACAACAGAGATATTTTAATATTATTTTAATCCACCTCCAAGCCAACCAATCAAAACTCACCTTACACCCCCAAGACCTCCAAGGCTGTCTCATTTCATCATTTTGGCCGAAATTGAAAGGAGAGAAAAGAGAGAAAACTTCATGAACACTTAATCTTCAAATCTTGATTTCTTCTGAACCAAAACTCAAATCAAAACTCCGATTTCACCAAAATGATCCTCTCTTCTTCCTCTACATAACCATGTGACTTATCAAGGCTGGAAATAAGGTGAGATGGCTGTCTCCCTCCCTCTTCAATTCGGTTTTCAAGGAAAACCATGCAAAACATGTGTTTTCTTGATGTTCTTCCTTAGGAATCATGCTTAACTTGACTTGAGGGCCAAGAAACATTAATTTTCAGCAAGTCTAAGGTGAGATATCTCTTCCTAACATGCTGAGGGAGATTTGGTCAGTTGAGAGTTTGTGGATTTAAAGTTGTTCTTGATGTGTTTTAGGAGGAAAAAGTGCTTAAGGACCACCTGAAAGTCTAACCGAATTTGGAGCAGCAAATCAAGGTAGGGATTGACGAATTTAATCTTGATTTATTGTGTTTGAGTTGTGAGATTATGATATGGTTTGGTTATGCTTGAAATTGATTGTTTATATGAGTAATTCTTGTTGAAATTTTGGTGAAAATTTGATGAAATTTGATGATATTCAACTTTGAATTTGTGTTCTTCATGGCTGCTGGAAAAACGAACCCTAGACCTTAAATTGGGGTTCAATTTGTGTTAAAATCATGTAGAAAAGATGAGGTTTCAGTGGCTGCAATTTTATTTTGAATTATGGTAAAAACCGGTTGCTTAAAAGACTGAAAAACGGGTAAAAACAGAGAAAGAATCTAAAGAATTTATGAAGAACATGAAGAACACTTTGAGTGTGGTGAAGAACAATGAAGAACACCTTTTTGATTCATAAAAGGGCAAGGAAGTAATTAATTTGGTGTTTGGGGGGTTATTTTGTAATTTCTGAAAGTTAGGGTGGTTAAAGTAGAAATATTAAAAGTTACGGGTGGTAAAAAGTGAATTTTTAAAGGTTAAAAGTTAAAAAGGGGTAATTTTCAAAAATTTAATGATAAAATAATAAATAATAATAAAATATTAAATAATAATATTTAATTAAAAATAATATTTTAATAAAAATAATAAAATAATACGAAAAAGGCAGTTTTCTGTAAAAGCTTTAGAAAGACAACTTTAAGCACAGAATCTCATAATTACCTTTATAAAACACTTAGGGAGTGGTAAAAACATATTAGTGAGGCAAAGATAAATAAAAGATAAAAAGTTGAAGGAAAGATAAAAAAACGAAGAAAAAGTCTGTAAAGTTTTAATGACAGAAAAACAGACAGAGACTAGTGAACAAACTAGGGCAACATAGTTAGTCCTTGAGTTACGACTAGGGTTTGGTATTATATGAAAAGTTAAACTGTTTCAGTATAGACTTAATGAACCTATACTTGGGACAGGCTAACTATTCATACCAAAATTTACATAAGCTTTAAATACATACGTTAAACGGAGAAATCAGAGCAGAGTAGAGAAACATAGAGAACAGAGTAACCAGAGAAAAATAAAGAGATATAGAGAAAAGATTAATCAAAGCAGAGTAAAAAGATAAAGTGAAAAGAGTAATATGATAAAGAGAAATGGTTTGAGCCAAGATATTGTGAAAGTGAAAGATGTAAAGTTTGTATAGTATGATTGAATAGAGAAAGAAAGAAGTACTGCATAAGAATGTGAAAGTGATGATGAATAACGAGAATGATAATGACTGATGATAATGGGAAAAGAGTAATATAACAAAAAGAATAGAGGAGAAGAGTATAAGAATAAAGAGTTAAGTCTTGTGGCATGATGTTCTGTTGTATGTTCATCTGCTACTTTTCCATTGGCCCTAGAGGTCCTGTAGGCCCAAGTTCACCTACAGTGAGTTGTTATTCCTGTAGGCCGAAGTTCACCTGCAGTGAATATCAATTGTGTATCTCAGGGTATTGCTCCTGTAGGCCGAAGTTCACCTACAGAGAGTTGTCATTTCTGTAAGCCGAAGTTCACTTACAGAGGTGCCATTTCTATAGGCCGAAGTTCACCTATAGAAAGTTGTTGTGTTGTGTTTATCTTATTTCTGTAAGCCGAAGTTCACTTACAGAGGTGTTATTTCTGTAGGCCAAAGTTCACCTACAGAAAGTTAATATGTTGTGTTTAGACTATTCCTGTAAGCCGAAGTTCACTTACAGGAGTGCTATTTCTGTAGGCCGAAGTTCACCTACAGAAAATAAGCCATATCTAGGACTAGTTCCTAGGTAATGTCGGGATGCAGGGTGTAAATCGACACGTGAGCTCATGGCCTGCATAGGACAGACATGCATCATACTTGGTTGCGCATTTCCTCTGTTATGGTTGTTGTTTGAATGTATATTTTCTTTGTTTGTATTCTATTCACTGTGTTTGTGTTTTGTTTTCTTGTATTCTTTTGTTTGTGTTTTGCTTTCTGTTTTCTCTATTTTCTCTATTTATCTGTATCTTCTGTTCACTACTTCTCAGTATTCTGCTATATATCTGCTAAGCGACACAAATTAATGAACTTAACTAATAACCCTGGCCCTACTAAGAACTCCCCAGTTCTTACCCCTTCTCTCTCCCTTCCCCTTTCAGATGGAAGCATGAGCACCCTTCCGTAGTTTACTAATGACAGTTCTGCAAAGAGGATTCCACTCTAGGTAGTCTTCTGAGTCTAGAGTAAACTCCGTTACCTGTTTATATGTATATATATTGTGAGGCCAGCCAACGTCTGCACCCTGCTTATCTACAAACTTTAGCCTAAGTCCTCCGTACGATGTTGCCGTTATGTGGCCACTCGATGAAGTACCTGAGAGACGCTCTTTGATAACATATGATCGTGCAGAGGAGTAGTAGACGACCTTCCACCTTTTGATGACGTTCCACCTGACTTGAGTTTTGAAGACCTAGAACGTACTTTCCCTTGCTTTAGTAGTTTAGAGGGACTAGGTGAGTATAGAGTCTAGGCTAGCCTGGGTGCCAGCTTAGGGACTTCTTGAACAGGTCAGGACCTGGGATGTTGTATGTATATATATGTATATAGTTATTATCTAGTTATATCTAGGGGTGTCCTAACTAAAGATCTTTACTCTAATAAAGGCTGGATAACCGAATGATATCAACTGCTTGTGATATATTTATGTACGGTTGTTTATAACTATTTTATCTGTTATCAGTTGTGAATTGCTTATGAATGATTTCGTCTATTAATCCAAATGTTTTCAAAAAAAAAAAAGTACCTCGTAAAATAACTACGCTTTTAACAACGAATCTGTCTTATATAATAAATAATAGATAATAAATATGTAGACAAGTTGGTAGCGCTCAGTTTCTAGTATGATCATGACGTACCAGAAATTGGGTCGTTACACTTTGATTGAAAACATGCTTCTTTGGCCTTAAGTTCCCTATGTTTAATCCTCTCTTATTACCATTAGATGCCTTGATATGTGTGTTAAGTGATTTCAAAGATTACAGGGCAGGAATGGCTCAGTGGATAGAAAGGAAGCATGCAAAAGTGGAAGGAATACAAGAAGTTGGAGAAATTGCTAGGCTGTCCAGCCTGACCTCTTCACACTCAAACGGCTATAACTTTAGCTACAGAGGTCCAAACGATGCGGTTTCAGTTGCGTTGGAAAGCTAACGTCCGGGGCTTCGATTTGATAGATAATATGTCATAGTTTCCCTGATGCTATGCGACGCAAATGCGCACTCTACGCGGACGCATCGCAGTGACGAAAATCAGCGTGGCAGATTTCTTCTCCAGCGATTTCTGGGCTGTTTTCGACCCAGTTTTCGGCCCAGAAAACATAGATTAGAGGCTATAAAGTGGGATAATCCATTCATTTATAATAACAAGCTCATAATTCATAATTTTTAGTTTTAGATGTAGTTTTTAGAGAGAGAGGCTCTCTCCTCTCTCTTAGGATTTAGTTTTAGGATTTAGGATTATTTCTTCTTCATCACAGGTTCAATGTTCCTCTTATTTATTTTCTACTTTTATTATATACTTTTAATTATTATTTATCTTTTCAATTTGGCTTATGCTACATTGATGTTATGATTTTCTTAATTAATATTATTTGAGGTATTTCAGATTTAAGATTGCTTTGCTTTATTTATATTGATGCTTTTAATTTAATTTAGATATTTTCCCCCTTTTGGCTTGGGTTAAGTAATTGGTAACACTTGAGCTGTCAAATAAAGCAGTGGTTGAAATTAGGAGTTGCTCCAATAACTCTAGTCTTTCCATAGGAATTGACTAGGACTTGAGGATTAAGCTAATTAATCCACTTGATTTACCTTCATAGTTAGAGGTTAACAAAGTGGGATTAAAACCAAATTTTCATCACAATTGATAAGGATAATACTTCCAATTCTGATACCTTGCCAAGAGTTTATTTTATTATTACTATTTTATTTTTCTTATCATTTAACATACTGCTTCCTTACTTTCGAAACCCCCAATTTACAAGACTCATAACCAATAATAAGAACATACTTCCCTGCAATTCCTTGAGAAGACAACCCGAGGCTTAAATACTTCGGTTATCAATTTTAAAGGGGTTTGTTACTTTTGATAACCAAAACTTTTGTAAGAAAGGTTGATTGCTTGGTTTAGTAACTATATTTGCAACGAGAGTTTACTATAACTTCTAAACCATCAATCTTCTGTTCTTTAGTGCTTAGTAAAAATAAAAAGAAAATAGTTAATCTAGATTATCACCCTACTTAATCATTGTCAATCTAAATCAATCCTTGGCAACGGAGCCAAAAACTTGATGAGGGAAAAAACGATTCCACACAAACTCACCAGCAAGGGTACCGGTTCGCATCAAGTAGTAATAACTCACAAGAGTAAGGTCGATCCCACAGGGATTGATGGATTGAGTAATTTTAGTTAGGTGATGAATTTAGTTAAGCGAATGTTTGAAGATTTGAGTGAAACTTGGTTAATAGAAGCTAAATTGCAACTAAATAAAAGTGCAGAAGGTAAATTCACTGAATCTAAAGGTGCTGAAGAAGTAAGTTACAGAAAACTAAAGAGCAATAAAGTAAAAGAACTGAAACTTAAATTGCAAGAAAAGTAAATAACTAAAACTTAAAGTGCAAGAAACTTAAATTGCTGAATCTAAATTGCTGGAAAATGTAAATTGCATTAAGAGTAAAGGGATTTGGGTACTGGGATTCAGAATTGAACTAGAAAATGCAAGCTAAAGTAAATCAGAGAGCTATGAGATGAAGAGATTCAGCTCAGTAGCCAAACAGAAACAGAAAAGTGATGCCAGGGCATTTTGGCCAGTTTCACTGACCTTTTCTTTACAATTTTTAGGGTAGTTTCATGCATTTCCTTAGAAAATAAGCTGGTTTTGGGTAGATATTCACTTACATCTTGATTCAAGCATGAATTGTGCAATTTACATGATTTCATGAGGAATTTGCATGAATTTAAGGACAAATTGGATGTTGCATTTCTCATGACTTGGACTAGAACTTTAATGCACTTTATTGCTTGATTTCAGGACAAGGGAAGCAAAGAAGAACCACATTAGTGGCTACGTTAGTTACACTAACGTTAACACTAACGTGGAATAGGAGTAACTTGCAAAGTTAATGAGAAAAGTGATTGCCAATAACGCTCTCGAAGCCATCATTGTGCACGTTAAGAGTCACGTTAACTAAGTTAACGTGAACTCTAACGTGGAAGAAAAGAAATGGAGCCAACGTTAGTGACACTTAACATTATCACTAACGTTGGACCAAGCTCATAAGTGGCCACGTTAGTCACCACGTTAACTTAGTTAACGTGGCCTCTAACGTTAAGAAGAAAGGGGGGAAGCCAACGTTAGTGACATTCAACATTATCACTAACGTTGGCCATGTCACACTAGGCCATGTTAACTCCCACGTTAACCTAGTTAACGTGGAAGCTAACGTGAGGAAGGGAGGTGACGCCAACGTTAGTGACACCCAACATTGTCACTAACGTTGGAAGGAGCCCACACATGCCCCCATGAGCCACGTTAACTCTCACGTTAACTTAGTTAACATAGAAGCTAACGTGGATAAGGGAATGTTGAACCAACGTTAGTGACACTCAACTTTGTCACTATCGTTGGAGACGGCTAGCATAGGCCACGTTAGAAGCCACGTTAACCTAGTTAACGTGGACTCTAACGTGGGAGCTAAGGGGCACATTGGAACGTTAGTGACAATATTAAGTGTCACTAACGTTCTCGAAGGTTGGCAAGCCTACGTTAAAAGAGCCACGTTAACTAAGTTAACGTGGACTCTAACGTTGGGAAGGGGGAGGCTTCTCAACGTTATTGGGAAAGTTGAGTCCCAATATTGTGCGCGAAGGACAAAGAGGCAACATTAGTGGCAACGTTTGTGCCACTAACGTTGAGGTTAACGTGGCTCTTACTTGGGTAAGGAACGTTAGTGAAAAAGTTGAATGCCACTAACGTTCTCGAACCCATATTTTCACTGAACGTTAACACCACTAACGTCCTGAGCTAAAGTCTCTGCCCAGTTTACAATTTCTCTCTGCAAGTAAAGCCAAGCCCAATGAAGAAGATAACTGCTTCAAACTCAAGATCCAAAGGCCCAGACCCAAGACTTGAAGAACCAATTAGAAGAGTAGAAGAGTAGTATATATAGGAGTAACTTTGAATTATTTAGGGAGTCGAAAAATATAGGGAGCCTCTTGGCATAGAATTACTCTCTGTATTTACTTTCTCTGCACTTCTAGTATCATCATGTATTCTCCATCTTTGTTTTCATTTTCCAGAGCTATGAACAACTAAACCCCTTTCATTGGGTTAGGGAGCTCTGTTGTAATTTGATGGATCAATACTAGTTTTCATTATTCTTCTTCCATCTTTTCTCTTGATTTTACTTGAATGCTTTCGATCTTCATCCAATTGGGTAGTTATCTTGGAAAAGAAGCTATTCATACTTGGATCTCTCTGAACCTTGAAAGAGGAATGAAGAGATCAAGCTAGAAATGCTTTCTCATGCTGGACCAAATTGGGTTTGGATGGTTATGTGACTATAATCCTCTCAATACTTGATTTGGGAAATGCATGTGGTATAATCAGTGACCATACTTCATCTCTTCTCATGAGCAATTGAACAAGCAATTGGCTATTGATCAAGATTTGAGAGATTGAATTACAAGAAATTGTAATTCAATCACTTAAGATTGCCAAGGAGATCAATGAGGGCATTAATTGAGGAAGAGATGAAAATGAAATTGATTCAGAGAATGCAACATCTCCTAAGCCCAATGAACTCCCCATTTCTGATCTTACCCATTCTCTTTATTTTCTGTCATTTACTTTCATGAGCAATTCCCCCATTCCCATTTATAATTCTGCAATTTACTTCAGTCATTTACTTTCAGTTCTTTAATTCTAGCATTTACTTTTTCTGTCATTTACCTTCCTGCCGTTTTATTTTCTGCAATTCTAGACTCAATTCCTGGATTCGCTCAACTAGAACATTCCTCTAATTAAAGTTGCTTGATCAATCAATCCTTGTGGGATTCGATCTCACTCTATTGTGAGTTTTTGCTTGACGACAAATTCGGTACACTTGACGAAGGAAATTTGTTATGAGACAAGTTTTCCGTGCATCAAGTTTATGGCGCCGTTGCCGGAGATTGATTGTGCATTAACAATGATTAGATTGGAGGATAACTAGATTGAGCATTTTATTTTTGTTTGATTTAATTTTCTGTTTGAGTCATCTACTTCCTGTTTTAGTTAATTTCTTTTCTTCCCCTTACTTTTTCTTTGTTATTTACTATTCATCTCACTAACCCACTAACTGTTTGATATATTGCATCACTCATACTAACAATAATTCTGACAGATATACTTTCTGCACCTATTCTCTTTGCTTGTACTTGTTGGTTGTATGACAGGGAGAAGAAGCGGGGCTTCAACTTCCTTTGATTCTGAACCTGAGAGAACCTTCCTTAGACTAAGGAAGGAGGCAAGAGAAAAACGTGTAGTTGGTGCTGAAGAAGAGGAGGAACACTTTGAGGAATACTTTGAACCAAACATGGAAGAAAACATGGAAAACCATCGTGAGGAAGAGGCTCACAACCATGGCGGAAGAGGTCGAGCAAATCATGCTGGGGAGGATAGAAGAGTTTTAGGCTCCTACATCAATCCAAACCCAGGAAACTGTGGAAGTAGCATTCAAAAGCCAACCATCCATGCCAACAATTTTGAACTAAAACCACAGCTCATCACCCTTGTTCAGAACAACTGTTCGTTCAGAGGAAGTGTCCAAGAGGACCCCAATCAACATCTAACCACCTTCCTGAGAATATGTGACACAGTGAAGTCTAATGGTGTTCATCCTGACGCCTATAGACTACTCTTATTTCCATTCTCACTCAAGGATAAGGCAGCCAAGTGGCTGGAGTCTTTCCCAAGGGAGAGCTTGACAACTTGGGAAGATGTGGTGAACAAATTCTTAGCAAGATTTTACCCTCTTCAACGAATCAATAGACTAAGAGCTGAGGTCCAAACTTTCAGGCAACAAGATGGTGAGACTCTATATGAAGCATGGGAGAGGTTTAAAGACCTCACAAGGAGGTGCCCACCAGATATGTTCAATGAATGGGTGCAGCTGCACATTTTCTATGAAGGGCTCTCTTATGAGTCAAAGAAGGCCGTGGACCATTCATCCGGAGGATCTTTGAACAAGAAGAAGACCATTGAGGAGGCCATAGATGTCATTGAAACTGTAGCAGAGAATGACTACTTCTATGCTTCCGAAAGAGGGAACACAAGAGGAGTAATGGAGCTAAACAATGTAGATGCTCTGCTGGCCCAAAACAAGCTCATTACCCAGCAGCTGGCTGACCTCACCAAGAAGATGGAGAGGAACCAAGTAGCAGCAATCTCCACTTCATCAACAACCCAAGAAGGAGTGAATGAAGAAGCAGAGGGTAGTCAGGAGCAAGCCAACTACATTGGGAATTCACCTAGGCAAAACCATGATCCATACTCCAAGACCTACAACCCTGGATGGAGGAATCACCCAAACTTTGGGTGGGGAAATCAACAAGACTAAAGCCTTGATCAAAGACGCCCAAATCCAAACAATGCAGCCCACCAACACTTCACATCTAGACCATATCAACACCCCCATAACAACACCTCTCCACATTCATATCAAGGCCAGCATGACCCTCCTCAGCCTGACCTATCATCATTTGATGAAAGAATCTCAAGGATTGAGAATCTACTTGAAGGCATAAGCAAGGAGATTGAAGACAACAAGGTGTTCAAAGAGGAAGTGCGAGCAAGTTTCAAGAACCAGGGAGACACAACCAAGAGGTTGGAATCTCAAGTGGGGTATCTCTCTGAACAAATTCCCAAACCCACAGATGGATTCCCAAGTGACACGGAGAAGAATTCGAGAGGTGAAACAAAGAAAGTAAGATGGGAAGATTGCAAGATGGTCACTATAAGTGATAAGGAGACTGAGGACAAGCCAAGCAAGCAATTAGAACAACCTGAAGATACCTCAGTAGAGGAGGGAGAAAAAGATTACCAAGAACCAGAAATCTCAAAACAGAAGCTGCTGAGACTCTATGCACCTTTTCCCCAACTGCTCAATGGTGCTATGGAGAAGAGAATATACTAAAGATTTCTTGACTTGTTTGCATCTTTGCATGTGAACATACCGTTCATCAAGACTATCCAACAAATGCCTGCATACATCAAGTATATGAAGGAGCTGCTTCCCATGAAAAGCTCACTCAAGGGAGGTCAAACTATAGTGATGAATAAGGAGTGCAGTGCCCTCATTCAACCGCAGTTACCTACGAAAAGAAAAGATCCAGGGAGTTTTCATGTCCCCTGTGCCATAGGGGAAACAATGTTTGATAGAGCACTCTGCGATTTGGGAGCAAGCATCAACTTAATGCCCTTATCCCTGGTGAAGAGGCTGCAGATCAATGAGATATTGCCCACAGATGTAGTCATCAAGCTGGCTGACAAAACTCAAAAACAAGCAAGAGGGGTGGTGGAAAACGTGTTGTTAAAGGTGGGGAAATACTTTCTTCCCACTGACTTTGTCATCTTGGACATGGAAGAGAGTCACACTCACCCAATCATATTGGGGAGACCATTCCTAGCTACATCCAGAGCACTCATAGATGTGGAGCGAAGGGAGCTAATATTAAGGATCCATGATGAACGACTCAGCTTTAGTGTCTTCAAACTCTCACAAGAATCAGACCAAGAGAACAAAGAACCACGCAAAGATCATAATGAGATGCTGAGAGAGGAAGCAAGCACTGAAGCACAACTGATAAACCCCAATTTTGTGGTTTATCTTGTGCTTATTTTGGGGGATTTTATCACCTTTTCTCACATTTATTCAATAAAAATAGCATGGTTTTGTAATTCTCCCTTGAATTGTGCTTAAATGTGAAAACATGCTTTTTAGGCCCTAAAATTGGTAATTTTAATTCACTTTAATTCCATTCGATGTCTTGATGTATTTTCTAAGTGATTTCAGGATCATAGGGCAAGTATTGGATGGAAGAAGTGAGGAGAAAAGCATGCAAAGCGGGAGAACTCATGAAGAAATGAAGGAACCGTAAAGCTGTCAAGCCCGACCTCTTTGCACTCAATTGACCATAACTTAAGCTACAGAGGTCCAAATGAGGCGGTTCTAGTTGCGTTGGAAAGCTAACATCCGGGGCTTCGAAATGATATAAAATTTGCCATATGTTACTTTGCGCTGAGGGGCGCGCACGCGCACTTTGCGCGTGCGCGCCGATGCTGCCGTAGCCCATTAAAGTGAATTCGCCCCCAGCGAATTCTGAAGCACTTTGGGCCCAACCCAACTCATTTCTGATGCTATTTCAGCCAAGAATTGAAGGAGAGTCAACACACTTAGTCATAGTTTAGTTTGCATCATGTTTTAGGATAGAAATCTAGAGAGAGAAGCTCTCTCTTCTCTCTAGAATTTAGGGTAGTTTAGGTTTAGTTCTCTCAAATTCATCTTTCAATTCTTGTTTTGACTAGTTTTCTCTTTTAATTTCTTGTTGTTACACCTTTGTTCTTCTAGTTCTTGTTGTTAATTTCCTTCTTTTGCCATTTTTATGTTTATGAACCATTGTTGAATTTCGATTTCTTTGAATGCAATCTTATGTTTCTATGTTTCTTTTATGTTGATCTTGCTTGACATTATTGATTTCTTGCTTATGTTAGTTGTGGGTTTCCTTTAATTCTTGCAATTTATGATGTTTACTTTTCTTGCACTCTAGGTGTTTGGTAAAATGCTTCCTCTAGTTTTTGAGTAGTGTTCTTGACTCTTGGCCTAGGCTAAGGGAATTGAGTGACCTTGAGTCATTGGGTCTCATTGAATTGGTGATTTGAGAACCCTTGGTGATCAATTTGATACTCATTGATGCCAACCCACTACTAATCTAATTAGTAGGTAGGTTGGGTCTTATGGGTTGATGTGATCAAAGCCATTTGACGTACTTCAAGCCTAGGAGTAGATATTACCTACTTAAGGCTTTTGGAAGTAGACTTAATGAACTTGGCCTCTCATAATTATCAATATTTGGTATGTAGACAAGGATGGTGATCTCAATTACCTAAGTCTTAGCCAAGAGTGCTTACTATTTCTTTTATTAGTTCTTGTTGTTTTACTTTCTTGTCATTTATGTTTTCTTGTCAAACATCAAATCAACCCCCCTTTGCATTTTCATAGCCAATAATTAAACACTTCATTGCAACTCTTCGTGAGATGACCCGGAGTCCGAAATACTCCGGTTATTTCTTATTGGGGTTTGTACTTGTGACAAAAACCTAAAATTTAATTTGATGTGAGAGTTGTTTGTTGGTTTGGGCTATACTTGCAACGAAATTCTTATTTCTACAAGAGAAATTCTAGACCGACAACAATTCTCTCTATCAACAACCAGTCCATCTGGGAAAGCCCTTGGTTGATGAACAAGGAAATAAGCAGTTGTCACAACTCAAGGAAAAGCTGGAGGAACCTAAACCACCAGAGACATGTGAAGACAACAACAAAATTCCCTTAGAAGAAGAAGTCACCAAGAGCAAGGCAACATCAAAAGGGACAAAGAAGAAGGTACCAAGGGGGTGGAGGAACAAGAAGATCCCTACGGAAGACTTCTCTCCATGAGATAAAGTGATCTCAGCTTACTTCCCAGATATCCCCCCTAATCTCCCCACTGTACCATCTCAGTCACCTAAGGTTTTCACTATCAACAGAGTTCTCTCCTTGGAACATGTAGAGATCATTGATACAACCAATGGGTATAAGTCCAAGGCAAGAGGGGAGGACTTGAAGCATTATCAACCTCCCTGATGAAGGAGAAACGTCAAGCTAGTGACGCTAAAGAAGCGCTTCATGGGAGGCAACCCATGTTTTATTAGCTTTTACTAGTGAATAAGTCAATATTCATGAATTCTAACCCAAACTTGACAAAAACTTGGTGAAGTCCTTATATTGCAGTATATAGTGAAGAACAAGTTTGGTGTTCAAAGGGTGCCAAGAAAGCATGAATGCAACTGAGAGCATGCTAGTCTTGGAGCTTTGAACAGAACTTTTCATCACAGCGCTCCAAACTAAGTTTGGTGTCACCCCATAGTGCCACCACCAATGTGCATATAAGGATACACAGTTAGTTAGTTAGTTGGAGTTCATGAATAAACAAAATCTTTTCTTCTCTTTATTATTCTAGCCGTAAAAATTTAAATTGATTTTTTTTTTATATTTCTTACTTTTCTTATTTGATCTTTATAAGGAAAGAAGAGGAACATTGAAGGAGATTGATTGGACAATTTAATGAGAAAGGTTCGGCCACTTCATGAAGAGGGGTACTACACACGTGCCTCAAGGGGGAATGCATTGGGAATGGTTGCCATGCAACATTGGAGGAAGAATAAACTAGGAAACCGAACCAACTCCATCATAAAGTTGGTAATCCTCGTGCTTACTCCATACAAAATCCCATCCGTTCATCATACACCAACCCCATCAATCCACACCTTTAATATCTTCATCACTTCTCTATATAAGTGGATCCAATCCGCACCATCTCCACATTCGAAATTCATATCCCTTGCACTTCACTTTCCAGCAACTAGTTCTTCAACTTTCCACTCTCTAAATCCCACATTTCTTCCCTTCACTACACTCTTTTCGCATTAACTTCATTCATGGCATCATCAAGTCCAAGAGGCAGAAGAGGAAGAAACCAATGGAGAACATTTCTTTCGACGAGAAGAGATTCAAGACTGCCTTCCATGAACGAGAATTTGAGCGGATAAAGCTCAAAAAGATACTGCCCGAGTTAACCTTCCAAATCAATGAAGACGACTGCCCACAGATTCGGGAGAAGATTGAAGAAAGAGGGTGGCAAATGCTCACCAATCCAGAGGGAAAGATCAATACAAACCTCATCAAAGAGTTTTACGCAAATGTAGTCAGAGAAGACAAAACCAGGGCCCCAACCTTCAAAAGCTATGTAAGAGGAAAGGAGGTGGACTTCAGCCCAAATGCTATAATAAGAACTCTTCACCTGAAATCACCACATTTTGATGAGCCCATCTATCATGCAAGGATAAGTAAAAGCCAAGACAATGATGAGCTCACTGAGATTGTGACTGACATCTGTGTTATAGCAGCTGACTGGGAGAGGTATGGAGATGGGAGACCCCGCTTCATCAAGAGGGGAGACCTTAGCCCAGAAGCCAAGCGGTGGTTTGAACTCGTGAGGAGGTCTATTCTCCCAGCTGTAAATAATTCAGAGGTAAATATTAATCAAGCAACTATGGTACATTGCCTAGTACAAGGTAGAGAAATCAATGTGCATGAACTTATAGCTGAGGGAATTCAAGATTCAGCTGAGAAGCTTGAATCAGGTGCCAGGCTTTGGTACCCCAGCACCATTCTCCGATTGTGCACAAAGGCCAAGGTAGTCTTTGAGGATAGCAATCCAGACTGGGTGAACCCTGGGAGGCTAATGACAACCCAGCGTATGGCCTATACTACACCTGCTCAACAACAAAGAAGGCCACAAATAGGGAAACTAAAAGCAAGAGAAGGAGCTCACCAAGAGGAGTCTCATCAGGAAGAATATCAACAAGGAGAACATCCTTACCCAGCCGACTTGAATATGAATCACCTTCTAAGAGCTATTGAAGATCTGGGGATGAGACATATGGAAGGACAAGAGCAAATACTAAACCGGATGAGCCAACAAGAAAAGTGGCAGAAACAACAAATGGAGCAGCAACAGGAACAATACTCCCAGCTTACTCAAACCATCAACCAAGTTACTGAGAGGCAAGAACGTCAAGATAAGCAATTGCAGGAACTCAATCAGTGACAAATAGCCCAGATGAAAGCATTCAATGAGTTCACTATACTTAATGAAGGACGGCAACTACATAGGGAGGAGTTCAACGTCAACACTCAAGCCAAGTTGAACTACATATCCAGTAATATGCATCATCTACACTATGCCATCCCTACATATGATGAGGTCCAAAAAGATTTTGTAGAACAAGAAGAGAGGAAGGTGAAACAGCAAAAGGAAACACTTAAGAAGAAGATGGAAGATGGTGGTTTTTGGAAGAAGCTGCTTGGAAAAGGCAAGGGAAGTGGGAGCACAAGTAATCAAGAAAAACACCAGGAGGACAAGCAAGAAGGAGAGTATGGACATCCACAAGAGTAAAAGGTGGTGGAGTTCCTTCTTTGGTCCATCTTTTTCTATGCTTTAAATAAGGAAGATCTTGTATGAAATAGAACATGCTTCCATGTTAGTTGAACTTTTTAAATTCTGTCTTTAAAGTTTTCTTTCTGAATAGGTCTATGTTTGCTAGTCTCTATGTCACTGCATCCTTACTTTGCTTACTTGTATGTTTGTCCCTTTAAATCAAATGAAAAGAGAATGTGTGTTTTTAAAGACCAGAGAGGAGTTCATACTATGGAGTAAGTTCATGAGTTTGTGGTATAGTCATAAGTTAGCTAAGTTGGTTCAACCATGAGGTGGGAAGACAACTATCTGTCAGGAATGCTATGCTTGAAACACACCCCATGAGACTAGCTAAATAAGAATATCCTAATAAGAAAAAGGGAAAGAACAATCAAAGTTGAGGAATAAAAGAAAAAGAACAAGCAATAAGGCTAGGCACCAATGGTTTTTAATCTTGAGGCATGTGTCTGTGGTGCTCCTGTGTGAGGGATCTACTTGGATGAATAAGCTCTTAGGGGTGCCTTATCACTTGGTAACTTGGGTTAACTAACTCGGGATTATCAGCTGAAAATCCACTATCAAGAGTAACCCTCACTACAGAGCATTTAGTAACCCAAAGAGGTGTTGGACACCAAGGTCTCAAGAAAAGAAAATAAATAAACTGTGTGCCTGTGGTGTGTATGTATGGGGGAGAGACTTGAGCAAGTAAGTCCTTAGGGGTGCTTCAACTCCTAGCATCTTGAACCAACTGGTTTGGGAGTGTTGGCTGAAAGCTTATTTTAAAGAGTTACCCCCTTACAGAACACTTAGCTTAAGAACACAAATAAGCCCTGAAATAACAACAAAAGGATCAATAAATAAAAGTTTCATGGGATGCAATCACAGTGAGTATTCTAGGACATGATAAAGGTCTGAAAGCCAGGAATGAACCTAAGTTGCTATGCATGAAACCACCATAAAACCAGGGACATAACTTCCGCAAGAATGACTCACTTCTCTTGGCATTCCATTCATCATTCTCTTGTTCCAGTACTTGCTTAGGGACAAGCAAGCTTTAAGTTTGGTGTTGTGATGCCAGGGCATTTTGGCCAGTTTCACTGACCTTTTCTTTACTGTTTTTAGGGTAGTTTCATGCATTTCCTTAGGAAATAAGCTAGTTTTGGGTAGATATTCACTTACATCTTGATTCAAGCATGCATTGTGCAATTTACATGATTTCATGAGGATTTTGCATGAATTTAAGGACAAATTGGATGTTGCATTTCCCATGACTTGGACTAGAACTTTGATGCACTTTATTGCTTGATTTCAGGACAAGGGAAGCAAAGAAGAACCACATTAGTGGCTACGTTAGTTACACTAACGTTAACACTAACGTGGAATGGGAGTAACTTGCAAAGTTAATGAGAAAAGTGATTGCCAATAACGCTCTCAAAGCCATCATTGCCCACGTTAAGAGTCACGTTAACTAAGTTAACGTGAACTCTAACATGGAAGAAAGGAAATGGAGCCAACGTTAGTGACACTTAACATTATCACTAACGTTGGACCAAGCTCATAAGTGGCCACGTTAGTCACCACGTTAACTTAGTTAACGTGGCCTCTAACATTAAGAAGAAAGGGAGGAAGCCAACGTTAGTGACATTCAACATTATCACTAACGTTGGCCAAGTCACACTAGGACACGTTAACTCCCACGTTAACCTAGTTAACGTGGAAGCTAACGTGAGGAAAGGAGGTGACGCCAACGTTAGTGACACCCAACATTGTCACTAACGTTGGAAGGAACCCACACATGCCACCATGAGCCAGTTAACTCCCACGTTAACTTAGTTAACGTGGAAGCTAACGTGGATAAGGGAATGTTGAACCAACGTTAGTGACACTCAACTTTGTTACTAACGTTGGAGATGGCTAGCATAGGTCACGTTAGAAGCCACGTTAACCTAGTTAACGTGGACTCTAACATGGGAGCTAAGGGGCACATTGGAACGTTAGTGACAATGTTAAGTGTCACTAACGTTCTCGAAGGTTGGCAAGCCTACGTTAAAAGAGCCACGTTAACTAAGTCAATGTGGACTCTAACGTTAGGAAGGGGGAGGCTTCTCAACGTTATTGGGAAAGTTGAGTCCCAATAACGTGCACGAAGGACAAAGAGGCAACGTTAGTGGCAACGTTTGTGCTACTAATGTTGAGGTTAACGTGGCTCTTACTTGGGTAAGGAACGTTAGTGAAAAAGTTGAATGCCACTAACGTTCTCGAACCCATATTTTTACTAAACGTTAACACCACTAACGTCCTGAGCTAAAGTCTCTACCCACTTCACAATTTCTCTCTGCAAGTAAAGCCAAGCCCAATGAAGAAGATAACTGCTTCAAACTCAAGATCCAAAGGCCCAGACCCAAGACTTGAAGAACCAACTAGAAGAGTAGAAGAATAGTATATATAGGAGTAACTTTGAATTACTCTCTGTATTTACTTTCTCTTCACTTCTAGTATCATCATGTATTCTCCATCTTTGTTTTCATTTTCCAGAGCTATGAACAACTAAACCCCTTTCATTGGTTTAGGGAGCTCTGTTGTAATTTGATGGATCAATACTAGTTTTCATTATTCTTCTTCTATCTTTTCTCTTGATTTTACTTGAAAGCTTTCGATCTTCATCCAATTGGGTAGTTATCTTGGAAAAGAAGCTATTCATACTTGGATCTCTTCTGAACCTTGAAAGAGGAATGAAGAGATCAAGCTAGAAATGCTTTCTCATGCTGGACCAAATTGGGTTTGGATGGTTATGTGACTATAATCCTCTCAATACTTGATTTGGGAAATGCATGTGGTATAATCAGTGACCATACTTCATCTCTTCTCATGAGCAATTGACCAAGGAATTGGCTATTGATCAAGATTTGAGAGATTGAATTACAAGAAATTGTAATTCAATCACTTAAGATTGCCAAGGAGATCAATGAGTGCATTGATTGAGGAAGAGATAAAAATAAAATTGATCCGGAGAATGCAACATCTCCTAAGCCCAATGAACTCCCCATTTCTGATCTTACCCATTCTCTTTATTTTCTGTCATTTACTTTCATGAGCAATTCCCCCATTCCCATTTACAATTCTGCAATTTACTTCAGTCATTTACTTTCAGTTCTTTAATTCTAGCATTTACTTTTTCTGTCATTTACCTTCCCGCCATTTTATTTTCTGCAATTCTAAACTCAATTCCTGGATTCACTCAACTAGAACATTCCTCTAATTAAAGTTGCTTGATCAATCAATCCTTGTGGGATTCGACCTCACTCTATTGTGAGTTTTTACTTGACGACAAATTCGGTACATTTTCCGAAGGAAATTTGTTATGAGACAAGTTTTTCGTGCATCAAAAAGTGCTTGAAGAAACAAACAGCAAGAAAACTTAGCTCAATTGTGAAATTCTAAAAGAGAGGTTTAAGATCGAAGAAGAGCAATGAAACTAGAAAGCAGATGTAGATCTCAATTTCTCCCTTGACCAAGCAGAAAAGAAATTGCAGAAGAAATGTAAATAAAAACAACAAAGGAAACTCATATCCAATTCTCTAATTCTCAGAACTATATAAAAAAAAAAAGCAAAGATGATTCTCAGATCAAGAAATTCAATGGAGTTGTTCAATCTCAATTCAAAAACCTAAAATAGACAGTAGAAGTTACAGAAGAAAAGAAAATGAAATCAGAAAGCTAAACTCAGATCCAATCCCCAAATCCCAAAATTCCCAAAGTCAAAGCAAAATGAAAAGTTAAAGTGAAAACTAAAAATGAGCTAGAGGTCCTTTTACAAATCAAATTAATTACTATTTATACACTTTCTATTTTGGTCTTCAAAGGTTGGAGTGGGCCTTTTAATTTTTGGATTTGAAGAAAGGTGGATCCGGTTGGCTTTGGTTCAAGTGGCATGGGTCATGGTGTATGTGGTTATCTCCCAGGGGAGCGTTCAGTTGGGTTTTGTGAACGCTACGTTCATTCTTGTGGCTCCCCTTGTGCCAATTGCTCTCTTACCTATAGCGTTCAATAAGTGAATGCTACGTTCACTCCTTCAACGCTAGCCCTTGTTGAGTCTTCCTTCCCAAGAGAGATGCGAAAACGTTGCCAAAAGGGAGCGCTATGCTCAAGTTTTTGAGCGCTACCCTTCCTTGTCTTGATGCGTGCTCAGCTCCCTTGGTGCTCCCTATTCGAGTGCTACGTTGCATCCTTTGAGCGCTCCTAGTTGTTTTGATGCTGTGCCTTGCTTCCCTTGATTGAGAGGCACGAAAAAGTTCACAAAAGTGAACGTAGCATTCACATCTTGGAATGCTACCCTTGGATTGCTTCGTGCGTGCCCCATGGTCACGAAAAAGTTGGAAAAGGGGAGCGTGGCGTTCAAACTTTCAAACGTTGTGCCTTGGCATGTCTTGGTGCGCCTTCCTCTTGGTGCGCTACGTTCAAAATCTTGAACGCTACCTTTGCTTCCTTGGTTGAGCGCAACGCTTTAATGTCATGGGCCACGCTTTCAAAAGCGTGGCCTAAGGTCCAAAGCGTGCTCTAACTTCAAAGTATTCCCCAAAATTCTTCTTTCCTCTGTTTGGGCTTAATTTGTGCTTTCTACTTCTTTTCCTTTATCTTTTCACCTATCATCAACCAAATAAATACACCAAAGCCTCACCAAAATCACAAGATCTTTGCATCATTCATAATAAACAATTAATTCTAGTATAAACCTTATGATTTTGTGTAAAATAAATGATGTTTGATTGATTCAAGATAATCATGAAAATCGACTCTAATTACTTACTTATTGTGCAAGAAAGTGCATAAAACCTAATGAAACTAATGAAAAATGCTTGTAAAACTAGCATAAGATGACTTGTCATCAATCACCACGCGTGCGTGTACATTGCGCGTACGCATCCTTGAGCTCATCCAATTCTTTGGCTTTCTCCTTCACTCCTTTGATCCATTCCAAGCCCTTTTCAACCTGAAGTCACTTAACGAACAAATCAAGGCATCTAGTGGAATCAAAGGTGAATCAAAATTAGCTAATTTAAGGTCTAAAGAGCATGTTTTCACACTTAAGTACAAATTAAGGGAGAATCACAAAACCATGCTATTTCATTGAATAAATGTGAGAAAAGGTTGATAAAATACTCTAAATTCAACACATGATAAACCCTAAAAACGGGGTTTGTCAACCTCCCCACACTTAAACCATAGCATGTCCTCATGCTATACCAAGAATGAAGTAAGGGTATGGCATTTATTCAATGCACTAAACTATATGCATCCTATCTAAATACAACTACCTATTATGAATGTAAATGCCTGGTCAAAACAAATCAATTTCAAAGAGAACATATGTAAGCAAAATTGCTAAAACAATGGGAATCAAATCAAACCAAACCAACAATTGTATTGAATTACCAAAAATGATTTACAAACTTGCATGAATAAGAATGGTTATGGTGAAAACATGTAATTGAGCAATCAAACCCTCACCGGATATGTATCCGCTCTAGTCACTCAAGTGTTTAGGGGTTGATTCACTCAATTCCCCCCTAATCATGCTTTCCAAGATTTGGTCTTCATCTAACAATCAACAATTATTCAATGCATTCATACAATTATCATGAGGTCTTTCTCAAAGGTTGTAATGGGGTTAGGGTTAAGGTAGGGTCATATATGGTTAAGTGGACTAGAGTTTGAATCTTTGATTAGCCTAGACCTTTCCACCTAACCTATATAATAGCCTATACAATTATGTTCTAACCTAACTACCCATTCTTCACTTTTTTCCACATACTCATGCATTTTATTTTTCATTTCACAACACTTACGCATTGATTCTTATTGAATCTTCACTTTGGGGCATTTTGTCCCCCCCCCTTTTTAATTTTTTATTTCTTTTCTTCTTTTCTTTCTTTCTTTTTCTATATTTTTTTTCTTTTATTTTCCATATTGTTTTCTTTTCTTTTTCTCTTTTTCTTTTGTTTTTCTCATTTTTCTCTCTTTCAAAACTATATACAAGAACATCAATGCATATGGTCTAACATTTTATTAATACATGAGAATGCACCCAATTTCCAAATATGAAAATACAAAGCACCCTTTTATCCCAACCAATGTTCCTAAATCTCCCCAAACTTGAATAATGAACACTCTCACTAGCCTAAGACAATCAAAGATCCAAACAAGGGACTTTTATTGTTTTTCGCTTTAGGCTTGTAATGTGCTAAAATAACGAACAATTGGGTTAAGCATAGGCTCAAAATTGGCTAATAATGGAAGATAAAAGGTAGGCTATTTGGTTAAGTGAGCTAACGAAACAATGGCCTCAATCATATAAATGCATGAATACAAGGAATAATGGACATATAGAATTAAATAAATCAAGGATCACAATCATAGAAAGAGAACAATTGCACACAAGAAGGAAAATAAGTGGTTATAAGATGTAACCACACCATTACGCTCAAATCTCAGATGCTTGTGTTCTTAGCTCAAAACATGCTTCACAAAATATATATGATTCGAGCAAGTTTTATGAAAATTTCCAATCAATTGGGATGGTGCCCTATAGATAAATTCTTTGGAAAATTTATTGTTTTAACTAAGCTTATCCTAAATGCAATGTTGTGATTTAGAAATTTTAAAATTTCCTTAGTTTATCCCTTCTTTTTCTAAATCAAACCAAATTTCTTATGTAAAAGGGTAAACCAAGCTCTAATAATTCACAATTTTCAAATCCCAACCAAAAACTAGAACAACTATATAAAGTAAATATAACTAAAAGTATGAAATATCTACCAACTAAGGTGCAAAATGCAACAACTAAAATAAAACTATCCAAAGTAACAAAGATATACAATAATCCAAAAAGTGCAGTAAAAATAAAGTGCAAAGTACTAAAAATAACATAAAACAAGTGATAAATGTCTGAACTCATCACCCAAAATGGCATCTCTACCAACGGCGACGACGGTGACCTCCCCACACTTAGAATGCAGCATCGTCCTCGATGCTACTGCTCGGGCTCATGTTGAGGGTCAACGGTCATATCTGGCTGCTGGGGCTGAGGCTGTGGCTCCTCTAGGGGGCGGCTGCGCCTCCGAGGTAGCCTGTGTTTGCGGTGGTGCCTCCTGCTAATCCTGCTCCGCCTCCTACTCCTCTTCCTCTGAGGAAGAAGTATCGGCAATCGGGGGCAACTCGACTCCCAATACGACAAACATCTGATCCACTCTATTGAGACGTCACATGATGCGGTGCTCACTGCGCTCCATGAAGCGGAACAGACGCTATACTAATAGATAGGTCGGATAGGGTGCTGGTGGTGGTATCAGTGTGATGAGGATGAAGCCAATTTGCATATATAGGATTAGGAACTCGGTAATTCGAAAAATGGAATTAGCGTTGTAAATATAGTCCTAACCCAACAAGTTGGCCACCGATCAAATTAGAGGTTCACAAAGTGTGTCACAATTCAAAACTAATTTAAAACCGAGAGTATTTGACTCCTGAGTCGTCTCCCAAGGAGCACTTTTTGAGCAATGAGTGTGCAAATCCGGTTGTAGTGATCAAGGCTTTGTCAATGAAGAAATGAAAATATAAAACAATAAAAGAACATGCAAAATTGTAATGATTGAACTAATGAAGAAATTAAAGAACCGACTATGTAATATAAACAAGTAAAGTATAAAAGAGATCAACATAGAAGTATATGAAAGATTAAAAGCATCAAAAAGAGTCTTGGCTTGGAGTGAGCTAAGGGTCCTTTCCTTGTTGGAACCACAACTATGACAATTATGATGGATTAATTTCACTTGATCAACCCTCACATCGGAAGGTAAGTTAAATGAGCATAAGTGTTCCCAATCCACAAATCCTAAGTTGCTTGCTAATTGGCTTAGCAACAATTTAGCGTTAGTGGGAACAAGAACAATTAACAATCCAAAAATTGAAACTAAATGTTGGACATTTCAACTCTAGAAATCTAATTTCTCACTTTACCCAAGCCAAGAACAAAAAATTTAGCTTAAAATCATGTTTGACATTTTGTCAAATACTTAGTGGTCAAAAACCTTAAACATGGGGAAAAAGAAAAAAGGCTTAAAACTAAAAGCAACAATTGATCTCAATCAACAAGAATAACACAATGAAGCATGAAATAAACATCAAACATCAAATTCATCAACAAGAAATTAAAATTGCAAGAGAGAAGCAAAATTGAGCTAAAACTTGAATTAGAAGAAAGAGTAATGACAGTGTAACTATGAAGAGTAATAACAAGAGAATACTTACAATGAAAGCTAGCAAAATCCAAGATCAAAAATGGAAATGGCACTTGAATGTAAAACCCTAATATAAACCATAATAGAGATGATAAAAAACTTAGAGAAAAACTAACTAAAGCTTTCTACCACTACTCCTAAAACTATACTAATAATATGCTATGTTGTCTCTCCTTTCCCCTCCAATATGATCTAGAAGACTTCAGAAATGGGCCTCTAAAGCCCCCAAATCATGAGTCACGTGCTATTTTAATGAAGTCATGTGCGGACACCTGTGCGAATGCACACAAGGCAATGCTTGAATGGACGCGCAACGTGCTCAAAACAATCCACATGCTCTGATTGGGTAGCTGTGCGTACGCACAGGCAGTCGTGCGCACGCACACTAGGCGATACTTGAATGGATGCGCGATGCCCTCGAAGCAATCCACGTGCTCTGATTGGGTAGCTGTGCATACGCACAGGCAGTCATGCGCACGCACACGTCTCTGAGCTCACTCCTTTGATTCTTCATGTTTCCTCCACTTTGCATGCTATTCTTCCATTTTCTCTAACCCATTCCTACATTATACACCTGAAATCACTCACTAACAACATCAAGACATTGAATGAAAGGCAAACATAATAAAATAGATTAAATTAAGCACAAAAGAGCACATTTCTATAATCAAGTGCAATTTGGAAGGAAAGTTCAAAAGCATGCTATTCAAGGGAATAAGTGCAAGTTTATATGATGAAAATCCATCTAATTCTAACCAAAAATCATGATCAAATATGGATTCATCAATTCTTCCGCACTTAAACACTAGCATGTCCTCATGTTAAACACATACAAAGGAGATATATGAAAGGGAAAATGACTTATGATATATACTACTTATATAAATACATGCAAATATCCTAAGACTAATCACCAAAATATACTATGATGAGAGTTGGTATAAATAAACCATGAAATTCCAATCCATCACAAGAAACTATAGGTCCAATGCAAAGAGTTCATGCATTACGATCAATGTCCAAAGAATTCAATTGAAGTTGTCAAAACTATCCAATCAAACAACTTGCAAGAAGATAGAATTGAGCGATCGAACCCCTCACCGGATGTGTGTCCACTCAATTCGCTCAGTGTTTATGTAACGACCCAACTTCCAATACGTCATGATCGTACCAAAAATAAGGCGTTACTGACCTGTTTTCCTTATTAACTATTTAATATTGAGCCTTTAGTTCGATATGATGTTTCAGTTTTAGTAGAAAATGCCAGAAAATTTTGTTTTTATTTATCAAATCATATATCAAGCATCACCAAATAATAATAATCATATAATTATTAATAAATATTATACAAACAAATTCAAGTGTAACTTAGATACAAATCCTATCCCTCTTTATAAAATAAAATCTTAAGCAACAAAGGCGAGGGAATTCTATGAAAGCAACTCAATTCAAAAACTTAACTCATAAATAAGGTCTAACAATCGCCCGCAGCTTCAAACTGAGTCTTCGAACCTGTATCACTGAAAGGGTGGAAGATTTTGGGGTGAGAACAAACCACACGTTCTCAGTAGGGAATGGGAATGCCGTAAAAGTAATGATTAATATGTAAACAATTAACATACTCAAGGGAACTATATTTTTATCAAACCTTTTTGAAAATACTTTTGGTTTTACTTTAGCTAATTAATTACCTCCTTCAAAATCTCTAAACTCAAACAAATTCTAAATATGAAACTAGTCACATTAACCATCTATCAGTCACATAATTAATTCTCAATTAAAACATCAATTCTTAACCAATTTAAGACATTCACAAACTAATAGTACATGCCAGAGATTCAGTTCAACATACAAACAAGTCACAGCAAGACAAACAGCACAATCACAGGGAAGTACAATGAGCAAACCCAATCAAATGCAAATGCGAAAACAAGGATGATGCATGTCTAGCCCTAGTGCAGGCCATGAGCTCATGTGTCGGTTGGCTGCCCGCAATCCCGACATTTATCCGGTCACGAGTACTCCCGATTTTCCGGATACGATTTTCCGTTCCTAAATAAATGCGCATACGATGATAGCCGCTCATTTGAGACAGCCTCTGCTTACTGCAGGAATATATATATATACTCTGCTCTGCTCTGGGGAAGCGGAAAATGGCTGTAGGTAACTTAGTTTCCCTACAGAGGTTCTGGGTTGCATTAAGCAACTAATATATATTAAATATAGCTCTGGGTTGCATCAAGCAACTAATATATATAGAAATATAGCTCTGGGTTGCATCAAGCAACTAATATATATAAATATCTCTTTATTATATTACTCTTCTCTTTATATCTCTTTACTCTGTTCTGGTTTCTCTTTTCTCTGTATCTCTTTACTCTGTTTTAATTACTCTGTTCTCTGTATCTCTTTTCTCTGTATCTCTTTTCTCTTTTCTGATTACTCTTTTCATCTGTATCTATATTACTCTTTTTCTCTTTATCTCTTTACTTTACTCTGGTTACTCTGTTTTCTATGTTTCTCTACTCTGCTCTGATTTCTCTGCTTAACGTATGTATTTAAAGCTTATGTAAATTTCGGTATGAATAGTTAGCCTGTCCCAAGTATAGGTTCATTAAGTCTATACTGAAACAGTTTAACTTTTCATATTATACCTAACCCTAGTCGCAACTCAAGTACTAACTAAGTTGCCCTAGTTCGTTCACTAGTCTCTGTGTGTTTTTCTGTCGTTAAAATTTTACAGACTTTTTCTTTGGTTTCTATCTTTTCTTTAACTTTTTATCTTTTATTTATCTTTGCCTCACTAACATGTTATTACCACTCCCTAAGTGTTTTATGAAGGTAATTATGAGATTCTGCACTTAAAAAGTTGTCTTTATAAAGCTTTTACAGAAAACTGCCTTTTTTGCAGCAGATCATCACATAATCATTCTCATTATCATCATTCATTATCATTCTCATTATTCATTATCACTTTCGCATTCTTATGCATTACATCTTTCTTTCTTTGTTCAATTATACTATACAAATTCCATCATACTATACAAACTTTACATCTTTCACTTCTACAACATCTTAGCTCAAACCATTTCTCTTTATCATTCAGATTTAAATCTTATAAATTTACCAAACTCCTGAAAAGTAATCCTTTATTTCAAGCTTAAAACATAATTCTTTTCATATTGAATCAATCTCAAGATATAGCTTCTTTCTTAAATAATTCAAGTTCGAAACATAATTCCTTTCCTTGGTAAATTGAACTCAAAATATTTTCATTCCTTTCTAAACTAAATAAAGCTCAAGTGATATAATTTTCCAAATTCAAAGCTTCTAAAATAACTTTTCAAATGAAACCTCAGATTTTTATAAAATTTCGACAACACTTCCCCTAAAACTCGGACCTACCCACCCTTACGGGTTCCCTCTTTCTCCACAAATCACCAGTCCTTTTCCCAACAATTTTCAAACAGATAATTCTCAATCAATCAGACATTCACAGTTCATAATATTTAACAAATCAATCATACTCCACAATTCTAACTAATCCATCAATCCAACTCCAATCTCATCAATTCATATTTACTTTTCACATATCATGGAATCCTTTCAAAATTAAACTTAATCAACTAGTAATCCCAAAAATCAGCCTTTCATAATTCTAATTATTTTAATGTCATTTACTCTTTAGCACAGTTACTATTTAGTTTTAAAAGTCAAATTTGAAGAGAATGATTTAGTAATCAAACTTCAATCTTTTAACTGTTCTCAAACTTAATTCTAATTAATTATAAATCAACTTTAGCAACCATCAAAGCCAATTCCAATCAGTCGTTGTTAGTATCACAGCCGTTCCGTTACATCAGATAACTAAAAAAACAACAACAAGCACTTATTCTTAATAATCTAAATGCAGCCACAACTTAGCCGGAATTAATCTTACCAATTAATCAATCACTCACAGTAACAGAACCAGTCACAATCACAGCCTTAATCTAAACTCCATTCATCAATTATCAAAACGTCAGATTTTTAATAATTAGCTCAACATTTTTCAGCTTAGTAAGTAACATTAAATAAATCATTCACAACCCCATTTCAGCTAATTTCAACCCGTCACAAGTCCATTTCATAGCCATTCCAATATACCAAAATTCCAATTCAATATCAAACAATTCAAAATAACTCACTCAAAATCAAAATCTCAGCCAACTTATCACAAAAAAAATCAGTAATTCAAAATACAATTCACAACCAGATTTCAACCAATTCAGCAATATCACATAAGATCATAATTTCCAACAAATCCACTACCGTTACATTACATCAAATAACCAGCACATCATTCAATTCAATATAAATCCGTCAAAGATCAGAATTTCAGTCAGTTTGCAACCATCAAGCAAACCAGCTTATGGCAACCAACTCAACATAATCAAATAACAGGATTCTCAATAAGTCCAAACAATTAGAAAATCGGTAATAGTTATAGCCTCAAATCAAAATCAATATCACCAGTTTAATCACCGTTCACAACCACATTTAATTCGAATCATAACTCAGAAAAATCACAATAGCTAACCATTCTCAAACACATTTCAAGTCATTCTTGTCAATTAAGAAATTCTTAACTATTATTAACCATTTGCACTTATCCAATAACTTTGTAGGCATTCTAAATTAAAAACATTAAATCTCCTACCTCAGTTAGTCGAAACTCGCAAAAATCACTAAACGCAGCTGCTCCATTAGCAGTTTTCTGCACTTATTTCCATGGCAGCAACAATGACAAGGTTAAACGCCTCCTCTCCTCTCTGATAACAATTAGAAAGTAATAGCAGAACGAAGAAGCAGCAGTACAAACGACTGCAGCAGCAAGCTTGGATGGTGGCAGGGCAACTTCCTCCTTCATCACGTGGCAGTGACGGTGGCAGAACAGCAACCCAACAGCAGCGGCTCCTCCCGTGCGTCCTCTTCCTCCATCCCTCAACGATGGCGATGCGTCTCCATGGAACGGCAGCGAGGACGGAGCACGAACGGCGACGGTGATGGGAGGTACAGCGACGCCTTCTTCCTTCCGCTCTGGGCTCAGGCTCGTCTTCCTCCCCTCGTTCCTTCCGCGATGGTGTGGCTTTCCTCCGCGGCGAGCTCACAGCAGACGCGACGCCACTCTCCTCTGTTTCTCTCTTCCATCTCGGCGTGGGTGGGTGGCACGACGGCAACGCTCCTTGCGGCTCCACAAAAGGCGACGATAACTCTGATGGTGACGGCGGTGGCTCCTCATCGTGGTCGCTCTCCTTTCGGCGATGTCAGCGGCGGGACGGGCTCGACGTGCACGGCGCAACGATGGGATGGACGGCGGCGGTACCCAACCGGTGGCGCTACGCCCTTCTCCTTCTCTTCGTCCTCTCCATCTCTGCGTTTCTTTCTCTGTTTTGTGTATGTATTGTGTTTAGGAAGAAAAGGGGGTGGAGGATGTGTTCAGAGGCTGAGGAAAGAGGAAACATTAGGGTTAGGGTTTCTGGGATTCGGGAATTAGGGTTTCTTATTCAATTTGGGAATTAGGGTTAGAAATTAGGGATTTTATAAAGTAATATGGATAGATATGAATATATATTTTGATAAAATTGAATAGTAGAGTAATTTTAAAATCAAACATACTCTATTAAAAATATTTAGGAACATTATTTATCATCATATTGCTAAGTTCAATCAATTATTTCTATTTTAAAATATAAAATGAACATATTAATCACATTTTTATAAAATACAGTTTTTAAACTCAATATTAATTATTCAAATTAAATGATATAACTTTTCTTTATTTTCTATCTCCGAAACTTTAATTTCAATTTATAAAATAACTAATTATAATAAAAATTGTACACAAATATTAATTGACTTAAACTTAAAGTATTTATAAATATCAATCTAATCATTTCTAATAAAATAATTTCTAGGAGTTCAAATTAATAACATAATTCATTCAAAATAGAATTTATTTAAATTAAATTATACAATTCTTCTTATTTTTCAATTATCAAAATTAAAATTTCAATTATACCAAAGATCCAATAAAGATTATATAAAAATTCTAATTAGTTTAAACTCTAATTATCATGAAACTCTATTTAATTACCTCTAGCTAAATAATTTTCTTAAAACATAATTGTCAACAAATATAATAAATTACAAATAACTAATCATTTGATTTTCAAACACTAGGGTTGTTACATTCTACCCACCTTAGAAAAATTTTCCCCCTCGAAAATTGCTAGAATAAAATAAATTTAAATCAAAGAAAATATAATATATGAACAGAAACATAGGCATTGTCAAGGATGAATATTCAAAAAGTCAGATTCATAGGCAAGCATAGGTATACAAGAATGACAAGGTATGGTTGGGAAACAATCAAATCACATTCTAAGGAGAAAATTCAAACTAGAGAATTCCAATGAAAGCAATGAAGAAAAGGATGGCACGAGTTCATATGGCACGAATAAAGATTCTACATCGAATCGAAGCTAATTTCACAACCTCTAACGCTCCCAAACCCCGTGAATCGTATTACCTATTCTTCTATTTCGTCTATGATAACCCATTAGTGTTCCCATATACATAAATCATTAGTATTAAGTTGGCCAGACCTAATACCATGAAGCATGCAATGGTAAACCAACAGTGTTAATCATCAGACAGTCATGCAAATAAAACACAAACTCTTGTTATCAGAATAAGTCACAAAGCATGACAGACACTCAGAGTATGCAATGAAGCATAGTCAGTCCATGATGAATGACAAACCAACAAACGACATGAAAGACAAACCAACAAACAACTTAAATGAACAAGCATGTTGAAAGATCAAGCCAACAAACAACTTGAATGAACAAGCATGTTGAAAGATCAACCAACATTCAACGTTGAGGAATGAAGAGTTGAAAGCAACACAACAACAACAAGAAACTCAAGTCCACAACATTTGAAGACAAGTATAGTGTCTTAGGACTTAGGTAACTTCTTGTTAAGAACCAATTGCTAAATCTCTCAACACACACTCACAAAATGTTTTGATGCACATCTTGCAATTCGATGCTAGCCAAATGGTTTAAAAACTTGTTTTCAAAGGTACAAAAGCATAGGAATTGACTCCAACAAGTTTGAGATCAATCCTAAGTATTTTGAAGTGATTTTAAGCCATTCTTTAAGGTTTGTATCGATGCACACTCATCTTGCATCGATGCAAAGCATGCAACGACTTGTTGCATCGATGCAAAGATGTTTGCATCGATGCAACCTAGCTGAAAATTCAAATTTCAGCTTCAAAGACACATTTGCATCGATGCAAAGTGTTATGCATCGATGCAAATGATTCAAAAACATAAAAAACGGCTAGTTTTGACAAAAAGGCTCCATCCCATTAACTCCCCAACGTTTCTAAGGTTTGGGGAGTCTATAAATAGATGGATTGAAGCCTTATTTCATACACGTGAGTATTTGCAAACTATCTTGTTCATATTCTTTCATTCTACACATTTTTAAGGTGTTATAATACACAATTTGAGAGAGCAATATCAATTGGTTCAATAGTGCTAAACTTGTAATCATACACTCTTCTAGAGAGTACTCATTTCATCTCAACAATTCTTTGAGAATTGTTTTCTTGTAACACTTTGTAAATTGGAGTGTGATCTCCAAGGTTGAGTCAAGAGTTATAAACACTATAGTCGGTGAGGATACCAAAGAAGTATACTAAGTACTCAAGGCAAATCTTAGAGAAGGTATCTCTAAGTGGAGTGGGTTAGTCTACGAGTGGTGATCATATACCGTGAGGTGTTAGAAACTAAGGACTCGGATTGTAAAAGGTTTTGCGCGAGCACCTTGAAGCTTGGCAATAGTGGAACTTCTCAATAGCGATTGAGAAAGAAAGTGGACGTAGGACAAGGATTGTGCCGAACCACTCTAAATAGCGTTTGCATCTCTCCAAACTCATCTCTTCAATATTACTGTCTTTTACCTTTTGAGCAAATAAATTGTGATCGAAAAGTAGCTTCGTAAGTACTTAAGGAATAGCTTAAGTCCGATTGGTGAAAAGCTTGATCAATTTATTTGAGTTGGTGTCTATTGAAAAGTAAAAGCTCCTTATAAATGCTTAGCAATTGAGTTAAGCTCTTGGAAAAATACTAGTACAATAACACTTTTGTTTATTGTCTTTAACTTTCGCAAAAAGATTCATTGTTGCTGCAATACTCAATTCACCCCCCCTCTTGAGTAATTGTGCATAGGTTCTACAAGTGGTATCAGAGCTTAACCCTTTGAAAGACTTAACCGTTTAAGGGAAAAGATCATGGCAAGCACAAGCTTTAACAACAACAACACTAGTGAAGGTAACTCAACCGCTAGACCTCCTCTTTTTAGCGGAACAAATTACTCTTATTGGAAAAATAAGATGAGAATTTGGATCCGTTCTCAAGATGTGAGAATTTGGAAAGTGATTGAGAATGGAAATCACATTCCAACAAAGACAACAAGCGCTAAAGAAGGAGAAGTCTCCGTCTCAAAGCAAGTACCGAAAGGAGAAGATGAATATAGTGACGATGATTGGAAGAAAGTGGCAATGAATGATAAAGCCATCAAATTCATTCATTGTGCACTTAACGAGCATGATTATATGAAGATCTCTACATGTGAAACTGCTAAAGAGATTTGGGATAAACTCCAAATCACTTACGAAGGAACCGACCACGTTAAAGAATCAAAGGTATTTATGTTGGTTCATGAATGGGAAAATTTTAAAATGAAAGATGAAGAGAGCATTGAAGAAGCTCTTGAAAGACTCTCCAAGATCTTCAACAACCTAAGCATGCTTGGCACAAAATACAATGATAAACAAATTGTGACCAAGGTGCTTACAAGCCTTACACCAAAATGGAACTCCAAAGTGAACGCCATTGTGGAAGGAAGGCTCTATGATCAACTTACATTTGATCAACTACGAGGTAATCTTCTCACCTATGAGATGACTATGCTAAATAGACAAAAAGGTGAAGAAAGCAAGAAGAAAAGTCTCGCCCTTAAAACAACATCACTACAAGAAGAGAGTGATGACAATGAAGAAGAAGGAGATGAAGAATTTGCACTCTTATTAAAAAGATTCAATAAGTTTGCAATGAAGAAAAACTTCAAGAGCAAAACAAAGGTACCAAAATGCTATGAGTGTGGAGAAGTTGGACACATTAAACCCAATTGTCCAAAACTTCAAAAGGAGGACAAAAACAAGAAATTTAAGAAGAAGGAGAAAGCATACATATCATGGGAGAACGAGGATGAATCCGACTCCGATGACGACGAGGTTGCAAATCTTTGCTTAATGGCAAGCGAAGAAAAGGTACGTGTTGCAGCTAAGGATACAAATTGGTATGTTGATAGTGGATGCTCCAAACACATGACTGGCGATGAATCAAAGTTCACCGCAATAGAGCCTACAAACGGAGGAAACGTGATCTATGGAGACAACAACACCGGCAAAGTAATCGGCGTTGGAAAAGTTGGTAAAAATTCTTCTACCTCCATAGATAATGTTATACTTGTCAAAGGTCTCAAACATAATCTCATTAGTGTTAGCCAACTTTGTGACAAAGGAAACTTAGTCACCTTTGATTCAAAATGTTGTTTGATAAAAAGACAAGACACTAATGAAATTGTGCTAATTGGACACCGTGTTGACAATGTATACATGATTAATCTAGATGAAGTTTTCTCAAATGATGTGAAATGCCTTGTTAGTAAAAATGATGAAACTTGGTTATGGCATCGTAGAGTAGCTCATGCTAACATGGACCATCTTAGCAAGTTGGTCTCTAAAGAGTTAGTAATTGGCTTACCAAAGCTACGTTTTGAAAAAGACGTCCTTTGCGACGCATGTCAAAAGGGAAAACAAGTAAAGGCCTCTTTTAAATCCAAAAACATTGTTTCAACAACAAGGCCATTACAACTTTTGCACATGGATTTATTTGGTCCTTCCAGGACTATGAGCTTTGGTGGCAATTACTATGCTTTAGTTATTGTTGATGATTACTCTCGATTTACATGGACCTTGTTCCTAGCAAACAAGAGTGATGCATTTCGAGCATTCAAAAGATTAGCCAAAGTTATTCAAAATGAAAAGAATTTGCATATATCATCTATTAGAAGTGATCATGGTGGAGAATTTGAAAACAATCTTTTTGAAACTTTTTGTGAAGAAAATGGCATTGAGCATAATTTTTCCTCTCCTAGAACACCACAACAAAATGGTGTGGTTGAAAGGGAAAATCGTCATTTAGAAGAAATGGCGAGAACTATGCTCAATGAGGCTAATATTCCTAAGTACTTTTGGGCGGATGCGGTTAGTACCGCGTGTTATGTTATGAATAGGATTATCATTCGACCTATTCTTAAGAAAACACCGTACGAATTGTACAAAGGAAGAAAGCCAAATATTTCCCACCTTCACGTCTCTGGCTGTAAATGCTTTATTCTAAATAATGGAAAAGATAACTTAGGCAAATTTGATGCTAAGGCTGATGAAGGAATCTTCTTAGGCTACTCTTTAACTAGCAAAGCTTTTAGAGTATATAATAAACGCATCATGACTATGGAAGAAAGTATTCATGTCGCTTTTGATGAAACTAACCGTTGTTGTGCTAGAAAAGATTTTGATGAAAATGTAGAAAACTTTGATTCACTAAATTTGAATGGTGAAGACAAAGAAAAAGATTTAAATGAAGCCTCTACAAACTCAACAAAGGATAGTGTTCAAGTTGAAGAAATTGAACCATCACAAGCACAAATAAATGCACTTCCAAAGGACTGGCGTACTTCAAAGGATCATCCTCTAGACAACGTCATTGGTGATGTTTCGAAAGGGGTAACAACTCGATCCACTTTTAGAAATTTATTTGCATATAGTGCTTTTGTTTCTCAAATTGAACCATCTACCATTGAGTCCGCAATTGATGATGAACATTGGGCTATGGCAATGCAAGAGGAGCTTAACCAATTCAAACGAAATGATGTTTGGGAATTGGTGCCTAAACCAAGTAATCAAACAATTGTAGGAACAAAATGGGTTTTTAGAAATAAACTCGATGAAAATGGTACAATTGTTAGAAACAAAGCTAGACTGGTAGCTAAAGGTTATAATCAAGAGGAAGGCATTGATTATGACGAAACTTATGCTCCCGTAGCTAGATTAGAAGCTATTAGGATGTTACTTGCTTTTGCATCCTCTTATAACTTCAAACTTTATCAAATGGATGTTAAGAGTGCCTTTCTTAATGGTTTCATTCAAGAAGAAGTATATGTTGAACAACCTCCCGGTTTTGAGGATTATGAAAATCCTAATCATGTTTTTAAACTCAAGAAAGATCTTTATGGTCTTAAACAAGCTCCAAGAGCTTGGTATGAACATTTGAGCAAGTTTTTAATTGAAAAGGGTTTTAGAAGAGGGAAGGTTGATACAACTTTATTTATCATGATTGAAAACAAAAATATCCTTTTGGTACAAGTTTACGTCGATGACATAATATTTGGTTCAACTAACGAATCACTTTGCAAGTTTTTCTCAAACCTCATGCAAAGTGAATTTGAAATGTCCATGATGGGCGAACTCAACTTCTTCCTTGGTCTTCAAATCAAACAAGGAAAAGAAGGAACTTTCGTTAGCCAAACCAAATATTGCAAGGAATTGCTCAAAAGATTTGGAATGGACAATGCTAAGGCAATGGACACACCAATGAGCACTACTTGCTACCTTGACAAAGATGAACAAGGTAAAAACATAGATGTAAAGAAGTATAGAGGCATGATAGGATCATTACTTTATCTAACGGCAAGTAGGCCAGATATCATGTTTAGTGTATGCATGTGTGCGAGATACCAAGCTAATCCTAAGGAATCTCACTTAAGTGCGGTGAAAAGGATTATGAAGTATCTCATAGGAACATTAAATATTGGATTGTGGTATCTGAAAGGATCCACTTGTGATTTGATTGGTTATTCCGATTCCGATTTTGCCGGTTGCAAATTGGATAGGAAAAGCACTAGCGGCACTTGTCACTTGCTAGGAAACTCTCTTGTTTCATGGCATAGTAAGAAACAAGTAAGTGTAGCCTTATCTACCGCCGAAGCCGAGTATGTAGCCGCCGGTAGTTGTTGCGCCCAAATTTTATGGATGAAACAACAACTTGTGGACTATGGACTCATGCTTGATCACATTCCTATCAAATGTGATAATACTAGTGCAATAAATTTAACCAAGAATCCGGTTCAACATTCAAGAACCAAGCATATTGAGATTATACATCACTTCATAAGAGACCATGTTGAAAAGGGTAATGCGGTTATTGAATTTGTCGAAACTAGTAAACAACTAGCGGACATCTTCACTAAACCTTTATGTAAAGAAAGTTTTTTTAACATCCGAAATGAACTTGGTATCTTGGATTCTAATCTAATATGATTTGTTTGAATTCATTGTATTTATATTGCTATTTTTGTATCTCTTACTAACTTAAGCATTGGAGATATCCAATTAGCCATTGTTTTGTAGGTTTATGAGTTGATGAATGTGATTAATCTTGAGGTAGATTGAAGAATTTGAAGATTATAAACAATGGAGGATCAACAAATTGAAGTTTATAATAGTTTAAGTGAGTATATACATGATGGAACTCAAAGGATTGAAGAAAGAACCACCCTCCTTGGTTGATGTAATGAGAGAATTACAATCCATCAACCAAAACATCCAAAGGATTGAAGTAGAGTATGGTAGGCAACTTGAAGCACTTAATCGTCGTGTGTCTCGTGTCGATCATCGCACGGGTCGCTTGGATCGTCGTATTGATGACTTATATGAGCATTTCGGCATCCACCTACCGTATGAAGAGGATACTGATGATGATGAAGACCAAGATTGATTGTCTCCTCTTCATCAAGTCACTTTTTATTGCTTTATGTTTATTTGATTATATGAACTGTTAAACTAACTCCTAGTAAGCTAAGGATTTCTATTATGGTTTAAATACTTTGATATTTCCTTCATAATTTTGTTTAACGATTAATGCTTGTGTGCTTATTTGGTGAATAACTCAAAATAGGCTTGGTACCCCTATTTTAAGTTAATGTGCATGCTTTAATATATTTTACTTCTTTAGGGGGAATTATGCATGCTTGTTATATATATAAAAAGAGGAAATAAAATTCTTTTTGAAAGGGGGAATATCTCATCCTTGAAATTAATAGAGAAATTGAACTTAAAAAATTCATTGTTTTATTCATGCTTCTATGACACATTTCAAACTCCTTTCTTTTTGATAATGTCAAAAGGGGGAAGAGAAGTTTGAGGATATTTGAAATTTTGAACTCTTGAAAAAGAAGAAGTTTGAGGATTTGAAAAGAAGAAATAAGTTTGTGAAACAATGATTTCAAAAAGACTTCCGCTAAGCAAAAACTTTGATATCTAAATCGTTTTCTTTGATAAACGCCCTTTAAGGGAACAAATGCACATATTTAGGTGGAACTCCTGCAAAATTTTTTGTGAAGTCTTCTCCAAAGCTTTCTATAAAACAAAGTGCATTATTGTTGCTTTCAAAATCATTTATAAATGCATATCCTCAAAATTGGTTTGTCATTATCAAAAAGGGGGAAATTGTAAATCATTTTGCTTGTATGCGAAGTTTGTATTCGTAGGTTTTGATGAATGACAAACCAACAAACGACATGAAAGACAAACCAACAAACAACTTGAATGAACAAGCATGTTGAAAGATCAACCAACATTCAACGTTGAGGAATGAAGAGTTGAAAGCAACACAACAACAACAAGAAACTCAAGTCCACAACATTTGAAGACAAGTATAGTGTCTTAGGACTTAGGTAACTTCTTGTTAAGAACCAATTGCTAAATCTCTCAACACACACTCACAAAATGTTTTGATGCACATCTTGCAATTCGATGCTAGCCAAATGGTTTAAAAACTTGTTTTCAAAGGTACAAAAGCATAGGAATTGACTCCAACAAGTTTGAGATCAATCCTAAGTATTTTGAAGTGATTTTAAGCCATTCTTTAAGGTTTGCATCGATGCACACTCATCTTGCATCGATGCAAAGCATGCAACGACTTGTTGCATCGATGCAAAGATGTTTGCATCGATGCAACCTAGCTGAAAATTCAAATTTCAGCTTCAAAGACACATTTGCATCGATGCAAAGTGTTATGCATCGATGCAAATGATTCAAAAACATAAAAAACGGCTAGTTTTGACAAAAAGGCTCCATCCCATTAACTCCCCAACGTTTCTAAGGTTTGGGGAGTCTATAAATAGATGGATTGAAGCCTTATTTCATACACGTGAGTATTTGCAAACTATCTTGTTCATATTCTTTCATTCTACACATTTTTAAGGTGTTATAATACACAATTTGAGAGAGCAATATCAATTGGTTCAATAGTGCTAAACTTGTAATCATACACTCTTCTAGAGAGTACTCATTTCATCTCAACAATTCTTTGAGAATTGTTTTCTTGTAACACTTTGTAAATTGGAGTGTGATCTCCAAGGTTAAGTCAAGAGTTATAAACACTATAGTCGGTGAGGATACCAAAGAAGTATACTAAGTACTCAAGGCAAATCTTAGAGAAGGTATCTCTAAGTGGAGTGGGTTAGTCTACGAGTGGTGATCATATACCGTGAGGTGTTAGAAACTAAGGACTCGGATTGTAAAAGGTTTTGCGCGAGCACCTTGAAGCTTGGCAATAGTGGAACTTCTCAATAGCGATTGAGAAAGAAAGTGGACGTAGGACAAGGATTGTGCCGAACCACTCTAAATAGCGTTTGCATCTCTCCAAACTCATCTCTTCAATATTACTGTCTTTTACCTTTTGAGCAAATAAATTGTGATCGAAAAGTAGCTTCGTAAGTACTTAAGGAATAGCTTAAGTCCGATTGGTGAAAAGCTTGATCAATTTATTTGAGTTGGTGTCTATTGGAAAGTAAAAGCTCCTTATAAATGCTTAGCAATTGAGTTAAGCTCTTGGAAAAATACTAGTACAATAACACTTTTGTTTATTGTCTTTAACTTTCGCAAAAAGATTCATTGTTGTTGCAATACTCAATTCACCCCCCCTCTTGAGTAATTGTGCATAGGTTCTACACGATCTGCTCTGATACCATTTGTAACGACCCAACTTCCAATATGTCATGATCGTACAAAAAGTAAGGCGTTACTGACCTGTTTTCCTTATTAACTATTTAATGTTGAGCCTTTAGTTCGATATCGTGTTTCAGTTTTAGTAGAAAATGCCAGAAAATTTTGTTTTTATTTATCAAATCATATATCTAGCATCACCAAATAATAATAATCATATAATTATTAGTAAATATTATACAAACGAATTCAAGTGTAACTTAGATACAACTTCTATCCCTCTTTATAAAATAAAATCTTAAGCAACAAAGGCGAGGGAATTCTATGAAAGCAACTCAATTCAAAAACTTAACTCATAAATAAGGTCTAACAATCGCCCGCAGCTTCAAACTGAGTCTTCGAACCTGTATCACTGAAAGGGTGGAAGATTTTGGGGTGAGAACAAACCACACGTTCTCAGTAGGGAATGGGAAGGCCGTAAAAGTAATGATTAATATGCAAATAATTAACATACTCAAGAAAACTATATTTTTATCAAACCTTTTTGAAAATACTCTTGGTTTTACTTTAGCTAATTAATTACCTCCTTCAAAATCTCTAAACTCAAACAAATTCTAAATATGAAACTAGTCACATTAACAATCTATCAGTCACATAATTAATTCTCAATTAAAACATCAATTCTTAACCAATTTAATACATTCACAAACTAATAGTATAAGCCAGAGATTCAGTTCAACATACAAACAAGTCACAGCAAGACAAACAGCACAATCACAGGGAAGTACAATAAGCAAACCCAATCAAATGCAAATGCGCAAACAAGGATGATGCATGTCTAGCCCCAGTGCAGGCCATGAGCTCATGTGTCGGTTGGCTGTCTGCAATCCCGACATTTATCCGGTCACGAGTAATCCTGATTTCCCGGATATGATTTTCCGTTCCAAAATAAATGCGCATATGATGATAGTCGCTCATTTGAGACAGCCTCTGCTTACTGCAGGAAAATATATATATACTCTGCTCTACTCTGGGGAAGCGGAAAATGGCTGTAGGTAACTTAGTTTCCCTACAGAGGCTCTGGGTTGCATTAAGCAACTAATATATATTAAATATAGCTATGGGTTGCATCAAGCAACTAATATATATAAATATCTCTTTATTATATTACTCTTCTCTTTATATCTCTTTACTCTGTTCTGGTTTCTCTTTTCTCTGTAACTCTTTACTCTGTTTTAATTACTCTGTTCTCTGTATTTCTTTTCTCTGTATCTCTTTTCTCTTCTCTGATTACTCTTTTTATCTGTATCTATATTACTCTTTTTCTCTTTATCTATTTACTTTACTCTGGTTACTCTATTTTCTGTGTTTCTCTATTCTGCTCTGATTTCTCTGCTTAACGTATGTATTTAAAGCTTATGTAAATTTCGGTATGAATAGTTAGCCTGTCCCAAGTATAGGTTCATTAAGTCTATACTGAAACAGTTTAACTTTTCATATTATACCTAACCCTAGTCGCAACTCAAGTACTAACTAAGTTGCCCTAGTTCGTTCACTAGTCTCTGTGTGTTTTTCTGTTGTTCAAATTTTACAGACTTTTTCGTTGGTTTTTATATTTTCTTTAACTTTTTATCTTTTATTTATCTTTGCCTCACTAAAATGTTATTACCACTCCCTAAGTGTTTTATGAAGGTAATTATGAGATTCTGCACTTAAAGTTGTCTTATAAAGCTTTTACAGAAAACTGCCTTTTTCGCAACAGATCATCACATAATCATTCTCATTATCATCATTCATTATCATTCTCATTATTCATTATCACTTTCACATTCTTATGCAATACCTCTTTCTTTCTCTGTTCAATTATACTATACATATTCCATCATATAATACAAACTTTACATCTTTTAATTCTACAACATCTTAAGTCAAACCATTTCTCTTTATCATTCAGATTCAAATCTTATAAATTCACCAAACTCCTGAAAAGTAATCCTTTATTTCAAGCTTAAAACATAATTCTTTTCATATTGAATCAATCTCAAGATATAGCTTCTTTCTTAAATAATTCAAGTTCGAAACATAATTCCTTTCCTCGGTAAATTGAACTCAAAATATTTTAATTCCTTTCTAAACTAAATAAAGCTCAAGTGATATAATTTTCCAAATTCAAAGCTTCTAAAATAACTTTTCAAATGAAACCTCAGATTTTTATAAAATTTCGACAGCACTTCCCCTAAAACTCGGACCTAGCCACTCTTACAGGTTCCCTCTTTCTCCACAAATCACCAGTCCTTTTCCCAACAATTTTCAAACACATAATTCTCAATCAATCAGACATTCACAATTCATAATATTTAACAAATCAATCATACTCCACAATTTCAACTAATCCATCAATCCAACTCCAATCTCATCAATTCATATTTACTTTTCACATATCATGGAATCCTTTCAAAATTAAACTCAATCAACTAGTAATCCCAAAAATCAGCCTTTCATAATTCTAATTATTTTAATGTCATTTACTCTTTAGCACAGTTACTATTTAGTTTTAAAAGTCAAATTTGAAGAGAATGATTTAGTAATCAAACTTCAATCTTTTAACTGTTCTCAAACTTAATTCTAATTAATTATAAATCAACTTTAGCAACCATCAAAGCCAATTCCAATCAGTCGTTGTCAGTATCATAGCCGTTCCGTTACATCAGATAACTAAAAAAACAACAACAAGCACTTATTCTTAATAATCAGAATACAGCCATAACTTAGCCAGAATTAATCTTACCAATTAATCAATCACTCACAGTAACAGAACCAGTCACAATCACAGCCTTAATCTAAACTCCATTCATCAATTATCCAAAACGTCAGATTTTTAATAATTAGCTCAACATTTTTCAGCTTAATAAGTAACATTAAATAAATCATTCACAACCCCATTTCAACTAATTTCAACCCGTCACAAGTCCATTTCATAGCCATTCTAATATACCAAAATTCCAATTCAATATCAAACAATTCAAAAATAACTCACTCAAGATCAAAATCTCAGCCAACTTATCACAAAAATATCAGTAATTCAAAATACAATTCACAACCAGATTTCAACCAATAATTCAGCAATATCACATAAGATCAGAATTTCCAACAAATCCACTACCGTTACACTACATCAAATAACCAGCACATCATTCAATTCAATATAAATCCGTCAAAGATCAGAATTTCAGTCAGTTTGCAACCATCAAGCAAACCAACTTATGGCAACCAGCTCAACATAATCAAATAACAGGATTCTTAATAATTCCAAACAATTAGAAAATCGGTAATAGTTACAGCCTCAAATCAAAATCAATATCACGAGTTTAATCACCGTTCACAACCACATTTAATTCGAATCATAACTCAGAAAAATCACAATAGCTAACCATTCTCAAACACATTTCAAGTCATTCTTGTCAATTAAGAAATTCTTAACTATTATTAACCATTTCCACTTATCCAATAACTTTGTAGGCATTCTAAATTAAAAACATTAAATCTCCTACCTCAGTTAGTCGAAACTCGCAAAAATCACTAAACGCAGCTGCTCCATTAGCAGTTTCCAGCACTTATTTCCATGGCAGCAACAATGACAAGGTTAAACGCCTCCTCTCCTCTCTGATAATAATTAGAAAGTAATAGCAGAACGAAGAAGCAGCAGTACAAACGACTGCAGCAGCAAGATTAGATGGTGGCAGGGCAACTTCCTCCTTCATCATGTGGCAGCGACGGTGGCAGAAGAGCAACCCAACAGCAGCGGCTCCTCCCGTGCGTCCTCTTCCTCTATCCCTCAGCGATGGCGACGCGTCTCCATGGAACGGCAGCGACGACGGAGCACGAATGGCGACGGCGATGGGAGGTACAGCGACACCTTCTTCCTTCCGCTCTGGGCTCGGGCTCGTCCTCCTCCCCTCGTTCCTTCTGCGATGGTGTGGCTTTCCTCCGCGGCGAGCTCACAGCAGACGCGACGCCACTCTCCTCTGTTTCTCTCTTTCATCTCGGCGTGGGTGGGTGGCACGACGGTGACGCTCCTTGCGACTCCACAAACGGCTACGATAATTCTGATGGTGACGGCGGTGGCTCCTCATCGTGGTCGCTCTCCTTTCGGCGATGTCAGTGGCGGAACGGGCTCGACGTGCACGGCGCAACGATGGGATGGACGGCGGCGGTACCCAGCCGGCGGCGCCAGGCCCTTCTCCTTCTTTTCTTCCTCTCCATCTCTGCGTTTCTTTCTCTGTTTTGTGTATGTATTGTGTTTAGGAAGAAAAAGGGGTGGAGGCTGCGTTCAGAAGCTGAGGAAAGGGGAAATATTAGGGTTAGGGTTTCTGGGATTTGGGAATTAGGGTTTCTGATTCAATTTGGGAGTTAGGGTTAGAAATTAGGGATTTTATAAAGTAATATGGATATATATGAATAGATATTTTGATAAAATTGAATAGTAGAGTAATTTAAAAATCAAACATACTCTATTAAAAATATTTAGGAACATTATTTATCATCATATTGCTAAGTTCAATCAATTATTTCTATTTTAAAATATAAAATGAACATATTAATCACATTTTTATAAAATACAGTTTTTAAACTCAATATTAATTATTCAAATTAAATGATATAACTTTTTTTTATTTTTCTATCTCCGAAACTTTAATTTCAATTTATAAAATAACTAATTATAATAAAAATTATACACAAATATTAATTGACTTAAACTTAAAGTATTTATAAATATCAATCTAATCATTTCTAATAAAATAATTTCTAGGAGTTCAAATTAATAACATAATTCATTCAAAATAGAATTTATTTAAATTAAATTATACAATTCTTCTTAATTTTCAATTATCAAAATTATAATTTCAATTATACCAAAGATCCAATAAAGATTATATAAAAATTCTAATTAGTTTAAATTCCAATTATCATGAAACTCTATTTAATTACCTCTAGCTAAATAATTTTCTTAAAACATAATTGTCAACAAATATAATAAATTACAAATAACTAATCATTTGATTTTCAAAAACTATGGTTGTTACAGTTTAGGGTTTAGCCACTCAATTCCCCTTCTATCATGCTTTTCAAAGATTTGCAAGTCATCTAACAATCAACTAGTATTTAATGCATGAATAACAAGTATCATGAGGTCTTTAGAGGGATATAATGGGGCTAGTGTTAGGTAGGATGAAATATAGTTAAGTAGACTTAAAGAATTAGTTCTTTGATTAGCTTGAATGTCCACCTAATCCTACATCACCTATGTACACATAACAATATAACCTTTCTTCCCATTTTCTCTTTCCTATCTCACTTCACTCATGCATTTTCTTTTTAAATATGGCATATGCATCCTTTATTCACTCTTTTTATTCATACTTTGTTATGCACATGTTTTTTTTTTATATTTATAATTAGACTATGAATGCATATATTTTAATTAGTAAAATGCATGAGCATTACCTAATTGCCCAAAATTTCTTTTCACAAAGAGTTCATGCCTTTATCACCAATGCTTCCCAAAATTCCCCCACACATAGAATTTACTCACTAATCCACCCAAGCTAATCAAAGAGTAATTCAGGGACATCGATGGTTTTCCACTTAAGGAGAGTAATGTAATATCATCAGAACAAAAGGGGATTCATAGGCTCAAAGGGGTTCACAAAGGTGAATGCAAGGGTTGGCGATATAGGTTAGTGAGTTTATCATCAAAGATGGCCTCAGTCATTCTAAATGCATCCAAACATAAATACAGGACATAAAGAATCATGCAAATTAACGATCACAACAAAAAAGAAGTATAATCACACACAAGAACAACATTATGGATGAAAAGTAAAACCATTTATTAAAGCTCAAATCTCACAAAGTATGTTGTTCTAGCTCGTTTCCATGTTCTAAAAGCAAATTACCCCAAGCAAGTTGGTAAACACAATTTTTCTTCAATTCAATCAATGGTATGCCCATGAAAAGAGAGTTTCATGGAAATTCCTTGGTATTTCACTAACTTATTCATTCTATCATGCAACAAGAAAATATTAACTACTACGTATCCATAAACGATAAAGAAATATTTATAGTAAACCAAACTAGATGCAATAGAAATAAAGCTACTCAAAATAAAGAAAAAGTACTACAAAAAACATTGTAAAGTGTCCTTAAGAGAGAAATTTTTACCCCCTGAAGTCATCGATCGTCCCCCACACTTAATTTGTGCACGGTCCTCTATGCATGCTCACGATCTGGGAGGATGAAGAGGGGCCACCTTCAGCTGGTGAACTCAGGAGTGGGATGGTCAACTGCATCATGCTCCTCCCCAGCTAGCTCGGATGAAGCTCTAGGAATCGGGCCGGGGTCTCTTTCTTCTAACTTTGCACTATCCACTCAAAATGTTTGCGCTCTAAATGCTCCATGTGGTGGATATTGTGCAAGATGTCTCCGAATAGATCCGAAAGAGGTCGGAGGAAGGGTAAAGCAGTTGATGAAGTTGGTAGAGTTGATGGTAGTTCTGTGGGTGTCTTCCTCTTGGAGGGTGTAATGTTGGTTGATCTTTCCATATCTCCCTTCGGAATGAATTTGTTGCCTCTAGGAATCCAGAACATAATGTCCATCGGTCACCTCTCTATCCCTACTGCATTTGCTAAGAACATCACCATTGATGGAAATGGAATGCTGATATTCTTCTTCTCAACTAAGGTCCAAATCCATTTATGCAATAAGGGCAAGATAGCTATATGCTTCCCTTGCATAATAGCCCAAAGTAACAAAGCAGTTATAAATCTCACATGGGTAGTGTGGGTGCTCGGGATGATATAGTCTGCCACGATCTGATGCCATATACGAACTTCAGCATTCAAATCAGAGTATGCAATACTAGTGAGAATAGAATTCCTCCCCTTGCTATACTCCCAACATGCACCAGGACGGCCTATTCTCTCAAGAATGGGAGTCAGAGATACTCTTCCTTTGAAGATATCCACCTTTATCTTGGAATATTCATCTTTTTCAAGTGGAATGTGGGGGATGTCCAGAATAGCTTCTAGAGCTTGATTGGATGTATCCAATATCTTTTCCCGGAGGAAGACTGACTTCGCTTCCCAAGCTTGGTAGTTTGCATAAAATTCCCGCACTATAGTCTCATTGACTTCAATGGGTTCTCGCTTGGGAAACATCCAATGAAGCGAGGCAATCCTTTGGTGAATAATTGCCTTGTATTTACTTAGAACCTTCAACAGCCGCTCCCAATAGATTGTACGCTTCTCAATAGCCTCGTATTAAGCGTCGGCTCTCTAGTTAACCAAAGTATCCGGTCTATGACCTTGGCGATCCCTCCAAACATCAGGTAAGCGACCAGTGGTGTGCTCAACCGGCGAAGTAACCGGGGCCTTGCCTTTCTTCCTCATCCTGAAAATACAAATAAAAGAACTTCAAGATCATAGGGCAACAATAAAGTAAAATCAATGAAGAAGTACTAACAATGTTAAAAGAGCTTATAGAAGTAGTGTGATTTGCAAGAAACACGGTGTGTATATTCCTATGTTGCGCGCGGTTGGAATACACACACCGGCTAGATATCACGGCAATCACACCTTTAAGGCAATTCACAGCTCAAAGCTTCACGATTTAGTGCTCAAGTTGCAAATATAGAACAGAGAATTGTAAATAACTTCAAGCAAGCACCAAAAAGGAATTGTCCATTGTTCATCTTCAAAAAGTGGTAATCACACAAACAATGTTCTCAATTGGAAGCCCAAAAGATGTTTGATCAAGACATCATCAAAAGTTGAACAAAAATAAAAATAATAAGTGGGATAAAAACATGAGCATGGGATAAAAATAATGCACATGGGATAAAAATAAAAAGTGAAACATGAGCATGTAACAATAAGTGGGATAATATGGGAAAATAGGTAAAAAGATTTTTTTTACTAAATATGTATGTTAGGTGAGATCTTAGTCTAATTAAGGATTCACTTATTAGCTCACTTGACCCTATACATAAATCCTTACCTTTACCTTGACCACATTATAACCTCAATTAAAGACCTCATGACTTTTTGGTATGACTATATTCTGTAATTGTTGATTGGTTAGATGAAAAACAAAGCTATAGAAAGTAAGAATAAAAAGAAAAAAAGAGTGAATAAACCCAATAAACACTGAGTGACTAGAGAGTAAACACAAAATCAAGTGAGGGTTCAATAACTCATCAACATATATCTATGCTTAAATTTACTAATTGTTTTTCAAGTTTGTACAATGTTTTCTTTCCCATCTCATTTGCTAAATTGCTTTATTATTTAAGGGTTGGCTATATATATACATGACTCCTTGAGAATGTGAATTAACTTGACTACATGTAAGCTTTATATATGAGTGAATAAATTAGAGTTGCATGATGCATCATTCATTTAGGTAGTTGCATTTAAATTAGGTTGCATTGCATGACATTCAATCACTTTAACCTTAATTATTTACCTTGGATTTAGCATGAGGACATGCTAGTGTTTAAGTGTGGGGAGGTTGATAAACCCATATTTCATGAGTTCTTTTGTGCTTAATTTGAGTGATTTATACAATCCTTCACCTGCTTATTCACATTAATTGCATGGTTTTACTTTCCCTTCCTTATTATGTGATGTAAATGAAAAACATGTTTCCTAAGCTTTAAAATTAATTAATTTAATTACCTTTATTTCCATTCGATGCCGTGATTAGTGTATTGAGCAGTTTCAGATTTTCTAAGGCAGAATGACTTAAAGGATGGAAAAGGAAACATTCAAAAATGGAAGGAGAAAGCAAAATGGAGCATTAAGGAAACTGGTATTCACGCGATCGCATGGATGACGCGATCGCGTGCCAAGCACGAATCAGCAGCGACGCGGCCGCATGACTGACGCTACCGCGCGCCTTAAGCAGAACGCATATGACGCGGTCGCATGACTGACGCGACCGCGTGGCAAGGAAAGCTCCAAATGACGCGACCGCGTGACCCACGCGGACGCGTGACAGAGGCCACGTATCAGGATTTACAGAATGCGCCCCCAGCGATTTCTGAAGCCCTTTTTGGCACAGATCCAAGTACAGACAGCATAGACCAAAGGTTATAAAGTGTGGGAATGCACCCATTCAAAGGGAGCTCGCATATTTTACTTTTCAATGATTTAGATTTAGTTGAGAGGGAGATCTTCTCTCTCTCTCTATTAGGATTTAGGATTTCTTCTTATTTTAAGAGTGACTATCAATCCAGGTTTTATATTTCTTTGTTTTAAATTTCCCTTTCACTTTATTTATTTATTTCAATATCTGAGTTGGCTATTTACCTTTATAATTGGATCTATGAATTCTTCCATGTTACAGACTGTTATTTGAATTAATGATAATTGAGGTATTTTCAGTTTATGATTGTTCTCTTTGATTTAAGTTACCATTGCTTCCCATCTAAAGGATATTTTTATCATTCCAGCAATTTTACTTTTTCCCCTTTTGGTTCTGGTTAAGAATTTAGTAACTCAACAGTTATTAAACTCAACATAATTGATAATCGTTATCTTGCTAATTAAGCTGAACCTAAATAATCCTAACCTTTTCTTAGGAAATAAATAGGATTCAAAGGCCAGATTAATTAGTCCCTTGAATCTCCTTTGCTTTAGTAAAGGTTGACCAAGTGGAGTTTAGATTCAACTTTCATTATAGTTGGGAGAGATAACTACGTTGGACCTCCAACTTCCCTTACCTTGCCAAAAGTATGCTTTACAGTATTTATTTATTTTAATTACCATTTACTTTACTTGTCATTCAAATTACTTGCTTCTCATCTTCTAAACCCCGATTACAACCTTTATAGCCAATAATAAGAACATACTTACTCGCAGTTCCTTGAGAAGACGACCCGAGGTTTGAATACTCGGTTAACAATTTCTAAAGGGGTTTGTTACTTGTGACACCCAAAACATTTGTACGAAGGGATTTTTGTCAGTTTAGAGACTATATCTACAACGCGACTGTTTTTATGACATTCTTCACTGGCAAAAATCCTAACGTCAAAAACCAACACAATGCATTTACAACCAAAGTTTCACATCAACAATAAAGGAAATGCATTGGTGATTTCAATTTCTACCATTAAAAATCATAATAGAAGTTGCATCATTCATACAGTATGCTTAACAAGAGATAAATTGAACACATATGATGGCCAAGTCATATGAATCAAACAAAATATTCATTGAGGCATTTTATCGAACATGTGGTATGCAATGTGTAAGTTCATCATAATTAAGCTCAAATTTGATCATAACTATCCCAACAATCAAGCAACAACACTTTGCAATACAAAGAAACAATAAAGAAAGCAACAAAGAAATATAAGCAACATAAAAGAAATGAAAGCAAGTGCAAAAATATTAACGTAAAAAGAAAGGAAAAACAAGAACCTAAGATATAAAGGTTGAATAGGACAAGAATGAGGGAGGAACAATGGCACTCCTTATAGCCACTGCCTCACGGCATTTGGGTTTGCCGAAAAAAGAAGCACCGAAAGAGAGAACTCACCGGTGGAGAAGGGAAAAGAGGTAAGGAAAAGAAAGAAAGAAAAGAAAAGAGAAGAGAAGAGAAGAGAAAGAGAGAAAGGGGTCACCAGCGGTGGGCTGACGACAGCAGTGGCCGGGACCGGCGGACTGGGCAGACAAGAGGGAGAGAGAGCAGCGAAGAACAAAGAAAGAAAAGAAGAAAGCTGCCTCTCAACACGGCAGGTTACCCTGTTATTGCCCAGAACGTGTCATGTGTTGACGCACAAAGGCCTGTGCGAACGCACAGAGAGCGCAACTAAGAAAGGTTACGAACGCACATAGCGTGCGATCGCTGCGACCAGAGAGGTTGCAAAAGGATGTGCGGACGCACAAAGACGTGCGACCGCACAGACAGGCTCTCTTTTTTTTTCTTTTCTTCTTGGGGACAAAGGCATGTGTGCGTGCACACACAGATCTGTGCACACGCACAGGAGTTAGAAATAGGGGAGGTTGAGCACGCGCACAAGCTGTTCACTCGCTCCCACCAGAGGGGCTATCAAGTAATGTACGGGTGCACACGTCTGTGCGGCCGCACAGATGAAGTATGAGAGGGGTTGGGTGTGTACGCACGCAGCTGTGCGCACGCACAGATCAGAGAAAATAGGGCAGCGTGATAAACCCCGATTTATCTTGTGCTTATTTTAGGAGATTTTACCACCTTTTCCCACATTTATTCAATGAAATGGCATGGTTTTGTAATTCTCCCTTGAATTGTGCTTAAGTTTAAAAACATACTCTTTAGGCCCTAAATTGGTGATTTTGATTCACTTTAATTCCATACGATGCCTTGATTTGTATGTTGAGTGATTTCAGGTTTATAAGGCAAGTATTGGATGGAAGAAATGAGTAGAAAAGCATACAAAGGGGAGAATGCATGAAAAAACAAAGATTGGGAATGCACCAATCGACGCGCACGCGTACAAGGCGCACACGCGCAAAAGTGGTTTTACATAGAGATGCGCACGCGTACGTGACGCGTCCGTGCGGGTGAAGATTTTGCAAATCGACGCGCACGCGCACATGGCACGCACGCGCCATTACTCTCACGTGGCCCACTTGAAGGCAAAATGCTGGGATCGATTTCTGAGCTGCCCAGGCCCAAATCCAACTTGTCTCTGAGTGTATTTCATGCAGAATTGAAGTCCAACCAAAGGGGGAGCAATTAGTTTAGCCAACATGAGTGACGTTAGGATTTTTTGCTAGTAAAGAATTTTATAAAAATAGTCGCGTTGTAGATATAGTTTCTAAACCAACAGAAATCCCTTCGTATAAACGTTTTGGTTGTCACAAATAACAAACCCATTAAAAATTGATAACCGAAGTATTCAAACCTCGGGTCGTCTTCTCAAGGAACTGTAGGGAATTATGTTCTTATTATTGGTTATGAAGATTGTAAATTGGGGTTTTGAAGATAAGGAACAAGTAAATTAAATTGCAATTAAAATAAGTAAAAGACTATAAAATAAATAAATAACTGTAAAACACACTTTTGGCAAGGTATGAGAAATTGGAAGTCCTATCCTAGTTATCCTTATCAATGATGATGAAAATTGAATCTTATTTCTACTTAGTTAGCCTTTACTTGAGCAAGGGAAGGTCAAGTGACTAATTAGTTTGATCTTCAAATCCTAGTTAATCCCTAAGGAGAGATTGGGATTATTGAAGTTCAATTCAATTAGCAAAGATAACAATTATCAATCATGTTGAGTTTGATAACTCCTGAGTTGCTGATTTCTTAACCAAGACCAAAAAGGGAAAAAGTAAATCTACTGGAATAAAAATGTCTTTAGATTGGAAGCAACAGTAACATAAATAAAAGAGAGCAATAATAAACTGAAATACCTCAAATAACATTAATTCAAAGAATAATCTGTAACATAGAAGAATTCATAAACTATATTGAAAAGATAAATAAAAATGACTGTTGAACCTGATGAAAAGAGATAATCCTGAAAGCAAAAGAAATCCTAATTCTAAATCCTAAAAGAGAGAGGAGAGAACCTCTCCCTCAAAACTACATCTAATTCATGAAAAGTAACTAATTGGAGAGTCTCCCTGAATGGATGCATTCCCCCACTTCATAACCTCTGATATGTGCATTCTGGACTTGGATTTGGGCCAAAAAGGTCTTCAGAAATCGCTGGGAGCATTTTCTGTAATTTTTGGTGCGTGGCCTCTATCACGCATCCGCGTGGGTCACGCGGTTGCGTCAATTGGAGTTTTCCTTGCCACGCGGTCGCTTCAATCATGCGTCCGCATCATATGCGTTTTGCTTAAGGCGTGCGATCGTGTCAATCACGCGGTCGCGTCACTACCATTTCGCGCTGGCATGCGGTCGCGTCGTCCATGCGATCACGTCACTGCAAGTTTCTTCAAAAACTCCGTTTTGTGCTTTCCTTCCATTTTTGTATGTTCCCTTTCCATCCTTTAAGTCATTTCTGCCTTAGAAGATCTAAAACTACTCAACACATGAATCACGGCATCGAATGGAAGTAAAGGGTAATTAAAATAATTACTTTTAAAGTATAGGAAACATGTTTTTCATATACATCACATAATAAGGAAGGGAAGGTAAAACCATGCAATTAACATGAATAAGTGAGTGAAGGATTGAATAAATCACTTAAATTAGGCACAAAATATATCATAAAATATGGGTTTATCAACCTCCCCACACTTAAACAATAGCATGTCCTCATGCTAAATCCAAGATAAAGAGTAAGGTAAGGTTGAAGTAGTGGAATCTCATGCAATGCAATTTATTCTAAATGCAACTACCTAAATGAATCATGCAATTCTAATTTTTATTCACTTGTATGTCAAACTTACATGTAGTCAAATTAATTCACATTCTCAAGGAATCATATCTGCATAGCCAAACCTTAGATAATGATAAAACACTTTTACAATTGAGATGGGAAAGAAAAATATTTTTCAAACTTGCAAGACAATTAGCAATTTAAGTAGAGATATATGTTGATGAGCTATTGAACCCTCACTGAATTTTGTGTTTACTCTTTAGTCACTCAGTGTTTATTGGGTTAATCACTATATTCTTCTTTTTATCCTTACTTTCCATAACTTTGTTCTTCATCTAACCAATCAACAATTATAGAATATAGGCATACAAGAATCATGAGGTCTTTAATTAAGGTTGTAATGGGGCCAAGGTAAAGGTAAGGGTATATGTATAAGACTAAGTGAGCTAATAAGTGAATCCTTGATTAGTCTAAGATCTCACCTAACATACATATTTTGTAAAGCAAAGCTTCTTTACCAATTTTCCCATATTCTTCCCACTTTTTGATGTTACATGCTCATATTTTAATTTTGTCCCATGTGTATTGCTTTATTTTGTATTTGGGGAATTCTTTTGTATCCCCTTTATTTAAATATATATATATTATTTTTTTAATTAATTGCACATGGTAATTAAATTATTTTGATTCCACATGAGCATGCTTCCCAAAATTTTTATTTTGAAATATCTTATTCTTTTTAACTTTCTACCCTTTGTTTTTATCATCCATGTTCCCATAAGGTTCCCCACACTTACACAATACACAATTTCTATCTTAAGCTAACCAAGGATTCAACTTGGGATTTTTATTTTGTTTTTCTGCTTAAGGCTAGCAATGTGGTTATAAAACAAGAGGGGATTTAAAGGCTCAAGGGGGCTAACGAGGGTGATGTAAAAGGTAGGCTAATTTGGGAATAGTGAGCTAGAATCAAACAATGGCCTCAATAACTTCCTTGGTATGTATCTATATTTTATAATCGGACATATAGATTAAAACAAAGTAAAGAACACCAGAATAAATAAGAAGGGCGGAACACACAGGAATAAAATATTATGGTTTAAATGTAACCATGCAATTAAGCTCAAAACTCACAGGCTGTGTATTCTCTAACTCAAAAATCATATATCAGTTATATATGTCAAGCAAGTAAAAATTAAGAGTTCCCATTATTCTCAATGTAAATCTTAATGTGGCTTTAAAGTTCTAGCGTTTCTCCTTGAAGAAATGATGTTAACTAACTAATATGTAATGCTATATATACAAGGTGTGGGTTGTTTTTATTCTGTTAAAGTCTCTAGTTTACTTTCTTTTTTATATTTTTAATTTAAACTAAGTTATCTTATGATAAAAAGGGTAAACTATACCAATTAATCCACATTTTCTATAACTAATAAGTTAGAATTGTAACTAAACTAAATGGCTAAAATATGAACTAAAGTGCAACATGCAGAAATATAGTAAAAATACATGAAAATAGCAATATATAAGTACTGAGAAAATAAAAATAAAAATAAAGAGAAAAATACAGAAAAGTAGCAAAATAAAGTAAAAGAGTCTGTAGTGGTTTACCAAAAAAAATATACGCCAGAGATGGCGACCTCCCCACACTTAATATGAAGCATCATCCCTGATGCTCACTCAAGCAGGGTGTGAAGGGGTGTCATCAATAGAAGGATGGGTAGCCGGAGTCTCTATGGTGGTGGTCTGAGGATCAGCCTGCTGCAGAGGAGGTGCTGACTGAATAGGAACCTCTGGATCTGTAGCCTGAATCTGATGTGGGGCCTCCTAATGTGATGGAGCCTGCTCTGTGCCTGCCTGTGCAGCCTCTCTCTATGGATGGGTCTCCGCCTCGTGGTCATCCGCTTCCTCCTCAGATGGCTCTGATGGGGTGTCAAGCTCGGAGGAGATGTCGCTGCCAGAACGGATCATCAGCTTCAGGTGCTCATAGCGTCGCTTGCTGTGACGCTCAGATCTCTCGTATCGCCGCCGGTTGCGACGCTCCATCTGGTCTAGCTGCTGAAACAAGCGGTGCACTATGTGATAAGCTGGCTCTGATGCAGGTGGAGGTGCAGTGGTGGTAGCAGGGGTAGCTGTAGAGGAAGAGGGGCCGGCAGATGGTGTGGCTGTCTCATCAGTAGGAGTGAGGAATGGAGGTCTGTAGCCCAAAGCCAGAAAGTTCTTGTTGTGAGGGATAATTTTCTTGCATTCTGCAGCAGGTGGCTTCATATCAGCATCCTCCCATGGCACGTCAGCTCGACGGCCAAGCTGTGTAATCAGATATGGAAAGGGGAGAGTGCCTCGGACGTGGACCCTGGCCATGTAGTACCGAATGAAGCGTGGCAGGTACAGGTCCTTACCCTCCATCACACACCAGAGGAGGGTGATCATAGTAGCAGGTAGCTCCGTCTCGTGAGTACTCGGCATAATAAAGTTGCTTAGGATCTGATGCCATAGCCGAGCCTCATCATTCAAGTATGCCCGCTTGATTCCCTTAGGCATGGTGGTGTTCTGACCCTTGACCCAAGGAACAGTCGGGTCAAGGGCTATCCTTGCCTTGACGGCATCCCAGTCAAACTTCATGAAGTGCATGTCCTCCTCAGCCTTTTGATAACCATCTGGCTGATCGGATTTAGGCAGGAGCTTCAGAATATCCTCTATGGCCTCTTCAGTGACCAGTATCTGCTTCCCTCTTAGGTTTACTGCATCTAGGGAAGTTTTGAAGTAATTGCAGTAAAATTCTCTTACCCAAGATGCATTGACCTCAGTCAGGTTTCTCTCCAAGAAGAACCAGCCTCGTTGTTTGATCTGATCAGAGGTGTATTGCTGGAGTTCTTCTGGGATCTTTAGAGTCGTCTCCAGGTACAGGTTCCTGGAGTTTGCAAACACTGGATACTTCACGTCGCTGTATCGGTTTGCAAACTTAATGGGATCAGTAGCAGGGAGTAGCTGGTCAGCCTTCTCCTGCGGGGTAAAGTGTTTCTCCCGCCAGGAGTCATCATGCATGAGGTCCAGGATGGACATGGAGGATTCTCCTCTTTTCCGTTTGCCAGTTATTGCCTTTCCCTTTCCTTTTCTTTGGGTGTCAGACATCCTGAAAAACAGAAAACCATGATATAATAAAAACAGGAAAAACAGGTATGCAAATCACAAAATAAGTGGCAAAGGAGCAATGGAGTAATGAAAATGAGTTAAGTAAATGTGCATTAAGGATTGAATAGGGGTTAAAAGTTAGAGAAGAAAAATTAACAATCCAAAATATAATAGAAATCATGTTAATTAGGAAAAATTATCATCATGCATTGGTTAGAAGGTTAGGTTAGGTTGGTTAGGAATGAAAAAAGAGTTTAGGAAGTGAAAGTTAGTGAATTAGTAAAAAGTGGGTTAGAGTAAGTGGCATGATGATCATTTTCTAAGTAACAAGCATTCTCAACTAGAAGCTACAGTTAACTCATATCCAAACAAGGGAATCAGGTTGATGATGAATCAAAAATTGGAAGCTAAACATCAAAAATGCAGATTATGAACCAGGAAATCAAAAAGAATAAGAAATCCTGCCCTGGTATTCAGGAATTGGTTTGGTAAAAACAGAGTAAAGTAGAGTTCAAAGTGCCAAAACCAAAACATGAATGGAAATAAAACAGTCTACAAAAAATTGGGTAGCATTCTGGCTAAAATTGGATGTTCCCGGAAAATAAACAGTAAGCAGGACAGTTCATGTGAATTAAAACAAACTGCAATTGGATATAATTAGTGAGAACAAGAAAGAACATTTGCAATAGCAGCAAGAACAGTAAGAACAGCATATGAACAATACTAACATCACAGCAACAGTAGAATTGCAAAAAATATAAAACAATAAGCACGAACAGCGCAATTAATCAGGCCTAAATCCACTAACCACATCCTAGGCTACCTAACCACCTAGAATCCACTACAACATGCATATCTAACTAGCCTAATTATGAACATAAACAGAAAAATATGTAATTAGCTAGGAATTGAAAGAAGGGTGGCGTTCGGCGGAACCTGGTAGGCGTATGAATAAAAGTGGGGCAGAGGGATAGCTGGGGGATGGTGGTGGCAGCGGCTGACGCGGCGGTGGAGGGTGGTTGGCGCGGCGGTGGTTGTTTGGAGGCAGGGGGTTTCGGGTAGGTTAATGGGGGTAGGGGTTAAGGGGGAAGGAAGGGAAGGGGGTGTGGGTGGTGGGTTGAGGCGCGGTGGTGGCGGCGGCGCGGTGAGGCTGGTGGTCGCGGAGGTGGGTATTAGTGGAGGAGGGAAGAAGAGGAGAGAAGAAAGAGAAGGAAGGGAGAAGGGGGTGGCGCGGTGGCGGTGTCTGGGTGGTCGACGGTGGTGGTTGGAAGTTGGTGGTGGTGGCTGGTTTGCAGAGAAGAGAGGAAGGAGAAGGGGTTGGGGGGGCGCGAATGGGTAGGGTTCGCGTGACTGGGGTGTTATCGAATTTGAATCCATGCGATCGCGTGGGGCACGCGGTCGTGTGGCTGGGGTGGAATGGGAGTTGATGCGATCGTATGGAATGGGAAAAAGGATGAGTGACGCAGTTGCGTGAGGAAATTATGCTAAACACGCAATTCCAACATCGTTTCCGCGCAACTCTCTGTCTCCTTTGGGGTGTTGTGCAATCCACGCGACGCGATCGCGTCGCTCACGCTGTCGCGTGGGATTGGTCCTGTGCAAGTGACGCGATCACGTCAGGTCACGTGGGTCATTTTGTGCGAAACGCACAACAGCCGCACGATCCCAGCCCAACTTTCTGGCGTTGGATCCTTACGCCGATTTCCAGGTCACACGGGCGCGTGAAAGACGCGGGCGCGTGGGGGGGTTATTTTTTGCAACTGACGCGATCGCATGAGTGATGCGGTCGCGTCGCACGCCTACTCTCTTTTTTTTATTTTTTTGTTATGCACGTATGCAATTATGCAGTATGCAGTGCGAATGAATAATATTCAGGTTCAATTGAAAAGGAAAACAAAAATAAATAGAACGAAATAAAACTGAAAAAGAAACGACCATACCATGGTGGGTTGTCTCCCACCGAGCACTTTTAGTTAAAGTCCTTAAGTTGGACATTGGATGAGCTTCCTGTTATGGCGGCTTGCGCTTAAATTCGTCCAGAAATCTCCACCAATGTTTGGAATTCCAATAGCCTCTGGGGTACCAAACTAGGCATGTAAAGCTTCTGAGTATCTTCAAGCAGATTGTCAGGCTCCCGGGGTGACAAATGTCATAATAGATTCCAGGATCCCAAACTTTGCTTTTAAATCCGCCTTCGTCTCGATCTATATTTTTCCATTCGGGTGGTTAAGAAAGTAGATTTTCACCAAGATGACCAAATGTTTTCCGAGATACATTCGATTGACCATGATGCCAATTCGTGCACTTCGAATTGAAGCGTGGAACCTTATGGAACCTTGTGCACCAGCTCTGAGTGCGAGCTATTTCCCTCTTACTCTTAAAGCTGCAGAGAGCTCTAAGCTGGCCATCTGTTTCAGGCAAACCATATTCAAGTGGAAAAATAAAGCTAAAGGTTAAGGATTGTACCCACTTGAAGCTTGTATTGGGTGGTAATGGCCTTGGGATAGGTGTTTCCAGTGGTTCTGTAAGTTCTACTCCCTTGTGCTCTTCGGTGAATTTCTTCACTTCTTTGCAGAATTCTTCAAATGCATCCATGTCCTGATCAAAGCCTTCTATGTCTTCCTCGTCACTGAAGTCATAGATGGGAGGTTGAGAGAAATCTACCTCCGCATCATCTTCGTATTCACTTGGGGAAGATTCTTCGATCTCAGAGAATTCACTTGCTGATGCAAGTTCATTACTGGGAGAACTTGACTTGAGATTATCCTCATCAAGGAAACTTGCTTCTCGGATTATTCCGTCTAGTTCTTCATAAAAGATTTACTTTGGGAGTTGTGCACTATCCTCCTTAGCATCAATTGTAACGTTTTTGACAGAATTCTCCATGACTCTGGATTCCCATGGAAGTTCAGCGTCTCCTAAGTCTTCAACCAACTCTTCTTCATTTACAATGACAGCTTTCTCTACTTGTTCCAGTATGAAGTCATGCCCTGTTCTGTCCACTGGAGTTTCTAGTATCTCCTTCATGCTACGCTCTTCTTTAGATTGTCCACATGGGGCTGTGGGAGGTCCTTGAATGTTCGAACGTCTAGAAGATAATTGACTTACAGCTTGCTCCAGTTGATGAAGGGTTGTTTGGAGTTGATCTACTATTTCCTTGAGGCGAACCTCTGATTCTCGAGGTGTTGGATTTGGACGTGGTACATGGGGAAGTGGTGGTGTTTGGGAGTAATTGGATTGGAATTGGGGTAAATGAGGATCATATGGTGGTGAATGGTGAAAAGGAGCTTGTGAGTGTGGTGGTTCGAAGTTATGTTGAGAGGATGGCCTATAAGCACAAGGTGGGGCTTGTTGGTAACTACAAGGTTATCCACCATGTCTATTGGCTTGGTATGCATTATATAATGGTCTTTGTCTATGATATCTTGGAGGGTGTTGTTGCCTAAAGGGTTGATCGGATCCTCTTGTCTCCATCCATCTTTGATTGCTCTGACCTTGATGCATGTTCCTGTTATAACTTTTACTCCTTTCAACAATATTAGAACCAAACTCAAAGCGAGAGGGGTGAGAATTCATAGTAGCTAATAAAAATAAAAGGATAAAATAAGAATAAATAAACAAGTAAAAGAGAAATATTTACAATAACCAATAATAAGGCACATGATTGCAGTTCCTCGGCAACGGTGCCATTTTGACGTTAGGATTTTTTGATAGTGAAGAATTTTATAAAAATAGTCGCGTTGTAGATATAGTTTCTAAACCAACAGAAATACCTTCGTACAAACGTTTTGGTTGTCACAAATAACAAACCCCTTAAAAATTGATAACCGAAGTATTCAATCCTCGGGTCATCTTCTCAAGGAACTGTAGGGAAGTATGTTCTTATTATTGGTTATGAAGATTGTAAATTGGGGTTTTGAAGATGAGGAACAAGTAAATTAAATTGCAATTAAAATAAGTAAAAGACTATAAAATAAATAAATAACTGTAAAACACACTTTTGGCAAGGTATGAGAAATTGGAAGTCCTATCCTAGTTATCCTTATCAATGATGATGAAAATTGAATCTTATTTCCACTTAGTTAGCCTTTACTTGAGCAAGGGAAAGTCAAGTGACTAATTAGTTTGATCTTCAAATCCTAGTTAATCCCTAAGGAAAGATTGGGATTATTGAAGTTTAATTCAATTAGCAAAGATAACAATTATCAATCATGTTGAGTTTGATAACTCATGAGTTACTGATTTCTTAACCAAGACCAAAAAGGGAAAAAGTAAATCTACTGGAATAAAAATGTCTTCAGATTGGAAGCAACAGTAACATAAATAAAAGAGAGCAATAATAAACTGAAATACCTCAAATAACATTAATTCAAAGAATAATCTATAACATAGAAGAATTCATAAACTATATTGAACAGATAAATAAAAATGACTGTTGAACCTGATGAAAAGAGATAATCCTAAAAGCAAAAGAAATCCTAATTCTAAATCCTAAAAGAGAGAGGAGAGAACCTCTCCCTCAAAACTTCATCTAATTCATGAAAAGTAACTAATTGGAGAATCTCCCTGAATGGATGTATTCCCCCACTTCATAACTTCTGATCTGTGCCTTCTGGACTTGGATTTGGGCCAAAAAGAGCTTCAGAAATTGCTGGGAGCATTTTCTGTAATTTCTGGTGCATGGCCTCTGTCACGCGGTCACTTCAATCATGCGTCCGCGTCACATGCGTTTCGCTCAAGGCGCGCGATCGCGTCAATCACGCGGTCGCGTCACTACCATTTCGCGCTGCAGGCGGTCGCGTCGTCCATGCGATCGCGTCACTGCCAGTTTCTTCAAAAACTCCGTTTTGTGCTTTCCTTCCATTTTTGTATGTTCCCTTTCCATCCTTTAAGTCATTCCTACCGTAGAAGATCTGAAACTACTCAACACACGAATCACGGCATCGAATGGAAGTAAAGGGTAATTAAAATAATTACTTTTAAAGCATAGGAAACATGTTTTTCACATACATAACATAATAAGGAAGGGAAGGTAAAACCATGCAATTAACATGAATAAGTGAGTGAAGGATTGAATAAATCACTTAAATTATGCACAAAATATATCATAAAATATGAGTTTATCAATGAGTCTTTAGTTGGTTTTCTAGAGAGAGAAGTGATGAGCGGATAATTTATACGCTTTTTGGCATTGTTTTTAGTATGTTTTTAGTAGAATCTAGTTACTTGTAGGGATGTTTTCATTAGTTTTTATGTTAAATTCACATTTCTGGACTTTACTATGAGTTTGTGTGTTTTTCTGTGATTTCAGGTATTTTCTGGCTGAAATTGAGGGACTTGAGCAAAAATCAGATTCAGAGGTTGAAAAAGGACTGCTGATGCTGTTGGATTCTGACCTCCCTGCACTCAAAGTGGATTTTCTGGAGCTACAGAACTCGAACTGGCGCGCTTCCAATTGCTTTGGAAAGTAGACATCCAGGGCTTTCCAGCAATATATAATAGTCCATACTTTAGCCAAGCATTGACGACGTAAACTGGCGTTCAACGCCAGCCTTCTGCCCAAATCTGGCGTCCAGCGCCAGAAAAGGATCCAAAACCAGAGTTGAACGCCCAAACTGGCACAGAAACTGGCGTTCAACTCCACAAATGGCCTCTGCACGTGCAACACTCAGGCTCAGCCCAAACACACACCAAGTGGGCCCAGGAAGTGGATTTATGCATCAATTACTTACTCATGAAAACCCTAGTGACTAGTTTATTATAAATAGGACCTTTTACTAATCTTTTGATCATCTTAGGATCTTAGGATCATCTTTGAACGCCTGGTTCTTAGATCAGAGGGGCTGGCCATCTCAGCCATGCCTGGACCTTCACTTATGTATTTTCATACGGTAGAGTTTCTACACTCCATAGATTAAGGTGTGGAGCTCTGCTGTTCCTCAAAGATTAATGCAAAGTACTACTGTTTTCTATTCAATTCTTCTTATTTCGCTTCTAAGATATCCATTCGCAACCAAGAACGTGATGAAGGTGATGATTATGTGTGACGCTCATCACCATCTCCCCTATGAACGCGTGCCTGACAAACACTTCTGTTCTACATGAATTAAGCTAGAATGAGTATCTCTTAGATCTCCTAACCAGAATCTTCGTGGCGTAAGCTAGAATGATGGCGGCATTCAAGAGAATCCGGAAAGTCTAAACCTTGTCCGTGGTATTCCGAGTAGGATTCAATGATTGAATGACTGTGACGAGCTCCTAACTCGCGATTGCAGGGCGTTAGTGACAGACGCAAAAGGATAGTAAATCCTATTCCAGCATGATCGAGAACCGACAGATGAATAGCCGTGCCGTGACAGGGTGCGTGAGCATATTATTCACTGAGAGGATAAGATGAAGCCATTGACAAGGGTGATGCCTCCAGACGATTAGCCGTGCCGTGACAGGGCATTGGATCATTTTCCCGAGAGATGACCGAAAGTAGCCATTGACAGTGGTGATGTATCACATAAAGCCAGCCATGGAAAGGAGTAAGACTGATTGGATGAAGATAGCAGGAAAACAGAGGTTCAGAGGAACGAAAAGCATCTCCATTCGCTTATCTGAAATTCCTACCAAGGATTTACATAAGTATTTCTATCCCTATTCTATTATTTATTATTCGAAAACTCCATTATCAATTTATATCCGCCTGACTGAGATTTACAAGGTGACCATAGCTTGCTTCATACCAACAATCTCCGTGGGATTCGACCCTTACTCACGTAAGGTATTACTTGGACGACCTAGTGCACTTGCTGGTTAGTTGTATCGAAGTTGTGACAATCATGAATTAAGATCAGAGCACCAAGCTTTGGAGCCATTACCAGGATTTGTTCGAGCCTGGAGATCACAATTTCGTGCACCAAGTTTTTGGCGCCGTCGCCGGGGATTGTTCGAGTTTGGACAACTAACGGTTCATCTTGTTGCTCAGATTAGGTAATTTTCTTTTTGTTTTCTTTTCAAAAAAATTTTTCAAAAACCTTTCAAAAATTCCTCACTTGTTTTCGAAAAAAAAAAAAATTTTTACTAAAAATAATGTTTTCAAAAATAAATTATTCTATGGCTTCAAAATTTTTAAGAATGAATTCTAGTGTTTCATGAAGCATGTTGAAGCCTATCTGGCTGTAAAGCCATACCCAAACTGCTTTAGGATTGGCTAATCACTTCAGTGGAGTCATGCCCAATCCTTCTGGATAGGGTATGTCAGGCTTGTCATGTCTGAATTACACTCATATTTTTATTAAAGCTTGGCTGGCTATTAAGCCATGCCTGACCCTTTGATTGGAGCTTTAAGACTAACATGGCAAGATTCCTAGAATTCATATTAAAAATTTTGAAATCCTTATTTTTATTTTTCACAATAATTTTCGAAAAAAAATAATAAATAAAAATACAAAAAAATTAGAAAATCATAAAAATCAAAAATATTTTTGTGTTTCTTGTTTGAGTCTTGAGTCATGTTATAAGTTTGGTGTCAATTGCATATGCATCTTGCATTTTTTCGAAAATATCATGCATTCATAGTGTTCTTCATGATCTTCAAGTTGTTCTTGGTAAGTCTTCTTGTTTGATCTTGATGATTTTTTGTTTTGTGTCTTTTCATGTTTATCATATGCATTCTTGAATTCTTAGTGCGTAAGCATTAAAGAATTCTAAGTTTGGTGTCTTGCATGTTTTCTTTGCATTAAAAATTTTTCAAAATTGTGTCTATGATGTTCATCTTGACATTCAAAGTGTTCTTGGTGTTCATCTTGACATTCATAGCATTCTTGCATGCATCACATGTTTTGATCTAAAAATTTCATGCATTGCATAATTTTCACGTTTTCATAAAAAAATCAAAAAAAAATATCTTTCCCTTTTTCTCTCATCAAATTCGAAAATTTGAGTTGACTTTTTCAAAAATTTTTAAAATCAAATTGTTGCCAATGAGTCAAATCAAATTTTCAATTTGAAAATCTTATCTTTTTCAAAATCTTTTTCAAAAATCAAATCTTTTTCAAAATTCTTAGTTATTTTCGAAAATTCCAAAAATATTTTTCAAAAATCTTTTTCTTATTTTTATATCAAATTTTCGAAAATAACATAATCAATTAATGTTTTGATTCAAAAATTTGAAGTTTGTTACTTGCTTGTTAAGAAAGATTCAAACTTTAAGTTCTAGAATCATATCTTGTGATTTCTTATGAATCAAGTCATTAATTGAGATTTTAAAAATCAAATCTTTTTCAAAACTAATTTCTATCATATCTTTTCAAAAATATCTTCTTATCTTATCTTTTTCAAAAATATCTTTTCAAAATATCTTTTCTAACTTCCTAACTTCTTATCTTTTTAAAATTTGTTTCAACTAACTAACTAACTTTTTGTTTGTTTCTTAACTTTTTCAAAACCACCTAACTAACTCTCTCTCTCTCATTTTTCGAAAATATCTCTCCCCTTTTTCAAAATTTCTTTTTAATTTATTAATTGTTTTAATTTTTAAATCTTAATTTTCGAAAATTACTAACACATTTTCAAAAACCAATTTTCAAAAATCACTAACTCCTTTTCAAAAATAATTTTCGAAAATTCCCTCTCTCTCTCTCATCCTATTCTATTTATTCATTCATATCCTAACATCTCATCTCACATCTCTTCCATTCGTACAGTTGCATTTCTTCCCTTACATCACATTCTTTGTCTCCCCCTTCTCTTCCACTCACAAAGGGATCCCTATACTGTGGTATAAAGGATCTCTATTATTATTATCATTTTTCTGTGCCTTCTTCTTTGTCATATGAGCAGGAGCAAGGACAAGAATATTCTTGTTGAAGCAGATCCAGAACCTGAAAGGACTCTGAATTACAACTAACCAGTAAGCACCTGTTAGGAATTTTCAAACAAGAAGAGGAGATGGCAGCCGAAAATAATAATAATAATGCAAGGAGGATGCTTGGTGACTTTACTGCACCTAATTCCAATTTACATGGAAGAAGCATCTCCATTCCTGCCATTGGAGCAAACAACTTTGAGCTGAAACCTCAATTAGTTTCTCTGATGCAGCAGAACTGCAAGTTTCATGGACTTCCATCTGAAGATCCTTTTCAGTTCTTAACTGAATTCTTGCAGATATGTGATACTGTTAAGACTAATGGAGTAGATCCTAAAGTCTACAGGCTCATGCTTTTCCCTTTTGCTGTAAGAGACAGAGCTAGATTATGGTTGGATTCTCAACCTAAAGACAGCCTGAAATCTTGGGATAAGCTGGTCACGGCTTTCTTAGCCAAGTACTTTCCTCCTCAAAAGCTGAGCAAGCTTAGAGCTGATGTTCAAACCTTCAGACAAAAAGAAGGTGAATCCCTCTATGAAGCTTGGGAAAGATACAAACAGTTGACCAAAAAGTGTCCTTCTAACATGCTTTCAGAATGGACCATCCTGGATATATTCTATGATGGTTTATCTGAGCTATCAAAGATGTCACTGGACACCTCTGCAGGTGGATCCATTCACCTAAAGAAAACGCCTGCAGAAGCTCAAGAACTCATTGACATGGTTGCTAATAACCAGTTCATGTACACTTCTGAAAGGAATCCTGTGAGTAATGGGACACCTATGAAGAAGAGAGTTCTTGAAGTTGATACTCTGAATGCCATATTGGCTCAGAATAAAATATTGACTCAGCAAGTCAATATGATTTCTCAGAGTCTGCATGGAATGCAAGCTGCATCCAACAGTACTCAAGAGGCATCTTCTGAAGAAGAAGCCTATGATCCTGAGAACCCTGCAATAGCAGAGGTAAATTACTTAGGTGAACCTTATGGAAACACCTATAACTCAACATGGAGAAATCATCCAAATTTCTCATGGAAGGATCAGAAGCCTCAACAAGGCTTTAACAATGGTGGAAGAAACAGGTTTAGCAATAGCAAACCTTTTCCATCATCAACTCAGCAACAGACAGAAAACTCTGGACAAAACGCTTCTAATTTAGCAAATCTAGTCTCTGATCTATCTAAGGCCACTGTAAGTTTCATGAATGAAACAAGGTCTTCCATTAGAAATTTGGAAGCACAAGTGGGCCAGCTGAGTAAAAGGATCACTGAAATCCCTCCTAGTACTCTCCCAAGCAATACAGAAGAGAACCCAAAAGGAGAGTGCAAGGCCATTGACAAGTGCCATGGCCGAACCTGTGAGGAAAGGAGAGGACGTGAATCCCAAGGAGGAAGACCTCCTGGGACGTCCAGTGGTCAATAAGGAGCTTCCCTCTGGGGAATCAAAGGACTCTGAGGCTCATCTAGAGACTATAGAGATCCCATTGAACCTCCTTATGCCCTTCATGAGCTCTGATAAGTATTCCTCTTCTGAAGAGAATGAGGATGTCACTGAAGAGCAAACTGCCAAGTTTCTTGGTGCAATCATGAAGCTGAATGCCAAATTATTTGGCATTGATGCTTGGGAAGTTGAACCTCCCTTGTTCATCAATGAACTAAGTGATCTGGATCAACTGACATTGCCTCAGAAGAGACAGGATCCTGGAAAGTTCATAATACCCTGTACCATAGGCACCATGATCCTTAAGGCTCTGTGTGACCTTGGTTCAGGAATAAACCTCATGCCCCTCTCTGTAATAGAGAAACTGGGAATCTATGGGGTGCAAGCTGCTAAAATCTCATTAGAGATGGCAGACAGCTCTAGAAAACAGGCATATGGACAAGTAGAGGACGTGTTAGTAAATGTTGAAGGCCTTTACATCCCTGCTGATTTCATAGTCCTGGATACTGGAAAGGAAGAGGATGAATCCATCATCCTAGGAAGACCTTTCCTGGCCACAGCAAGAGCTGTGATTGATGTTGACAGAGGTGAAATATTCCTTCAATGGAATGAGAACTCCCTTGTATTCAAAACTCAAGGATCTCCCTCTGCAACCATGGAGAGGAAGCTTGAAAAGCTTCTCTCAAAGCAGAGTCAACCAGAGCCCCCACAGTCAAACTCTAAGTTTGGTGTTGGGAGGCCACAACCAAACTCTAAGTTTGGTGTTGAACTCCCATATCCAAACTCTAAGTTTGGTGTTGGAGAGTCTCAACAAAGCTCTGCACATCTGTGAGGCTCCATGAGAGCCCACTGTCAAGCTATTGACATTAAAGAAGCGCTTGTTGGGAGGCAACCCAATGTTTATCTAATTCTTATTTTTATTGTTTTTCATGTTTTCTTAGGTTCATGATCATGTAGAGTCACAAAATAAACAAAAAATTCAAAAACGGAATCAAAAACAGCAGAAGAAAAATCACACCCTGGAGGAGCATCTGTCTGGCGTTCAAACGCCAGAACAGAGCATAGTTCTGGCGCTGAACACCCAGAATGGGAGCATCCTGGCGCTGCACGCCCAGAACAAGCATGGTTCTGGCGTTCAACGCCAAAAATGGCAGCAAATGGGCGTTGAACGCCCAAAATGGGCACCAACCTGGCGCTGAACGCCCAGAGTTGTGTGCAAGGGCATTTTACATGCCTAAATTGGTGCAGGGATGTAAATGCCTTGACACCTCAAGATCTGTGGACCTCACAGGATCACCTCAGGATCTGTGGACCCCACAGGATCCCCACCCACCTCCACTCACTCTCTTCTCTCTTCTCAATCATCCTCTATTCCCAATAAACACTCTTCCCTAATTAACCCTTTACCACTCACATCCAAACACCCACTTTCCTTCAAAATCCAACATCTCTTTCCCACCCAATCCCACCCATATGGCCAAATACACATCTCCCTCCATCTCCTCCATATCTTCTTCTTATTCTTCTATTCTTTCTTCTTTTGCTCGAGGGCGAGCAACATTCTAAGTTTGGTGTGGTAAAAGCATACCTTTTTTGTTTTTTCCATAACCATTGATGGCACCTAAGGCCAGAGAAACCTCTAGAAAGAGGAAAGGGAAGACAAAAGCTTCCATCAAGGGTCTATAGCTCAGTGGTAGAACATTTGACTGCAAATCAAGAGATCCCTGAGATACCTCAGGGGATACATTTTCTTCCACACAATTATTGGAAGCAACTAAGGGTGGAACATCAAGAGCACTCCATCATCCTTCATGAAATCAGAGAAGATCTAAAAGCAATGAAGGAGGAGCAGCAAAGACAAGGAAGAGACATAGAAGAGCTCAAGGACATCACTAAGGTGGATTTATTCCTTGTTCTTATTTCTTCTGTTTTTCGTTTTCTATGTTATGTGCTTATCTATGTTTGTGTCTTCATTACATGATCATTAGTAGTTAGTGACATTGTCTTAAAGTTATAAATGTCCTATGAATCCATCACCTCTCTTAAATGAAAAATGTTTTAATTCAAAAGAACAAGAAGTACATGAGTTTCGAATTTATCCTTGAACTTAGCTTAATTATATTGATGTGGTGACAATGCTTCTTGTTTTCCTGAATGAATGCTTGAACAGTGCATATGTCTTTTGAAGTTGTTGTTTAAGAATGTTAAATATGTTGGCTCTTGAAAGAATGATGACTAGGAGACATGTTATTTGATAATCTGAAAAATCATAAAAATGATTCTTGAAGCAAGAAAAAGCAGCAAAGAACAAAGCTTGCAGAAAAAAAAAAAAAGGGGGGGGGAAAAAAATAGAAAAAAAATATATATAGAAAGAAAAAGAAAAAGCAAGCAGAAAAAGCCAATAACCCTTAAAACCAAAAGGCAAGGGCAAATAAAAAGGATCCCAAGGCTTTGAGCATCAGTGGATAGGAGGGCCTAAAGGAATAAAATCCTGGTCTAAGCGGCTAAACCAAGCTGTCCCTAACCATGTGCTTGTGGCGTGAAGGTGTCAAGTGAAAACTTGAGACTGAGCGGTTAAAGTCAAGGTCCAAAGCAAAAGAAGAGTGTGCTTAAGAACCCTGGGCACCTCTAATTGGGGACTTTAGCAAAGCTGAGTCACAATCTGAAAAGGTTCACCCAATTATGTGTCTGTGGCATTTATGTATCCGGTAGTAATACTGGAAAACAAAGTGCTTAGGGCCACGGCCAAGACTCATAAAGAAGCTGTGTTCAAGAATCATCATACTGAACTAGGAAAGTCAATAACACTATTCGAAATCTGAAGTTCCTATAGATGCCAATCATTCTGAACCTCAATAGATAAAGTGAGATGCCAAAACTATTCAAGAGGCAAAAAGCTATAAGTCCCGCTCATATGATTGAAGCTCTGCTTCATTGATAGTTTGGAATTTATAGTATATTCTCTTCTTTTTATCCTATTTGATTTTCAGTTGCTTGGGGACAAGCAACAATTTAAGTTTGGTGTTGTGATGAGCGGATAATTTATACGCTTTTTGGCATTGTTTTTAGTATGTTTTTAGTAGAATCTAGTTACTTTTAGGGATGTTTTCATTAGTTTTTATGTTAAATTCACATTTCTGGACTTTACTATGAGTTTGTGTGTTTTTCTGTGATTTCAGGTATTTTCTGGCTGAAATTGAGGGACTTGAGCAAAAATCAGATTCAGAGGTTGAAAAAGGACTGCTGATGCTGTTGGATTCTGACCTCCCTGCACTCAAAGTGAATTTTCTGGAGCTACAGAACTCGAAATGGCGCGCTTCAAATTGCGTTGGAAAGTAGACATCCAGGGCTTTCCAGCAATATATAAGAGTCTATACTTTGGCCAAGAATTGACGACGTAAACTGGCGTTCAACGCCAGCCTTCTGCCCAAATCTGGCGTCCAGCGCCAGAAAAGGATCCAAAACCAGAGTTGAACGCCCAAACTGGCACAGAAACTGGCGTTCAACTCCACAAATGGCCTCTGAACGTGCAACACTCAGGCTCAGCCCAAACACACACCAAGTGGGCCCAGGAAGTGGATTTATGCATCAATTACTTACTCATGAAAACGGAATCAAAAACAGCAGAAGAAAAATCACACCCTGGAGGAGCATCTGTCTGGCGTTCAAACGCCAGAACAGAGCATAGTTCTGGCGCTGAACGCCCAGAATGGGAGCATCCTGGCGCTGAACGCCCAGAACAAGCATGGTTCTGGCGTTCAACGCCAGAAATGGCAGCAAATGGGCGTTGAACGCCCAAAATGGGCACCAACCTGGCGCTGAACGCCCAGAGTTGTGTGCAAGGGCATTTTGCATGCCTAAATTGGTGCAGGGATGTAAATGCCTTGACACCTCAAGATCTATGGACCTCACAGGATCACCTCAGGATCTGTGGACCCCACAGGATCCCCACCTACCTCCACTCACTCTCTTCTCTCTTCTCAATCATCCTCTATTCCCAATAAACACTCTTCCCTATTAACTCTTTACCACTCACATCCAAACACCCACTTTCCTTCAAAATTCAACATCTCTTTCCCACCCAATCCCACCCATATGGCCGAATACACATCTCCCTCCATCTCCTCCATATCTTCTTCTTATTCTTCTATTCTTTCTTCTTTTGCTCGAGGGCGAGCAACATTCTAAGTTTGGTGTGGTAAAAAGCATAGCTTTTTTGTTTTTTCCATAACCATTGATGGCACCTAAGGCCAGAGAAGCCTCTAGAAAGAGGAAAGGGAAGACAAAAGCTTCCATCAAGGGTCTAAAGCTCAGTGGTAGAACATTTGACTGCAAATCAAGAGATCCCTGAGATACCTCAGGGGATACATTTTCTTCCACACAATTATTGGAAGCAACTAAGGGTGGAACATCAAGAGCACTCCATCATCCTTCATGAAATCAGAGAAGATCTAAAAGCAATGAAGGAGGAGCAGCCAAGGCAAGGAAGAGACATAGAAGAGCTCAAGGACATCACTAAGGTGGACTCATTCCTTGTTCTTACTTTCTCTGTTTTTCGTTTTCTATGTTATGTGCTTATCTATGTTTGTGTCTTCATTACATGATCATTAGTAGTTAGTAACTCTGTCTTAAAGTTATAAATATCCTATGAATCCATCACCTCTCTTAAATGAAAAATGTTTTAATCCAAAAGAACAAGAAGTACATGAGTTTCGAATTTATCCTTGAACTTAGTTTAATTATATTGATGTGGTGACAATGCTTCTTGAATGTATGCTTGAACAGTGCATATGTCTTTTGAAGTTGTTGTTTAAGAATGTTAAATATATTGGCTCTTGAAAGAATAATGACTAGGAGACATGTTATTTGATAATCTGAAAAATCATAAAAATGATTCTTGAAGCAAGAAAAAGCAGCAAAGAACAAAGCTTGCAGAAAAAAAAAAATAGGCAAAAAAAAAATAGAAAGAAAAAGAAAAAGCAAGCAGAAAAAGCCAAAGCTCTTAAAACCAAGAGGCAAGAGCAAAAAAGCCAATAACCCTTAAAACCAAAAGGCAAGGGCAATTAAAAAGGACCCCAAGGCTTTGAGCATCAGTGGATAGGAGAGCCTAAAGGAATAAAATCCTGGTCTAAGCGGCTAAACCAAGCTGTCCCTAACCATGTGCTTGTGGCGTGTAGGTGTCAAGTGAAAACTTGAGACTGAGCGGTTAAAGTCAAGGTCCAAAGCAAAAAAAGAGTGTGCTTAAGAACCCTGGACACCTCTAATTGGGGACTTTAGCAAAGCTGAGTCACAATCTGAAAAGGTTCACCCAATTATGTGTCTGTGGCATTTATGTATCCGGTGGTAATACTGGAAAACAAAATGCTTAGGGCCACGGCCAAGACTCATAAAGAAGCTGTGTTCAAGAATCATCATACTGAACTAAGAGAGTCAATAACACTATTCGAAATCTGAAGTTCCTATAGATGCCAATCATTCTGAACCTCAATGGATAAAGTGAGATGCCAAAACTATTCAAGAGGCAAAAAGCTATAAGTCCCGCTCATATAATTGAAGCTCTGTTTCATTGATAGTTTGGAATTTATAGTATATTCTATTCTTTTTATCCTATTTTGATTTTCAGTTGTTTGGGGACAAGCAACAATTTAAGTTTGGTGTTGTGATGAGCGGATAATTTATACGCTTTTTGACATTGTTTTTAGTATGTTTTTAGTAGGATCTAGTTACTTTTAGGGATGTTTTTAATAGATTTTGTGTTAAATTCACATTTCTGGACTTTACTATGAGTTTGTGTGTTTTTCTGTGATTTCAGGTATTTTCTGGCTGAAATTGAGGGACTTGAGCAGAAATCAGATTCAGAGGTTGAAAAAGGACTGCTGATGCTGTTGGATTCTGACCTCCCTGCACTCAAAGTGGATTTTCTGGAGCTACAGAACTCGAAATGGCGCGCTTCCAATTGCGTTGGAAAGTAGACATCCAGAGGTTTCCAGCAATATATAATAGTCCATACTTTGGCCAAGAATTGACGACGTAAACTGGCGTTCAACGCCAGCCTTCTGCCCAAATCTGGCGTCCAGCGCCAGAAAAGGATCCAAAACCAGAGTTGAACGCCCAAACTGGCACAGAACTTGGCGTTCAACTCCACAAATGGCCTCTGCACGTGCTACACTCAGGCTCAGCCCAAACACACACCAAGTGGGCCCCGGAAGTGGATTTATACATCAAATACTTACTCATGTAAACCCTAGTAGCTAGTTTATTATAAATAGGACCTCTTACTATTGTATTAGGCATCTTTGGATTACCTTATGATCCTTTGATCACGTTTTAGGGGCTGGCCATCTCGGCCATGCCTGGACCTTCACTTATGTATTTTCATACGGTAGAGTTTCTACACTCCATAGATTAAGGTGTGGAGCTCTGCTGTTCCTCAAAGATTAATGCAAAGTACTACTGTTTTCTATTCAATTCTTCTTATTTCGCTTCTAAGATATCCATTCGCACCCAAGAACGTGATGAAGGTGATGATTATGTGTGACGCTCATCATCCTTCTCCCTTATGAACGCGTGCCTGACAAACACTTCTGTTCTACATGAATTAAGCTAGAATGAGTATCTTTTAGATCTCCTAACCAGAATCTTCGTGGCGTAAGCTAGAATGATGGCGGCATTCAAGAGAATCCGAAAGGTCTAAACCTTGTCTGTGGTATTCTGAGTAGGATTCAATGATTGAATGACTGTGACGAGCTTCAAACTCGCGAGTGCTGGGCGTTAGTGACAGACGCAAAAGGAGGGTGAATCCTATTCCAGCATGATCGGGAACCGACAGATGAATAGCCGTGCCGTGACAGGGTGCGTGAGCATATTATTCACTGAGAGGAGGAGATGTAGCCACTGACAACGGTGATGCCCTTGCATAAAGCCAGCCATGGAAAGGAGTAAGACTGATTGGATGAAGATAGCAGGAAAGCAGAGGTTCAGAGGAACGAAAAGCATCTCCATTCGCTTATCTGAAATTCCTACCAATGATTTACATAAGTATCTCTATCCCTTTTTTATTATATAATATTCGAAAACACCATTATCACTTTATATCTGCCTGACTGAGATTTACAAGGTGACCATAGCTTGCTTCATACCAACAATCTCCGTGGGATTCGACCCTTACTCACGTAAGGTATTACTTGGACGACCTAGTGCACTTGCTGGTTAGTTGTATCGAAGTTGTGACAATTATGAATTAAGATCAAAGCACCAAGCTTTGGAGCCATTACCAGGATTTGTTCGAGCCTGGAGATCACAATTTTGTGCACCAGCCCTCCTGCACAGAGTATGGAAGAGATGTTAAAGAGGAGAGTAAAGTTGCGAAAGTAAACGGAGAGTTAAAGGAAATTGATCAGGAAGTGGATTCCATCACTAGTGATTTTTTGCCCACATTGACCAATTACCATGACGATCTTGTTGAGCCTTCTCCCAGTGGACTAGAAAGCAAGGATGAGGAAGATGTGCAACCTCCAAGACCTATTGTAAGTGAAGGACCGGAAGAAGTGCTCCAAGCAACAAGCCCTCCTATCTATGATAATCCCGCACCAACATATGATCCTTTCGAGTTTGAAGAATCCTTTCCCATAATGCTTAAACTTGATGATGAGGTAGAATTCACTAGACCTCCTATCTATGATGAGAGTGATGGGGAAGAGATAGAAGAAATTGGTGAAGAAGAATGTGAACTTAAGGAAGCTTAGCAGGAGGAGAAACTTGAAAAACCTTGCCCAGTGGTGGAAATCTCTAGAAGAGGATGGACGGGAGTAGAGCATGCTTTATCAAGATCTTTGGGAACTCCTTCACCTAGTTCACCATCCAATCCTTCGCTTGAGTGGGTAAAACTTCTAACTCTCAGCTTTATTGTCCCACTTGAGTATGGTTTGCTTGAAACAGATGGCCAACTTAGGGCGCTTTGTGGAATTAACCAAAAGTGGAGGATGTTTAGTGGTTGGCGTTCTAAATCTAGACTCATTATGGTTGGAAGCTCAAAATTGAAGAGCATGGATTGGTGTAATGCTCAATTAAATGGGTCTAGGAGGATAGTTTGGTGCTTTCATGAGAATTCTGCTTTCTCCTCACCCAGACGGAATCAAGTCGATCAACTAGAAGATGGGTGTGAATACGAAGTATGGGATCCTGGATCACATCATAGCAACCAATTTTGAGAGCTCATATTTTGGAGAGAACCTCACTAAAGCTTGGTGAAGAAGGTTGGAACATCTGACAACTGATTGAAGGACAAGCACTCTTGGAGGTTCAAGGATGGATACAAGCACAAGCCACCTTGACAAGAAACCTCCCAATTGTCCAACTTAAGGACTTAAACTAAAAGTGCTTGGTGGGAGACACCCCACCATGGTAAACTCTTTCCATTCTCTTGTAGATATAATGAATGAATGAATTGGGTTCCATTGCACATAAATTCTTTACTTCTTAGTACATTTTGCTTTGTTTGCTAAGATGTTTATACAATCTATGCTTTAATTAGAGATGTTTCTTTGAATTTGAATTTTTACTTGGATTGCAAGTTTCCTCAATTTGTTTGAAAAATCTCCAATATTTCAAAATGTGCTTAATTTTGCATCTTAGCTGGTTTTAGAGTCTTAGAGGAGATTAGGAGGATATTGATTTCTTTTTGATGCTCATAAAAAAAATTTTTTTGAACAAGCACGTGCAAGCGCATAGTGCGCGCGCAGGTCGGCTGCGCATTTTAGCTTTCTGGGCCAAGGACCAGAGAGTTGTACCACTTTTGGGCTAACTCTGTGCCTCGACCCATGTGGACGCACGCTATACGCGTCCGCACCCCTTCGTGCTTCTTCACCCACACGTTGGCGCACGTGGCTTCTCCGCGCCCATTTTATAAGCTCAAGCCATCCACGCGAATGCGTACAGCATGCGCGCGCGTCGATGCCTTTTAGCATCACCCTGGCCAAAGGACCCGAGAGTTGTGCCAACTCTGGGCCCCTATTGTGCCTCTAGCCTAGCTTACCTGTGCGGACGCACACTGTACGCATCCGCGCCCATCACCAATTTTTCCATCTACGCGCAAGTGCATTTGGCACTTCTGCGCCAATCCTTAATTGCCTCCACCCACGCGGACGCACACGGTGCGCACATGCGTGGATTTAAAAATCCCATTTAACCAGGGACGCGAAACCCCAGCACATTCGTGCATCAACCCTCACCTCCAACGTTCTATTTCTCCCTCTCCCTCCATTGCCAACCACCACCCTTGCAACCACCAGCCATCCTCTGGCGAGCATCCCAGCACACATCACCGCCGCCATCGCCGCACGCCCCCCTTCTTCCTGGATCTCTCTCTCTTTCACTCAACCCTCTCTTCTCTGTTCTCTCTCACAGCGTCTCCGCAGCCAGCCACTGCCCACTACTGCGAGCTTTGCTGCGCCGCCACCACTCCTGGGAAGTATCTCCACCTCGCTGCTTCGCGCCTTTCCTTTCCCAATTTCTCTCACTTCCTACTTCTGCATTCCAGGTCCACACCCTTCTCCCCTGTTTTATTCCATTTCTTTACTTCTGTTTGTTAGTAAATTTTTGTCAATTTAGTTTAGTTAGATTAGTTTAGTTAGTTTAGTGTAATTAGGTGGTTAGCGAATCTGGGCTGGGTTGTGGATTTAGGTTTGTTTGAATTTTTGATGCTGTGTGCAATTGCTCTGTTTCATTGCTTTGCTTGTGCTGTATGTTTGGCTTGCCTAATGCTGCTGCATACTATTTTAATGCTGCTTTGTGCTTGAAGTGTTGGAATTCAGATTACTTGCTTATTGAATGATTCATTGTTGCTGGGGTGATTCTGTTTTTCTCGATTTCAAATTGAATTGTCGACTGCTCCACTTCAATTTTCCATTTTATTCTTGTTTCAAGACCCTTGTTATTACTGAATTCCTATTTTACTTTGTTCTTGATGCTGTTCTGGTACTGTGCTGAAGACAATTTCTCTGTGCATTGTGTAAGGAAATAAGGCTTTTGTAACATGCTGGTCTAGTTTAAATTATTTTTTGATGAGCTGCTGCTGAAATATTGGCTCATTTGTTCAATTCATATGAACTCATACATAATCTTTGTGTCTTTAATATTCAATGAATTCATATGGATTAGACTTGCTTGTTTGAATTTGGGAAATAGCCAATTCGCTGCTAAAATGCTGCCGGATTTTTCCTAACCATGTTCCGTGAAATAACAATGTTTTGATTGATGCAACAAACTTCTATTTGACGATTTCTGTGTTAATAGAACCTTGTTAGCTAAATGGTTTGGAAAATCCTCAAGAACAAGTTTTGGTCATACTTATCATATTCTTTGCTTGTTATTTATGGTGATTTGCTTATAGGCATTGAATTGTTTGAATGAATTTTCAGACTGGCCATCACTTGTAACTCTTTTAAGATTTCATGCCTCTTTTGCATAAACACACAAGTTTGAAAATTTTTAATCTATGTGGTTGAATTGCTTCACTTTATTCATGCATAACTTGTATTAAGCCACATAGACCATAAGGTTTTCCACTCTTTTCTCAACTTGTAACTTTTATGCATCATTGAATTTGGTGTTGAATGCTTCTTGATTGATTCATTATTTAATGATTTGACTTCACTAACACAAATTCATTTAACTCTAGTGATCTTTACATTGACTGATGACTTGTTTTCTCGTTAGTTATTTTCTGGCTTTATCATATTTCATCATCAATGACTTGATGCATTTCATGATTGTGAATGTGCCTACATTCCTACTTTGTACATTCCCCTTTTGAATTGAGCTGGTAACCACCATATCACTAATTTCCAAACTAATTCTTAACTCTAACTTGTTTAACCAACTAACTTCTTTTGGTTTTCAACTTAACTCTTCTAGTCATTCTTTTGAATATGGTGTTTCCTAGGCTTAGTAAATAAGTAATGTGCAAAGGTGGCTTGAATTCTTGGTTTGAAGTCAGATTTGAATTCCGAATTCTATTACTTGCATTCCAAGAAATCTCTTTTCTTTCTTCACTTCATGAATATGCTTTACTTTGAGTGCTTCATATCTGTTTGGCTATCTGCTTAAATTGTATCATCTCTATTTTTTAGGATGTCAGACAAAGGAAAGGCTATAGCCACTACTTCCAAAAAGAGAAAGCGCTCTAAGACCTCTACCCTTCACCTTATGCAAACTATGCTAAGAATCCACTTAATGAAGAGGATAAGGAAAATCAGCTGCTGCAACCCATTGACCCAATCAAATTCCCAAACCTCTACTATGAGCTCCATTTCTCTGACTTCCGAAAGAAGAATATAAACATTGAGAAGAAACTGCTCCTTCCCAATGATGTGAGGCGTGCCATTAACACCCGCATTCTAGAATTAGAATTGGACTTTGTTGACAGAGATTTGGGGAGGGTGAACACTTCATGGGTGAGAGAATTTTATTGCAACTTCTTCTGAGCCACTCTTGATTCAGTTCAGCTGCGGGGTAAAAAGATTATGATCACTGAGGCTGCTATTGGGGATGTACTTCTTTGCCACCATTGTCCTGACGACACCTGTGCTTATAAGTAGGCAGAGATAGCCATCCACTGCATGACATTTGATTATGAGGCACTTAAGCGCGTGATTGCTACACCTGATGCCCCCTGGGTGATGGATTCTGGGAACAAGAAACCCAAGGGGATGCGTTTCATATATCTGTCGAGGGAGGCTAGGACCTGGCAGCATATCTTCGCTCACTATGTCTTCTCCACCACTCACTTCTCAGAGATTCCGATTGATATGCTAGTTCTGATTCGGTGTGTGATGGAGGGGAAGGAGGTGAACTTCCCCTGGCTGATCAGGCAGAGTATGTGGCGCGCATATCCGTGGCCTCTTGCCATTCCATACTCTGGTCACTAGCATGATCGAGATGGCGGATGTTCCGTGGGAGGATGATGACGTGACACCACCACCCCCAGATGACGACGACAAGGAGGTTACCATTCCATGGGGGTGGGTGGGTGCACGAGAATCCCCCACCCAAACGCGGTTCCCAAGCCAGAGCAGTGGAGGAGGCAGCTCAGCTCTCGTCATTAGCAGTAGCTGCAGGACCCCCCTCTACTTCAGCAGCCGCACCATCCTTACCACCACTACCAGCACCTGAGCCTACTTACCTGTTGGTGCAGCACCTGCTTCGCTTCATGGAACGCCTCGAGTGTCGTGTCATGTGACGTCTCGACCGCATCGACCAGGTGTTTGTATCACAGGGTATTGAGCTACTGCCGCTCCCAGACTCTCCCGCTTTCGACGAGCAGGATCAGGAGGAGGAGCTGGCTGAGGAGCCGACTCATCAGGATGCACCTCCAGAGAGACGCGAAAACGTTGCTAAAAGGGAGCGGTATGCTCAAATTTTTTAGCGCTACGTTGCATCCTTTGAGTGCTCCTAGTTATTTTGATGCTGTTCCTTACTTCCCTTGATTGAGAGGCACGAAAAAGTTCACAAAAGTGAACGTAGCATTCACATCTTGGAACGCTACCCTTGGTTTGCTTCGTGCGTGCCCCATGGTCATGAAAAAGTTGCAAAAAGGGAGCTTAGAGTTCAAACTTTCGAACGCTGTGCCTTGGCATGTCTTGGTGCGCCTTCCTCTTCGTGCGCTACGTTCAAAATCTTGAACACTACCTTTGCTCCCTTGGTTGAGCGCAACGCTTTAATGTCATGGGCCACGCTTTTAAAAGCGTTGCCTAAGGTCCAAAGCGTGCTCCAACTTCAAAGTATGCCCCAAAATTCTTCTTTCCTCTGTTTGGGCTTAATTTGTGCTTTCTGCTTCTTTTCCTTTATCTTTTCACCTATCATCAACCAAACAAATACATCAAAGCCTCACCAAAATCACAAGATCTTTACATCATTCATAATAAACAATTAATTCTAGTATAAACCTTATGATTTTGTGTAAAATAAATGATGTTTGATTGATTCAAGAAAATCATGAAAATCCACTCCAATTACTTACTTATGGTGCAAGAAAGTGCATAAAACCTAATGAAACTAATGAAAAATGCTTGTAAAACTAGCATAAGATGACTTGTCATCACAACACCAAACTTAAACATTGCTTATCCCCAAGCAAGCACTAAACATGAGAAGAAATTAAATGAAATAGAAAATCATACGTGTCCTTATTTAGCAGATAATTGAATTAAAACTACGGGGTTTTATGCGAACAAGATGCAGCTCACTTATTCTTTGCTGATAGATAAGAAATGTTTCTTTGAGGATTCACTAGAGTTGCTGTCATAATGCCTTGCTCTTTGATTGATCGCTTTTTGGTTTTTCCTTCTTTCTTTTGCTTAGAAAGCTTATTTCTCAATGATAACTCAGTGTCAAGTGTTGTAGCAGCCTTTTGGCTTACTTTTGCTCAACACTTCTTCACTACAGACACTTGGCTCATAATTCTTCTTAGGAACATTGATGCCCAGCATCTCTTTGGATCACTAAATGCTTTGTAGCTAGGTTGCTCTTGATGATGGACTTTCGATTGGTAATCCCGGATTAGTTAATCCAAGTTACCAAGTTTTAAAAGACTCCTCAGAACCTAATTGTCCAAGCATATCCTAGTACAAAAAGCATCACAGACATATGTCCTAAGGTCTAAGCTATTGGTGTCTAGCCTTATTGTTTGTTTCTTTGCCAATTCTTGGCTTTTCTTTTCTTTTTCTTTCTTACTTTGCTTCATTTTCCAGGGAATTTCATTAATAAAAGGTTTTATGATAGCAACTAAGTTCACATTACATAGAACACTCTATTATGCAGCTTTTATTATTGAGCCTATCATACAATCAAGAAATTACCACCACAAACTTCATTCTAATTCCTACCACATTGAACAATCACTTTCTATTTCAAACATTTTCTCTTATTGATGCAAAAAGGAAACAAGATAGAATTTAAGCTAGATGAGTGATAACAAGCATAATGCAAATCCAAACAAGAAAACTACTCAAGATATGAAAGTGCAGAATATAAAATATTTGGAGGCATATCATGTTTCAGATATGCATCATTCTTATTTGATTAAAACTATAAAAAGAACTCCACCACCTCTAGTTGTCGTGCTCTTTCCCTTTGCTGCTTTCTCCTTTCTTCTTCTTTCTTTCTTGGGGTTCTTCAACAGGGCACCTACGATCCCAAATTTGGTCTACTTGACCCCAGAGCCCAGCATCCTTCAATCCTTGTTGCATGTGTGCTGTATTTTTATTCGCTAGTGCTCTCTTATGGTCTATCAACTCTTGGCATTGCTCAAATGGCTTGATCTATTAGTTCAATGCTGGCATGCTATGGACTACATAGTCCAACTTTGTTTGAGTTGCTATATCATACTCCATTCTGTCTAAGTTTCTATGCTCTCCAATTGTATGATATATATTCTTCCATTGGTAGAGATTTTGGGTGTACTCCCCATACTTGGCTTGTCGTAGGGATAATCTATTGAATGATTCTTGAAAGTTTGCTGATTTTTACCCTTGCCCCTCAAGAATTTTTTCCTGAAAATCTCTCTGTTGCTCCAACATCTTGAGCTATAAGTTTTCTTGCTTCTCCATTATTTGCTGCTGCCAATGCTGTTGTTCACGATCCTTCAAATACTGCTCTTTGTTGCCTTAAGTATTGCTCCTGTTGTTGCTCCTGTACTCTCATGTATTGTTGAGACATTTCTTCAATGGCTCTTTGCATTTGGCTCAGATCCATTACACCAGAAGCATGTTCCCCTTCCACTTGTGGTCTTCTCTTTTTTCCTTGAGCTCTTCTCTTTTGCTGATTGTTAGTGTCATCAGTGACACCTTTCATGCTTTGCTTGGTGACCCCTCTGCTTCCTTTTACCTTCTCAGTATTTTCATCCTCAAAGAGTACTCCTGCTCTTTTGCACAGCCTCAGAATAGTACTTGGGGGACCAAGTCTACTTGATTTACCAGTATCCTCAGCTATCTCTTGAATGCTATCTACGATGAGCTGTGGGACATTGACTTCTCCTCCCCTAAGTATACAATATGTCAGAATTGCTCTCTTGATTGTGACCTCAGATGTGTTTGCAGAGGGGAGTATGGATCTTCTCACTATTTCGTACCAACCTTTGGCTTCAGGTATGAGATCCATTCTCTTAAAGTAGCTTGGATTTCCTTCTGAGTCCCTTTCCCAATCTTTGCCTTCAAAGCATAGGCTATTTAGTATCTCATTAGGATCACTTTCACCCTGCATTCTGTCATCAAAGCTGGGTTCTTCATAGGTTATCACTCTTATTTGCAAGACTCTCATGATGGATGATGGGCTAAAATCTACCTCAACCCCCCTAACATAACTCTTATAGGGAAGGCTATCCTTGCTTGACTTTATAGCATTTGCATAAAATTCCCTTATCATGACTGCACTGATGTCTGTAAGAGGTTCACACAAAAGCTCCCATCTTCTTTCTGCCTCTATTCTTCTCATGATGGGATATTCTCTATCTTTCAGTCTGAACCCCGTCTCTGGAATGACTTTCTTTGATTCCATTAGCCTATAATACCTTGATTCATGGAATTGAGACTTAAATTTCTTGGTATCATAGGTTGGTGGTTCGGCTACAGCTGGTTCCTTTCCTTTCTTTCTTTTGGAACTTGATGAAGCCATGAGTTAGGAATGAAAGAAAGAAGAAGAGAAAATAGGCTTCGGTTAAGGCACAGTTGTGAGGGAAAGAATGGGAGGTAAGGTGTTGTGTGGTGTCTTTGGGTGAGAGAAGAACAATGTAAACTTTGTGGGGGACTTGTACGAAGAAGGCAAAGGTGTGTGGCTTAAGGAATGTTGCTGCCAATTTATAGCCAAGGCATGAAACAAAGCAAAGAGTTGGAAGATTCGGTTGAGTTGTAAGGAAAGGTGGGGATTGAGCAATTCATTGTTGGAAAGCCATGAAATGGACGGTGTGCATGTGGAGATGGATGAAGACAAGGATTGCTCCCTCATTGGTTACATGTGGTTCGGCCTCCTATTTGTTAAGTCATGCAGATTTTGTTTCCAAGAAAGCACAATTCCCTAAGCACATGTGACTCCCTTTTTCATCTTGTGATGACCGTGCATGCCTTTTGTCCTTTTCTTCAAATTTTACCATTCCTATCCATGTGAAACAACAATTAGTGAGCTTAAGCTTTAAACTTCATATGGTGGTGGTGTAATATATATATATATATATATATATATATATATATATATAGAGAGAGAGAGAAAGAAATTGTTGCTATGTGTTCCTTATGTGTGAATAACCAACCATGCCCCTTAAAAATTGAACAAAAATTTTGGTAAACACCAAACTTGTTTTCTTCTAAGTGATCTATATAAAATCCAATGAATATCCATCACAATTAGTATATTCATTATAAGGAATATTTTATTTGCTACCATGCTACCATAAACTCATAAAATGATGCAATGTATGGTTTATCTATTCATGAATTTGAGCCTTTGAGTAAAGATGACTTTCTTGAAATTCATAGCCTATACAGATACCAAAATTAAGGTTTGGCTATATACTTAAACAAAATGAATGAGTATATACCTTAAGTTGGTTTTATGATCATTTATGCATGAAAGGCTAATTTGAAGTGCCTTTAGGCACACCAAACTTAGGAGTCAAACATAGGCTTCAAAATGATGTGTGCAGTTATCAAATCCACTCATGAGAGCTCAAACTTATGCTAGAAAAACCATTAGTTATTGAAATTAAGACAAAAACAAGAATCTTAAATCATGGGCTGCCTCCCATGGAGCACTCTTTTATTGTCACTAGCTTGACATTGGTCCCTTATTAGGGTGGTTGATGATTGTGGTGCCTCAATTTGTCTCCTCTCATTGTGAGCCTTTTTCCTATACGTTGATGGTCAATCTCCACATGCTCCAGTGAGAGTATCTTGTTGATGGTGTAGTAATCATCAGTTTGTGGATTTGTCTCCAACTGCTGGTATATCAATCTCACTCTGTCCCCTTTTGAGAATCCTTCAGTTGGTATTTTCTTGTTCTTCCACCCTTTTGGAGCTCTTTTCTTGTTCTTCTTTCCTTTCTTTGGTGGTTCTTCTGTCTTTACATCAGACTTAATGTCAGGAACTTCCTTCCCACAGATAAAATCTTCAATCTCATCCTATTTTCTCTTTTTAGCCTTCTCATGTTTCTTACCCTCTTTTCCTTCTCCACTTTCCATCTCTTGCTTCACAGGTGAGCTGAGGAGTGTCTCTTTGGCTTTTTTCCCCAATGTATGTCTTCTTCTTCAACCCTCATGCAACTTTTCTCTTCAATAGTATGCTGTATTTCTTGGAAGACATTTAGAGTGATCTTCTCATCATTTACACTCAGAGTCATTTCTCCTTGTTTAACATCAATGATGGCCCTCACTGTCGCCAGGAAAGGTCTTCTTAATAAAATAGAATCATTTCCCTCTTCTTCTAAGTACAGGATTACAAAGTCTACTAGAAATATGAATTTTCCTACTCTGACCAAGAGATTTTCAATCACCCCTTGGGAATTACCAAAGATCTATCCACTAGCTCCAATGACATCTATGTATGCTTCACTTTTTCTATAGATAGCCTTCTCATCATGGACAAAGGCATGAGGTTAATACTGGATCCTAAATCACACAGTGCCTTGTCAATGATTGTGTCACTGATGAGCGGATAATTTATACACTTTTTGGCATTGGTTTTACATAGTTTTTAGTATGATTTAGTTATTTTTTAGTATATTTTTATTAGTTTTTAAATAAAAATCACATTTCTAGACTTCACTATGAGTTTGTGTGTTTTTCTATGATTTCAGGTAATTTCTGGCTGAAATTGAGGGACTTGAGCAAAAATCTAATTTAGAGGCTGAAGAAGGACTGCAGATGCTGTTGGATTCTGACCTCCCTGAACTCGAAATGGATTTTCTCGAGCTATAGAAACCCAATTAGCTCACTCTCAATTGAGTTGGAAAGCAGACATCCAGGGCTTTCCAGAAATATATAATAGTCTATACTTTTTCCGAGTTTTGATGGCACAAACTGGCGTTCAAACACCAACTTCCTGCCCTATTCAGGAGTTAAACGCCAGAAACAGGCTACAACCTGGCGTTTAACTCGAAAAAGAGTCTCTCTACATGAAAGCTCAATGCTCAACCCAAGCACACACCAAGTGGGCCCGAAAATGGATTTCTGCATCATTTACTCATCTTATGTAACCCTAGCTACTAGTTTAGTATAAAAACTACTTTTAGTGGTTTATTTCACATCATCTTTTGAATAATTTTATGTTTAGAGATCACGTTCAGGGAGCTGGCCATTCGGCCATGCCTGGACTTTTATCACTTATGTATTTTCAACGGTGGAGTTTCTACACCCCACAGATTAAGGTGTAGAGCTCTGCTGTTTCCCATGAATTAATACAAAGTACTATTGTTTTTCTATTCAATTCAAGCTTATTCTTATTCCAAGATATTCACTCGCATTTTAACTTGATGAATGTGATGATCCGTGACACTCATCATCATTCTCACCTATGAACACGTGCTTGATAACCACTTCCGTTCTATCTTCGATTGAGTGTATATCTCTTAGCCTCCAGACCAGAGTCTTTGTGGTATAAGCTAGAATTATTGGCGGCCATTTTTGAGATCCGGAAAGTCTAAACCTTGTCTGTGGTATTCCGAATAGGATCTGGGATGGGATGAATATGACGAACTTCAAACTCGCGAGTATTGGGCGTAGTGACAGACGCAAAAGGATCAATGGATCCTATTCCAACATAATCAAGAACCGACAGATGATTAGTCATGCGGTGACAGCGCATTTGGACCATTTTCACTGAGAGAACAGACGGTAGCCATTGACAACGGTGATCCCCCAACATAAAGCTTGCCATGGAAAGGAGTATGAATGATTGGATGAAAGTAATAGGAAAGTAGAGGTTCAGAAGCAAGAAGCATCTTCATACACTTATCTGAAATCCCTCCAATGAATTACATAAGTATTTCTATCTTATTTTATATTTTATTTATATTTTAATTATCAAAATCCTATAACCATTTGAATCCGCCTGACTGAGATTTACATGGATGACCATCGCTTGCTTCAAGCCGACAATCTCCGTGGGATCGACCCTTACTCACGTAAGGTTTATTATTTGGATGACCCAGTGCACTTGCTGGTTAGTTGTGCAAAATTGTGAAGAAGAATTGAGATTATGATAGTGCGTACCAAGTTTTTGGCGCCATTGAGATCACAATTTCGTGCACCAGTCACCAATGGTACAAGGTAAGAAGAAGCTTCCAGGGTCTTTGAGTTTCGGTGGGATGCCTTCTTGGATCACTGTACTACATTCCTGGGTTAGGATCACTGTCTCTTTCTCATTCCAGCCCCTTTTCTTGTTGATGAGCTCTTTGAGGAATTTTGCATATAGAGGCATTTGTTCTAGAGCCTCAGCAAGTGGAATATTGATCTCTAGCTTCCTAAACACCTCTAGGAACTTAGGGAACTGTTGGTCTTTGATCTCCTTCTACAATCTTTGAGGGTATGGAAAGGGAGGAGTGTAAGTCTTCACTATCTTCCTCTGTTCTTGTGATTGTTCCTCCATGATTTGCTTCCCCTTCTTTGAGGATTGTGGCTGTTCCTCATCCTTCTCCTTGAGTTTTTCTTGGTCTTGCTTATCTTTAAGTGTCAATTCTTCCTTGCTGCTGGCCTTATCATTCTCAACTGGCCTCTTGTTAATTTCTTTGTCATTTACCAAAGTTCTTCCACTCCTTAATTGGATGGCTTTGCATTCTTCCTTGGGGTTGGAAATGGTGTCACTTGGCAATTCATTGGTTGGCTTCTCAGCCACTGTTTGCTTTGATAATTGACCAATTTGACTCTCTAGATTCCTCAGTGAAGCTTCATGGTTTTTGTTAGCTAGCTCTGGATGTTTCATTGTCTTCTCCATCAATATCTCCAAGTTGGAGATCCTTTGAGATTCCTGGGGTGGTTGTGGTTGATTATGGGATGTTGATGGTGAATGATAGTTGTTTTGGTTAGTGGATGGGTTGTTGGGTGGATAGTAGTTGGATTGGGGTTGATTATTTTGTGGTTTTCTGTATAGATTTTGGTTAGTGTTTTGATGGTTTGTATTTCTGGAATTGTTTTGGTTTAAGTTTCTCTGCCAAGGTTGCTGGTTTTGGTTCTCTCCCCATTTCAGATTGGGGTGGTTTTGGTTTCTCAAAGTATGCCCCAAAATTCTTCTTTCCTCTATTTGGGCTTAATTTGTGCTTTCTGCTTCTTTTCCTTTATCTTTTCACCTATCATCAACCAAACAAATACATCAAAGCCTCACCAAAATCACAAGATCTTTGCATCATTCATAATAAATAATTAATTCTAGTATAAACCTTATGATTTTGTGTAAAATAAATTATGTTTGATTGATTCAATATAATCATGAAAATCCACTCCAATTACTTACTTATTGTGCAAGAAAGTGCATAAAACCTAATGAATCTAATGAAAAATGTTTGTAAAACTAGCATAGGATGACTTGTCATCAATCACCACGTGTGCGCGTACATTGCGCGTACGCGTCCATGAGCTCATCCAATTCTTTGGCTTTTCCATGTGTTCTCCATTTTGCATGCTTTCTCCTTCACTCCTTTGATCCATTCCAAGCCCTTTTCAACCTGAAGTCACTTAACGAACAAATCAAGGCATCTAGTGGAATCAAAAGTGAATCAAAATTAGCTAATTTAAGGTCTAAAGAGCATGTTTTCACACTTAAGCACAAATTAAGGGAGAATCACAAAACCATGCTATTTCATTGAATAAATGTGAGAAAAGGTTGATAAACTACTCTAAATTCAACACATGATAAACCCTAAAAAGGGGTTTGTCAACCTCCCCATACTTAAACCATAGCATATCCTCATGCTATACCAAGAATGAAGTAAGGGGTATGGCATTTATTCAATGCACTAAACTATATGCAACCTATCTAAATACAACTACCTATTATGAATGTAAGTGCTTGGTCAAAACAAATCAATTTCCAAGAGAACATATGTAACAATAAGGGCTAAAACAATAGGAATCAAATCAAACCAAACCCACAATTGTATTGAATTACCAAAAATGATTTACAAACTTGCATGAATAAGAATGGTTATGGTGAAAAAATGTAATTGAGCAATCAAACCCTCACCGGATATGTATCTGCTCTAGTCACTCAAGTGTTTAGGGGTTGATTCACTCAATTCCCCCCTAATCATGCTTTCCAAGATTTGATCTTCATCTAACAATCAATAATTATTCAATGCATGCATACAATTATCATGAGGTCTTTCTCAAAGGTTGTAATGGGGTTAGGGTTAAGGTAGGGTCATATGTGGTTAAGTGGACTAGAGTTTAAATTTTTGATTAGCCTAGACTTTCCCACCTAACCTATATAATAGCCTATACAGTTAAGTTCTAACCTAACTACCCATTCTTCACTTTTTTCCACATACTCATGCATTTTCTTTTTCATTTCACAATACTTATGCATTGATTCTTATTGAATCTTCACTTTGGGGCATTTTGTCCCCCCCTTTTTTTAATTTTTTATTTCTTTTCTTCTTTTCTTTCTTTCTTTTTCTATATTTTTTCTTTTCTTTTCCATATTGTTTTCTTTTCTTTTTCTCTTTTTCTTTTGTTTTTCTCATTTTTCTCTCTTTCGAAACTATATACAAAGAATATCAATGCATATGGTCTAACATTTGATTAATACATGAGCATGCAACTAATGTTCCTAAATCTCCCCAAACTTGAATAATGAACAATCTCACTAGCCTAAGACAATCAAAGATCCAAACAAGGGACTTTTATTGTTTTTCACTTTAGGCTTGTAATGTGCTAAAATAACGAATAATTGGGTTAAGCATAGGCTCAAAATTGGCTAACAATGAAAGGTAAAATTAGGCTATTTGGTTAAGTGAGCTAATAAAACAATAGCCTCAATCATATAAATGTATGAATACAACGAATAATAGACATATAGAATTAAATAAATCAAGGATCACAATCATAGAAAGAGAACAATTGCACACAAGAAGGAAAATAAGTGGTTATAAGATGTAACCACACCATTAGGCTCAAATCTCAGATGCTTATTGTAACAACTCTAGTTTTTGAAAATCAAATAATTAGTTATTTGTGATTTATTATATTTGTTGATAATTTTATTTTAAGAAAATTATTTTACTAAAGGTAATTAAATGGAGTTTCATGATAATTGAAGTTTAAATTAATTAGAATTTTTATATAATCTTTATTAGATATTTGATATAATTGAAATTATAATTTTGATAATTGAAAAATAAGAAGAATTGTATAATTTAATTTAAATAAATTATATTATGAATGAATTATGTTCTATTTTATTAATTTGTACTCTTGGAGATTAATTTATTAGAAATGATTAGTTTGATTTTCATAAATGCTTTATGTTTAAGTCAGTCAATATTTATGCACAATTTTTATTATAATTAGTTATTTTATAAATTGAAATTAAAGTTTTGGTAATAGAAAAATAATGAAAAGTGATATCATTTAATTTGAATAATTAATATTTTGTGTTTAAACTATACTTTATGAAAATGTGATTAATATGCTTATTTTATAATTTATATTAGAAATAATTAATTCAACTTAGCAATATGTTGATAAATAATGTTCCTAAATATTTTTAATAAAGTATATTTGATTTTAAAATTACTCTACCCTCCGATTTTATCAAAATACCTATTCATATCTATCCATATTCTTTTATAAAATCCCTAATTTCTAACCCTAATTCCCAAATTGGAAATCAGAAACCCTAATTCCCAAATTCACAAAAAACCCTAACCCTTAGCACCCTTCACCACAGCCGTACCCCACCCCTTTCAACCCCCTTCAGTGTAACTTCAAAAATGGGAAATCAGAGAGGGAGAGTGAGGAAACGGAGAAGAGAATAGAGGAAGCAGGGGCTGTTCGCCGTCAGTGCCGCCTCCCTGGAGCTCGCCGCCGAGCTGCTTCACGGCGTCGTCCCGTCCAAGGAGCCGAGCCCGTGTTGCCGTCATTCGTTCGTGTCCTGCCACGGCTGCTACAAGGGTCTGTCACCGTTGGAAATGAAGAGGACGCTGCCAGCTCTGTCACGCCTGGTCGCTGCCGAGCTCGCCGTCGGAGACCGCCATTCCCTCACCACTGCTGCGTCGCCGTTCATGAAGCTTCTGTTGCCGCCATGAATAGCGAATAGAGGAGAGCGAGAGAGGCCGAGGATGCGAGAGAGGAGGCGATGAATGAAGCCGTCATTGCCAGAGGCGTGGAGGAAGGGAGGCAGAACCGCGAGATAGAAGATCCAATGTGACTGTCGTTGCTGCCATGAGTGTGGTCCACCGTCGAGCTGCACACTGCCATTGGCGTCAGAAACCACCCTTAGAACCACTACTGCTTTGGTGAGCTCTGTCCCCTGTTTTTGCTTCCTTGTCCTACCAATTTGTTCTTACTTTGAAGCTTGTCCCTAAAACTATTTGTATTGTATAAAGAGATTATCGTAAATTACCTTGCCGCCGCCGTTACTGGAGGTAGCTGCCGGCTCTATTTGGAGACTGCCGCTAAGTCACCACCGAAGCTAAGAACAGGTGCTGGGATTCGATGGAGCATCGCTGCTGCTGTGAATTCGTAATATTTGGTTTACCGTGTCTAAATTCTTCAATTACGGCTAATTGAGGTAGGGGATTTAACGTTTTTAATTTAGAATGCCTAGAAAGTTATTGGATAAGTGCAAATGGTTAACAATAGTTAAGAATTTCTTAATTAACATAAATGACTTGAAATGCATTTGAAGTTAGTTAATTGTTGTGATTATTCTGAGCTGTGGTTGAATTTAGATGCTGCTGTGATTAATGATTAATTTAGTATAATTTATTAAATTGAAGTATGCTGAGTTAATTATAGAAAAGTTGTCGCATGGATAATTGCTGAATTGGTTGAAATCTGGTTGTGAATTGTATTTTGAATTACTGATTTTTGTGATGAGTTGACTGAGATTCTAATCTTCAATGAGTTATTTTGAATTATTTGATATTGAATTGGAATTTTAATATATTGGGTTATGGTTGTGATATTGACTGGCTTTGTTATCGCGAGTAAATAACTGATGAGATTTACTTTGGTTTGAGGCTGTGAATGTCTTTGGGCTTTGTTGTGAATGTTTGAAGCTTTAATTGATATTGGTTTTTCAGATTTTGATGGAATTATTGAAAGGTTATGATTCTATGTGGTTATACTGAATTAGTTGAGTTGTGTGGCTGTATTCTGGTTATTGAGAGTAAGTGCTTCTTGTTGTTTTTAGTTATCTAATGTATCGAATTGGCTGTGAAATTGACTTGTGACTGGTTAGAATTGGTTTTGGTAGTTGTTAATGTTGGTTTATGATTAATTATAATTAAGTTTGAAAACTGTTAAAAGATTGAATCTTGATTATTAAATTGACTTTTTTATGAAATCTGAATTTAGAGATAAAATCAGTAACTCTAAAAAGTATAAGGATAACTTGTGATAATTGGAAACTATATGGAGCAGAATTTTTGGGTGATCATATTATAAGAGAACTGGAATTATGTAAATAATACATACTTTGGGTATTTTGGTGTCAATATTGCTAAGATTTTGGTTAAGTTTGGTGATAATGTGTGTTGAATATTTGGAAAGTAAAAAACTGTTAGTCCTTTGGTTAAAATAAAGGATGAATTGATGAAATAGAAGTTATTGATGGATTATGTGGAAATTAGTTATGAATTGATAATAATGGAATTGGACTGATGGAGTCTGTGAAAGTTGCGGATTATGGCTGAATTGTTAACTATTGCGGATTGTTAAATTTCTGATTGATTGAGAATTTGCTGTGATAATTATTGAGAAAGGTTTGATAAGATGTTGAGAAAGAGGGAACCCGTAAGGGTGGCTAAGTCCGAGTTTTACGGGAGGTGCTGCCGAAATTTTATAAAATCTGAGGCTTTATTTGAAAAGTCATTTTAGAAGATTTGAATTTGGAAAATCATATTATTTGAGTTTTATTTAGATGAGAAAAGAATTATACTATTGTGAATTTGGAATTACCAAGGAAAGGTTTATATTTCAAGTTTGAATTATTTAAGAAAGGAATTATGTTTTGAATTTAATTTAATATGAAAAGAGTTATGTTTTGGGCTTGAAATAAAGGTTTACTTTTCAGGAGTTTGGTGAATTTATAATATTTGAATTCGAATGATAAAGAGAAATGAATTGAGCTAAGATGTTGTAAAAGTGAAAGATGTAAAGTTTGTATAGTATGATTGAACAGAGAAAGAAAGAGGTATTGCATAAGAATGTGAAAGTGATGATGAATAATGAGAATGATAATGAATGATGATAATGAGAATGATTATGTGATGATCTGTTGCGTGAAGGCAGTCAGATAGATGGTGGTACGACCACTGAGAACGCTTTCCTGGGATACCTTGCTATAATGCTTTGCTATAAGACAGAGGTTGCTTACAGAGGTATCGAGATTAGTGTGCTCCTGTAAGACAGAGGTTGCTTACAGTGAGTGTGTTGTTGCTCCTATAAGACAGAGGTTGCTTATAGTAAGTGTGTTGTGCTCCTGTAAGACAGAGGTTGCTTACAGTGAGTGTGTTGGGCGTATATCGGCTAATAAGTGCCGCCCTGCAAGGCAAAGGTTGCTTGCAGTGGATACCCTGCAAGACAAAGGTTGCTTGCAGTGGATATTGCCAACAGAAAAGCCTTATCCAGACAGAGGTTGCTGGGTAACGTCGGGAGTGGGTATGTAACCGATAGATGAGCTCATTACCTGCACTAGGGCTAGACATGCATCATCTTTGTTTGTGCATTTGCATTTGATTGGGTTTGCTCATTGTACTTCCCTGTGATTGTGCTGTTTGCCTTGCTATGACTTGTTTGTGTGTTGAATTGAATCACTTGTTAGTGCTATTAGTTGGTGAATGTATGATGATGATTAAGAATTGACGTTGTGATTGAGAATTAATTATATGGTTGAGAAATGCTTAATTTGACTAGTTTTATATTTTGGAATTTGTTTTGAGCTTAGAGTTTTTTGAAAGAGGTAAATAATTAGTTAAAGTAAAACCAAGAATAGTATTTTCAAAAACGTTCAATAAAAATATAGTTTCCTTGAGTATGTTAATTATTTGCATATTAATCTTACTTTTACGGCATTCCCATTCCCTACTGAGAACGTGTGGTTTGTTCTCACCCCAAAATCTTCCACCCTTTCAGTGACACAGGTTTGAAGACTCCGTTTGAAGCTGCATGCGATTATAGAACTTATTTATGAGTTAAGTTTATGACTTGAGTTTCTTTCATAGAATTCCCTCGCCTTTGTAGCTTTAGTTTTTATTTTATGCAGAGGGATAGGAGTTGTACCTGAATTTTATTTAAATTCTTTTGTATAATATTTATTATTATTTATAATTATGTGATTATTATTACTGGGTGATATTTGCTATATGATTTTAATTAACAAAAACAAAATTTTTCTGGAATTTTCTATAAAACTAAATCGCGATACCGAACTAGAGGCTCAATAGTAAATAGTTAATAAAGGAAAGCAGGTTGGTAACGCCTTACTTTCGGTACGATCATGACGTTCTAGAAGTTGGGTCGTTACACTTATGTTCTTAGCTCAAAACATGCTTCACAAAATATATATGATTCGAGCAAGTTCTATGAAAACTTCCAATCAATTGGGATGGTGCCCTATAAATAAATTCTTTGGAAAATTTATTGTTTTGACTAAGCTTATCCTAAATGCAATGTTGTGATTTAGAAATTTTAAAATTTCCTTAGTTTATCCCTTCTTTTTCCAAATCAAACCAAATTTCTTATGTAAAAGGGTAAACCAAGCTCTAATAATTCACAATTTTCAAATCACAACCAAAAACTAAAACAACTATATAAATTAAATATAACTAAAAGTTTGAAATATCTACCAACTAAGGTGCAAAATGTAACAACTAAAATAAAAGTATCCAAAGTAACAAATATATACAATAATCCAAAAAGTGCGGTAAAAATAAAGTGCAAATTACTAAAAATAACATAAAACAAGTGATAAATGTCCAAACTCATCACCCAAAATGGCATCTCTACCGACGGCGACGACGGTGACCTCCCCACACTTAGAATGGAGCATCGTCCTCGTTGCTACTGCTCAGGCTCTTGTTGAGGGTCAACGGTCATATCTTCCTGTTGGGGCAGAGGTTGTGGCTCCTCTAGGGGCGGCTGCGCCTCCGGGGTAGCCTGTGTCTGCGGTGATGCCTCCTGCTAATCCTGCTCCGCCTCCTGCTCCTCTTCCTCTGAGGAAGAAGTATCGGCAATCGGGGGCAACTCGACTCCCAATGCGACAAACATCTGATCCACTCTATCGAGATGTCGCATGATGCGGCGCTCACTGCGCTCCATGAAGCGGAACAGACGCTATACTAACAGATAGGTCGGCTGGGGTGCTGGTGGTGGTATCAGTGTGATGATGATGAAGCCAATACGCATATGTAGGATTAGGAACTCGGTTATCCGAAAAATGGAATTAGCGTTGTAAGTATAATCCTAACCCAACAAGTTGGCCACCGAACAAATTAGAGGTTCACAAGGTGTGTCCCAATTCAAAACTAATTTAAAACCAAGAGTATTTGACTCCCGAGTCGTCTCCCAAGGAGCACTTTTAGAGCAATGAGTGTGCAAATCCGGTTGTAGTGATCAAGGGTTTGTCAATGAAGAAATGAAAATATAAAGCAATAAAAGAACATGCAAAATTGTAATGACTGAACTAATGAAGAAATTAAAGAACCGACTATGTAATATAAACAAGTAAAGTATAAAAGAGATCAACATAGAAGTATATGAAAGATTAAAAGCATCAAAAAGAGTCTTGCCTTGGAGTGAGCTAAGGGTCCTTTCCTTGTTGGAACCACAACTATGACAATTATGATGGATTAATTTCACTTGATCAACCCTCACATCGGAAGGTAAGTTAAATGAGCATAAGTGTTCCCAACCCACAAATCCTAAGTTGCTTGCTAATTGGCTTAGCAACAACTTAGCATTAGTGGGAACAAGAACAATTAACAATCCAAGAATTGAAACTAAATATTTGACATTCCAACTCTAGAAACCCAATTTCTCACTTTACCCAAGCCAAGAACAAAAAATTTAGCCGAAAATCATGTTTGACATTTTGTCAAATACTTAGTGGGCAAAAAACTTAAACATAGGGAAAAAGAAAAAAGGCTTGAAACTAAAAGCAACAATTGATCTCAATCAACAAGAATAACACAATGAAGCATGAAATAAACATCAAACATCAAATTCATCAACAAGAAATTAAAATTGCAAGAGAGAAACAAAATTGAGCTATAACTTGAATTAGAAGAAAGAGTAATGACAATGTAACTACTAAGAGTAATAACAAGAGAATACTTACAATGAAAGCTAGCAAAATCCAAGATCAAAAATGGAAATGGAACTTGAATGTAAAACCCTAATATAAACCATAATAGAGATGATGAAAAACTTAGAGAAAAACTAACTAAAGCTTCCTACCACTACTCCTAAAACTATACTAATAATATGCTATGTTGTCTCTTCTTTCCCCTCTAATATGATCTAGAAGACTTCAGAAATGGGCCTCCAAAGCCCCCAAATTGCGAGTCACGTGCTATTTTAATGAAGTCATGTGTAGACACCTGTGCAAACACACACAAGGCAATGCTTGAATGGATGCGCGACGCGCTCGAAGCAATCCACATGCTCTGATTGGGTAGCTGTGCGTACGCACAGACAGTCGTGTGCACGCACACTAGGCGATGCTTAAATGGACGTGCAATGCCCTCGAAGCAATCCACGCGCTCTGATTGGGTAGCTGTGCATACGCACAGGCAGCCGTGCGCACGCACACGTCTCTGAGATCACTCCTTTGATTCTTCATGTTTCCTCTACTTTGCATGCTCTTCTTCCATTTTCTCCAACCCATTCTTACCTTATACACCTGAAATCACTCACTAACAACATCAAGGCATCGAATGAAAGGCAAACAGAATAAAATAGATTAAATTAAGCACAAAAGAGCACATTTCTATAATCAAGCGCAATTTGGAAGGAAAGTTCAAAAGCATGCTATTTAAGGGAATAAGTGCAAGTTTATATGATGAAAATCCATCCAATTCTAACTAAAAATCATGATCAAATATGGATTCATCAATTCTCCCACACTTAAATACTAGCATGTTCTCATGTTAAACACATACAAAGGAAATATATGAAAGAGAAAATGACTTATGCTATATACTACTTCTATAAATGCATGCAACTATCCTAAGACTAATCACCAAAATATACTATGATGAGAGTTGGTAGAAATAAACCATGAAATTCCAATACATCACAAGAAACTATAGGGCCAATGCAAAGAGTTCATGCATTAAGATCAATGTCCAAAGAATTGAATTGAAGTTGTCAAAACTATACAATCAAACAACTTGCAAGAAGATAGAATTGAGTGATCGAACCCCTCACCGGATGTGTATCCACTCAATTCGCTCAGCGTTTAAGGTTTAACCACTCAATTCCACTTCTATCATACTTTTCAAAGATTTGCAAGTCATCTAACAATCAACTAGTATTTAATGCATGAATAACAAGTATCATGAGGTCTTTAGAAGGATGTAATGGGGATAGGGTTAGGTAGGATGAAATATGATTAAGTAGACTAAAAGAATTAGTTCTTTGATTAGCTTGAATGTCCACCTAATCCTACATCACCTATGTACACATAACAATATAACCTTTCTACCCATTTTCTCTTTCCTATCTCACTTCACTCATGCATTTTCTTTTTAAACATGGCATATGCATCCTTTATTCACTCTTTTTATTCATACTTTGTTATGCACAAGTTTTTTTTTTATATTTATAATTGGACTATGAATGCATATGTTTTAATTAGTAAAATGCATGAGCATTACCTAATTTCCCAAAATTTGTTTTCACAAAGAGTTCATGCCTTTATCACCAATGCTTCCCAAAATTCCCCCACACTTAGAATTTACTCACTAATCCACCTAAGCTAATCAAAGAGTAATTCAGGGACATCGATGGTTTTCCGCTTAAGGAGAGTAATGTGCTATCATCAGAACAAAAGGGGATTCATAGGCTCAAATGGGTTCACAAAGGTGAATGCAAGGGTTGGCCATATAGGTTAGTGAGTTTATCATCAAAGATAGCCTCAATCATGCTAAATGCATCCAAACATAAATACAGGACATAAAGAATCATGCAAATTAACGATCACAATCAAAAAGGAGTATAATCACACACAAGTACAACATTATGGCTGAAAAGTGTAACCATTTATTAAAGCTCAAATCTCACAAAGTATGTTGTTCGAGCTCATTTCCATGTTCTAAAAACAAATTACCCCAAGCAAGTTGGTAAACACAATTTTTCTTCAATTCAATCAATGGTATGCCCATGAAAAGAGAGTTTCATGGAAATTCCTTGGTATTTCACCAACTTATTCGTTCTATCATGCAACATGCAAATACTAACTAGTACATATCCATAAACGATAAAGAAATATTTATAGTAAACCAAACTAGATGCAATAGAAATAAAGCTACTCAAAATGAGAACAAGTACCGCAAAAAACATTGCAAAGTGTCCTTAAGAGAGAAATTTTTACCCCCCTTGAAGTCATCGAACCTCCCCCACACTTAATTTGTGCACGGTCCTCCGTGCATGCTCACGATCTGGGAGGATGAAGAGGGGCCACCTTCAGCTGGTGAACTCAGGAGTGGGATGGTCAACTGCATCATGCTCCTCCCCAGCTAGCTCGGATGAAGCTCTAGGAATCGGGCCAGGGTCTCTTCCTTTTAGCTTTGCCACTATCCACTCAAAATGTTTGCGCTCCAAATGCTCCATGTGGTGGATATCGTGCAAGATGTCTCGGAATAGATCCGAAAGAGGTCGGAGGAAGGGTAAAATAGTTGATGAAGTTGGTAGAGTTGATGGTAGTGCTATGGGTGTCTTTTTCTTGGAGGGTGTAATGTTGGTTGATCTTTCCAAATCTCCCCTCAGAATGAATTTGTTGCCTCTAAGAATCCGGAACATAATGTCCATCGGTCGCCTCTCTACCACTACTGCATTTGCTAAGCACATCACCATCGATGGAAATGGAATGCTGATATTTTTCTTCTCAACTAATTTCCAAATCGATTTGTGCAATAAGGGTAAGATGGCTATATACTTCCCTTGCATAATAGCCCAAAGTAGCAAAGTAGTTCTAAATCTCACATGGGTAGTGTGGGTGATCGGAATGATGTAGTCTGCCACGATCTGATGCCATATACGAGCTTTAGCATTCAAATCAGAGTATGCAATACTAGTGGGAATAGAATTCCTCCCCTTGCTATACTCCCAACATGCACCAAGACGGCCTATCCTCTCAAGAATGGGAGTCAAAGATACTCTTCCTTTGAAGATATCCACCTTTATCTTAGAATATTCATCTTTCTCAAGTGGAATATGGGGGATGTCCAAAATAGCTTCTAGAGCTTGATTGGATGTATCCAACAGCTTGGTAGTTTGCATAAAATTCCCGCACCATAGACTCATTGACTTCAATGGGTTCTCGCTCGAGAAACTTCCAATGAAGCGAGGCAATCCTTTTGTGAATAATCGCCTTGTATTTGCTTAGAACCTTCAACAGCCGCTCCCAATAGATTGTACGCTTCTCAATAGCCTCGTATTGAGAGTCAGCTCTCCAGTTAACCAAGGTATCCGATCTATGACCTTGGCGATCCCTCCAAACATCAGGTAAGCGAGCGGTGGTGTGCTCAACCGGCGAAGTAACCGGTGCCTTGCCTTTCTTTCTCATCCTAAAAATACAAATAAAAGAACTTCGAGATCATAGGGCAACAATAAAGTAAAATCAATGAAGAAGTACTAAAATTGTTAAAAGAGCTTATAGAAGTAGTGTGATTTGAAAGAAACACGGTGTGTATATTCCAATGTTGCGTGCGGTTGGAACACACACACCAGCTGGATATCACGGCAATCACACCTTTAAGGAAATTCACAGCTCAAAGCTTCACGATTTAGTGCTCAAGTTGCAAATATAGAACAGAGAATTGTAAACAACTTCAAGCAAGCACCAAAAAGGAATTGTCCATTGTTCATCTTCAGAAAGTGGTAATCACACATACAATGTTCTCAATTGGAAGCCCAAAAGATGTTTGATCAAGACATCATCAAAAGTTGAACATTCGTAGAGTGGTTACTCAATTGAAATTCCAAGATGAACAATGAAACCTAGATGGTACCAACACAATGCATTTACAACCAAAGTTTCACATCAACAATCAAGGAAATGCATTGGTGATTTCAATTTCTACCATTAAAAATCATAATAGAAGTTGCAACATTCATACAGTATGCCTAACAAGAGATAAATTGAACACATATGATGGCCAAGTCATATGAATCAAACAAAATGTTCATTGAGTCATTTTATCGAACATGTGGTATGCAATGTGCAAGTTCATCATAATTAATCTCAAATTTGATCATAACTATCCCAACAATCAAGAACAACACGTTGCAATACAAAGAAACAATAAAGAAAGCAACTAATGAAATCTAAGCAACATAAAATAAACGAAAGCAAGTGCAAAAATATTAACATAAAAAGAAAGGAAAAACAAGAAACTAAGATATAAAGGTGAATAGGACAAGAATGAGGGAGGAACAATGGCACACCTTATAGCCACTGTGAAATCACGACGTTTGGGTTTGCCGGAAAAAGAAGCACCAGAAGAGAGAACTCACCGGTGGAGAAGGGAAAAGAGGTAAGGGAAAGAAAGAAAGAAAAGAGAAGAGAAGAGAAGAGAAGAGAAAGAGAGAAAGAGAGAGAGAGGGGTCACCGGCGGTGGCTGACGGCAGTGGTGGCCGGGACCAGCGGGGCTGGGCAGACAAGAGGGAGAAATAGCAGCGAAGAACAAAGAAAGAAAAGAAGAAAGCTGCCTCTCAATAGGGTAGGTTACCCTGTTATTTCCCAGAACGTGTCGTGTGTGGACGCACAAAGGCCTATACGGACACACAGAGAGCGCAACTAAGAAAGGTTGCGAACGCACACAGCGTGCGATCGCTGCGACCAGAGAGGTTGCAAAAGGACGTGCGGACGCACAAAGACGTGTGACCGCACAGACTGGCTCTCTATTTTTTTTCTTTTGTTCTTGGGGACAGAGGCATGTGTGCGTGCACACATAGGTCCGTGCACACGCATAGGGGGTAGAAATGGGGGATGTTGAGCACGCGCACAAGCTGTTCCCTCGCTCCCACCAGAGGGGCTATCAAGTTATGTGCGGGCGCACACAATGGTGCTATGTTATTGGCTATTGTATATATTGTGAATAGCTTGAATTTTGGGTTTTTTGCTAGTTTTTGCTAGTCTAGGATTTTATTTTCTTTGTTTCTTATTAATCGTTGTTTTTATTTTCTCTTTCACTATGAATTCTCATCCTTTTGGCTATGAGTGTAGTTCAAACTATGTTGTAGGAAATGAAAGCTCCAATGAGGATATACATCAAGGATTTGGAAATCAAAAATGGGAGGAACCCCAAGCTTATGAACAACCTTCATGGCAACAACCTCCTCCGGACTCTTATGGGTATAATCCTGATCCTAATGTGTATCAAGCCAATGTGTGTGATGATCTCCATTGTGGTTGTCAACCACAATCGTCATATGCATATGATCCAATTCCTCAATATAGCCATACACCATACTCACATGCCTCACACCACCATTCAACTCCATATGACCATAACCAATACCCACCATATCAACCACCGTATGAACCACATATAGAACAACCACCATCCCAATACCAATACTCCCAAGAACCACAAATTCCACAAACACCACCTCAATAATTCTACCAATATGAACCACCTTTCAACATCAACAATCTTTCCTCAAACACTGAACCCTATCTTCCACCACCACCTCTCGATAAAACCTTCATATTAGAACTGAGAGACCTTAAATCTCGTATCTTAAGGCGACAAGAGGAGGATGAAACTAAGTTTAAGGAGCTAAGAGCAAGGATAGCTAGCATGGTAGAAGCCGTGAATCACCTAAAATCCCACCTAAGCTCATGCACCATAAGTAACCCCATTGTTAAATGTGGAGAAACAATCAAGGAGCTTAGTGAGGGAATGAACTTGAAGCTCCATGGTGAGGAAGAAGAGTTGAAGCAAGAAGTGCAACAAGAGGAGAAGGTAGAGATTAGCAAACAAAAGGAAGTAGTGGGTAGATGTTTAGGATATGTTGAGCACATAAGGGAATCTCAAGTTGAAGAGCCCTCCTCCACAGAGTATGGAAGAGATGTTAAAGAGGAGAGTAAAGTTACGAAAGTAAATGGAGAGTTGAAGGAAATTGATCAGGAAGTGGATTCCATCACTAGTGATTTTTTGCCCACATTGACCAATTACCTTGACGATCTTGTTGAGCCTTCTCCCAGTGGACTAGAAAGCAAGGTTGAGAAAGATGTGCAACCTCCAAGACCTATTGTAAGTGATGGACCAGAAGAAGTGCTCCAAGCAACATGCCCTCCTATCTATGATGATCCTGCACCAACATATGATCCTTTCGAGTTTGAAGAATCCTTTCCTACAATGCTTAAACTTGATGATGAGGTAGACTTCACTAGACCTCCTATCTATGATGAGAGTGATGGGGAAGAGATAGAAGAAATTGGTTAAGAAGAATGTGAACTTGAGGAAGCTTGGCAAGAGGAGAAACTTGAAAAACCTTGCCAAGTGGTGGAAACCTCTAGAAGAGGATGGACGGGAGTAAATCATGCTTTATCAAGATCTTTGGGAACTCCTTTACCTGGTTCACCATCCAATCTTTCTCTTGAGTGGGTAAAACTTCTAACTCTCAGCTTTATTGTCCCACTTGAGTATGGTTTGCTTGAAACGGATGGCCAACTTAGGGCGATTTGTGGAATTAACCGAAAGAGGAGGATGTTTAGTGGTTGGCGTTCTAAATCTAGACTCATTATGGTTGGAAGCTCAAAATTGAAGAGCATGGATTGGTGTAATGCTCAATTAATTGGGTTTAGGAGGATAGTTTGGTGCTTTCATGAGAATTCTGCTTTCTTGTCACCCAAACGAAATCAAGTCGATCAACTAGAAGATGGTGATGCCAGGGCATTTTGGCCAGTTTCACTGACCTTTTCTTTACTGTTTTTAAGGTAGTTTCATGCATTTTCTTAGGAAATAAGCTAGTTTTAGGTAGATATTCACTTACATCTTGATTCAAGCAAACATTGTGAATTTTTGAATTATTTCATGAGAATTTTGCATGAATTATATGATAAATTGGATGATGCATGATTCCATGATTAAGAGCAAGACTTTGATGCACTTTGTTTGATTGATTTCAGGCCAAAAGAAGAAGAGAAGAAGCCACGTTAGTGGCTACGTTAGTTACACTAACGTGGGCACTAACGTGGAAGGAAGGAAAGCCACAACTTTAGTGAGAAAAGTTAGTGGCATTAACTTTGAAGAAAGGAAATGGAGCCAACGTTAGTGACACTTAACATTATCACTAACGTTGGACCAAGATCATGAGTGGCCACGTTAGAGTCCACGTTAACTTAGTTAACGTGGTCTCTAACATTAAGAAGAAAAGGGGGAAAGCCAACGTTAGTGACACTCAACATTGTCACTAACGTTGGCCAAAGAACATTAAGACACGTTAACTCCCACGTTAACCTAGTTAACGTGGAAGCTAACGTGAGGAAACAAGATGGTCGACAACGTTAGTGACACCCAACATTGTCACTAACGTTGGAAGCACACAAGCCCCCAATAAGGCACGTTAACTCCCACGTTAACCTAGTTAACGTCGAAGTTAACGTGAGGAAGAGAAGTTGTCGACAACGTTAGTGACACCAAACATTGTCACTAACGTTGCCAACACAAGCCACAAAGAGCCACGTTAACTCCCACGTTAACTTAGTTAATGTGGTAGTTAACGTGGGCAAAAGTCCCACCTGGCAGCCTGACCATGCCTTCTTCAAACACGCATACCTTGAGCCACAAAGCTCCAAATGAGGTGATTCCAGTGGCATTGGAAAGCAGGAGTCCAGAGCTTTCCAAGCATATATGGCACTATATGGTTGACACTAAATTTGAGGGAGAAAACCTGCCCTGAAAGTGCAATGATGAACATGGTATCAGCCTGTATTTTGGCCAACTGACCTCTTCACCTTCCAAGAAGTATAACTCGAGTTGTAGAGCTCTAAATGATGCGCTTCCAAAGGCATTGGAAAGTAAACATCCAGGGCTTTCCAAAAATATATAATAGTATGGGGTGGACACTAAGTTTGAGCTTCAGAAATAGGAAAATCGCTAGCGTTATTGGCAATCAACATTTCCAGTAACGTTGGCATATATGCCAGCGACCATGTCTACTTCAAAGGAGCATAACTTGAGCTACAGAGGTCCAATTGAGGTGATTCCAGTTGCGTTAGAAAGCTGACATTCAAAGCTTTCCAACGATATATAATAATCTATAGTGGGCATGAAATTTGAGCACAAACAAGAGGCATCTTTTAAGCCCCAAAAACACCAACTGGGCAGCAAGTGCAACGTTAGCCACAATAACTTTAGCACTAACGCCACACTTGTAGCGTTAGTGTGGCTAACTTTAGCACTAACTTTAGCACCTGGACTTCAACTTAACTCACTTCTCTCTCAAGTCCACTTCCAAGCTCAAGCAAGCAGGCCCACAATGTAACATCCCGCATTTTTGAAAAATCTAAATATAAATAAATTGTGATTTTACCTTATTGAGTTTAAACTTTATAATTTTAGAAATTATTTTATTAGAAATAATTAAATAGATTCAGAGATAGTTTTATTTTGAATCAATTAATATTTTTAAATAATTTTATTATAATAAAATATTTTGTATAATTTTAGTAATTGAAAAATAAGAAAGAATTGTATAATTTAATTCAAGTAACTTTTATTCTGAAAAGGTTATGATTTATTTTATTAATTTGATATCTTATTTTATAAATTAATCAATTAAGAGAAATTAAATTAGTTTTATTAATATTTGGAGTTAAGTTAATTAATATTTTTGTGTACATTCTTATAATTGGTTATTTTATATAATTTCAAATTAGAATTCAGTAATGAAGGTGTTATATAATTAAATTTAAGAAATTTCTATTATGAATAAATTATGATTTATTTTATTAGTTTGAACTCCTAGAAATTATTTTATTAGAAATGATTAGATTGATATTTATAAATACTTTAAGTTTAAGTCAATTAATATTTATGTACAATTTATATTATAATAAATTATTTTATAAATTGAAATTAAAGTTTCAGACATAGAAAAATAATAGAGATTTATATGATTTAATCTAGAAAATTGATATTTGAATTTAAATTGTACTTTACAAAATATAATTAACTTGTTCATTTTATAATTTAAATTAGAAATAATTGATTGAACTTAGCAATATGTTGATAAATAATGTTCCTAAATATTTTTAATAGAGTATATTTGATTCTAAAATTACTCTACTATTCAATTTTATCAAAATATCTATTCATATCTATCCATATTCTTTTATAAAATCCTAATTTCTAACCCTAATTCCCAAATCAAACTCAGAAACCCTAGTTTTCTAAATTGAAAACCCTAAGTTCCTAATCAGAAACCCTAACCTACCCGCTTTCTTCTCCCTTCAGCCGCACCATACCCCCTTTTCTTCCTAAACCTAACGTAGAAATGGAAACAGAGAGCAAAGAGAGAGGGAAGAGCTGCTGCCGCGCCGCCATGACCGCCGGACTGCCGCCGCAAGGAGCCCGTGCCACCATCATCGTCATCCTCGTGAACTGCAGCGTCGCCGTTCAACCTCGTCCCGCCGCGTCTCCATGGTCGCCGTTGCTGCGAGCTCGCCACCGTCGAGAAGCTGCCGTCGCGTCTTGTCCCGCCGTCACCACCGTTGCCCTGGAGCTCGCCCGCCGTCGTCGTTGAGGGGCCAGCAGAGAGAGAGAACGAGCGCGGGTCAGGGTCACCACCAAGGAGAGGAGCTATGCTCCACGCCGCCGTCGCCACCAGTCCACAACCACCACTGCGAGGGTTCCGTCGCCGTCATTCCAGTGTCGCCGTTCGTGCCCTTCGTAGCCGTCGCCGTCGCCGAGCCGTTGCATCGCCGGACATCATCGCTGGAGGACCGAATGGAGAAGCTAGCCAGTTCTGCTTCTGCCTCTGGTTTCTGGAATCTGAGAAGGCGCAATCGCCGCTGCTGGAACTGTTATTGTTGGCGTGGCCCTGCTCTGGCTCTACTCTGAATTGTTACTGCTGCTGTTTGGCTGATGCTGAAGCTTTCCACCACCACTGGAGCTGCCCAGAAACCCTATTGTTGCTGCTCCGATAATTTATTGTAAGCTATCTGTAGTTCCAATTTTATTGAACTCATTTCCATTTCCGACTCCATTGAATTTGAACTCTATTTTGTTGCCACCGTGGTTACTACTGCGAGAGTGAAGAATGAATCAGAAATAATGCTGCTGCTGTTGATCGGAGATGCCAAACTGTTGCTGCTACTACTTGGAGATGATATGGCAGCTATTAAGGTTGTTGTTCATGAGTGCAGCATTCCCAATTTCTATGGATTTCGACACTTTGAGGTAGGGGGTTTAAAACGATTTCAATTTAAGAATGCCTACAAGGTTTATTGAATAACTACAAATAGATTTAATAGCTGTGAGTAATTGATTGATTATGTAATTATTGAATTGTGGCTGAAATTGTGATTGGAATGGTTGTGATTGTGATTTGGAACTGTTGATTTGTGATATTGATTGATTATGTGGATTGGGAATTGCTTGATGACTAATTGCTGAGAATTTCTGAATTTTAATGGGTTATGTTGGATTTGTTGCCGTTGAGTTGTTATTTGGTATATTGTAATGTTAATGAACTTGGTTGGTGGTTGATTTGGAATTGGTTTTGAAGGGTTGGATTTTGAATACTAAATAGATTGTTGAAAAACTGATTTTTGAAATTAAAAGGTGACTTTGGAAGTGAATCAGTTATTCAACGATAATCGAAATGATATAAGAGCAAAGGCTGAGTAAAGTATGATAAAAGTTGTTGTTGGGACTCAATTTTGAGAAGTTTGAATTAATTATAGAACTAGTTATGATTTTTCAAAGTTAAAATGTAAAACTTGATTTTCTGCAATATTTTTAAAGGAAGCCGGAAACTTTGAAAAACTATAACTATTTCTGTGATTATCGGAATTGCGTGGGACCAAGTCTGGATTGAGCTTGGGGATATAGGGAACTGGACTGCTGAATTTGAGACTTTTTCACTAAGTTTATGATTTATGGTGAATTTTTGAATCATGGATGTCAAAACTGGTTTTTCTGCAGAACGTTTAACGCAGCAGCAACTTGATTCCTCTATTGGAAATTCTGCAGTTGGAATTTTTAAATGGAACCAATTTTAAATGAAACTTTAGTCTTATTACTTTAATTTCATAAAAATTTAGAATTGTTATAGTTGTGGTCTTAAAGATTTGGATTTTCAAAGAAAGATGTTTTATGCAGTAAAAGTTAGGCTTTGTTTTCTAAGTCAGTAACTTTGAGGTTTTATAATTTTTAATTCTGGAGTGATATTGAGATGCAACTAATTGGAGGTGAAAGTTGAGTATTTTTAGTATATATTATTCAAATTTCAGGGTTTTTCATGTTTTAATAAGTGAGTTATGGGACTTGGAAGAGGTTGTGTTCAATGATTTGTAAAACAGATTTCTGCAGAGGATTACCTAACTTCCAAGCTATGTAACTCCTTCATTAAAAATGGTATGACCCTGGAACCAATTTAGAAAGAAATTTAGATGAGTTATGTGTAACTACATTAATTTTGAAGGTGGTTGGATTTAATTTAGAATTTATATGAAATTTCAAATGTTGTATGGTGGTGCTGTCTTTTGGATTTAAAATACTGCAGAACAGTCACGGTTTTGCTTATATTCCCAAAGCTAGAGACAACAAAAAATTATGATTTTTGATTTAATAGAAAGTTTAATCCGAGACGGTCGCATGGATTTAAAGTTTGCGTAATTCCGAATTCATTTGATATTTTAAAAACAAAATGGAAATCAGGCTGCCAAGTTGTGTTGGTAATTATTTTAGATATGGAATTTAAGAAATAGATTTTCTATTATCAAATGTTTTTGAGAATATATTGCTGTGGTAAATGCTGAAAGAAGCTGATGAATTGTTGAGAACGAAGGAACCCGTAAGGGTGGATAAGTCCTATTTTTAAAGGAGATTATGTCCAAATTTTTATAAAAAATATAAGGACTTAATCAAAATAAATATTCAAGGCTTATTTAATAATAATAACTTCAATGATTCTTTTAAGAAAAGAATATTTGATTTATGAGATTGTTGGCAAGGGCGTGGGTCTAGTCCCGCTTGCTCAGTGCGTAAACCATTCTGCAGGGATGGTGGTTTTGTCCCGCCTGCAGTGAGGACGGTGGTTTTATCCCGCTCACGTATTGATAAATTGTTCAGCAAGGACGGTGGTGTGATCCCGCTTGCATATTATTTTATGTACCCAGTAAGGATGGTGGTTTAATCCCGCTTACTGTGGAGGCAAGGACGGTGGTTTAATCCCGCTTGCGTGTTCCGGGCAAGGATGGTGGTTTAATTCCTGCTTGTGTATGGAACCTACGGATAAGGATGTTGGTCTAATCCCGCTTATCCGAGTCGGGTCTGGCAACATAACCGACGCGTGAGCTCATGGCCAGTAGGACAGGCATGCATCATATGCATCTATGTGACATTGTTTGGGTGTGTATATTGTAATTGGTTTGCCTAAGTGAATAATTCTGTTAACTGCTAATTGCTATACTTGATATAATTGCTCTTGATTGTGTTTGAACCTCATTACTTGTGTTTGTAACTGATTGGCTGGATTGTGGTGAATTGGGTGCTGGTTGAATTGCTTGGGCCTGAGGCCGTGATTGGATTGTGTTTGAGGTTTAGTAAGTATGAAAGATTGAGCTGGTTCAGCATAGACTTAATGAACCTATGCTTGGAACAGATTAGTCATTCATACGGTCTAGGAAAACTTTTAAGATTTTTATAAAGGAAAATATGGGTTTAGAATTTTGGATAATTAACTGATGCTTTATAAGATTTTGGATTTTTGAATGTTATGCGGTTGATTTTCAAAATAAATGGTTGACACGGCGAGTAAAGATCACTTCAAATGAAAACAGTTTTTCTTTTAAATACTTTTGAGTGAAATTAACTATTTGCGTTTTATTCTTTACTTTCACGGCATTCTCGACCTCTACTGAGAACATGTGGTTTGGTTCTCACCCCCAAATTTTCCACCCTTTCAGTGACACAAGTTTGAAGACGCAATTTGAAGCTACGAGCGATTAGTAGGCTTTCTTTATGGTTTTAATTGCTTTCATAGAGTCCCCTCGCTCTTGTCCTTTGAAGTTTTATTTTATCAGAGGGGTAGGTATTGTATTTGGGTTTATATGACTTCCTATGTATAAGAATTACTAATAATAATACTTCTGTGATTGTTATTATTATTTGCAATGTTTATCCTTGATACATGTCTTTAATGAATAAAAACAAAAATTTTCTGGCATTTTCCTAAAACTGAAATGCGAACTCGATACAAAGGCTTGATAATTAAGTAGTTAATACTAGAAAAGGTTACATAATGTTCTTTCTAGTAGAAATACCCTGACTTAAGCAAGGTATTTTGCTGGACGGGATGCTACACACAATTGTCAACCAATCAAGGCCACAAGAAGCATCTAGAATAGGAATTTTCATTTAATTGTAATTTGCTTTTAATTTCATTTTGTAATTTAGGAGAGCCTATATAAAGGCCTTAGTATTTACATTGAAAGCATTCTGATACTGGGGAAGCCTGGAAATTCTGAGAATACTGGAAGAGGGGATTGAAGAGGGGTCCAACATGAGAAAGCCTTTCTAGCTTGATCTCTTCATTCCTCTTTCAAGGTTCAGAAGAGATCCAAGTATGAATAGTTTCTTTTCCAAGATAACTACCCAATTGGATGAAGATCGAAAGCTTTCAAGTAATATCAAGAAGAAAGAAAGAAGAAGAAGAATAAGAACTACACTTAATCCATTGAATCACAATAGAGCTCTCTAACCCGATATAAAGAGTTAGTTGATCATTGCTCTACAAAAATAGAGAAGAAAGAAAAAAGTACAGAAAAATAAAGATGAAGATTGAAACTGAAAATAAAACTTCAAAATTCATAAATGAAAAGTACAAAGGAAAAAAGCAAAAGTGTGTGAGGGGAGGGAGTCCGAAGACCCCTCTTCAATCCCCTCTTCCAGTATTCTTAGAATTTCCAGCCTTCCCCAGTATCAGAATGCATTCAATGTAAAGACTAAGGCCTTTATATAGGCTCTCCTAAATTACAAAATGAAATTAAAAGCAAATTACAATTAAATGAAAATTCCTATTCTAGATGCTTCTTGTGGCCTTGATTGGTTGACAATTGTGGGCCTGCTTGCTTGAGCTTGGAAGTGGAGTTGAGAGAGAAGTGAGTTAAGTTGAGGTCCAGGTGCTAAAGTTAGTACTAAAGTTAGCCACACTAATGCTACAAGTGTGGCGTTAGTGCTAAAGTTATTGTGGCTAACGTTGCACTTGCTGCCCAGTTGGTGTTTTTGGGGTGTAAAAGATTCCTCTAGTTTGTGCTCAAATTTCATGCCCACTATGGAGTATTATATATTGTTGGAAAGCTTTGAATGTCCGCTTTCTAACGTAACTGGAATCACCTCAATTGGACCTCTGTAGCTCAAGTTATGCTCCTTTGAAGTGGACATGGTCGCTGGCATATATGCCAACGTTTCTGGAAATGTTGATTGCCAATAATGCTATCGATTTTCCTATTTCTGAAGCTCAAACTTAGTGTCCACCCCATACTATTATATATTTTTGGAAAGCCATGGATGTCTACTTTCTAATTCCTTTAGAAGCGCATCATTTGGAGCTCTGCAACTCGAGTTATACTTCTTGGAAGGTGAAGAGGTCAGTTGGCCAAAATACAGGCTGATACCATGTTCATCATTACACTTTCGGGGCAGGTTTTCTCCCTCAAATTTAGTGTCAACCATGTAGTGTCATATATGCTTGGAAAGCTCTGGAATCCTACTTTCCAATGCCACTGGAATCACCTATTTGGAGCTTTGTGGCTTAAGTTATGCGTGTTTGAAGAAGCCATGGTCAGGCTGCCAGGTGGGACTTTTGCCCACGTTAACTAAGTTAACGTGGGAGTTAACGTGGCTCTTTGTGGCTTGTGTTGGCAACGTTAGTGACAATGTTTGGTGTCACTAACGTTGTCGACAACTTCTCTTCCTCACGTTAACTTCCACGTTAACTAGGTTAACGTAGGAGTTAACGTGGCTTATTGGGGGCTTGTGTGCTTCCAACGTTAGTGACAATGTTGGGTGTCACTAACGTTGTCGACCATCTTGTTTCCTCACGTTAGCTTCCACGTTAACTAGGTTAACGTGGCTTAATGTGCTTTGGCCAACGTTAGTGACAATGTTGAGTGTCACTAACGTTGGCTTTCCCCCTTTTCTTCTTAACGTTAGAGACCACGTTAACTAAGTTAACGTGGACTCTAACGTGGCCACTCATGATCTTGGTCCAACGTTAGTGATAATGTTAAGTGTCACTAACGTTGGCTCCATTTCCTTTCTCCAAAGTTAATGCCACTAACTTTTCTCACTAACGTTGTGGCTTTCCTTCCTTCCACGTTAGTGCCCACGTTAGTGTAACTAACGTAGCCACTAACGTGGGTTCTTCTCTTCTTCTTTTGGCCTGAAATCAATCAAACAAAGTGCATCAAAGTCTTGCTCTTAATCATGGAATCATGCATCATCCAATTTATCATATAATTCATGCAAAATTCTCATGAAATAATTCAAAAATTCACAATGTTTGCTTGAATCAAGATGTAAGTGAATATCTACCCAAAACTAGCTTATTTTCTAAGAAAATGCATGAAACTACCTTAAAAACAGTAAAGAAAAGGTCAGTGAAACTGGCCAAAATGCCCTGGCATCACAACACCAAACTTAAAGCTTGCTTGTCCCTAAGCAAGTACTGGAACAAGAGAATGATGAATGGAATGCCAAGAGAAATGAGTCATTCTTGTGGAAGTCATGTCCCTGGTTTTATGGTGGTTTCATGCATAGCAACTTAGGTTCATTCCTGGCTTTCAGACCTTTATCATGTCCTAGAATACTCACTGTGATTGCATCCCATGAGACTTTTATTCATTGATCCTTTTGTTGTCATTTCAGGGCTTATTTGTGTTCTTCAAGCTAAGTGCTCTGTAAGGGGGCAACTCTTTAAAATAAGCTTTCAGCCAACACTCCCGAACCAGTTGGTTCAAGGTGCTAGGTGTTGAAGCACCCCTAAGGACTTACTTGCTCAAGTCTCTCCCCCATACATACACACCATAGGCATATGGTTTATTTATTTTCTTTTCTTGAGACCTTGGTGTCCAGCACCTCTTTGGGTTACTAAATGCTCTGTAGTGAGGGTTACTCTTGATAGTGGACTTTCAGCTGATAATCCCGAGTTAGTTAACCCAAGTTACCAAGTGATAAGGCACCCCTAAGAGCTTATTCATCCAAGTAGATCTCTCACACAGGAGCACCACAGACACATGCCTCAAGATTAAAACCATTGGTGCCTGATGACAAGTCATCTTAGCCTAGTTTCACTAGCCTTTTTCTTTGATTTTATTAGGTTTTATGCACTTTCTTGCATTATAAGTTAGTAATTTGGATTGGAATTGCATGGTCTCTTTGAATCAATCAACCACCCTTTAATTGACACAAAATCATGGGGTTTAAGCTTAAATTAATTGATTTTTGAATGAATTTTAAACCTTGTGAATTTGGTGATACTTTGATTGGTTGTTTTGATTATTTGTAAGTGAAGAAATGGTGGAAAAGGAAATTTTGGGCATGCTTTGGAACTTTAGGCCACGCTTTTGAAAGCGTGGCCCATGACCATTTAATCTTGGCATTAGCATCATGATGTCATGCATTGATGCTTATGCATGCATACATTTAATTATTAAGTGACCGAATGAATGAAATGAATGCATGCATGAAACATTTAATTAATAATGCCAAATGAATGAAATAAATGAATGCTATGTTAAGTAATTGGCATTACTAATTAAATGCAATAATATAATGAAAGCATGCATAGAACAATTAATTACTAATGCTAATGAATAAAGGCGTTAAATGAATGAATGATTTAAAGTTAAAGCATTAGCATTATTAATTAAAGCCATGCATTTCTAATGTAATTGGCAATTCATGCTTTACGTTAATGCATTATTAAAAGCATGCTTTTCATTACTAATACCTTGGAGGCAAGCCAACGTTTGCGCCAACGTTTGCCTCAAACGTTGAGGCAAACGTTGGCTGAAGAAGAATCAGGGGAAGGGCCAATGTTTATGCCAACGTTTGCCTCAAACGTGAGGTCAAACGTTGGCACCATAAGAGCAAGAAAGATCACCCTGAAGCATGGAAACGTTTGCGCCAACGTTTGCCTCAAATGTGAGGTCAAACGTTGGCCATCTTTTAGCATGGAAGAGCACCCCTGTTTGATGGTTTAATTGAGCCACATTTGTGCTAACGTTTACCTCAAACGTTAGGCCAAACGTTGGCTAGAAGAGCTGCTTGGGAAGGGCCACGTTTGAGCTCACGTTTGACCTCAAACGCTGGCTCAAACGTGGATGACAGCAAGGGGCCGATCTGCATAATGGGTTTCACGAAGACATTTGAATCAATGTTTGCCTCAAACGTTGACTCAAACGTGAATGGTTCATGGCCCGGTTCACAAGTGGACTTCCTCCCAACACCAAGAGCAATCAACAGAGGTTATTATCAACCCAATTCCATCAAGACCAAGGGCCCAATTCAAGGCTTGAAGATCATTAGAAGAGAGTGTATAAATAGAATAGAATTTAAGTTTTTCGGGGAGCTTTTTCCTTTTTAATTTTGCTGAGTAGTTTTTGGAGAGTTTTTGGGTTTTGAGCTATTTGGAGATTTTGAGTCTTAGATGTTGAAGAATTGAGGAAATTCTGTCTCAATCTCACCTTGAGATCTCTCTGTTTTCTTTACTGCACCTTTTGAGAAATCAATATTTGAATTCCTTTCTTCTACTGCTTAATCTTTACTTTTCTTGCAATTGAATTCTAAATTTGGATCTAGGAAGGCATTGAGATCTAGACTTGGTTATCTAGTCTCTTGGGTCCTGAGATCTACATCTTTCAATTTTTATTTCCTTGTTTCGTTGCTACACCAAGCTTATTGCTATTGTCATTTGAGATCCGGTTTAATTGAATCCATCTTTTATATTTCTGTTTGTTGAATTTTACTTTTCCTTGTTTAATTTTTGCAATCCCAATTCCCAACTCCTTTTATAATTCAAGCAATTTACATTTCTTGCACTTTAAGATTCTGCAATTTATATTTCTTGCGTTCTAAGTTTCTGCCATTTAATTTCTTGTTCTTTAAGATTCAGCTCTTTTTCTTTTTTTTGTTCCCTTTAATTTCCTTGAAATCACCTACTCCCCTTTACATTCTATGCAATTTAATTCCTGTCAACACAATTTCACACAATCAACACTTGTTTGCTTGACTAATTCAACCACTAAACTAAAGTTGCTCAATCCTTCAATCCTTGTGGGATCGACCTCACTCCCGTGAGTTTTATTACTTGATGCGACCCGGTACACTTGCCGGTGAGTTTTGTGTCGGATCGTTTTCCGCACATCAAGTTTTTGGTGCCGTTTCCGGGGATTGAATTAGATTGACAATAATTAAGTGAAGTGGAGATCTAGATTAAGCACTTTTTCTTTTTCTTTTTACTAAGCATACTAACTGTTTGAATTTTTGCTTAAGCTAACACTAACTTCACTCTAGCAATAGAGTGTTTAATTCTGGTTCCTGGTTCTATGTTTATGTCAGGAGGAAGAAGCGATGAATCCACACCTTTTGATCTTGAAACACTTTGGAGGTTGAGAAGAGAACCAAGAAATGGAGGAAAATCCAACAAATCCACAAGTGGGAGTGGCCAACGACAATGGTCAGCCCCAAAGGAGAGTATTGGCTTCATATACATTTTCTAATCCAAGGCATTATGGGAGTAGCATCCTTACCCCAAATGTCGATGCAAATAACTTTGATTTGAAGCCCCAACTCATCACCTTGGTGCAGAATAACTGTTCTTATGGAGGAGGCCCCTTGGAAGATCCAAACCAGCACCTATCCACCTTCTTGAGGATTTGTGACACAGTTAAAACTAATGGAGTGCATCCTGACAGTTACAAGCTACTGCTGTTTCCATTTTCTCTCAGAGACAAAGCCACTCCTTGGTTAGAATCTTTCCCAAGAGACAGCATCAACAATTGGGATGATCTAGTAACCAAGTTCCTTGCCAAGTTTTACCCACCTCAAAGAGTTATTAGATTAAAGACCGAAGTGCAAACATTCACACAAATGGATGCTGAACCCTTGTATGAGGCATGGGAACGATACAAAGCTCTGATCAGGAAGTGCCCACCTGGAATGTTCAGTGAGTGGGACAGATTGTAGAATTTCTATGAAGGCTTGACATTGAAATCTCAAGAGACTTTGGATTATTCAGCAGGAGGCTCTTTACAACTAATGAAAACTGCAGAGGAAGCCCAAAATCTCATTGATATGGTGGCCAACAACCAGTATTTCTTTGCTCACCAAAGGCAACGCCAACCATCACAAAGGAAAAGAGTGATGGAGTTGGAAGGAGTGGACTCAATTCTGGCTCAAAACAAAATGATGCAGCAGCAAATTCAACAACAATTTGAGCAAATGGCCAAGAGGATTGATAGTCTCCAAGTTGCAGCAGTCAACACAAGCCAATCATCAACCGAATGGGGGAAAAATGAAGAAAACCAAGAAGATCAGCAGTAGGAACAACCTCAATATGTGCACAACCAAAGCTCCGGCCAAAATGAAGTCTATGGTGACACCTACAATCCATCCTGGAAGAACCATCCAAACATAAGATGGGGAGATAACCACACTCAAAACCAGCAACCATGGCAAGGAAATTCAAACCAAAACAACTCAAGAAACAACCAAAACCACAATCAGCAAAACACTAACCCCAATCCATATAGAAAACCCCAAAACAACCACCCAAATTCCAGTTACTATCCACCCAATAACCAAACCACTAACCAAAATACCTATCATGAACCTTCAACATCTCACAACTAGCCACAAGCATCACAAGACGCTCAACGAATCTCCAAGTTGGAGATATTGATGGAAAAGATCATGAAGCACCAAGAGATAATGATGGAAAAACTCCTGAAAAATCAAGAGATGGCCAGACAAGATCAAGAAACAGCAAGAAAAGATCAAGAAGCATCAAGAAAAGATCAAGCCATAACAAGCAAAAACCAAGAAGCTTCAATCAGAAATCTTGAGAGGCATATGGAACAAATGGCTAAACAAATTGCAGAGATGGGTGAGAAACAATCAAATGCATCCCCTATTGCCACTCAAGACCACCCAAGGGACAAAGGAAAAGCTACAAAGTGGGAGGAGTGCAAGGCAATCATAGTGGGAAGTGAGAAGACTGGAGGGAAAGAAGTCATCAATCAGGAAGAACACAACAGAGAAGTTCCATAAGAAGAGACAGAAGAGAGAAGAGAAAATGATAGAAAGACCAAGAATGCAAAAAGCTCAAAGAGAGACAATAACATCCTTGAAACACAGCTACAGGAGAAGAAGGAAGGGGTGAAGCCAGATGTCCCCAAACTTCCGTACCCTCAGAGGTTCAAAAAAGAAAATGAGGATAAGCAATATTCAAAGTTCCTGGACATATTCAAGACACTTAGCATCAATATTCCTTTCTTAGAAGCACTTGAACAGATGCCAGTGTATGCCAAATTTATGAAGGAAGTACTGACAAAGAAAAAGTCCCTAAAAGAAGGACAAATTGTTGAGATGACAATGGAATGTAGTGCTATTCTCCAAAGAGAGTTGCCAGAGAAGAAAGACGATCCTGGGAGTTTTTATATACCTTGCACCATAGGAAACATAACAATTGAGAAGTCATTCTGTGATCTTGGTGCAAGCATAAATTTGATGCCTTTGTCTCTAATGAGGAAACTCCAAATTGTCGAGCTGAAATCCACACGAATACTTCTTCAAATGGCTGATAAATCCATTCAGCAAGCACTTGGAGTTGTAGAGAATGTGCTGGTAAAAGTGGGAAAATTCCTTCTCCCAACTGATTTTGTCATCCTGGATATGGAGGAGGACCCTAACACTCCCATCATTCTGGGGAGGCCTTTCCTGGCTACGGGCAGAGCATTGATAGATGTTGAAAAAGGGGAATTATTGCTGAGAGTGCATGATGAACACCTAGCATTCCATGTTTTTAAAACCTTGCATGAGCCCATTCAGGAAGAAGATTTTATGAAGGATAAGGCCAGAGATCAAAGCCTGAAGGAGGCAGTCAATGATTTAACTCCAAGACTTCTAAATTCATGCTTGAAAGAAGTAGAAATGGTGCAATAGACCAAAGAAATCAAGGAGGAACTAGATCCAAAACCCCCAGATGAGAACCTCAACACTCCATATAAAGAACCACCAAAGCATGAAGTATTTTCTGAGAAAGAAAAGAAGAAGAGACCAAAAAGGTGAAGAAACAAGAAAATCCCCACTGAAGGCTTCTCACCAGGGGATAAAGTGATGTTAAACACCCAATCAATGAAGGTGTGTCCACAATTATCTGAGTACTACACTGTGAACCGGATCCTTTCACTTGAATACCTAGAGATCATCAAAGAGGAGACCGGAAGGAAGTTCACAGTAAGAGGAGAAAAGTTAAGGCACTATGATTTTCAGCCTCTATGATCAAAGAACAAGATGTCAAGCTAGTGACAATAAAGAAGCGTTTGTTGGGAGGCAACCCAATCTGAGGTAGTTCACTCTTCATAGCTATTTCAATAAAAGGGTTAATTAGACTTATCTATATTGCAAGGAGCTAAGTTTGGTGTTGCACACCAAAATAAATTAAGGGAGAATGAAGGATTCAAAGTTTGGTGTTCCACCAAAATCTCATTTAAAAACACATTCTCACCTTCTGCATACATGGCTGCTAGCTCCGAGCAATTAGATAAACCAATTAACCAATTGTTTACTTTTTAGTTTTTTCTAGTTTTTATTACCTTTAGCAAAGACAAAAGGATTTCACATATGGTTAATTTGATGCATGAGAAACATTGGCAAGGAATTAAGTTTGGTGTTCCCACACCAAAATAAGTTTGAAAGTCGTGCTCAATTCTTGCACACTAACCAGTTGCCTAAGGACTTGGGGAACAAGCAACTTTCAATATCTTTTGTAGGAAGTCATTCAATCTTTTGGAGGAAAAGGTACATCATCATGGACAGAGGAAGGACATGGAACCCAACAATGATGATGACACAGATGAAACAAATAGACTCCAAGAGGTTGTATTGTTCTCTGACTGATTCTAGTTTAAATATGTTAATTGAAAGTGCAAATGTCCCCTGTTGATTAGTATCTTTCTAGATTCATTTACTGTCTGTGAGTTTGTTTGTTTTCATGCTGTTATGGCTTCCTAGTCTAAGTGCTTGATTCACTTTCATCTTACTTGAATTATATGCTTTGTTCCTCATGCTTGAATAAAAGAAAAATAACTGTGAAATAGAGAAAGAGTAAAAGTCTGGTATGATATGAGACAAAATAAGATTATGTGGTGGTATGTACTGGTTCATTAGGTGATTTATAAATAAGGCTGAATGCTGGCATGACTTTGTGATATGAACTTGAGTTACATTTCATGAGACTTGACAAATGAAAAAGGTCCAAAATAAAAGAAAAAAAAGGCAAAAGAAAGAAGAAAAAAGAAATACACAAGGCTGGGCACCAATGGCTGCAAATTTGGATAAATGCCTGTGATGTTCTTGTACAAAGATAAGCTTGAATAACTAGGTTCTAAGGGGTACTTCATCACCCGGCAACTTGGGTTAACTAACCCGGGATTGCCAACCGAAAGTCCACCATCAAGAGCTACTTTGAGACAAAGCATTTAGTAACCCAAAGAGGTGCTGGGTATCAATTTCTAAAGAACAAATAGAGATGAACAAAACAAGCTAAATGCCTGTGATGTGTGTGTGCTAAGGAGAGGCTTGAGCAAGTAAGCCCATAGGGGTGTTTCAACACCTAGCATCTTGAACCAAATGGGGCGGAAATGTTGGCTGAAAGCTTACTCTAAAAAGCTGCCTTACCACATAGCATTAAGCCTCAGCCAAGAAAGAAAAAAAAATCCCAAGCAATAACAAGTCTCATTTTTTGTGTAATTCAAGTAAGGATCCAAAGGAATGTTGATGTCTCAGCCCCAGAATAAAAATCCCTAAGATACCATGCATAAAAACCCCGTTTACCAGTATTTGATGTCTTCTAATAAAAGGCTTATACACTTCTCTGCTTCTAGTAATTTTCCTTATGTTTTATTGCTTGCTTGGGGACAAGCAAGGTTTAAGTTTGGTGTTGTGATGACAAGTCATCTTAGCCTAGTTTCACTAGCCTTTTTCTTTGATTTTATTAGGTTTTATGCACTTTCTTGCATTATAAGTTAGTAATTTGGATTGGAATTGCATGGTCTCTTTGAATCAATCAACCACCCTTTAATTGACACAAAATCATGGGGTTTAAGCTTAAATTAATTGATTTTTGAATGAATTTTAAACCTTGTGAATTTGGTGATACTTTGATTGGTTGTTTTGATTATTTGTAGGTGAAGAAATGGTGGAAAAGGGAATTTTGGGCATGCTTTGGAACTTTAGGCCACGCTTTTGAAAGCGTGGCCCATGACCATTGAATCTTGGCATTAGCATCATGATGTCATGCATTGATGCTTATGCATGCATACATTTAATTATTAAGTGACCGAATGAATGAAATGAATGCATGCATGAAACATTTAATTAATAATGCCAAATGAATGAAATAAATGAATGCTATGTTAAGTAATTGGCATTACTAATTAAATGCAATAATATAATGAAAGCATGCATAGAACAATTAATTACTAATGCTAATGAATAAAGGCGTTAAATGAATGAATGATTTAAAGTTAAAGCATTAGAATTATTAATTAAAGCCATGCATTTCTAATGCAATTGGCAATTCATGCTTTACGTTAATGCATTAATAAAAGCATGCTTTTCATTACTAATACCTTGGAGGCAAGCCAACCTTTGCGCCAACGTTTGCCTCAAACGTTGAGGCAAACGTTGGCTGAAGAAGAATCAGGGGAAGGGCCAACGTTTGTGCCAACGTTTGCCTCAAACGTGAGGTCAAACGTTGGCGCCATAAGAGCAAGAAAGATCACCCTGAAGCATGGAAACGTTTGCGCCAACGTTTGCCTCAAACGTGAGGTCAAACGTTGGCCATCTTTTAGCATGGAAGAGCACCCCTGTTTGATGGTTTAATTGAGCCACGTTTACGCCAACGTTTGCCTCAAACATTAGGCCAAACGTTGGCTAGAAGAGCTGCTTGGGAAGGGCCACATTTGAGCTCACGTTTGACCTCAAACGCTGGCTCAAACGTGGATGACAGCAAGGGGCCGATCTGCATAATGGGTTTCACGAAGACGTTTGAATCAACGTTTGCCTCAAACGTTGACTCAAACGTGAATGGTTCATGGCCCGGTTCACAAGTGGACTTCCTCCCAACACCAAGAGCAATCAACAGAGGTTATTATCAACCCAATTCCATCAAGACCAAGGGCCCAATTCAAGGCTTGAAGATCATTAGAAGAGAGTGTATAAATAGATTAGAATTTAACTTTTTCGGGGAGCTTTTTCCTTCTTAATTTCGCTGAGTAGTTTTTGGAGAGTTTTTGGGTTTTGAGCTATTTGGAGATTTTGAGTCTTGGGTGTTGAAGAATTGAGGAAATTCTGTCTCAATCTCACCTTGAGATCTCTTTGTTTTTTTTACTACACCTTTTGAGAAATCAATATTTGAATTCCTTTCTTCTATTGCTTAATCTTTACTTTTCTTGCAATTGAATTCTAAATTTGGATCTAGGAAGGCATTGAGATCTAGACTTGGTTATCTAGTCTCTTGGGTCCTGAGATCTACATCTTTCAATTTCAATTTCCTTGTTTCGTTGCTACACCAAGCTTATTGCTATTGTCATTTGAGATACGGTTTAATTGAATCCATCTTTTATATTTCTGTTTGTTGAATTTTACTTTTCCTTGTTTAATTTCTGCAATCCCAATTCCCAACTCCTTTTATAATTCAAGCAATTTACATTTCTTGCACTTTAAGATTCTGCAATTTACATTTCTTGCGTTCTAAGTTTCTGCCATTTAATTTCTTGTTCTTTAAGATTCAACTCTTTTTCTTTTTTTTGTTCCCTTTAATTTCCTGCAAATCACCTACTCCCCTTTACATTCTATGCAATTTAATTCCTGTCAACACAATTTCACACAATCAACACTTGTTTGCTTGACTAATTCAACCACTAAACTAAAGTTGCTCAATCCTTCAATCCTTGTGGGATCGACCTCACTCCCGTGAGTTTTATTACTTGATGCGACCCGGTATACTTGTCGGTGAGTTTTGTGTCGGATCGTTTTCCGCACATCAGTGCCTAGCCTTATTGCTTACTCTTTTTGTTTTATTTTTCAACCTTTATTGTTCTTTCCCTTTTTCTTATTAGGATATTCTTATTTAGCTAGTCTCATGCGGTGTTTCTCAAGCACAGTATTCATGACAGATAGTTGTCCTCCCACCTTCTGGTTGAACCAACTTAGCTAACTTATGACCACACCATAAACTCATGAACTTACTCCATAGTATGAACTCTACTCTGGTCTTTAAAAACACTCAATTCTCTTTTCATTTGATTCAAAGGGACAAGCATACTAGTAAACAAAGTAAGGATGCAGTAATGACATTCAGACTAGAAAACACAGCCTTAATCAATAAAAAGTTTAAAAGACAGAACTGACATGCTTATTCACAAGGAGAAAGCACACATACATACAAAGAACATAGAAGACAATCATGCAAATTAAAGTGTTGGAAATAAGTAAGAGGAGAAAGAAACTTTACCACCTTGTAGTTCATCTTTATTGTTGTTGCCCTTCTTCTCCTACCTTTCTCCCTTCCCACACCAATTTAGACTAATTGCTTGTCTTCAAGCAGCAAATAAAACAGTGGTGGTGGGGTCTATGATGGGTCATGAACGTCTTACATACTGAAATGTAAGTGATGTATGTGGTTAAGCAAGCAAAAATTAAGGGTAACACTGCAAGCCTAAGAAGCAAAGGCATTATGATTATACAAACAAGTGGTGTTGCTGGATACATTGCATAGAAAAATAAGTGGCACACCAAACTTAGTGTGACACTTTCTCTTAGAATTGATGCAAGTATCCAGAAAGATTGAAAACAGATTGTTGCAGGGCAACACCAAACTTAGAATGTGATCATATGCCAATTTTATTTGGAAAGAAGCTGAGTAATGAACTGTTGTATTAATAACAAAATCACCAAGAGCCAAAGCTATCACGAACAGGGGCTTCTTGGTGAGGCATTAACACAAACAGTTAGAGAGCATAGAAAATAAAGAACTAAAGCAATTACATGAATAAAGCAAAACAAAAGAAAATGTCTAATCTAGGTAATCAACCAACTGGTAGTTTGTTAATCACAATTAATCCCCGGCAACGGCGCCATAAACTTGATGCGTGGAAAACTTGTCTCTCAACAAATCTCCCTTCGGCAAGTGTACCGAATTGTCGTCAAGTAAAACTCACAATAGAGTGAGGTCGAATCCCACAGAGATTAACGGATTAAGCAATCAATGGTTAATTGATTATCCTAGTTAGACGAATCATAATGGAGTGATAAGTAATAAGGAAATGGAAATTGACAGAAAAGTAAAGAAAGCAATAAAGTGCAGAAAAGTAAAATGACAAGAAAAGTAAATGTAAGAACTAAAAATAAAATGAACATTGGGATCAAGAGATATTGCAATCCTCCGGATCATGTTCATTCTCATCTCTTCCTCAATCAATGCACTCATTGATCTCCTTGGCAATCTTAAGTGATTGAATTACAATTTTTTGTAATTCAATCTCTCAAATCTTGATCAATAGCCAATTCCTTGGTCAATTCCTCATGAGAAGAGATGAAGTATGGTCACTGATTATACCACATGCATTTCCCAAATCAAGCATTGAGAGGATTATAGTCACATATCCATCTATACCCAATTTGGTCCAGCATGAGAAAGCATTTCTAGCTTGATCTCTTCATTCCTCTTCCAAGGTTCAGAAGAGATCCAAGTATGAATAATTACTTTTCCAAGATAACTACCCAATTGGATAAAGATCGAAAGCTTTCAAGTAAAATTAAGAGAAAAGAAAGAAGAAGAAGAATAAGAACTACAATTGATCCATTGAATCATAATAGAGCTCTCTAACCCAATGTAAAGAGTTAGTTGATCATTGCTCTACGAAAATAGAAAAGAAAGAAAGTACAGAAGAGTAAAGATAAAGATAAAAACTGAAATTGAAAATTTAACATTCATAAATGAAAATTACAACTAAAAGAAAAACTACTACTAAGAAAAGAAAAGAAGAGAAAAGGAAGAAGAGTCGTTGAGGGGAGGGGTCCGAAGACCCACTCCCCTTGGAGTGTGCCAATTCACAGAAGTTCGAATTGGTCTTCACTCCCTCCCCCTTCCTTCAATTTCCAGAATTCCAGAATACTTTGAATGTAAAAACTAAGGCCTTTATATAGGCTCTCCTAAATTACAAAATGAAATTAAAAGCAAATTACACTTAAATGAAAATTCCTATTCTAGATGCTTCTTGTGGCCTTGGTTGACAATTGTGGGCTTGCTTGCTTGAGCTTTGAAGTGGACTTGAGAGAGAAGTGAGTTAAGTTGAGGTCCAGGTGCTAAAGTTAGTGCTAAAGTTAGCCACACTAACGCTACAAGTGTGGCGTTAGTGCTAAAGTTATTGTGGCTAACGTTGTACTTGCTGCCCAGTTGGTGTTTTTAGGGCTTAAAAGATGCCTCCTGTTTGTGCTCAAATTTCATTCCCACTATAAAGTATTATATATCGTTGGAAAGCTCTGAATGTCAGCTTTCTAACTCAACTGGAATCACCTCAATTAGACCTCTGTAGCTCAAGTTATGCTCCTTTGAAGTGGACATGGTCGCTGGCATATATGCCAACGTTACTGGAAATGTTGATTGCCAATAATGCTAGCGATTTCCCATTTCTGAAGCTCAAACTTAGTGTCCACCCTATACTATTATATATAGTTGGAAAGCCCTGGATGTCTACTTTCCAATGACTTTGGAAGCGCATCATTTGGAGCACTACAACTCGAGTTATGCTTCTTGGAAGGTGAAGAGGTCAGTTGGCCTAAATACAGGCTGATACCATATTCATCATTGCACTTTCGGGGCAGGTTTTCTCCCTCAAATTTAGTTTCAACCATGTAGTTCCATATATTCTTAGAAAGCTCTGGAATCCTACTTTCCAATGCCACTGAAATCACCTCAGTTGGAGCTTTGTGGCTCAAGTTATGCATGTTTGAAGAAGGCATGGTCAGGCTGCCAGGTGGGACTTTTGCCCACGTTAACTACCACGTTAACTAAGTTAAAGTGGGAGTTAACGTGGCTTATTGGGGGCTTGTGAGTTCACTCCAACATTAGTGAGAATGTTTGGTGTCACTAACGTTGTCGATCACCACCTTTCTCCACGTTAGCTTCCATGTTAACTAAGTTAACGTGGGAGTTAACGTGGCTTTGTTGTAACTTGGGCCAACGTTAGTGACAATGTTGAATGTCACTAACGTTGGCTTTCCCCCTCTCTTCTTAACGTTAGAGGCCACATTAACTAAGTTAACGTGGGAACTAACGTGCCCACTTATGAGCTTCGTCCAACGTTAGTGATAATTTTAAGTGTCACTAACGTTGGTTCCATTTCCTTTCTTCAAAGTTAATGCCACTAACTTTTCCCACTAACGTTGGGGCTTTCCTTCCTTCCACGTTAGTGCCTACGTTAGTGTAACTAACGTAGCCACTAACGTGGCTCTTCTCTTCTTCTTTTGGCCTGAAATCAATCAAACAAAGTGCATCAAAGTCTTGCTCTTAATCATGGATCATGCATCATCCAATTTATCATATAATTCATGCAAAATCCTGATGAAATCATGTAAAATGCACAATGTATGCTTGAATCAAGATGTAAGTGAATATCCACCCAAAACTAGATTATTTCCTAAGAAAATGCATGAAACTACCTTAAAAACAGTAAAGAAAAGGTCAGTGAAACCGGCCAAGATGCCCTGGCATCAGATGGGTGCGAATACAAACTATGAGATCCTAGATCACATCATGGCAACCAATTTAGGGAGCTCATATTTTGGAGAGAACCTCACCAAAGCTTGGTGAAGAAGCTTGGAACATCTGACAACTAATTGAAGGACAAGCACTCTTAGAGGTTCAAGGATGGATACAAGCATAAGCCACCTTGACAAGAAACCTCCCAATTGTCCAACTTAAGGACATAAACTAAAATTGCTTGGTGGGAGACACCCCACCATGGTAAACTCTTTCCATTCTCTTGTAGATATAATGAATGAATGAATTGGGTTCCATTGCATATAAATTCTTTACTTCTTAGTACATTTTGCTTTGTTTGCTAAGATGTTTATACAATCTATACTTTAATTAGGGATGCTTCTTTGAATTTGAGTTTTTGCTTGGATTGCAAGTTTCTTCAATTTGTTTGAAAAATCTCCAATATTTCAAAATGTGCTTAATTTTGCATCTTAGCTGGTTTTAGAGTGTTAGAGGAGATTAGGAGAATATTGAGTTCTTTTTGATGCTCATAAAAATTTTGAACAAGCACGCGCAAGCGCATAGTGCGCGCGCGCGTCGGCTGCGCATTTTAGCTTTCTGGGCCAAGGACCAAAGAGTTGTGCCACTTTTGGGCCAACTCTGTGCCTCGACCCATGCGGACACATGATGTACGCGTCTGCACCCCTTCGTGCTTCTTCACCCACGCGTTGGCGCACCTGGCGCCTCCGCACCCATTTTATAAGCTCAAGCCATCCACGCGAACGCGTGCAGCACGCGCGCGCGTCAATGCCTTTTAGCATCACCCAGGACAAAGGACCCGAGAGTTGTGCCAACTCTGGGCCCCTATTGTGCCTCTGGCCCAGTTTACCCGTGCGGACGCACACTTTACACGTCCATGCCCATTGCCAATTTTCCCATCTACCCGCAAGCGCATATGGGGCTTCCGCGCCAATCCTTAATTGCCTCCACCCACGCGGACGCACACGGGGCACGCACGCGTGGAATTAAAAATCCCATTTAACCAGGGACGCGAAACCCTAGCGCATTCGCACATCAACCCTCACCTCCAATGTTCCATTTCTCCCTCTCCCTCCATTGCCAACCACCACCCCTGCAACCACCAGCCATCCTCTGGCGAGCATTCCGGCGCACACCACCGCCGCCACCGCCGCATGCCCCCCTCTTCCTGGATCTCTCTCTCTTTCACTCAACCCTCTCTTCTCTGTTCTCTCTCACAGCGTCTCAGCAGCCAGCCACTGCCCACCGCCGCAAGCTCTGCTGCGCCACCACTGCTCCTGGGAAGCATCTCCACCTCGCTGCTTTGCCTCTTTCCTTTCCCAATTTCTCTCACTCCCTGCTTCTGCATTTCAGGTCCACACCCTTCTCCCCTGTTTTATTCCATTTCTTTACTTCAGTTAGTTAGTGAATTTTTGTCAATTTAGTTTAGTTAGATTAGTTTAGTTAGTTTAGTGTAATTAGGTGGTTAGCGAATCTGGGCTGAGTAGTGGATTTAGGTTTGTTTGAATTTTTGATGCTGTGTGCAATTGCTCTGTTTCATTGCTTTGCTTGTGCTAAATGTTTGGCTTGCCTAATGCTGCTGCATACTATTTTAATGCTGCTTTGTGCTTGAAGTGTTGGAATTCAGATTACTTGCTTATTGAATGGTTCATTGTTGCTGGGGTGATTCTATTTTTCTCGAATTTAAGTTGAATTGTCGACTGCTCCACTTCAATTTTCTATTTTATTCTTGTTTTAAGACCCTTGTTATTGCTGAATTCCTTTTTTACTTTGTTCTTGATGCTGTTCTGGTGTTGTGCTGAAGACAATTTCTCTGTGCATTGTGTAAGGAAATAAGGCTTTTGTAGCATGCTGGTCTAGTTTAAATTGTTTTCTGATGAACTGCTGCTGAAAAATTGGCTCATTTGTTCAATTCATATGAACTCATACATAATCTTTGTGTCTTTGATATTCAATAAATTCATATGGATTAGACTTGCTTGTTTGAATTTGGGAAATAGCCAATTTGCTGCTAAAATACTGCCGGATTTTTCCTAACCATGTTCCGTGAAATAACAATGTTTTGATTGATGCAACAAACTTCTATTTGACGATTTCTGTGTCAATAGAACCTTGTTAGCTAAATGGTTTGGAAAATCCTCAAGAACAAGTTTTGGTCATACTTATCATATTCTTTGCTTGTTATTCATGATGATTTGCTTATAGGCATTGAATTGTTTGAATGAATTTTCAGACTGGCCATCACTTGTAACTCTTTTAAGATTTCATGCCTCTTTTGCATAAACACACAAGTTTGAAAATTTTTAATCTATGTGGCTGAATTGCTTCACTTTATTCATGCATAAATTGTATTAAGCCACATAGACCATAAGGTTTTCCACTCTTTTCTCAACTTGTAACTTTTATGCATCATTGAATTTGGTGTTGAATGCTTCTTGATTGATTCATTCTTTAATGATTTGACTTCACCAACACAAATTCATTTAACTCTAGTGATCTTTGTATTGATTGATGACTTATTTTCTCGTTAGTTATTTTCTGGCTATATCATATTTCATCATCAATGACTTGATGCATTTCATGATTGTGAATGTGCTTACATTCCTACTTTGTACATTCCCCTTTTGAATTGAGCTGGTAACCACCATATCACTGATTTCCAAACTCATTCTTAACTCTAACTTGTTTAACCAACTAACTTCTTTTGGTTTTCAACTTAACTCTTTTGATCATTCTTTTGAATATGGTGTTTCCTAGGCTTAGTAAACAAGTAATGTGCAAATGTGGCTTGAATTCTTGGTTTGAAGTCGGATTTGAATTCTGAATTATATTACTTGCATTCCAAAAAATCTCTTTTCTTTCTTCACTTCATGAATATGCTTTGCTTTGAGTGCTTCATATCTGTTTGGCTATCTGCTTATATTGTATCATCTCTATTTTTCAGGATGTCAGACAAAGGAAAGGCTATAGCCACTACTTCCAAAAAGGGAAAGCGCTCTAAGACCTCTACCCCTTCACCTTATGCAAACTATACTAAAAATCCCCTAAATGAAGAGGATAACGAAAATCAGCTGCTGCAACCCACTGACCCAATCAAATTCCCAAACCTCTACTGTGAACTCTGCTTCTCTGACTCCCGGAAGAAGAATCTAAACATTGAGAAGAAACTTCTCCTTCCCAATGATGTGAGGCGTGCTGATGAGCGGATAATTAATACGCTTTTTGGCATTGTTTTTACATAGTTTTTAGTATGATCTAGTTAGTTTTTAGTATATTTTTATTAGTTTCTAAATAAAATTCACATTTCTGGACTTTACTATGAGTTTGTGTGTTTTTCTGTGATTTCAGGTATTTTCTGGCTGAAATTGAGGGACTTGAGCAAAAATCAGATTCAGAGGTTGAAGAAGGACTGTAGATGCTGTTGGATTCTGACCTCCCTGCACTCAAAGTGAATTTTCTGGAGCTACAAAAATCCAAATGGCACGCTCTCAATTGCGTTAGAAAATAGACATCCAGGACTTTCTAGCAATATATAATAGTCCATATTTGCCCAAGTTTAGACGATGCAAACTGGCTTTCAACGCCAGCTTCCTGCCCTATTCTGGAGTTAAACGCCAGAAACAGGTTGCAAAGTCGAGTTAAACGCCAGAAGCAGGTTAAAAACTGGCGTTCAACTCCAAGAGAAGCCTCTACACGTGTAAAGCTCAATGCTAAGCCAAAGCACAAACCAAGTGGGCCCCGGAAGTGGATTTTTGCATCATTTACTCATTTCTGTAAACCCTAGTAACTAGTTTAGTATAAATAGAACTTTTTACTATTATCTTAGGGAATCTTTGATCAGTTTTATGCTATCTTAGACCTTTATGGGGGCTGGCCATTCGGCCATGCCTAGACCATTATAACTTATGTATTTTCAACGATAGAGTTTCTACACAACATAGATTAAGGTGTGGAGCTCTGCTTTTCCTCATGAATTAATGCAAAGTACTATTATTTTTCTATCCAATTCAAGCTTATTCCTATTCTAAGATATTCATTCGCACCCAAGAACATGATGAATGTGATGATTATGTGACGCTCATCACCATTCTCACCTATGAACGCGTGCTTGACAACCACTTCCGTTCTACATGAAGATGAGATAGAATGAGTATTTCTTAGGTATCTAATACAGGGGACTGAGTCCGAGATATTAGAATCTTCGTGGTATAAGTTAGAATCCATGGACGGCCATTCCTGAGATCCGAAAAGTCTAAACCTTGTTTGTGGTATTCTGAGTAGGATCTGGGAAGGGATGGCTATGACGAGCTTCAAACTAGCGAGTGCTGGGCGTGGTGACAGACGCAAAAGGATCACTGAATCCTATTCCAGTATGATCGAGAACCGATAGATGATTAGCCATGCAGTGACAGCGCATTGGACCATTTTCACTGAGAGGACGGGATGTAGCCATTGACAACGGTGATGCCCAACATACAGCTTGCCATGGAAAGGAGTATGAAGGATTGGATGAAGACAGCAGGAAAGCAGAGGTTCAGGAGGAACAAAAGCATCTCTATACGCTTATCTGAAATTCTCACCAATAAATTACAAAAGTATCTCTATCTTTATTTTACGTTTTATTTATCTTTTAATTATCAAATCTCTAAAACCATTTGAATCCGTCTGACTGAGATTTACAAGGTGACCATAGCTTGCTTCAGGCTGACAATCTCCATGGGATCGACCCTTACTCACGTAAGGTTTATTACTTGGACGACCTAGTGCACTTGCTGGTTAGTTGTGCGAAGTTGTGACAAAGTGTGATTCACGTTTGAGAGCACCAAGTCTTTGGCGCCATTGTTGATGATCACAATTTCATGCACCAAGTTTTTGCCGCCGTTGCAGGGGATTGTTCGAGTTTGGACAACTGACGGTTCATCTTGTTGCTCAGATTAGGTAATTTTATTTTATTTTTAAGCTTTTTAATTTTATTTATTTTTCCAAAAAAAAATACCAAAAAATTTTTTTTTAATAAAATCATAAAAATCAAAAAAAATAATTTGATGTTTCTTGCTTGAATCTAGTGTCAAGTCATAAGTTTGGTGACCATTGCATGTTTATCTCTTTCTTGCATTTTTCGAAAATTCATGCATTGCATTCTTCATGATCTTCAAGTTGTTCTTGGTAAGTTTTCTTGTTTGATCTTCATATTTTCTTTTTTTTCATATGCATTTTCAATTTGTTAGTGTCTAAAGTTTGAAAATTTCTAAGTTTGGTGTCTTGCATGTTTTTCTTTTCTTAAAAAGTTTCAAAAATAAGTTCTTAGTGTTCATCTTGACATTCAAAGTGTTCTTGGCATTCATCTTGACATTCATAATGTTCTTGCATGCATCATTTATTCTGATCCAAAACTTTCATGCATTGACTCTTTTTCATGTTTTTCTCTTCCATCATTAAAAATTCAAAAATCAAAAAAATATCTTGCCCTTTTCTTCTCATAAAATTCGAATATTTGACTTGACTTTTTCAAAATTTTTTAAAATCTAGTTGTTTCTTATGAGTAAAATCAAATTTTCAATTTAAAAATTCTATCTTTTTCAAAAATCAAATCTTTTTCACTTTTTCTTTTATATTTTCGAAAATTTCAATTTGATTCTCAAAAATATTTTTCTTATTTTGTTTCATAATTTCAAAATCCTTACTAACAATTAATGTGATTGATTCAAAAAAATTTTAAGTTTGTTACTTGCCTAGTAAGAAAGGTTCAATCTTTAAATTTTACATCATATCTTTTTAGTTTTTTGTTAGTCAAGTAATCAACTTTAATTTTCAAAATCAAATCTTTTTAAATTTCTTTTTCAAATATTTTTCAAAATTAATTTCAAAATCTTTTCTAAATTCTTATCTTTTCAAAATTTGATTTTCAAATCTTTTTCAATTAACCACTTAACTTTTTGTTTGATTCTTATCTTTTTCAAAACTACCTAACTAACTCTCTCTCTCTAATTTTCGAAAATCCCTTCCCTCTTTTTCAAAATTCAATTTTAATTAACTAATTGTTTTAAATTTCAATTTAAATTAGTTTCATTTTTCCTTTTTATTTTCGAATTCTAACTTTTATTTTAAATTAAAAAAAAAATATTTTTATTTTATTTTATTTAATTTTCGAATTCTCTTATCTCTCATCCCGTTCTATTTATTTATTTATCTACTAACACCCCTCTTTCACTCAAAAATTCGAACCCACTCCTCTCCCCTGTGTTTGGATTCTTATCTTTTTCTTTTGCTACTCTTCTCTTCTTATACTTACAAAAGGAATCTCTATACTGTGACATAGAGGATTCCATATTTTCTTTTGTGTTCTCTTCTTTTTCATATGAGCAGGAACAAGGATAAGAACATTCTTGTTGAAGCTGATCCTGAACCTGAAAGGACTCTGAAGAGGAAGCTAAGGGAAGCTAAAGCACAACTCTCTGGAGAAAATTTGACAGAAATTTTCGAAAAAGAAGGAGACATGGCCGAAAATAATAACAATGCAAGGAAGATTAGAAGAGCACAGAAGATTGATGGTTTAGAGGTTATAAAAACTCTCGTTGTGAGTATAGTTACTAAACCAAGCAATCAACCTTTCTTACAAACGTGTTGGTTGTCACAAGTAACAAACCCCTTTAAAAATTGTTAACCGAGTATTCAAACCTCGGGTCGTCTTCTCAAGGAACTGCGAGGAAGTGTGTTCTTATTATTGGCTATAAAGGTTGTAATCGGGGTTTAGAAGGTGAGAAGCAAGTAATTTAAATGACGAGTGAATTAAATGGCAAGTAAAAATAAGTAATAACTGTAAAATAACTTTTGGCAAGATAAGGGAAATTAGAAGTCCAACTTAGTTACCCTTCTCAACAATAATGAAAGTTGTATCTTAATTCCACTTGGTCAACCTTTACCGGAGCAAAGGAAAGTCAAGGGACTAATTAAATTGACCTTTGAATCCTAATTATTTCCTAAGAAAAGGTTGGGATTGTTTAAGTTCAACTTAATTAGCAAGATAACGATTATCAATTATGTTGAGTTTAATAACTGTTGAGTTACTGAATTCTTAACCAAAACCAAAAGGGGAAAAAGTAAATTGCTGAAATAATAAAAGTGTCCTTATATGGGAAGCAATGGCAACTTAAATCAAGAGAACAATCATAAACTGAAAATACCTCAAATTATCATTAATTCAATTAGAAATCTGTAACATGGAATAATTCTTAGATCAATTTATAATAATAATCAATTCAAATGTTGGAATAAATAGATAGAAGTAATACTAAAAGAACATTAAACCTGGATCCAGAGTTACTCTTAAAACAAGAAGAAATCCTAAATCCTAAAAGAGAGAGAGAGAAGATCTGCCTCTCAACTAAATCTAAATCATTGAAAGGTGAAAATATGCGAGCTCTCTTTGAATAGAAGCATTCCCACACTTTATAACCTCTGGTCTATGCTGTCTGTACTTGGATCTGGGCCAAAAAGGGCTTCAGAATTCGCTGGGGGCGTATTCTGTAATTTCTGGTGCGTGGCCTTTGTCACGCGTCCGCGTGGGTCACGCAGTCGCGTCATTCGGAGCTCTACCTTGGCACGCGGCCGCGTCAGTCATGCGACCGCGTCATGTGTATTCTGCTTAAGGTGCGCGGTCGCGTCAGTCATGCGGCCGCGTCGCTGCTGATTCGTGCTTGGCACGCGATCGCGTCATCCATGCGATCGCGTGGAGACCAGTTTCTTTAAAGCTCCGTTTTGCTTCCTCCTTCCATTCTAGTATGTTTCCTTTTTCATCCTTTAAGTCATTCTGCCTTTAGAAAATCTGAAACTACTCAACGCACTAATCACGGCATCGAATGGAAATAAAGGTAATTAGAATAATTAATTTTTAAAGCTTAGAAAACATGTTTTTCACTATATGACATAATAAGGAAGGGAAAGTAAAACTATGCAATTAATGTGAATAAGTAGGTGAAGAGTTGAATAAATCACTCTAATTAAGCACAAAAGAACTCATGAAATATGGGTTTATCAAAGATGCTTGGTGACTTTACTGCACCAAATTCCAATTTACATGGAAGAAGCATCTCAATCCCTGCCATTGGAGCAAACAATTTTGAGCTAAAGCCTCAATTAGTTTCTCTGACGCAACAGAAATGCAAGTTTCATGGACTTCCATCAGAAGATCCTTTTCAGTTCTTAACTGAGTTCTTGCAGATCTGTGATACTGTTAAGACCAATAGGGTTAACTCCGAGGTCTACAGGCTTATGCTTTTCCCGTTTGCTGTAAGAGACAGAGCTAGAATATGGTTGGACTCTCAACCTAAAGATAGCCTGAACTCTTGGGATAAGCTGGTCACGGCTTTCTTAGCCAAGTTCTTTCCTCCTCAAAAGCTTAGCAAGCTTAGAGTGGATGTTCAAACCTTCAGACAAAAAGAAGGTGAATCCCACTATGAAGCTTGGGAGAGATACAAGAAACTGACCAAAAAGTGTCCTTCCGACATGCTTTCAGAATGGACCATCCTGGATATATTCTATGATGGTCTATCTGAGTTATCAAAGATGTCATTGGACCATTCTGCAGGTGGATCCATTCACCTAAAGAAAACGCCTGCAGAAGCTCAAGAACTCATTGACATGGTTGCAAATAACCAGTTCATGTACACTTCTGAAAGGAATCCTGTGAGTAATGGGACGCCTCAGAGGAAGGAAATTCTTGAAATTGATACTCTGAATGTCATATTGGCTCAGAGCAAAATATTGACTCAGCAAGTCAATATGATTTCTCAGAGTCTGAATGGATTGCAAGCTGCATCTAACAGTACTACAGAGGCATCTTCTGAAGAAGAAGCTTATGATCCTGAGAACCCTGCAATAGCAAAGGTGAATTACATGGGTGAACCCTATGGAAACACCTATAATCCCTCATGGAAAAATCATCCAAATTTCTCATGGAAGGATCAACAAAAGCCTCAACAAGGCTTTAATAATGGTGGAAGAAACAGGTTTAGCAATAGCAAGCCTTTTTCATCATCTACTCAGCAACAAACAAAGAATTCTGAGCAGAATCCTTCTAGCTTAGCAAATATAGTCTCTGATCTATCTAAGGCCACTCTAAGTTTCATGAATGAAACAAGGTCCTCCATTAGAAATTTGGAGGCACAAGTGGGCCAGCTGAGTAAAAGAGTCACTGAAACTCCTCCTAGTACTCTCCCAAGCAATATAGAAGAGAATCCAAAAAGAGAGAGCAAGGCCATTACCTTACTTGGTGTGGCCGAACCCAAAGAGGATGAGGAGGACGTGAATCCTAGTGAGGAAGACCTCCTGGGACGTTCAGTGACCAATGAGGAGTTTCCCTTTGAGGAACCAAAGGAATCTGAGGCTCATCTAGAGACCATAGAGATTCCATTGAACCTCCTTTTACCATTCATGAGCTCTGATGACTATTCATCTTCTGAAGAAGATGAAGACATTGCTGAAGAGCAAGTTGCTCAATATTTAAGAGCAATCATGAAGCTGAATGCCAAATTATTTGGTAATGAGACTTGGGAGGATAAACCTCCATTGCTCATCAAGGAACTAAATGCCTTGGTTCAGCACACTCTACCTCAAAAGAAACAGGATCCTGGTAAATTCTTAATACCATGTAACATAGGCACCATGACCTTTGAGAAGGCTCTGTGTGACATGGGGTTAGGCATAAACTTAATGCCACTCTCTGTAATGGACAAACTAGGAATCTTTGAGGTACAGGCTGCCAAATTCTCATTAGAGATGGCAGACAACTCAAGAACACAGGCTTATGGACTAGTAGAGGACGTGCTAGTAAAGGTTGAAGGCCTTTACATCCGTGCTGATTTCATAATCCTAGACACTGGGAAGGATGAGGATGAATCCATCATCCTTGGAAGACCCTTCCTAGCCACAGCAAGAGCTATGATTGATGTGGACAGAGGAGAATTGGTCCTTCAACTAAATGAGGACAACCTTGTGTTTAAAACTCAAGGATCTCCTTTTGTAACAATGGAGAGAAAGCATGAAAAGCTTCTCTCACTGCAGAGTCAACCAAAGCCCCCACAGTCAAACTCTAAGTGTGGTGTTGGGAGGCCACAACCAAACTCTAAGTGTGGTGTTGAACCCCCACATTCAAACTCTAAGTTTGGTGTTGGGAGGTCCCAACAATGCTCTGAACATCTGTGAGGCTCCATGAGAGCTCACTGTCAAGCTACTGACATTAAAGAAGTACTTGTTGGGAGTCACAAAAACTACAAAAAAAATAAAAAAAAATAAAATGAAAAACAGCATTAAAAATAGCACACCCTGGAGGAGGAGCATTCTAGCGTTTAAATGCCAGAAACAAGCATCTTTCTGGTGTTAAACGCCAGAAACAAGCACCAAGCTGGCGTTTAACACCAGAAACAAGCATCTACCTGGCGTTAAACGCCATAAACAGGCTACTTTTAGGCGTTTAACGCCAAAAACAGGCAGCAGTCTGGCGTTAAACGCCAGGATTGCACAGCAAGGGCGTTTTACACACCTAATTGGAGCAGGGATGTTAAGTCCTTGACCCCACAGGATCTGTGGACCCCATAGGATCCCCCCAGGTTCTATGGACCCCACAGGATCCCCACATTTTCTTTTCTTAACTCTCTTCCACAAATACCCCTCACCAATCACCTCAATCACTCTTCCCCATCACCTCTTCACCACTCACATCCATCCTCTCTTCCCCAAAAACCCCACCTACCTCCAAAATTCAAACTCTTTTCCCTCCCAAACCCAACCCTAATGGCCGAACCCTAAACCTCCCCCAACTCCTATATAAACCCCTCATTCCTTCTTCATTTTCACATAACACAACCCTTTCTTCTTCCCCTTGGCCGAATACACCCCTTCTCCCTCTCCTCCATTTTTCTTCTTCTTCTTCTTCTTTCTTTCTTCTTTTTCTCGGGAATGAGCAAACATTTTAAGTTTGGTGTGGTAAAAATCATTGCTTTTTGTTTTTCCATAACCATTAATGGCACCTAAGGCCAGAGAAACCTCAAGAAAGAGGAAAAGGAAGGCAATTGCTTCCACTTCTGAGCCATGGGAGATGGAGAGATTCATCTCAAAGGTCCATCAAGACCACTTCTTTGAAGTTGTGGCCAAGAAGAAAGTAATCCATGAGGTTCCTTTCAAGCTCAAAAAGAATGAGTATCCAGAGATCTGACTTGAAATCCAAAGAATATGTTGGGAAGTTCTCACCAATCCCATTCAATAAGTCGGGATCTTAATAGTTCAAGAGTTCTATGCAAATGCATGGATCACTAGGAACCATGATCAAGTGTGAACCCGAATCCAAAAAGCATTGGCTTACCATGGTTCGGGGGAAATACTTAGATTTCAGTCTGGAAAATGTAAGGCTAGCGTTTAACTTACCAATGATGGAAGAAAACGCATGCCCCTACACTAGAAGGGTAAACTTTGATCAAAGGTTAGACCAAGTCCTCATGGACATATGTGTAGAAGGAGCTCAATAGAAAGTTGACTCAAGAGGCAAGCCGGTTCAATTGAGAAGACTGGACCTTAAGCCTGTAGCTAGAGGATGGTTGGAGTTTATTCAACGCTCAATCATTCCTACTATCAACCGGTCTGAAGTTACTGTAGACTGGGCCATCATGATCCATAGTATCATGATTAAGGAGGAAGTAGAGGTTTATGAGATTATACCTCAAGAACTCTACAAGGTGGCTGACAAGTCATCCACTTTGGCAAGGTTAGCCTTTCCTCACCTCATTTGCCACCTCTGTAATTCGGCTGGGATTGACATAGAGGGAGACATCCTCATTGAAGAGGACAAGCCCATCACTAAGAAGAGGATGGAGCAAACAAGAGATCATGGATCTCAACAAGAGCATGAGGAAATTCCTCACCATGAATTCCCTGAGATGCCTCAGGGGATGCATTTTCCTCCACAAAACTACTGGGAGAAAATCAACACTTCCCTAGGAGAATTAAGCTCCAACATGGGATAACTAAGGGTGGAGCACCAAGAGCACTCCATCATCCTCCATGAAATTAGAGAAGATCAAAGAGCTATGAGGGAGGAGCAACAAAGACAAGGAAAAGACATAGAGGAGCTCAAGAGCACCATTGGTCCTTCAAGAAGAGGAAGACACCACCCTCACTAAAGTGGACCCGTTCCTTAATCTCCTTGTTCCTATTTTCCTATTTTTCATTTACTATGCTTTATGTTTATGTTTGTGTCTTATTACATGATAATTAGTGTCAAAGTGTTTATGTCTTAAAGTTATGGATGTCCTATGAATCCATCACCTCTCTTAAATGAAAACTATTTTAATTACAAAAGAATAAGAAGTACATGGTTTCGAATTCATCCTTGAAACTAGTTTAATTATTTTGATGTGGTGACAATACTTTTTTTTCTGAATGAATGCTTGAACAGTGCATATGTCTTTTGAATTTGTTGTTTATGAATGTTAAATATGTTGGCTCTTGAAAGAATGATGAAAAGGAGAAATGTTATTTGATAATATGAAAAATCATAAAATTAATTCTTGAAGCAAGAAAAAGCAGTGAAGAACAAAGCTTGCAGAAAAAAATGCGAAAAAAAGAGAAAATGGCGAAAAAAAAAGAAAGAAAGAAAAAGAAAAAGCAAGCAGAAAAAGCCAAAAGCTCTTTAAACCAAAAGGCAAGAGCAAAAAGCCAATAGCCCCTAAAACCAAAAGGCAAGGGTAATAAAAAGGATCCAAGGCTTTGAGCATCAGTAGATAGGAGGGCCTAAAGGAATAAAATCTTGGCCTAAGTGGCTAAACCAAGCTGTCCCTAACCATGTGCTTGTGGCGTGAAGGTGTCAAGTGAAAACTTGAAACTGAGCGGTTAAAGTCGAGGTCCAAAGCAAAAGAAGAGTGTGCTTAAGAACCCTGGACACCTCTAATTGGGGACTTTAGCAAAGCTGAGTCACAATCTGAAAAGGTTCACCCAGTTATGTGTCTGTGGCATTTATGTATCCGGTGGTAATACAGGAAAACAAAGTGCTTAGGGCCACGGCCAAGACTCATAAAGTAGCTGTGTTCAAGAATCAACATACTGAACTAGGAGAATCAATAACACTATCTGAATTATGAGTTCCTATAGATGCCAATCATTCTGAACTTCAATGGATAAAGTGAGATGCCAAAACTATTCAAGAGGCAAAAGGCTACTAGTCCCGCTCATCTGATTGGAGCTAAGTTTCATTGATATTTTGGAATTTATAGTATATTCTCTTCTTTTTATCCTATTTGATTTTCAGTTGCTTGGGGACAAGCAACAATTTAAGTTTGGTGTTGTGATGAGCGGATAATTTATACCCTTTTTGGCATTGTTTTTACATAGTTTTTAGTATGATCTAGTTAGTTTTTAGTATATTTTTATTAGTTTTTAAATAAAATTCACATTTCTGGACTTTATTATGAGTTTGTGTTTTTTTCTGTGATTTCAGGTATTTTTTGGCAGAAATTGAGGGACTTGAGCAAAAATCAGATTCAGAGGTTGAAGAAGGACTGCAGATGCTGTTGGATTCTGACCTTCCAGCACTCAAAGTGGATTTTCTGGAGCTACAAAAGTCCAAATGGTGCGCTATCAATTGCGTTGGAAAATGGACATCTAGGGCTTTCCAGCAATATATAATAGTCTATACTTTGCCCGAGTTTAGATGACTCAAACTGGCGTTCAACGCTAGCTTCCTGCCCTATTCTGGAGTTAAACGCCAGAAACAGGTTGCAAAGTGGAGTTAAACGCCAGAAACAGGTTACAAACTGGCGTTCAACTCCAAGAGAAGCCTCTACATGTAAAGCTCAATGCTCAACCCAAGCACACACCATGTGGGCCCCCGGAAGTGGATTTCTGCATCATTTACTCATTTCTGTAAACCCTAGTAACTAGTTTAGTATAAATAGATCTTTTTACTATTATCTTAGGGAATCCTTGATCAGTTTTATGCTATCTTAGACCTTTATGGGGGCTGGCCATTTGGCCATGCCTGGACCATTATCATTTATGTATTTTCAATGGTAGAGTTTCTACACACCATAGATTAAGGTGTGGAGCTCTGCTGTTTCTCATGAATTAATGCAAAGTACTATTGTTTTTATATTCAATTCAACCTTATTCCTATTCTAAGATATTCATTCGCACCCAAGAACATGATGAATGTGATGATTATGTGACGCTCATCACCATTCTCACCTATGAACGCGTGCCTGACAACCACTTCCGTTCTACATGAAGATGAGATAGAATGAGTATATAATACAGGGGACCGAGTCCGAGATATTAGAATCTTCGTGGTATAAGTTAGAATCCATGGACGGCCATTCCTAAGATCCGAAAAGTCTAAACCTTGTCTGTGGTATTCCGAGTAGGATCAGGGAAGGGATGGCTGTGACGAGCTTCAAACTCGCGAGTGCTGGGCGTCGTGACAGACGCAAAAGTATCACTGAATCCTATTCCAGTATGATCGAGAACCAACAGATGATTAGCCATGCAGTGATAGCGGATTGGACCATTTTCACTGAGAGGACGGGATGTAGCCATTGACAACGGTAATGGCCAACATACAGCTTGCCATGGAAAGGAGTATGAAGGATTGGATGAAGACAGCAGGAAAGCAGAGGTTCAGGAGGAACAAAAGCATCTCTATATGCTTATCTGAAATTCTCACCAATGAATTACATAAGTATCTCTATATTTATTTTATGTTTTATTTATCTTTTAAATATCAAATCTCTAAAACCATTTGAATCTGCCTGACTGAGATTTACAAGGTGACCATAGCTTGCTTCAGGCCGACAATCTCCGTGGGATCGACCCTTACTCATGTAAGGTTTATTACTTGGACGACCCAGTGCACTTGTTGGTTAGTTGTGCGAAGTTGTGACAAAGTGTGATTCACGTTTGAGAGCACCAAGTCTTTGGTGCCATTGTTGATGATCACAATTTCGTGCACCACGTGCCATTAACACCCGCATTCTGGAGTTAGGACTGGACTTTGTTGACAGAGATTTGGGGAGGGTGAACACTTCATGGGTGAGAGAATTTTATTACAACTTCTTCTGGGCCACTCTTGATTCAGTTCAGCTGCGGGGTAGAGAGATTATGATCACCGAGGCTGCTATTGGGGATGCACTACTTTGCCACCATCTTCCTGATGACACCTGCGCTTATAAGCAGGCAGAGATAGCCATCCACTGCATGACATTTGATTATGAGGTGCTTAAGCGCGTGATTGTTACACCTGACGCCCCCTGGGTGATGGATTCTGGGAACAAGAAACCCAAGGGGATGCGTTTCACATATCTGTCGAGGGAGGCTAGGACCTGGCAGCATATCTTCGCCCACTATGTCTTCCCCACCACTCACTTCTCAGAGATTCCGATGGATATGCTAGTTCTGATTGGGTGTGTGATGGAGGGGAAGGAGGTGAACTTCCCCCGGCTGATCAGGCAGAGTATGTGGCGCGCGTATATCTGTGGCCTCTTGCTATTCCCTACTCTGGTCACTAGCATGATCGAGATGGCGGATGTTCCGTGGGAGGATGATGACGTGACACCACCATCCCAAGATGACGACGACAAGGAGGTTACCATTCCATGGGGTGGGTGGGTGCACGAGAAGCCCCCACCCAAATGCCGTTCCTGAGCCAGAGCAGTGGAGGAGGCAGCTCAGCCCTCGTCATCAGCAGCAGCAGCAGGACCCCCCTCTACTTCAGCCGCCGCAGCATCCTTACCACCACCGCCAGCACCTGAGCCTACTTACCTGTTGGTGCAGCACCTGCTTCGCTTCATCGAGCGCCTCGAGCGTTGTGTCATGCGACGTCTCGACCGCATCAACCAGGTATTTGTATCACAGGGCATCGAGTTACCGCCGCTCCCAGACTCTCCCACTTCCGACGAGCAGGATCAGGAGGAGGAGCTGGCTGAGGAGTCAACTCATCAGGATGCACCTCCAGAGACGCAGGTCACCACTGAGGTTCAGCACCCTCCTGAGGTTCAGTAGGACACTCCACAGCCACAGCCAGTACCTGAGCCACAGCTCGGTGCGATTGTTGACCCCCATCCCGAGCTTCAACAGTAGCATCGAGGACGATGCTTGACTCTAAAGTGTGGGGAGGTCACCGTTCGTGACCGGTGTTTGCATTTATGTGGTGAACTTTCAGACATCTATTTCTATTTGCTGCTACTCTATTTTATTTTGCACTTTATGTTTTAGATCATTTTGGGATTACTGTACATATTTGCTATTGTGGATACCCTTATTTTGGTAGTTGCACACTTTTATTATATATATACATATATATGTGTTTTGCATCTTGGCTTTGATTGTGATTAGGAAAATGTTTTGGGATTGTTAAAAATCTAGTTAACCCTTTTTTTAAGAATTGTGTTTTGATTGAAAAAGGGATAAACTAGGGAAAATTTTTAAAATTTTCTTAATTACAACATTGCATTAGAATAAGCTTAGTCAATATGATGAAAATTTCCAAGAAATTCATATTTAGGGCACCACCCCAATGGGTTGAAAATTTTTTTTAGAACTTGGTTGAATTTATATGATTGAGGCCATTGTTCAAATAGCTTACTTACCCAAATAGCTAACCTTTTATGTTCCATTGTTAACCAATCTTGAGCCTATGCTTAACCCATTTGTTCATAATTGTAGCACATTACAAGCTTAAGTGAAAAATAATAAATATCCCTTATTTGGATCTTTGATTAGCTTAGGCTAGTGAGAGTGTTCATTACTTGATTTTGGGAAAGTTGGGTACACTGGGTAAAGATAAAAGTGTATTTATGTTTTAGTTGAAAATTTTTAGAAATTGGGTTACATATTCATGTATTAATCATGTTTAAACCATATGCATTGATGTTCTTGTATATATTTAAGCAAAAAAAAAATTTGCAACAAAAAGGGAACAAAATGTCCTAAGGTTTGAAGTTTAATAATAATCAATGCATATGTGTGGTAATCTAAAAAGAATACATGAGTGTGTGAAAAAGTGAAGAATGGATAGCTAGGATTGTTTAGAATTGTTTAGGTTATCATAGGTTAGGTGGGAAGTTTAAGTTAATCAAAGATTCGAATTTCAAGCTCACTTAACCATATGCATCCTACCTTGACCTTAGCCCCATTACAATCTATGGAAAGTCCTCATGATACTTGTATGCATGCATAAAGTAATTGTTGGTTGTTAGATGAAAACAAGTCTTGGAAAGCATGATTAGGGGAGAATTGAGTGAATCAACCCCATACACTTGAGTGCTTAGAGCGGATACACATCCGGCGAGGGTTCGATCGCTCAATTACATGTTTCCACTCATGATCATCTTTTCTTGCAAGCTTGTGAACTCTTTCAATGATTCAATCCAATTGTGATTTTCTTTGATTGCTAATACCTTAGCCCTTGTGCTTGTATGTGTATTCTTGGAAATTGATTTATTTTGACTAAGCCATTGCATTCATGTGAATAGGTTGCATATAGATAGATTGCATTTAGTTAGTTTTCATTGAATAAATGATAATACCCTTTGCTTCTTTCTTGATTTTAGCATGAGGACATGCTTAGTTTAAGTGTGGGGAGATTTGATAAACCCCGATTTCGTGATTTATCTTGTGCTTATTTTAGGGGATTTTACCACCTTTTCCCATATTTATTCAATGAAATGGCATGGTTTTGTAATTCTCCCTTGAATTGTGCTTAAGTGTAAAAACATGCCTTTTAGGCCCTAAATTGGTGATTTTGATTCACTTTAATTCCATACGATGCCTTGATGTGTATGTTGAGTGATTTCAGGTTTATAAGGCAAGTATTGGATGGAAGAAATGAGTAGAAAAGCATACAAAGGGGAGAATGCATGAAAAACAAAGATTGGGAAATGCACCAATCGACGCGCACGCGTACAATTCACGCACGCGCAAAACTGGTTTTACATAGAGACGCGCACGCGTACGTGACGCGTCCGCGCGGGTGAAGATTTTGCCAATCGACGCGCACGCGCACATGGCGCGCACGCGCCAATACTCTCACGTGGCCTACTTGAAGGCAAAATGCTGGGGCGATTTATGAGCTGCCCAGGCCCAAATCCAACTTGTTTCTGAGTGTATTTCATGCATAATTGAAGTCCAAGCAAAGGGGGAGCAATTAGTTTAGCCAACATGACCCTTTAGTTAGTTTTCTAGAGAGAAAGCTCCCTCTTCTCTCTAGAATTAGGTTAGGATTAGGTTAAATGGTCTTAGATCCATGTTTAATTACTTGATCTTATCTTATTTCTTTTATAATTTTTCAATTCTACATCTTGATTCTCTTATTTGTGATGTTAATTTCTCATTTTACTCTCTTTTGTGATGATGAACTCATATTGGATTTGGTTTACATTTAACACAATTTGATGTTAATGTTTCTTTTATTGATGAATTGAGTTGTGATATTACATTTCCTGCAATTAGTAGTTGGTAGACTTTATTATTCTTGAAATTTATGATGTTTGCTTCTATTGCACTCTATGTGTTTGATGAAATGTTCTCCTTTGTTTTTGAGTAGTTTTGTCAACTCTTGGTTTAAGCTAAGGGAATTGGGTAAATTTGAGTTATTGGGTATAATGGAATTGGTGATTTGAGAACCCTTGGTGATCAATTTAACACCCATTGACGCTAACCCACTACTAAGTTAATTAGTAGGTTGGTTGGAACTTACGGGTTGATGTGATCAAACCTATTTGACGTACTTCAAAGCTTAGGAGTAAATGTTACGTACTTAAAGTTTTGGGAAGTAGACTTAATAGGTTGGCCTCTCATGATTATCAATATTTGGTTTGTTGACAAGGATGATGACCTCAATTACCTAAGTCTTAGCCAAGAGTTCTTTATCTTGTTTTCTTTACTTGCTTGTCTAATTTACTTTTCTTGCCCTCTTATGAACCAAAAACCCCCCTTACCCCTTTATAGCCAATAATTGAGCATTCCATTGTTTCCTAGGGAGACGACCTGGAGTCCAAATACTTCGGTAAACTTTCATTGGGGTTCGTTATTCGTGACACAAAACCACAAATTTTTTATTGGGAGGATTGTTTGTTGGTGTAGAAGTATACTTGCAACGAAAATTCATTTTATGTGAAATTCTATACTGACCCGACAAAATTTTAATCAATCACAGCGCGCACGCACAAGCTGTGCTGGCGCTGCGACCAGAGGGCACATTAAAATGCATGCAAACGCATAGGTGCGTGCGGCCGCACAGGTGGCGAAAAACACAGTTTTGTACATGTGCGCACGCACAGGTTGGTGCGTACGCACAGATGCCCTATTTTAGAAAATTCATTTCTCTTCAAAACTAAGGTTCCTACCCTTAGTATATCAACATTCCAACCCCAAATCATTCAAACAAGCACAATTTCATGGTCTACACGTAATTTAACCTATTCAACTCAAAATTATGAAACCAAACTTAAAATACTCATTATATCACAGAAAGCAAATAATTCAAAAGGCTATAAACAAGAGATAAAATTGGAAAAATGTTACCAAGGTGGGGTGTCTCCCACCGAGAATTTTGGTTTAGAGTCCTAAGTTGGACTTGCATGGCTTCATTTGTCACTTGGAAACTTCACCAAGGAGGAAAATCTCCAAGTCCTTGGCATTCTTGGGTTGAGCAAGATAAAACTTCACCCTATGACCATTAACTTTGAACTTAATTCCATTGGTGGGGTGAATCACTTCCACCACCCCGTAAGGCTTGACATCTACTACTCTAAATGGCCCGTCCCATCTTGATCTCAATTTTCTGGCATCAATCGCAATCTTAAATTATACACAAGCACTTCATCACCTATCTTGAAGTTCTTCCTCCTGATATTCTGGTCATGGAATGCCTTAGCTTTTTCCTTGTAGAACTGAGCGTTCTCATACACTTCTAACCTAAGGCATTCTAATTCCTCCAATTGAAGCTTACGTTATGTTCCCGCCCCCTTTAAGTCCGGATTGCAATTCTTCACCACCCAATAGGCTCTATGTTGGATCTCAACCAGAAGGTGATAGGGCTTCTCAAAAATAATTGGGAAGGGGCTCATTCCAATTGGGGTCTTGTAAGCGGTCCTATAGCCCCATAATGTATTTCCCAATCTAGAACTCCAATCCTTCCTCTGTGGATTAACCACCTTCTCTAAGATTCTTTTAATCTCCCTGTTGGATACTTCTGCTTGTCCATTGGTTTAGGGTGATAGGCTGTAGAAACTTTGTGAATGACCCCATACCTTTTCATCAATGCCTCAATTTTCCTGTTATAGAAATGGGTTCCTTGGTCGCTCATGATTACTCGTGGTGACCCAAAACTACAAATAATGTTATTTTTCAAAAATGAAGCAACAGTATTAGCGTCATCGCAAGGGGTAGAAATTGGAATTTGGAAATGGACCCATGAAATCCATGCCCCAAACATAAAAAATCTCACAAAAAAATCATCGGGTGTTGGGGCATTTCATCTCTTTGTGAGGTATTTCCAGATTTCTGGCATTGATGACAAGATTTGCAAAATTGGTTGGCATCCCTAAATAAAGTAGGCCACCAGAATCCACAGTCTAAAACTTTCCTCGTTGTTCGCTGCGGGCCAAAATGACCCCCACTCTCAGATGAGTAGCAAAATTGAAGGATAGACTGGAACTTAAATTCTGGCACACATTTTCTAATTACTTGATCCGCTCCACGCCTCCACAGATGTAGATCATCCCAAAGATAATACTTAGCATCGCTTCTCAGTTTATCTTTTTGATGCTTTGAAAATTCTGGGGGAAAAACATGAGTGACCAAGTAATTAGCTATCAGGAAAAACCAATGGGTGCTTTGGAATATTGCTTGCAAGGTATCTAAAGGAAATGAGTCATTGATAGGAGTGGGATCCAGAGTTAAATGTTCGAGCCGACTCAAATGGTCAGCCACTAGATTTTAGGATCCACTTCTATCTTTGATCTCCAAGTCAAATTCTTGCAAGAGTAATACCCACCTAATAAGCCTAGGCTTTGACACTTTCTTCTTTAGCAAATATTTCAATACGGCATGGTCCGAATACACCACCACTTTAGAGCCTAGCAAATAAGGTTGAAACTTTTCTAGAGCAAAAAGAATGGCTAGAAGCTCTTTTTCGGTGGTGGTGTAATTCGAATGCGCCGGATCCAAAGTTTTTGATGCATAAGCTATATTGTAGGGAGCGTTTCCATCGCGCTGTGCTAGCGCAGAACCTACGGCGTGATAAGAGGCATCACACATGATCTCAAAAGGTTGACTCCAATTTGGGCCTCACACAATAGGGGCTGTGGTTAACACTTTCTTCAACTTGTCAAAAGCCTTTTTGCAATCTTCACTGAAATGGAATTCCACATCCTTTTGTACTAGGCGGGAGAGAGGTAAGGCGACTTTGCTAAAGTCCTTGATAAACCGACGATAAAAGCCTGCATGACCAAGGAAGGAACGGAACTCCCTCACCGAGGAGGGATAAGGTAAACTCGAAATGACATCGATCTTAGCCAGGTCAACAGAGATTCCGTCTTTAGAGACAATATGACCCAATACTATACCTTGCTTCACCATGAAGTGCCACTTTTCAAAATTCAAAACAAGGTTAGTATTGGTGCATCGCTCTAGTACGCTAGCTAAATTCCCTAAATAAGCATCAAAGGAGCTACCACACACTGAAATCGTCCATGAAGACTTCCATAGAATCTTCCAAAAGATCCGAGAAAACACTTGTCATGCATCTTTGAATCATTGCCGGTACATTGCATAAGCCAAACGACATTCTCTTATACGCAAATGTTCCAAGGAAGCAAGTAAAAGTAGTTTTCTCCTGATCTTCAGGAGCTATGTGAATTTGAAAGTACCCTGTGTATCCATCTAAAAAGCAATAATGGGATTTACCTGCCAAGCGATCCAACATTTGGTCAATGAACGGCAACGGGTTGTGGTCCTTCCTCGTTGCTTGATTCAGCCGGTGATAATCAATGCACACTTGCCAAGTATTCTGGACTCGGGTGGCCACAAGCTCTCCGCTCTCTGTCTTCACCATTGTTACCCTAGACTTCTTCGGCACTACTTGGACCGGACTTACCCATTCACTGTTGGAAATGGGGTAAATGATGTCCGCTTCCAAGAGGCAAGTTACTTCCTTCTTGACCACATCAAGGATTGTAGGATTTAGCCGTCTTTGCGGTTGTCGGACCGGCTTAGCGCCTTCTTCCAAGAAAATCCTATGGAGGCACACTTGAGGACTTATTCCCACAATGTCACTTAGACTCCATCTAATTGCCTTTTTATACTACCGGATAACCTGAAGGAGTTGTTTCTCTTCTTGATTGGAGAGATCGATTGCCACTATCACCAGGAACTTATATTCCTCATCAAGGAATGCATATTTAACATGAGGTGGTAGTGGCTTCAAATCTTCCCTTGCTTCTTGGTAGGGTAACTTATCCTTTTGGTTGTGGAGACTTGGTAGGTCACTTTCATCTTCTTCATCACTTAAACCTTTTTGAAGATCATGGTGGTTAGCTACCTCAAGGTCATCCTCTCTCCCATCTTCAATGAAATTCTCGCCCCCATCAATAGATTCCTCATTCGGAAGAGTTGGTTGAGGGTTTATCTCATTAAGCAGCTCACTTCCTCCTGGAGTTATAGCATCAATGCTAGAATTCGGGTTTGATGGGTGTGACAAGGTTGGAGGGGTAAGGTTACTAGGGGTGGAGTGAGAAGGTGCTAGACATGACAAAGCCTCGGCAAGAGTTGCCATGCAATTCTCTTTGCTCTTGGATGAGGGCTTGAAAGCTAGACTCTCCATAAGGAAAGTTAATGGGGATGGGTTGGTGGTGGAAGCTAGGTTGTCCTAAGTGAGGTGGTAGATAGATGGATGGGGAGGGAATCGGTGGTGAAAAAGGTAAAGGAGCTTGCGGGTATGATGGTTGCATTTCATGTTGAGGGCATGGACCATAAGCATATGAATGGGCAAAATTGTTGTGAGGACGTGTCCCACTAGGTGTGAGAGGTTGATAGACATTAAGATCGTAGGGCCCTCACAACGGTCCTTGTTGCCAAGAGTTGATTGCTTGTGACCCTTTCTCAAATTGACATCCCATACCTTGAGGTGGACCAACGTCGAAATTGCTACCCCCTGCAACATGATAACAACTAGACTCCAAGCCAAAAGGGTGATAGTTCAAGATGAATAAGAAAAATAAAACGCAATGATATCAACAAAAGCAATGAACAAATGAGTATATATGTTCTTGTTATTGATAAATCCCAATTTTGTGGTTTATATTGTGTAGAATTTAGGGGGTTTTGTCAAATTTTTCCACACTTATTCACAAGAAATGAATGGTTTTGTGTTTCCTTCTTAATATTGCTCCATGATGAAAAACATGCTTATTTTGCCTTAAAATTGCCATATTTTAATCCTCTTCTATTTCCATTTGATGCCGTGATGTATTTGCTGAGTGATTTCAGGAATTATAGGGTAGGAATGGCCTAGAAGAGAGAAAGAAAGCATGCACAAAAGGGAGGAACATGAAGATTTGAATTTTGGGAAAATCAGCATTCTCGCGCACGCGCATTCCATGCGCACGCGTTGATGAGGATGCTGGAAGCGGCGCGCAAGGATGGACGCATCCGCGCAGATCAGAGGATTCCTATCGATGCGCACGCGCACTTGGCACGCACGCGTGGATCACAAAAGCAATCGGCGCGCACGCACGCATGGCGCGCACGCGCGGGAAGCTGCACGTGACCTCATTAAAGAAAATTGTGCCTAGCAATTTCTGAGGCTTATTAGGCCCAATTTCAAGCTGTTTCTGCATGGAAAAGACCCAAGGATGCTAGGGAAAAAAGGGAGGATCAATCAATTTACACTAAGACACAATTTTAGCTAGATTTTGGTTCTTTGTTCTTCTAGAGAGAGAAACCCTTGTTCCTCTCTAGATCTAGTTTTAATTTGATCTTCCCTTGTTGAATTCTGAATTGGATCTTGTTAATTACTAGTTTTAATTGTTCAATTTGAATTCCTTGATATAATTTTGCTTAGATCTTGTGATAGTTTTATGAATTCTTGTCAATTGTCATTTTATACCCATTTCATGAATGTTGTGAATCTTGACTTGTTGATGTTACACTGATGATTTCTATGATTAATTGTGTTGTTTGGATGATTGTATGTTGATAATTGTTAGTGGGTACTTGTGATTTCAATTTGATTACAATTTGAACATGTCTTTTGTTAATGCTTACCATGTGTTCGATGAATTATTTACTTTGATTATGGAGTAGTTCTCTTTACTCTTGGCCTAGGATAAAGGAATTGGGTAAACTTGAGTCATTAGGTCTAATGGATTTGATAATTTGGGTGCCCTTAGTGGTCAATTTGATAGCCATTGACGCTAACCTTCTATTAAGTCAAATAGTAGTGAGGTTAGAACTTATGGGTTGATGTTGATCAAACCATTTGACGTACTTCAAGTATAGAAGTAGACTTAATGAGTTTGGTTCCTCATAATTGTCAAGATATAGTTATTAGACAAGGATGGTGACCCCAATTTCCATGTCTAGCCAAGAGTTGCTTTTATTATTCCTATTTGAAAACCCAAATTCTTAATTACTTGACTTAGTTATAGTTACTTGTTTAGTTTATAATAGAATCATATTGGATGTTACCTTGTTAGTTTGGAATTGCTCATGTCTTACTTAGTTATTTGAATTAGTTTCTTGCATTGTAAGATTGCTTGCTTGTTAAGATTCCCATTTATTTTCTTGCTCATGACTTACAACCCCGGAATTCTAATCAATGTTGAAGCACATGTTTGCCCATTCCTTGTGAGACGACCCGAGGTTTGAATACTTCGGTTATTTCTATTGGGGTTGAACTTGTGACAACCAAATCCTTCTAATTTTGATACTCGGGGATTGTTGTTAGGTAGAAGCTATACTACCAACGCGGATTTCATTGAGAAATTATACTCTGACGATAATCATTGCACATCAAATTTTTTGGTGCCGTTGCCGGGGAATGGTTGCAACATATGCCTTTACATTGGTTATGTGAATATGTGAATATTGTAGATAGTTTAATTGCTTTCAATACTTAGCTATAGTTTAGATTTTTTTTACACGTGTGCTATGACTCTCAAGTTTGATGACTTGGTCTCAACCGAATTCTACCTTAGCCGATTTTGATCCCGAGATTGAAAGAACTTTGTTACATACTTGGCAAGCTAGACGATGGTTGGATTATACGGCTAGTACTTCGGCCTCTCTTGAGGAACATACCGAATCACTAGGCGGTACCGAGAGTGACTTGGAGTCCGCTACTTCATATTCTTCTATTGGCACTAATAATACATCTTTACATTCTACAGGTGAGCCACACATGGCGGAGCCACGACGGATCACTTTGCATGAGCAAGGAGCTCCGGATATTATACTTCAACCGTTGCAAGCGAGGTATCCTAACCTTGATCCGAACTTTGAAATGAAGAGTAGCTTGATACATCTACTTCCTAAATATCATGGGTTGCCAGGTCAAGACCCCATCCGACATCTAAGAGATTTTCAAGTTGCTTGTTCTACGGCTCAAAGGCATGGAGCTGATGAGGTGGCTATCATGGTTTTTGCCTTCCCTTTCTCTCTTGAAGGGCAAGCAAAGACATGGTTTTATTCGCTACCGGATGAGATTATGACTAATTGGAATTTCTTGAGAAGAGACTTTCTAGTTAAATTCTTCCCACCGGAAAAGACCGACTATATCTGGAAGGATATTTCAGGCATAATGCAAAGAGACCAAGAGAGTTTGTATGAGTATTGGTCTCGGTTCAAGAGGCTATTGGAATCTTGTCTACACCATGGAATGAACACTCACTTGCTCATTAGCTACTTCACCGGAGGTCTTTGTGTGGAAGATAGAAGATTGCTCACCGCTTCTAGTGGTGGTTCCCTTTCGAAAAACAAGATGGAGGGAGAAGCTTGGAATTTGATAAAGGGTGTTGTCGAGGCTACACAACATACAAGGGTGAGAAGTAATCCTCTCAAGGGTGTGGTAGAACCATCCCCTTCCGAACCAAGCCTAACCAAAGCACTTGGGGATATGACCACCATCCTTACACAAATACAAAAGGATCAAAAGGAATACTACTCCATCCAAGCCGTCCAAGCCCCACCTCCAGTTGCTCAACTTGAAGGCCCTCATAGGATTTGTGGTTTGTGCTCTAGCACCACACATTACACCGATCAATGCCATCAAATTCAAAAGGAACATGCTCTTGTAGTAGCCACTGTGAATTACAACAACTGTTCACCCTATCCTTCTCAAGGCCAAAACAATTACCCTCAAGGTGGTAACCAACATCAAGGGTGGAGAGATAATGCACAAGGAAGCAATCAAAACTAAAGATGGAACAACTCTTCTTCTCACCACAATAACAACCAATCTTCATCCCAATACCACCATAACAACACCAACTACTAAGCCAACCAAGGCCACTCCAACCAAAACCAAAACAACTACACCAGGTACCAAGCACCACACCATAGACAACAATCCAACTAAACTCCTCCATCTTCCAACAATCAAGTTGATGATCTTAGAGCCGCCACGGAGAAACGAGATAAGAACAACAAGGCTCAATTTGATGCCTTGGGCGCTCAATTGGCTAACCTCACCAATATGCTTTCAAAGATGGCCATGTCGAACCAACCATCAACTCCCAACAACAATACCAACCAACCCTCAAGTTCTTCTAACCTTCCATCCCAACCCCAACCAAACCCAAAGGGTGGTCTCAATGCCATCACTCTGTGGTCGGGGACAACATTGGAGGAGATATGTCCAAGGGTCATGGGAGACATTCATGAGGAAGAAGTGGTGGTTGGAGCTCTATATGAAGAAGAGGTGGTAGACAAAAGGCATGAGGAAGAAGGAGTAAACCTCAAGGAACCCAAGAGGAAATCTATAGTGGATGAGTCCATTCCTATTCCATTCCCTTCCATAGTGAAGAATGCAAAGAAAACACCGGAATTTGATTTGAACATGCTTCAAGTGTTCAAGAAGGTTGAGGTAACCATACCACTTCTTGATGCTATTCAACAAATTCCAAAGTATGCAAAATTTTTGAAAGACTTGTGTACACACAAAGATATGATAGGAGAATTGGAGACATTATCCTTGGGTAGTTCAATTTCTTCCTTGATGGATGTAACAACCCTAGTTTTTGAAAATCAAATAATTAGTTATTTGTGATTTATTTTAAGAAAATTATTTTGCTAAAGGTGATTAAATATAGTTTCCTTGAGTATGTTAATTATTTGCATTCTATTTCGTTACTTTTACGGCATTCCCATTCCCTATTGAGAACGTGTGGTCCGTTGAAGGAGGAGGGTGAGGCTGCATCTGTTAGGGTTAGGAATTGGGAAAATTAGGGTTTCTAAATGAATTTGGGATTTTGGAATTTAGGGTTAGAAATTAGGATTTTATAAAAGAATATGGATAGATATGAATAGATATTTTGATAAAATTGGAGGGTAGGATAATTTTAAAATCAGATATACTCTCTTAAAAATATTTAGGAACATTATTTATCAACATATTGCTAAGTTCAATCAATTATATCTAATTTACATTATAAAATGAACAAATTAATTATATTTTGTAAAGTACAATTTAAATTCAAATATCAATTTTCTAGATTAAATCATACAAATCTCTATTATTTTTCTATCTCTGAAACTTTAATTTCAATTTATAAAATAATTAATTATAATAAAAATTGTACATAAATATTAATTGACTTAAACTTAAAGTATTTATAAATATCAATCTAATCATTTCTAATAAAATAATTTCTAGGAGTTCAAATTAATAACATAATTCATTTAAAATAGAATTTATTTAAATTAAATTATACAATTCTTTCTTATTTTTCAATTACTAAAATTATAATTTCAATCATACCAAATATCTAATAAAGTTTATATAAAAATTCTAATTAATTTAAACATCAATTATCATGAAACTCTATTTAATCACCTTTAGCAAAATAATTTTCTTAAAATAAATCACAAATAACTATTTATTTGATTTTCAAAAACTAGGGTTGTTACATTAAGTAAGGCGTTACCAACCTGCTTTCCTTTATTAACTATTTACTATTGAGCCTTTAGTTCGATATCGCGATTTAGTTTTATAGAAAATTCCAGAAAATTTTGTTTTTGATAATCAAAATCATATATCAAACATTTCAAAGTAATAATAATCACATAATTATTAATAATAATATCTGTCATACAAAAGATTTCAAATAAAACTCAGATACAAATCCTATCCCTCTGTATAAAATAAAAATCTTAAGCAATAAGGGCGAGGGAACTCTATGAAAGCAAATTAACTCACACTTAACTCATAAATAAATTCTATAATCGCCCCAGCTTCACACTGTGTCTTCGAACCTGTGTCACTGAAAGGGTGGAAAATTTTGGGGTGAGAACAAACCACACGTTCTCAGTAGAGAATGGGAATGCCGTAAAAGTAATGAAATAGAATGCAAATAATTAACATACTCAAGGAAACTATATTTAATCACCTTTAGCAAAATAATTTTCTTAAAATAAATCACAAATAACTAATTATTTGATTTTCAAAAACTAGGGTTGTTACAATGGAACCTATTCCAAAGAAATGTGGTGACCCTGGACCTTGTTTGGTGTCTTATTGTATTGGTGGATGCACTTTTCATGATTGTATATGTGACTTGGGAGCTTGTGTAAGCATCATGCCACTTTCTATCTATGTGTGGTTGAATTTAGCTCCATTAAAGAAGTCGGTGGCGAGGTTTGCCTTAGCCGATAAAAGTGTGATCGCAGTAATGGGAATAACAGAAGATGTACTTGTGGCGATCAAGGATTTGGTTTTTCCGGTTGACTTTTACATCCTTGAAATGCCTCCATCAGAAAATAGAAGCTTATCCTCCGATCTACTTGGTAGACCCTTCCTCAAGACCTCTAAATTCAAGTTAGATGCCTTTACCGGCACATATTCCTTTGAGGTTCGAGACAAAACTATCAAGTTCAATTTGGGAGAAGCCATGAAACATCCTCCCGAAGAATATTTCGTGCTCCGATGTGATGTAATTGATGAAGTGGAAGTGCAAGAAGAAGACCACAACAAGTTGTGCTACCCTATTGTTTAGGAGACGGATGACCAAGAGGATGAACATGAGGAAGTTGTCAAGAATGAACTCCATGAGCTTCATGAAAAGGAACCTTAGCCTGAGGCAAAGAGTGAACTGAAGCCCCTTCCATCTCATCTGAAGTATGCTTTCTTAGAGGACAACCAAAGGTTTCCGGTCATTATTGCTAGTGAGCTTTCAAGTGAAGAAGAAGAAAAGCTCCTAGTTGTTCTAAGAAAGTACAAGAAAGCAATAGGATGGAGCCTAGCGAATATTGTGGGAATTGACCCCGCAAGTGCTTGCATAGGATATTTCTCCAAGATGGAGCTAGGCCGGTTAGGCAACCGCAAAGGAGGCTCAATCCAACCATCCTGGATGTAGTGAAGAAAGAGGTCACCAGATTACTGGATGCGGGTATCATATACCCAATCTCTAACAGTGAGTGAGTGAGCCCGGTCCAGGTTGTCCCCAAGAAGTCGGGCATCACGACGGTCAAAAAGGATGACGGTGAAATGGTCACTAAAAGAGTACAAAATACATGGCGAGTGTGTATTGATTACAGAAGATTGAACGCTGCTACACGGAAGGACCACTACCCCTTGCCCTTCATCGATCAGATGTTGGACCGTTTGGCGGGTAAATCTCACTACTGCTTTCTTGATGGATTTACTGGCTACTTCCAAATTCATATTGCTCCTGAAGATTAGGAGAAGACCACGTTTACTTGTCCGTTTGGCACCTTTGCCTATAAAAGGATGCCATTTGGACTATGTAATGCACTGCCACTTTTCAGCGGTTCATGACGAGTGTCTTTTCCGATCTAATGGAGAATTGTCTGGAAATCTTTATGGATGACTTCAGCATTTATGGTACTTCATTTGATTGTTGCTTAGAGAACTTGGCCAAGGTCTTAGCTAGATGTGTTGACATTAACCTTGTCTTAAATTTTGAAAAATGTCACTTCATGGTACGACAAGGTATAGTGTTAGGACATGTAGTATCTTATGAAGGCATTTCTGTAGACCCGGCCAAGGTCGATGTTATCACCACTTTACCTCACCCCTCATCTGTGAGGGAGGTCCGCTCATTTTTGGGACATGCAGGATTCTATGGGCGCTTTATCAAAGATTTCAGCAAGATTGCTTTGCCATTGTCGCGCCTACTCCAAAAAGATGTAGATTTTGAGTTTGACAGTGAATGTGTGAAAGCTTTTGAAGAGCTAAGGAGTGTTCTTACCACGGCACCGATTGTGCGAGGCCCCAACTGGACGTTGCCATTTGAGATAATGTGCGATGCGTCAAACCATGCTGTAGGCACCGTGCTTGCACAGTGTGATGGTAAACTCCCTTATGTCATTGCTTACTCTTCAAAAACACTGGATGCAGCACAATCCAACAATACCACTACTGAAAAAGAACTCCTAGCTATTGTTCATGCTTTAGATAAATTCAGATCTTATTTGCTAGGATCAAAGAATACATGGATCATGTAGCTTTAAAGTACTTATTAACAAAGAATGAGTCAAAGCCTAGACTCATACGTTGGATCTTGCTTTTACAAGAATTCGACATTGAGATTAGGGACCGGAGTGGATCTCAAAACCTGGTTGCAGATCATTTAAGCCGCATTGAGAATTTGAAATTTAATCTATTTCCGATCAATGACTCATTCTTCTTGGATAGTTTGCATGCTGTGTCGAATAGCTTTCCTTGGCTTGCCCCAATGGTGAACTACTTGGTTGCGAAAATCTTCCCTCCCAACTTTCGAAAAACCAAAGGGACAAGTTGAGGAGTGATTCCAAATACTATATTTGGGATGATCCTCACTTGTGGAGGAGGGGCATGGACCAAGTAATTCGAAGATATGTCCCGAAGTCTGAAATCCAACCTATTCTTGAAGCTTGCCATTCATCCGAATATTGTGGCCACTTTGGCCCACAAAGGATCGCTAAAAAGGTATTGGATTGTGGATTCTGGTGGCCAACCTTGTTCAAGGATGCTAACCGGTTATATGTGTCTTGCTATCAGTGTCAAAAGTCGGGAAACACATCTCAAAGGGATGAAATGCCTTAGCTACCTATGTTGTTCTGTGAGATATTTGATGTATAGGGCATTGACTTTATGGGACCGTTTCCCAACTCGAATGGGTATCTGTATATTCTGTTAGCGGTTGACTACGTGTCAAAGTGGGTAGAGGCCATACCTACCCGCCTTGACGATGCCAATACCGTTGTTTCGTTTATTAGGAATAACATTGTATGCCGTTATGGGTCGCCACGAGCAATCGTGAGCGACCAAGGATCCCACTTTTGTAACAGGAAGGTAGAGGCATTGCTCAAGCGCTATGGAGTGTCGCATAAGGTTGCTACTGCTTATCATCCACAAACATATGGACAAGCGAAAGTGTCCAACCGGGAAATTAAGAGAATTTTGGAGAAAGTGGTCAATCCACAAAGAAAGGATTGGAGCCTCCGGTTAAGAGATGCACTATGGGCTTATAGAATGGCCTACAAGACTCCGATAGGGATGAGTCCCTTCCGGATCGTCTATGGTAAGGCATGCCACCTTCCGATGGAGATTGGGCATCGAGCCTATTGGGCAGTAAAGCAGTGCAACATGGATTTAGCCAAGGCGGGTGAAGCCAGGAAGTTACAACTATAGGAGCTTGAGTGTTTGAGGAACGAATCATATGAGAATGCCCGGATCTACAAAGAAAAGACTAAAGCAATTCATGACCATCACATCCGGAAGAAGGACTTTCAAGATGGTGATGAGGTTCTCCTCTACAACTCGAGGCTTCGATTCATGCCTGGCAAGCTCCGTTCTAGATGGGAAGGACGTTTCAAGGTGAAGGAGATAAAGCCCTGTGGAGTGGTGGAGTTGTTTGATGCTAAAAGTGAAGCAACTTTCAAAGTGAATGGACATAGAGTGAAGAATTATCATGGCTACAAGCCCCCAAAAAAGCTAGAGGTGTTCCTATTGGAGGATGCTCCAAGGAGAGAGGAAGCTTAAGAAAAGGACCGTCCAACTTAAGGACGTTAAAAAAAAGTGCTTGGTGGGAGGCACCCCACCGTGGTAAGATCTTCCTTGTATATACCATCTTGTTTGTAACCTTAAATTCTTGTGAATTTTGTGATTTCTTGATGATTGATTAATTGCATAGGAATGCTAGTTTTATTCTTCTTGTTGAATAGACAGGATGTTCATATAGTTTTCATCATTTTGGTATGGATGAATTGTTGAAGTAGGGAGAATGCCATTTTGGATAATGCATGAAATTGTGAAGTGTTCTCTTTGACAACTAGCTTAGACACCTACCAAGAATGTGTTAGAATAGATCTTGTTATATATATATATAAAGAAGAAAAGAGAAGAGAAAAAGGAAAAATGGGCACCGACACGCCAGCGCACTGTGCGCGCGCGCCGGTGGTGCACTTCCAACTCTTGGGCCAAACACCCGAGAGTCATGCCCAATTCATGCCCATCTCGCGCCAGGCACTCACGCATTCGCGTACTTGCCGCCTGCGCGCACCTTTGCACTTCACCCATCGACGAGCAAGCACACTGTGCGCGCGCGCGCCGATGGCGATATGTGGACTCCCTGGTACAAAAACCAGAGAGTTATGCCACACTTATGCCACACTTGTGCCCACACCGACGCGCCCGCGCACTGCACGCGTCTACGCCGGTTGCCAACTGACTCAAGCACGTGCCTGCGCACTGTGCGCGTCCACGCACTTGCGCCACTCACCAACTCTGGTACTAAACCCAGAGACTCATGCCAACTTTGTGCCAGTCTTGTGCCAGGGGTACAAATGACCTCGCGCGTGCGCGCCACTGACGCACACGCGTCCCTTGCCAACATCTCACCGACGCGCCAGCGCAATGTTCACGCGTGCGCCGGTTGCACGAATCAGTTTTAAAGCCTCGCGCTTCATTCTGTTCCCCTTTCTCACCTCTTTTCATCTCTTCTTTCTCCTTCCTCCCTCTCCATCACTTCTCCTTTCTTCTTCTCCTTCCACAATCCACCACTACCATCTCCGGCCACTAACTGGCGACAACCACCTCTTCCGGTGGCACTATATCTCTCCTATTTCTTTCCCATCTTCACAAAAGAAAATTCAACCTTGTTCTTTTACACTTCTCAAGGTTCTACTTCTTCCATTTCATTTCTTTCATTTTCTTTACATTATTTCTTCCTTTAGTTAGACTCTTTTTTGTTGATTTATTTAGTTTTTCTTTTAGTTGCATGATTATATTACTTACTTTTGTTTGCTTACTTTTCCTCTTCCTTATTTTTTCATGGATGTTGAATTTGAGTTTAATTTGCTTTAATAGATCTTTTGTCATTTTTTTCCTTATCTTTGCCAATATGTGATGTTTATGTGATGATTGATATTTCATTTTGGCCTTTAAATTGATTGAGTATCTTATAATTGCTCTTTGCTTGATAATTGCACGCCAAGTGTTCGAGGAAATGCATGAATGCCATTTTGGTTTCATTTTCATCATGTACTTTCAATTTGGTGCTTCTCCACATTCACTTGTTGTCTTCTATACGCATTGAGTCCACTTTGCTTGCTAAGTAGATACTCATTGAACATGACTTGCTCTTTGTTATGGATGCTTGAGATTACTCTTCTCATGCCCTATTGCATGCTTTATTACCTCTTGCATCCCATGCCAAGTGTTGTGACCCATGCCTCTACAATCACTTTATTGCCCTATTTCTTTTAGGCACTATCCTCCACTTGTATGTTTTTGTTAAAATGATTCTTTGGGTTTAATGTTTTCTTATTTCCCTTCTTTTCTCAGGATGGCCACCAAGAAAGGCAAGGAGAAAGCTCCAAGGAAACCGGCCGCAAAGAGGGCACCCCAAAGATCAACTTCTAGGGCACACTCTTCATTGGGAGCCAGACCCCTAACTAAGAAGGCGAAGACATCTGCTCCTATTGATGAGAATGAAAAGAGCAAACCAGCAAAAGATTCTTCAAGGTTCCCCAACCGCTTCTGTGAACTTATGTTCCCCTCCAAAGCTGTATGGAACTATCATCCTGAGCATCTACTTGCTCCGCCGGACAAGGTTACTCCTTGTATTCTACACCGCATTGAACGGCGAGGATGGGAGTTTCCTTTGAGAAAACCAAGGGAGATCAACCTCTCTTGGGTGGAAGAATTCTATACTAACTACCATCTCTCCTCTCTTCAATCGGTATACGTGCACCGGAAGCAAGTCGTGGTTTCAGAAGAGGCTATTCAGCAAGTGATTAATGTCCTACCAGTACCAAGTGACATGGATAGCTACCAAGAAGTCTTACGTCACTGAGAGAAGTTTGGATTTGATTGGGACCCGATCCTCCGAGTCATCGCTGAACCAGACGCATTTTGGATCTATGGTCGACTCCGGATGAGGCCCAAGAGCATTGACGCTCACTTTCTCACTGTAGAAGCTAGAGCTTGGGCCCAGATCCTATCCCACTATGTGCTACCTAGCACCCACAAGTCATCCTTCACGGCGGATCTCGCCTTGCTTGTTTGGTGTGTTCTCATAGAGAGGCCGGTGAACATTCCGTTTCTTGTCAAGCAAGCGATGAGTCAAGTCCACACCCGGGGTAATTTGCCATTTCCAGCATTGGTATCTGATTTAGTTACTGCTGCAGGTGTTCCTTGGGAAACCAAGGACTGGAAGATTATAGTTTCGGCTAAGGGCGATGTGGTCCCAAGCGGAAAATACTTACATCTTCCCATGACCAACCCAAGCCTTGACATAGCCCTCCCATCTACTATTCCTTCCACCTCATCATCACCACCACGGCAAGGATCCACACTTCAAAGGATAGAAGATCTACACCGGAAGCTTGATAGATATGAGCGGCACAATCAACGCCGATACACTTACATCAAGAAGCTTCTGCGTTGTGTTACCCCTAGCATGGAGGAACCCGAAATATTCACATTCACCTCAAATCCAAGTGATGGGAGCTCCGAAGGAGAGGATAGTGACGGTTCCGGTCCTGACCGCCCTTTACGCATTGTTCGTAGCACGGAGGACCGTGCTAAATTCTAAGTGTGGGGAGGTCGTTCGACCGATCTCCATAGGTAACAATCTCTTCCTTTCAATACCCATGGATTTATCTTTTGCTTAGTAGTTAATACATTATTAGTACACTGCATGTGTAGTTAGTTTTGCTTGTAAATACACCTTGCATGATAGTTAGTTTCTATAGAGTTGCTTGGTCAAAATAATAACTTCTTCCCTAAGAAACTGTGTTTTAGGGTACCCTACCAAATTTTGAAAAATTTTTTTGCAGTAAACTTGCTTTAAGAATGTACTTTGGAACAGAGTAATTGAGCTAAGAACACAAGCATGTAAATTTTGAGCCTATTACATGGTTACATCTTCTAACCATTAATTGCCATTCTTGTGTGCATATCTCTCTCTATCATTGTGATCCTTACTTTGTCTGATTCTATATGTCCATTACTTGTGTATGAATGCATTTACATGATTGAGGCCATCATTTCAATAGTCACTTTTTCCAAATGGCTTTAACCCTTTTATCTACCATTGCTAACCAATTTTGAGCCCATGATAAACCCTTTTTGTCCATAAATAGAGCACATCAACAACCATAAGCGAAAAACCATGAATGTCCCTAAATTTGGATCCTTGATTAGCTTAGGTAAGTTAGGATGTGTGTCATTCAATTAGGAGGGTATACTTGGGAAATTTGGGTAGATATATAGGTGTGTAATTGTAGTGTAATTGAAACTCTAGGATTTGGGAACATGCTCATGTATTGAATGGTTGAACCATATGCATTGAAATATTTGTACATGAAACCCCAAGAAAAAGGGGACCAAAAAAAAAACTAACAAACAAAGTAATAAAAGGGGACAAAGAAACCACAAAACAAGGTACTAAAAAAAAATAATGCATATGGGATGTGAATTGAAAAGAATGCATGAGTATGCAAAAAAAGTGAAACTCAAGGGTAGCTAGGTAATGTATTATAGTTTTATAGGTTGTTCTATATGTCTAGTGGGATCCTAAGTTAATCAAGGACTCAAATTTTAAGCTCACTTGGCCATATACATCCTTACCTTCACTTTAGCCCCATTACAACCCATGAATAAGACCTCATGATACTTGTAAGCATGCATTAAGTAATTGTTGATTGTTAGATGAAAGAAAAATCTTGGAAAGCATGATTAGGAGAGGATTGAGCAACGAACCCTATACACTTGAGCGAATAGAGCGGATACACTTCTGGTGAGGGTTCGATGCTTAATTCTTTGTTCCCGGCTTTCACAAGCGTTCATCTAGCAAGTTATATGCACTCCTTAGTGATGTTCAATTTGGTAGGATTCATGAGCCACATACTATTTTCACCCTATATGCTCACATGTATTCTTGGAGGATAGATATACCCTTGACCAAGTAGGTAGATGACTTTACATTAGTTGCATGCATTCACTTACGTAGTTTGCATTTCATAAACCCTTTCTCACCATGATCTTTGGTCTTTTTATTCTAAGCATGAGGACATGCTTGGTTTAAGTGTGGAGAGATTTGATAAACCCCAATTTTGTGGTTTATATTGTGTAGAATTTAGGGGGTTTTGTCAATATTTTCCGCACTTATTCACAAGAAATGCATGGTTTGTGTTTCCTTTTTAATATTGCTCCATGATGAAAAACATGCTTATTTTGCCTTAAAATTGCCATATTTTAATCCTCTTCTATTGCCATTCGATGCTGTGATGTATTTGCTAAGTGATTTAATGAATTATAGGGTAGGAATGGCCTAGAAGAGAGAAAGAAAGCATGCACAAAAGGGAGGAACATGAAGATTTGAATTTTGGGAAAATCAGCATTGGCGCGACGCGCACTCCACGCGCACGCGCACTCCACGCGCACGCGTGGATGAATGCATCCGCGCGGATCAGAGGATTCCTATCGACGCACACGCGCACTTGGCGCACACGCGTGGATCACAAAAGCAATCGGCGCGCACGCACGCATGGCGTGCACGCGCGGGAAGCTGCACGTGACCTCATTAAAGGAAATCGTGCCTGGCGATTTCTGAGGCTCATCAGGCCCAAATTCAAGCTGTTTCTGCATGGAAATGACCCAAGGATGCTAGGGGAAAAGGGGGGATCAATCAATTTACACTAAGACACAATTTTAGCTAGTTTTTGGTTCTTTGTTCTTCTAGAGAGAGAACCCTTGTTCCTCTCTAGATCTAGTTTTAATTTGATCTTCCCTTGTTGAATTCTGAATTGGATCTTGTTAATTACTAGTTTTAATTGTTCAATTTGAATTCCTTGATATAATTTTACATAGATCTTGTGATAGTTTTATGAATTCTTGTCAGTTGTCATTTTATACCCATTTCATGAATGTTGTGAATCTTGACTTGTTGATGTTACATTGATGATTTCTATGATTAATTGTGTTGTTTGGATGATTGTATATTGATAGTTCTTAGTGGGTACTTGTGATTTCAATTTGATTGTAATTTGAAGATGTCTTTTGTTAATGCTTACCATGTCTTCGATGAATTGTTTACTTTGATTATGGAGTAGTTCTCTGTACTCTTGGCCTAGACTAAGGGAATTGGGTAAACTTGAGTCATTGAGTTTAATGGATTTGATGATTTGGGAGCCCTTAGTGGTCAATTTGATAGCCATTGACGCTAACCTTCTATTAAGTCAATTAGTAATGAGGTTAGAACTTATGGGTTGATGTTGATCAAACCATTTGACGTACTTCAAGTATAGAAGTAGACTTAATGAGTTTGGTTCCTCATAATTGTCAAGATATGGTTATTAGACAAGGATGGTGACCCCAATTTCTATGCCTAGCCAAGAGTTGCTTTTATCATTCCTATTTGAAAACCCAAATTCTTAATTACTTGACTTAGTTATAGTTACTTGTTTAGTTTAGAATAGAATAATATTGGATGTTACCTTGTTAGTTTGGAATTGCTCATGTCTTGCTTAGTTATTTGAATTAGTTTCTTGCATTGTAAGATTGCTTGCTTGTTAAGATTCCCATTTATTTTCTTGCTCATGAATTACAACCCCGGAATTCTAACCAATGTTGAAGCACATGTTTGCCCATCCCTTGTGAGACGACCCGAGGTTTGAATACTTCGGTTATTTCTATTGGGGTTAAACTTGTGACAACCAAATTCCTTCTAAATTTGATACTCGGGGATTGTTGTTGGGTAGAAGCTATACTACCAACGCGGATTTCATTGAGAAATTCTACTCTGACGATAATCCTTGCACATCAGTTATATCCACTTATGTAGGGCTAAACAAACAAAAAGTGTTAGTTGCTATCAATAATAAGATAGAGCCGCCTCCTACTAAAGAGAAAATAGTATCTACAATTAGTGCTAAGTAGCAAATCAAAAATCAAATATTCACACTATTCACATATTTACAACAACCAAAATTGTAGCACTCATTGCACTTAAAGTGAACTCCCCGGCAACGGTGCCAAAATTTGATGAGGATGAAGCCAATATGCATATATAGGATTAGGAACTCGGTTATCCGAAAAATGGAATTAGCGTTGTAAGTATAGTCCTAACCCAACAAGTTGGCCACCGATCAAATTAGAGGTTTACAAGGTGTGTCACAATTCAAAACTAATTTAAAACCAAGAGTATTTGACTCCCGAGTCGTCTCCCAAGGAGCACTTTTAGAGTAATGAGTGAACCGACTATGTAATATAAATAAGAAATGAAAATATAAAGCAATAAAAGAACATGCAAAATTGTAATAATTGAACTAATGAAGAAATTAAAGAACCGACTATGTAATATAAATAAGTAAAGTATAAAAGAGATCAACATAGAAGTATATGAAAGATTAAAAGCATCAAAAAGAGTCTTGGCTTGGAGTGAGCTAAGGGTCCTTTCTTTGTTGGAACCACAACTATGACAATTATGATAGATTAATCTCACTTGATCAACCCTCACATCAGAAGGTAAGTTAAATGAGCATAAGTGTCCCCACCCCACAAATCCTAAGTTGCTTGCTAATTGGCTTAGCAACAACTTAGCGTTAGTGGGAACAAGAACAATTAACAATCCAAGAATTGAAACTAAATGTTGGACATTCCAACTCTAGAAACCCAATTTCTCACTTTACCCAAGCCAAGAACCAAAAATTTAGCCTAAAACCATGTTTGACATTTTGTTAAACACTTGGTGGGCAAAAACCTTAAACACGGAGAAAAAGAGAATAGGCTTGAAACTAAAAGCAACAATTGATCTCAATCAACAAGAATAACACAAGGAAGCATGAAACAAACATCAAACATCAAATTCATCAACAAGAAATTAAAATTGCAAGAGAGAAGCAAAATTGAGCTATAACTTGAATTAGAAGAAAGAGTAATGACAATGTAACTATGAAGATAATAACAAGAGATTACTTACAATGAAAGCTAGCAAAATCCAAGATCAAAAATAGAAATGGCACTTGAATGTAAAACCCTAATATAAACCCTAATAGAGATGATGAAAAACTTAGAGAAAAACTAACAAAAGCTTCCTAGCACTACTCCTAAAACTATACTAATGATATGCTATGTTATGTCTCTCCTTTCCCCTCCAATATGAGCTAGAAGACTTCAGAAATGGGCCTCCAAAGCCCCCAAATCGCAAGTCACGTACTATTTTAATGAAGTCATGTGCGGACACCTGTGTGGACGCACAGATGCGTGCATTCGCACACCTCGCGAAAAATCTCGTCCTGTGCGTACGCACAAATAGCCATGCGCACGCAAACTTGGTGATGCTTGAATGGACGGGTGACGCGCTCGATGCAATCCACATGCTCTGATTGGGTAGCTGTGCATACGCATAGGTAGTCGTGCGCACGCACACGTCTCTGAGCTCACTCCTTTGATTCTTCATGTTTCCTCTACTTTGCATGCTCTTCTTCCATTTTCTCCAACCCATTCCTACCTTATACACCTGAAATCACTCACTAACAACATCAAGGCATCGAATGGAAGGCAAACGGAATAAAATAGATTAAATTAAGCACAAAAGAGCACATTTCTATAATCAAGCGCAATTTGGAAGGAAAGTTCTAAAGCATGCTATTCAAGGGAATAAATGCAAGTTTATATGATGAAAATCCATCTAATTCTAACCAAAAATCATCATTAAAATATGGATTTATCACGGTGCTGCGGGTGCTGATGGACCTGCTGCGGCTGAGGGAGCAGATGGGCCAGGTGTCGCTGCTCCTCTGGCTTTAGCTTTGGAGCGGCACCGGGATGGGGGTTTCTCATGAACCCATGTCCTTCACGGAATCACTTCCTCCTTTTCGTGGTCGGGGGGTGGTGTCTCATCATCTGACTCCCAAGGGGCCCCGGCCAGCTGAATCATCTCGGTGACCAAAGTGGGAAATGGAAGTATGCCACGAACATGTGCTCGCCGCATGTATCTCCTGATCAACCGGGAAAGTATACCTCCTTTCCCTCCAAAACACATCCGATCAGGACGAGCATGTCCACCGGAATTTTAGTAAAGTGGGTGGTCAGCATGACGTAATGGGCAAAGATCTGTTGCCACGTCCTGGCCTCCCTAGAAAGATAAACAAAATGCATCCCCTTGGGCTTCTTGTTGTCAGCATCCATCACCCAAGGGGATTCGGGGTGGCAATAACATCCCTCAGAGCATCATAATCAAATGCCATACAATGTATCACCACTTCTGCCTGCTCAATGACATCTGTAGTACCGGTCCTAGGCAGACAGCAGAGTCTATCCTCAATAGCCACCTCCGTAACCAATATCTGACCGCCTCGCAGGTAGACTGAATCAATGGTGTGTCTAAAGAAGTTACAGTAGAATTCCTTCACCCATGATGAGTTCACTCTACTGAGCTCCCTATCAATAAAGCCGAGGCCCATCCCTTGTATACGTGTCGTAATGGCTCACTTCACGTCAGTTGAGAGGGCCAGTTTCTTCTCTATATTCAGATTCTTTTTCTGGTATGTTGGGAAACGGACCTCGCGGTATAGGTTAGAGAACCTATACGCCTCTGTAGGTGGCAGCTGCTGGTTAGCTTTGTCCTCCTCATTAAGAGGGTTTTTGGCATAGTCATGGTAAGGAGAAAGAGTGGAGGGCTGAGGTTTCTTGTGCTTTCTTGAAGTATCCTTGGCCTTTCCTTTATCGGCCATCCTGAAAAACAGATATACAGGATATAAACAATTAAGCCACATAGAGGAAAACAAAGCAAGGCATTAGCATATACAAAAGGCAAGAAGATTGACATGTTCATGAAGTGAGTCAAAAAGAATGAAAACTTGGAACGCAAGCAAACAAATGCATAATTCAATCTAAAATGCAACCAAGAACTCATACAATGAGAACAAAATGCTTCTGTGTTAAGCAACCATAGTTATCATGCCCAAAAGAATATAAGTGTTAGTGAGAAACTAAAAAGAGTGTTATAATGTTAACAGGGTCAAAAGTTAGAAAACTAAGTCATATATTAATGGCATGACAATTATTGGATTTAACCAAGAGAAGCTCAAATAAGTCTATAAAAAAAATAAGCATGCCCACAATCATGAGGATGATGCAGTCACTGATGATGAAATATGAGGTTGCAGAAATAGCATATGATAGAAAAGCGGTTCATCAACAATGCCCATGGTCACCAAGCATGATGCATATAAGCAGGAAACAAAGTAAACACGGAAATGCCAACCAAAATAACCAATGAATTGAACTTGATGCGAGTCAAGTAAATCACAATGTCAAAAAATGCCAAGTTCAATTCCAAGTAGCAAGTTTAAAAACAAAATAATTTCTAGAAAATTGGGCAGCATTCCGGCAGTAAATTTAGTGTTCCCGGATAACAAAAGCAGCAACAACAAATTCATATGAGTGCAGAATGCAGCAAGCATGTAAGCGCTAATCAACTCATATGCTAGATGACAACAAGCAGAACACCAGCATCAATCACAGTCAACAATGCAGTTTCAAATCAGCCAATTCAGGTAAATAGGAACGGAGCACTTAATAGGCCTAAAATCTTCTAACCACATCCTATCTACCTAACAGCATACATATCTATCTAACCCTAACAAACAGAATCAAATGAACTAAACTAACTAAAATTAACAACTAAAATTGACTATAGGGAAAGCAAAACAGAGGAGTAGTGAGGTAGGGGAACCTGAAGGGTAGTAGGACAGAAATGGAAATGGAAAGGTGAGAAGGTGAAGGACTGCATTGCCGCTCAGGAGGGGTGGCGGCGTCGCTTGTGGCGGAGCAGAGAAGGTAGAGCGGGCATGGGAATGGCACAGAGTGTGGGTTATGGGGAAGGTGGCAGAGGGTGATGGTTGATGGTTGATTGTTGCTCGCCGGCGATGAGAGAGGGAGGTGAGAAGAGGGAAGAGAAGTGGAAAGAGGGGGAGAGAGTATGGTGGTGCATTGATGGCGGCGATGATGGGGTCGCTGGACGGTGGTCAGTTGATGGTTAAGAAGAAGAAGAAGGGGAGAGAACGTTGGAAGAGAGAAGGGTGATGGATGCGACTGCGCCACGGCTCGTGTCCCTGGGGTTAAGACATTTTGAATCCACGCATGTGCGTCCTTTACGCGTCCACGTGGATTGGCGAAGAGAGAGTATACGCGGAAGCATCATGTGCGCTTAAGCGTGGAATGGAAATGTGGGCATGGACGCGTATGGGTATGGTACGCGTCCGCGTGGCTGAAAAGTTGGGCTGGACGCATAGTGCTGGCCCGGAGTTAGCGCAACTCTCGGGTCATATGTATGGGAATTGAGTTAACACATCGACGCATACGCGTCATGTACGCGTACGCGTGCATTCCCTTGTGCCCCACGCCCAATGTTTGCATGATGTTGGCCCCTCGTGCGTACGCGTCCCTGTCCCCCCCCCCTTTTTTTTTATAAATACCAAAAAATAGCTAAAAATCTCTCTAACACTACCTACATCTCAAAACCAACCAAAAATGCAAATTCATAAAAATATTTTGATTTTTTTGAAGGGCTTTCAAGTACAAGCAAGGGAAACTTGCATCACAAGCAACTAGCAACCAAATTATTGAAGCAACTATATGAAGAGGAAACTGCCTACAATGGCAACTCAAATCACTTATTAATCAGACTACAGGAGAGAATGGAAAGAGTTTACCATGGTGGGGTGTCTCCCACCTAGCACTTTCATTTTAAGTCCTTAAAGTGGACATTTGGAAAGCTCTTTGTCATGGTGGCTTGTGTTTGTACTCCTCCTTGAATTTCCAAGGATCTTTGCTCCTCAAATGGTTGACAGAAATTCCAACCATCTTCACCAAGCTTGGGTGAAGTTCAACCGAATATGTGAGGTCCCAAAGTTGGTCTTCAAAGTACGATCCAGGATCCCATATCTTATTTTCACACCCGTCTTCAAGTTGATTATTATGATTCTTCCTTTCGTGTGGTTGACACATAGAATTCTCTTTAGCAAGCCAAGTTCTCTTCCTAGATCCACACAAGTTTGCATTCCTCGAATCATGGTCCCTATGCTTTAAAGCTTCGACCCTAATGAGCGTACGTCCAAACTTCCAACCACTACAGAATTTTCTCTTACTATTAACTCCGCAAAGAGCTCTAAGTTGCCCATTCGTTTCAATCAACCCATATTCAAGTGAGAAAGTGAAGCTTAAGGGAAAGAATTTTACCCACTTGAATGTTGTGTTGGATGGTGACTTGGGGAGGGAGACCTCCCCACACTTGGACAATGCGAGGTTTCTTCCCTTAGGCTCTTCCTTAGTTATTTCCACCTCTTAACAACTTCTTTCAATTTCTTCTTGCTTGTCAACTTCTTCAATAATGATATCAATATCACTTGGTGTGAAGTTGTCTTCAATAACGTCAATTTCACACCTAATGGGAGAGGGTTCAACTTTTGATAGGAATTCATTGATGATTGATTCCATCTCTTGATTAATGGTGCAGGAAATTGTGATTGCAACGGCGCCAAAAACTTGGTACGCACGTTCATAATCTCAATTCTTCTTCACAACTCCGCACAACTAACTAGCAAGTGCACTGGGTCGTCCAAGTAATAAACCTTACGTGAGTAAGGGTCGATCCCACGGAGATTGTCGGCTTGAAGCAAGCTATGGTCATCCTTGTAAATCTTAGTCAGGTAGATTCAAATGGTTATGGGATTTTGATAATTAGAATATAATTAAAATAGAAAATAAGATAGAAATACTTATGTAATTCATTGGTAAGAATTTTAGATAAGCGTATGGAGATGCTTTGCTCCTTCTGAATCTCTGCTTTCTTACTGCTTTCATTCAATCATTCATACTCCTTTCTATGGCAAGCTGTATGTTGGAGGATCACCGTTGTCAATGGCTACCATCTGTCCTCTCAGTGAAAATGGTCTAAATGCGCTGTCACCACACGGCTAATTATCTGTCGGTTCTCGATCATGTTGGAATAGGATTCATATCCTTTTGAGTCTGTCACTACGCCCAACACTCGCGAGTTTGAAGCTCGTCACAGTCATCCCTTCCCAGATCCTACTCGAAATACCACAGAAAAGGTTTAGGCTTTCTGGATCTCAGGAATGGCCGCCAATAATTCTAGCCTATACCACGAAGACACCGATCGTGAACCAGGGGGCTAAGAGATACACACTCAAGCTATTGCAGATGAGTTCATAGGTGAGAATGATGATGAGTGTCACGGATCATCACATTCAACAGGTTGAAGTGCGAGTGAATATCTTGGAATAAGAATAAGCTTGAATTGAATAGAAAAACAATAGTACTTTGCATTAATTCATAAGGAACAGCAGAGCTCTACACCTTAATCTATGGGGTGTAGAAACTCCACTGTTGAAAATACATAAGTGATGAAGGTCCAGGCATGGCCGTGAGGCCAGCCTCCAAACGTGTACAATGGTCTCAGTTTTGAAATATGAAAACTGGATAAGAATAAATCATTAAAATTAGTTTTTATACTAAACTAGTAGCTAGGGTTACAAAAAACAAGTAACTAAGTGCAGATAGTGCATAAATCCACTTCTGGGGCCCACTTGGTGTGTGTTTGGGCTGAGCATTGAAGCTTTCACGTGTAGAGACTCTTCTTAGAGTTAAACACCAGGTTGCAGCTTGTTTGTGGCGTTTAACTCTGGTTTGTAACCTGTTTCTGGCGTTTAACTTCAGAATAGGGCAGGAAGTTGGCGTTTAACCGCCAGTTTGCATCGTCAAAACTTGGGCAAAGTATGAACTATTATATATTTTTGGAAAGCTCTAGATGTCAACATTCCAACACAATTGAGAGCGCGCCAATTAGGTTTCTGTAGCTCCAGAAAATCCACCTCGAGTGCAGGGAGGTTAGAATCCAACAGCATCTGCAGTCCTTCTTCAGCCTCTGAATCAGATTTTTCCTCAAGTCCGTCAATTTCAGCTAGAAAATACCTGAAATCACAGAAAAACACACAAACTTATAGTAAAGTCCAAAAATACCTGATATTTTTGCCTCTCGACGCGTACACATACTCCACGCTTACGCGTGGATTGCCTTTTTTCAACCCACGCGTACGCGTCATAGACGCGCACGCGTCAATTTCATTTTTCCAACTTCAAATTCTGGGCTTCTCATCGCGAACATTGGAGGTAATGTTTGAGGCAACGTTGGACCTCCAAAGTTCGTCTGATGACGCATACGCATGACCCACACGTACGTGTGGATGGTCAAATTTGCCATTCCACACGTGCGCGTGACCTACGCTTGCGCGTGGATATCAAAATTTTACTTTTTCACGCGTAGGCGTCGCTCAAAAATCGTTTAGCTCCATGATTTGAAAACCATGGAAGATGTTGGAGGTAACGTTGGACCTCCAACGTTCTCTTCAATGCCATACCAGCATTCTGCAACTTTCCACGTTTGAGGCAACGTTGGATTACCAATGTTGCCCTCAACGTTGGCACCTATTTTTTCTACAAAAGCGTTGCCTTCAACGTTGGTGGTTCAACGTTGTTGCCAACATTGCATCTTCCTTTCTTCTTCCTTGCTCCTACAATCAATCAAATACAATGCCTCAAAGTTTGCTATAATCATAGGATATTTGCATCATTCATAACATATATTAAAAGTAGCTCAAAACCTTATGAAAAAGCATAATAACAACCATGTTCAAGAGACTTAGGCAATGTATGAAATCTCAATCCAAACACTTGCTTAATGTGCAAGAAAGTGTATAAAACCTAAGAAAACAAGAGAAAAATGCTTGTGAAACTAGCATAAGATGACTTGTCATCACAACACCAAACTTAAACCTTGCTTGTCCCCAAGCAAGCACTAAAACATGAGAAAAAGGAATGAAGACAGATAAGCATGTATGTCCTTATTAGCAATTAATTGAATGTGGATTATAGGGTTTTATGCAGACAGAGTGTTACTCAATTATTAGCAACTTCCAAATGTAAAATGTCTTCTCTTAATGTTAACTAAAGTTACTGATGTGAACCTTATTGCTTATTGATCCTTGTCAGGTTTTTCTTTTATTCCTTTTTGCTTCAGAAACTTATTTCTCAATTGTAGCTCAATGTCAAGTGTTGCATCAGCTCTTTGGCTTAATTTTCAACACATCTTCACTACAGACACTTGGCTTACAATTCTTCTTAAGAGCATTGATGCCCAACACCTCTTTGGGTTACTAAATGTCTTGTAACTAGATTGCTCTTGATAGTGGACTTTTGGTTGATAATCCCGGGTTAGTTAACCCAAGTTACCAAGTGTTGAAACACTCCTTAGAACCTAATCATCCAAGCAGATCCCAGTACAAAGACACCACAGGCATATGTCTTAAGGTCTAAGCTGTTGGTGTCTAGCCTTTATTCTTTGTTTCTTTCATTCTTTTGTTACCAGCTTTTGGCTTTTCTTTCTTTCTTTCTGACTTTTTCTTTTCTTCCAAGGATCTTTATTTATTGAAGGTTCCTGACAGCAACTAAGTTTACACTTAGAAAGAGACATTCTACCTTGTAGCTTTTATTATTGAGCTTACCAACTAATCAAGCAATTACCACCACCGATCCTCATTCTTCTTTCTACCATATTGGATAGTTACTTTCTATTTCAACCAGTTTCTCTTATTGAATAAAAAAGCAAAAGGGACAGGTCATAACATCTAAGTTGATGAAGATGAAAGCAAGCACTTAAACCAGATCACTTAAGGAACATAGGGAAAGTAAACAACAGGATTTAAACTTCATAAAATGAAAACACAACCTTTCTTATTGATAGGCAAGGAGCAACACCACCTTTCAATTCTCTGGTTGCTTTCCTTTATTCTTAGCATCTTTGACGTTAGGATTTTTGCCAGTAAAGAATGTCATAAAAATAGTCGCGTTGTAGATATAGTCTCTAAACCGACAAAAATCCCTTCGTACAAACGTTTTGGTTGTCACAAGTAACAAACCCCTTTAAAAATTGATAACCGAGTATTTAACCTCGGGACGTCTTCTCAAGGAATTGCAGGGAGGTATGTTCTTATTATTGGTTATGGAGATTGTAAATTTGGGGGTTTGAGAAATTTGGAGTTTGGGCAATGTGCACAGGTATATTTAAATGACAAGTAAAATAAATTAACAATAATAAAATCTCTTGGCAAGGTATGGAGAACTGGAGGTCCTATCCTAGTTATCCTTATCAATTGTGATGAGAATTGGATTCTTCCCCCACCTTATTAACCTCTAAAGGAATTGCAGAGAGGTATGTTCTTATTATTGGTTATGAGTTTGTAAATTGGAGAAATTTGGAGTTTGGGCAATGGGCACAGGTATATTTTCAAAGCAATAAAAATAAATAAATAACTGTAAACTAAACTCTTGGCAAGGTAAGAGAAATTGGAAGTCCAGACCAAGTTATCCTTATCAATGATAATAAAAATTGAATCTTAATTCCACTTGGTCAATCTTTACCAAAGTAAAGGAAAGTCAAGGGATTAATTAGTTTGATCTTCGAATCCTATTTATTTCCTAAGAAAAGATTGGGATTATTGAAGTTCAATTCAATTGGCAAGATAACAATTAACAATTATGCTGTTGAATTGGATAACTCCTGAGTTACTGATTTCTTAACCAAGACCAAAAGGGAAAATATCTAAATTAAATTAAAAGCATTCATGTAAATAAAGCAATCAAACTACGTCTAAACATAAATTCAAGTCATAACATGGAAAGGTTCATAAGCCAATTGGGCAACATATCTAATACAAGCATTGAAGCATCTGAAAGTAAAAAGACAAATAAAAAGTAAAAAAGAATGTTGAACCTGGGATTTAGAGTCACTCCTAAAACTAAGAGAAGTCCTAAATCCTAATCCTAAGAGAGAGGAGAGAACCTCTCTCTCTAAAAACTACATCTACTCCTCAAATTGTGAATGTGAGAGCCTCCCCATGAATGGATGCATTCCCCCACTTTATAGCCTCTAATCTGTGTTTTCTGGGCCCCAAACTGGGTCAAAAACAGTCCAGAATTCGCTGGTTTCGAATTTTGCCACGCTGGTTTTTCGTCACTGCAATGTGGCCGCATGGATCACGCGGTCGCATCGCCTAGCGTCAGGGAAACTATATCATATTATATATCAAATCGAAGCCCCAGACGTTAGCTTTCCAACGCAACTAGAACCGCATCATTTGGACCTCTGTAGCTAAAGTTATAGCTGTTTGAGTGCGAAGAGGTCAGGCTGGACAGCTTAGCAATTTCTCCAACTTATTGTATTTCTTCCACTTTTGCATGCTTCCTTTCCATCCTCTGAGCCATTCCTGTCCTATAATCTCTGAAAACACTTAACACACATATCAAGGCATCTAATGGTAATAAGAGAGGATTAATATTAGCAAATATAAGTCCAAAAAAACATGTTTTCAATCAAAGCACATAATTAGGAAGGCAAATGTAAAACCATGCAAATAGTATGAATAAGTGGGTAAAGAGTAGATAAAATCCACTCAATTGAGCACAAGATAAATCATGAAATAGTGGTTTATCAATCTTGCTTCTTCTTGCTTCTTCTTTCTTTCAGCTGGTCTTCAGTCCCAAATCTCTCCTCATCCCATAGTCCAACATCCACCAAGTGTTGCTTCATTCTTTCTTGCTTGCTTTTTGCTTGAGCTACATGAAAATCCATGAGTTCAGTGCATTCTTGATATGGTTTGATTCCTCTGCTTAATAGTGGCATGCTGCGGGTTATGTAGTCTAGACACGCTTGAGTGTTCACATCATATTCCACTCTGTCTTTGTTCCTGGCCTCATTAGCTGTGTGGTAGAGATTCTTCCATTATCTAAGGTCTTGAAGATATTCGTCAAACTAATCCTGTCATTCAAATATTTTATTGAAAGACTCCTGGAATTGATTTGATTGTTCCCTATGTTGCTCTAGCAGTCTTGCTTGAAGTCTTCTTGTTTCTCCATCATTTTCTGCTGCCAGTTCTCCTGCTGCTCCTAATTTCTCACATACTGCTCATGTTGAGCCCTCAAGTATTATTGGGACATTTCTGCAATGGCATTATGGATTTGGCTTAAATTCAGTGCACCAGAAGCTTGTCCCTGGAATTGTTGTTCCTCTTGTTGTTCTTCCACTTGTACTCCCTCTCTTCTTCTTCTCTGTTGTCTCCTTCATTGCTGAGCAACTGTAACATTCATCATTCTTTCCAGAGTCATTGGCTCGCCTGAGTGCAACCAAATTGGATTTGCATCTTCTAGTGGTACCCTGGCTTTCATGCATAACCACATGATAGTACTTAGGTAATGTAACCAGGCTTCCTTTGAATTCTTCTTTGATATCTTTTGAATATCCTCTGCAATGATCTCATGGACCATTATCTCCCCTCCCACCATAATCCAATGCAACATGACAGCTCTCTTTTTAGTGACCTCGGAGGTATTTACAGTGCCCAGAATAGACCTTTTTATGAGTTCATACCATCCTTTTGCTTCAGAAGAGAGATCCCCCCTTTTCAAATGTTTATGCCTTCCATGATTATCCCTCTCCCAATCAGCATTAATCACACAGATGTCACCAGCAATTTCATCGTAATCCAGACTACCATTTATTCTTTCTTGATAACATAGTTCATCAAAATGTGTAGGCCGCAGTCCTAAGACCTTCATGATGGTCTTTGGACTAAAATCCACCTCTACACCGCTTATATAACTCTTGTAAGTTGGGGCAGTGGTTGTCTCTGGCCTTGCCGTGTTGGCAAAGAATTCCCATATGATGCTTGCATTTATCCTGGTAATTGGTGAGGTAAGAGCCTCCCATTTCCTCTTTCTAATTTTTCCTTTTATTTCGGGACATTCATCATCGGGCAGCTGGAAGGGGATCTCTGGAAGTATTCCTTTGGCTTTCATCCACTCAAATTGCATTTGGTGGAGCCGTGACTTAAACTTCCATTGATCTAGCTGTTCCGAGGTTACCTGAAATTGTAGGTCGATCTCGGATGAAATCTTCTGTACGGGTCGGAGATGACGTGTCCGGCTGGCTGGTGGCGGCCGGAGCTGTTGTGTCTGACTTATTGGACTGGCTGCACTTCTGATCCTTGGTCACCGGAGGGTGGGGGTACCTGCAAGAGACTCCGATGCTTAAGTTAGCACGGGTATTAAGTAGGATTATTGTAGAATCAGAGTATGAGTTATACCTGGGTGCTCCAGTGTATTTATAATGGTGTAGAGTGACCTTTTTAGATAAGATAAGTTAGCAATCTTATCTTATCTTTATCTTTGAGTTGAGGTCAGCTTATCTTCAAGGGAACCGCCCTTATCTCTATAGGCTTGGTCTGCCTTTGGATTTGGGTCGTGTTTCTTGAGTTGGGCCCTTCTTTGGGCTTTCCTGTCGATTTGGCTGAGCTCTTTGAGAAGAGGTCGGATAGTCTGACTTGAAGAGGTCGATCACTTTGTCGCTAAACATCTCGGGTCGGACAGCTTGACCCAAGGTATGAACAGTGCCCCTGCTTGAGCTCAGTCTTTCTTTTCGAGGTCGAGTCTTAGACTTCGATCCTTCTCTGGAGAAGCCGAACTCGAGCATTTGTCGACTTCTTTCTTTTTGTAGAATTTTTTGAATGTGGAACATTTTTCTCTGAAAGTGCGCGCTTTTATAATAGCATTCTGTTCTTGGGAACGTGCGAGGGTTTAATACCTTCATTAATTGGTTTTAATTGCCCCGTTCCCTTGGCTTTTATTTTGAAATTTGCTCAAAGAAACGGTTTCTCTTCATTATTTCTCTTTGTAACTTCTCTTTTACTCTCTCGCTTTTCTGTTTTCGCCTGCATTTTGCCTTTTCTTACGCTGCAGCATCATTTGAGGATTCTCTGGGTGATTCCATCTTTCCATCTTCGATCTCCTTTGAAGCTTCTTTCTTCGTTCAGGTTGGTTTTTCTTCCTTTCTCTTTCCCTCGTCATTTTCCTGTCTGATTTTGAGAAAGTTTTGATTTTGGATCTTTCTGCTTTTGCCGTGCCTAATTGCTGTTTGTAATGTGTGCTCTGGGAGTTTCTTTGTCTTTTGCATGAACCTTTTCGCCTTTCCTCTTTGTTTGATGCTTTTATGTTTTGCATGTTATCACCGTTTTTGTTTGTGCTTTTGATTTTGAAGCTTTGGAATGATGATTTTGTTTGAATCACAAAAAGGTTGTATCTTTGAGGATTTCCGCTTGGCATGTTTGATGTTGGCAATGCTCTTTGCTGATAGACTGTAGGAAGATAGTGGCTTTTGATGACTTCGTGTTTTCCTTTTTTGAAACGTTTTGTTATTTGAGATATTCTTTTCTTGACTTGAGAAACGTCGGGATGTGAGCTGTAGATTTTTCCTGAAACCTTGCTTTGTTACTGCCTCCAAAGGATGCCCCAGGGCATTGGTTTGAGTCTTGGGGTTTTCCTTTTCTGTTTGTTCTTCTGTATCATATTAGTCGAGTTGTTTTGCCCCTCGTCCGAGATGTTTTTTAGTAATCCAATCTTCTTTTCTTATTGTAGGATTAGTTGGCCTCATGTCTTCTCGTAATAACATTGTAGAGATGTCTTCTAAAGTTCCCGAGGGGATGTCCGATTGGCTAGACTCCCTCGTCTTAATGTCTGTCTCTGTTGTGGATGCTGAGTTTTGTGTGAGCTAAGGAAACGTCATAGGGTTTGTGGTGGTGGTGCCCGAGAGAGAGATTATGAGCTTGTGGCGCACGATTCTGACGAGAGGGTTTGTTTTCCTACTTCTGTCGAGGGGGAGCGTCCCTTTTTCTACGCCTATGAATATTTCTTCAGTCAGTTGGACATTACATTTCCTTTTACTGCTTTCGAGACCGACTTGTTGTGGTCGTGTAACATTGCCCCATCCCAGCTTCATCCGAATTCCTGGGGTTTTATCAAGATTTTTCAGCTGCTTTGCCAAGAGTTAGGCATAACACCTTCTCAGACTCTTTTCCTCTATCTTTTTGTTTCTGCCAAGCCTGGAGGGTCTTCCAAAAAGAAAGCTTCCTGGGTTTCTTTCAGGTCGGCCCAGGGTCATAAAGTTTTTGCCATGTATGATGAGTCTTTTAAGGACTTTAATAATTTTTTCTTTAGAGTCCGTGCTGTTGAGGGGGTCCACCCCTTTTTTCTTGATGCGAATGACGAGCCTGCTTTCCATCTAGAGTGGCAGAAAAATATGAGAGTGTCTCGCTATATGATGAGCAGATAATTTATACACTTTTTGGCATTATTTTTACATAGTTTTCAGTATGATTTAGTTATTTTTTAGTATATTTTTATTAGTTTTTCATTAAAAATCACATTTCTAGACTTTACTATGAGTTTGTGTGTTTTTCTGTGATTTCAGGTATTTTCTGTCTGAAATTGAGGGACCTGAGCAAAAATCAGATTCAGAGGTTGAAGAAGGACTGCAGATGCTGTTGGATTCTGACCTCCCTGCACTCAAAGTAGATTTTCTGGAGCTACAGAACTCCAAATGGCCCGCTTTCAATTGCGTTGGAAAGTAGACATCCAGGGGTTTTCAGCGATATATAATAGTCCATACTTTGCCTGAGTTTAGATGATGCAAACTGGCGTTGAACGCCAAATCCATGTTGCAGTCTGGCGTTCAGCGCCAGAAACAAGTTGCAAACTGGAGTTCAACGCCAGAAACACGTTACAAACTGGCGTTCAACTCCAAGAATGACCTCTCCACGTGTAAACTTTAAGCTCAGTCCAAGAACACACCAAGTGGATCCCGGAAGTAGATTTCTGCATCAATTACTCATTTCTGTAAACCATAGTAACTAGTTTAATATAAATAGGACTTTTTACTATCTTTGTAGAAGATCTTTGATTAGTTTTATGCTATCTTATACTTTCATGGGGGCTGGCCTGGACCATTATCACTTATGTATTTTCAAACGGTAGAGTTTCTACACTCCATAGATTAAGGTGTGTAGCTCTGCTGTTCCTCATGAATTAATACAAAGTACTACTGTTTTTCTATTCAATTCAAGCTTATTCCTATTCTAAGAAATCCATTCGCACCCAAGAACATGATGAATGTGATGATTATGTGATGCTCATCATCATTCTCACCTATGAACGCGTGCCTGACAAACACTTCCGTTCTACATGCAAACAAGCTAGAATGAGTATCTCTTGGATATCTAATACAGAGGACCGAGTCCGAGATATTGGAATCTTCGTGGTATAAGTTAGAACCCATGGATGGCCATTTCTGAGATCCGAAAAGTCTAAACCTTGTCTGTGGTATTCCGAGTAGGATCCGGGAAGGGATGGCTGTGACGAACTTCAAACTCGCAAGTACTGGGCGTAGTGACAGACGCAAAAGGAGGGTGAATCCTATTCCAGTATGATCGAGAACCTCCAGATGATTAGCCATGCACTGACAGTGCATCGGACCATTTTCACAGAGAGGATGGGAAGTAGCCATTGACAACGGTGATGCCCTACATACAGCTTGCCATGAAAAGGAGTAGGAATGATTGGATGAAGACAGCAGGAAAGCAGAGGTTCAGAGGGACGAAAGAATCTCTATACGCTTATCTGAAATTTTCACCAATGAATTACATAAGTACCACTATCCTATTTTATATTTTATTTATTTTCATCCACTATAATTTCTTAAAACAATTTAATCCGCCTGACTGAGATTTACAAGATGACCATAGCTTGCTTCATACCAACAATCTCCGTGGGATTCGACCCTTACTCACGTAAGGTATTACTTGGATGACCCAGTGCACTTGCTGGTTAGTTGTACGAAGTTGTGAAATAGAATTAAGAACATGAACGTGCGTATTGAGTTTTTAGCGCCGTTACCAAGGAAGGAATGATCACGATTTCGCACACCAAGTTTTTGGCGCCGTTGCCGGGGATTGTTCGAGTTTGGACAACTGACGGTTCATCTTGTTGCTCAGATTAGGAAATTTTATTTTAATTTTAAGCTTTTTATTTCTTATTTTTGAAAAATACAAAAATTTTTTCTTCTTTTTCATTTTTTCTAATTAAATTTCGAAAATCCAAAAAAAAAATTTATAAAATCACAAAACCAAAAATAATTTTTGTGTTTCTTGTTTGAGTCTAAAGTCAAGATTTAAGTTTGGTGTCAATTGCATCTTTTTTATTTTCTAAAAATTATTTTCGAAAATTTCATGCATTGCATTCTTCATGATCTTCAAGTTGTTCTTGGCCAGTCTTCTTGTTTGATCTTCATATTTTCTTGTTTTGTGTCTCTCCTTGTTTTTCATATGCATTCTTCAATTTGTTAATGTTTAAAGAATAAAAATTTTTAAGTTTGGTATCTGGCATGTTTTCTTTTCTTGAAAATTTTTCAAAAATAAGTTCTTGGTATTCATCTTGACATTCAAAGTGTTCTTGGTGTTCATCTTGACATTCATAGTGTTCTTGCATGCATCACATGTTTTGATCCAAAATTTTCATGCATTGAGTCAATTTTGTGTTTTTCTCTTTCATCATTAAAAATTCAAAAATCAAAAAAATATCTTTCCCTTTTTCACTCATAAATTTTCGAAAATTTGAGTTGACTTTTTCAAAACTTTTTAAAATTTAGTTGTTTCTTATGAGTCAAATCAAATTTTCAATTTGAAAATCCTATCTTTTTCAAAATATTTTTCAAAAATAAAATCTTTTTCATTTTTTCTTATTTATTTTCGAAAATTATAAAAATATTTTTCAAAAATCTTTTTCTTAATTCTATCTCATAATTTTCGAAAATATTACTAACAATTAATGTGATTGATTCAAAAATGTAAAGTTTGTTACTTGCCTAATAAGAAAGGTTCAATCTTTAAATTTTAAAATCAAATCTTTTTGTTTCTTGTTAGTCAAGTAATCAACTTTAATTTTCAAAATCAAATCTTTTTAAATTTCTTTTTCAAACCTTTTTCAAAATAATTTTCAATCATATCTTTCTCAATTTCAATCATATCTTTTTCGAAATCAAATTTAAAATCTTTTCTAACTTCTTTTCTAACTTCCTATCTTTTCAAAATTTGACTTTCAAATCTTTTTCAATCAATCTTATCTTTTTGTTTCAATCACATCTTTTTAAAATTTCAATCTTATCTTTCCAAAATTTGATTCTCAAAATATCTTAACCACTTAACTTTTTGTTTGATTCTTATCTTCTTCAAAACTGCCCAACTAACTTTCTACCTTTAATTTTCGAAAATCCCTCCCTCTTTTTTTCAAAATTCCTTTTTAATTAACTAATTGTTTTAAATTTTAATTTTTAATTTAATTTTAAACTTTAATTTTCAAAATTTAACTTTAAATTTAATTTTTATTTTAATTAATTTTCGAAATTCTCTCACCTCTCATCTCCTTCTATTTATTTATTCATCTACTAACACTTCTCTTCCACCCAAAAATTCGAACCCCATCCTCCTCTCTGTGTTCGAGTTTTTCCTCTTCTCCTCCTTACATTACAGTCTTCTCTTCTTCTACTCACATAAAGGAATCTCTATACTGTGACATAGAGGATTCCATATTTTCTGCTTTCTTCTTCTTTTTCATATGAGCAGGAACAAGGATAAGAACATTCTTGTTGAAGCTGAACCTGAACCTGAAAGGACTCTGAAGAGGAAGCTAAGGGAAGCTAAAGCACAGCTCTCTGGAGAAAATTTGACAGAAATTTTCGAAAAAGAAGAAGACAATATGGCCGAAAATAATAATAATGCAAGGAAGATGCTTGGTGACTTCACTGCACCTAATTCCAATTTACATGGAAGAAGCATCTCAATTCTTGCCATTGGAGCAAACAACTTTGAGCTTAAACCTCAATTAGTTTCTCTGATGCAACAGAACTGCAAGTTTCATGGGCTTCCATCAGAAGATCCTTTTCAGTTCTTAACTGAGTTCTTGCAGATCTGTGATACTGTTAAGACCAATGGGGTTGATCCCGAGGTCTACAGGCTTATGCTTTTCCCATTTGCTGTAAGAGACAGAGCTAAAGTGTGGTTGGACTCTCAACCCAAAGATAGCCTGAACTCTTGGGATAAGCTGGTCACGACTTTCTTAGCCAAGTACTTTCCTCCTCAAAAGCTTAGTAAGCTTAGAGTGGATGTTCAAACCTTCAAACAGAAAGAAGGTGAATCCCTCTATGAAGCTTGGGAGAGATATAAGCAACTGACCAAAAACTGTCCTTCTGACATGCTTTCAGAATGGACCATTCTGGATATATTCTATGATGGTCTGTCTGAACTATCAAAGATGTCACTGGACCATTCTGCAGGTGGATCCATTCACCTAAAGAAAATGCCTGCAGAAGCTCAAGAACTCATTGACATGGTTGCAAATAACCAGTTCATGTAAACTTCTGAAAGGAATCCTGTGAATAATGGGACGCCTATGAGGAAGGGAGTTCTTGAAATTGATACTCTGAATGCCATATTGGCTCAGAATAAAATATTGACTCAGCAAGTCAATATGATTTCTCAGAGTCTGAATGGAATATAAGCTGCATCCAACAGTACTCAAGAGGCATCTTCTAAAGAAGAAGCTTATGATCATGAGAACCCTGCAATAGCAGAGGTGAATTACATGGGTGAACCCTATGGAAACACCTATAATTCATCATGGAGAAACCATCCAAATTTCTCATGGAAGGATCAACAAAAGCCTCAATAAGGCTTTAATAATGGTGGAAGAAACAGGCTTAGCAATAGCAAGCCTTTTCCATCATCTTAGCAACAGACAGAGAACCCTGAACAAAATACCTCTAATTTAGCAAACTTAGTCTCTGATCTGTCCAAGGCCACTCTAAGATTCATGAGTGAAACAAGGTCCTCCATAAGAAATTTGGAGGCACAAGTGGGCCAGCTGAGTAAGAAAATCACTGAAACACCTCCTAGTACTCTCCCAAGCAATACAGAAGAGAATCCAAAGAGAGAGTGCAAGGCCATTAATATAACCAATATGGCCGAACCTACAAGGGAGGAAGAGGACGTGAATCCCAGTGAGGAAGACCTCCTGGGACGTCCAGTGATCAACAAGGAGTTTCCCTTTGAGAAACCAAAGGACTCTGAGGCTCATCTAGAGACCATAGAGATTTCATTGAACCTCCTTATGCCCTTCATGAGCTCTGATGAGTATTCTTCTTCTGAAGAGAATGAGGATGTTACTGAAGAGCAAGTTGCCAAGTACCTTGGTGCAATCATGAAGCTGAATGCCAAATTATTTGGTAATGAGACTTGGGAAGATGAACCTCCCTTGCTCATCAATGAACTGAGTGATCTGGATCAACTGACATTGCCTCAGAAAAAACAGGATCCTGAAAAGTTCTTAATGCCTTGTACCATAGGCACCATGACCTTTGAGAAGGCTCTGAGTGACCTTGGGTCAGGGATAAACCTCATGCCACTATCTGTAATGGAGAAACTGGGAATCTTTGAGGTACAAGCTGCCAGAATCTCATTAGAGATGGCAGATAACTCAATAAAACAGGCTTATGGACAAGTAGAGGACGTGCTAGTAAAGGTTGCAGGCCTTTACATCCCTGCAGATTTCATAATTCTAGATACTGGGAAGGATAAGGATAAATGCATCATCCTTGGAAGAGCTTTCCTAGCCACAACAGGAGTTGTGATAGATGTTAACAGAGGAGAATTAGTCCTTCAATTGAATGGGGAATACCTTGTGTTTAAAGCCCAAGGCTATCCTTCTGTAACAATGGAGAAGAAGCATGAAAAGCTTCTCTCAGTACAGAGTCAACCAAAGCCCCCACAATCAAACTCTAAGTTTGGTGTCGGGAGGCCTCAGCCAAACTCTAAGTTTGGTGTTGAATCCCCACATCCAAACTCTAAGTTTGGTGTTGGGAATCTATAAAATTGACCTGATCACCTGTGTGGCTCCGTGAGAGCCCACTGTCAAGCTATTGACATTAAAAAAGTGCTTGTTGGGAGGCAACCCAATTTTTATTTATTTAATTCTATTTTTATTTTTATTATTCTTTTATGTTTTATTAGGTTCATGATCATGTGGAGTCACAAAATAAATACAAAAAATAAAAACAGAATCAAAAACAGCAGAAGGAAAATCACACCCTGGAGGAAGGACTTACTGGCGTTTAAACGCCAGTAAGGAGCATCTGGCTGGTGTTTAACGCCAGAACAGAGCATAGAGCTGGCACTGAATGCCAGAAACAAGCATAGAACTGGCGTTCATTGCCAGAAACATGCTGCATCTGGGCGTTGAACACCCAGAACAAGCATCAATTCAGCGTTTAAACGCCAGAATTGCATGCAAAGGCATTTTACATGCCTAATTGGTGCAGGGATGTAAATCCTTGACACCTCAGGATCTGTGGACCCCACAGGATCCCCACATACCTCCACTCACCTTCCCTCCTCATAATCCTATATCACCCTTTCCCAAGAACCCTTCACCAATCACCTCAATCTCTCTTTCCCATCACCTCTTCACCACTCACATCCATTTCTTCTTCTTCTCATCCTTTCTTTCTTCTTTTGCTCGAGGACGAGAAAAAATTTTAAGTTTGGTGTGGAAAAAATATTGCTTTTTTTTCCATAACCATTAATGCCTCAGGGGATGCACTTTCCTCCACAGAATTATTGGGAGCAAATATACACTTCCCTAGGAGAATTAAGTTCCAACATGGGACAATTAAGGGTGGAACATCAAGAGCACTCCATCATTCTCCATGAAATTAGAGAAGATCAAAGAGCAATGAGGGAGGAGCAACAAAGACAAGGAAGAGACATAGAAGAGCTCAAGAATATCATTGGTTCCTTAAGAAGCAAACGCCACCATCACTAAGGTGGACTCATTCCTTGTTCTTAAATTTTCTATTTTTCGTTTTATGTTAAATGTTTATTTATGTTTGTGTCTTATTACATGATCATTAGTATCTATGTGTCTATGCCTTAAAGTAGTGAATATGAATCCATCACCTCTCTTAAATGAAAAATGTTTTAAAAACAAAAGAACAAGAAGTACATGATTTCGAATTCATCCTTGAAACTAGTTTAATTATTTTGATGTGGTGACAATACTTTTTGTTTTCTGAATGAATGCTTGAACAGTGCATATGTATTTTGAATTTGATGTTTAAGAATGTTAAATATGTTGGCTCTTGAAAGAATGATGACAAGGAGACATGTTATTTGATAATCTGAAAAATCATAAAAATGATTCTTGAAGCAAGAACAAGTAGTGAATACAAAGCTTGCAGAAAAAAAAAAGAGAAAAAGAACAAGCAAGAAGAAAAAGCCAAAAGCTCTTAAAACCAAAAGGCAAAGGTAAATAAAAAGGATCCAAGGCTTTGAGCATCAGTGGATAGGAGGGCCTAAAGGAATAAAATCCCGGCCTAAGCGGCTAAACTAAGCTGTCCCTAACCATGTGCTTGTGGCGTGAAGGTGTCAAGTGAAAACTTGAGACTGAGCGGTTAAAGTCAAGGTCCAAAGCAAAAACAGAGTGTGCTTAAGAACCCTGGACACCTCTAATTGGGGACTTTAGCAAAGCTGAGTCACAATCTGAAAAGGTTCACCCAGTTATGTGTCTGTGGCATTTATGTATCCGGTGGTAATACTGGAAAACAAAATGCTTAGGGCCACGGCCAAGACTCATAAAGTAGCTGTGTTCAAGAATCAACATACTGAACTAGGAGAATCAATAACACTATCTGAACTCTGAGTTCCTATAGATGCCAATCATTCTGAACTTCAATGGATAAAGTGAGATGCCAAAACTATTCAAGAGGCAAAAAGCTACAAGTCCCGCTCATCTGATTGGAGCTATGTTTCATTGATAGTTTGGAATTTATAGTATATTCTCTTCTTCTTATCCTATTTGATTTTCAGTTGCTTGGGGACAAGCAACAATTTAAGTTTGGTGTTGTGATGAGCGGATAATTTATACGCTTTTTGACATTGTTTTTACATAGTTTTTAGTATGATTTAGTTAGTTTTTAGTATATTTTTATTAGTTTTTAATTAAAAATCACATTTCTAGACTTTACTATGAGTTTGTGTGTTTTTCTGTGATTTCAGCTATTTTCTGCCTAAAATTGAGGGACCTGAGCAAAAATCAGATTCAGAGGTTGAAGAAGGACTGCAGATGCTATTTGATTCTGACCTCTCTGCACTCAAAGTGGATTTTCTGGAGCTACAGAACTTCAAATGGCGCGCTTCTAATTGCGTTGGAAAGTAGACATCCAGGGCTTTCCAGAGATATATAATAGTCCATACTTTGCCCGAGTTTAGATGACGCAAATTGGCATTGAACGCCAGTTCTATGTTATAGTCTGGCGTTCAGCGCCAGAAACAAGTTGCAAAGTGGAGTTCAACGCCAGAAACACGTTACAAACTGGCGTTCAACTCCAAGAATGACCTCTCCATGTGTAAACTTCAAGTTCAGCCCAAGCACACACCAAGTGGGCCCCGGAAGTGGATTTCTGCATCAATTACTCGTTTCTGTAAACCCTAGTAACTAGTTTAGTATAAATAGGACTTTTTACTATCTTTGTAGAAGATCTTTGATTAGTTTTATGCTATCTTAGACTTTCATGGGGGCTGGCCATTCGGCCATCCCTGGACCATTATCACTTATGTATTTTCAAATGGTAGAGTTTCTACACTCCATAGATTAAGGTGTGGAGCTCTGCTGTTCCTCATGAATTAATACAAAGTACTACTGTTTTTCTATTCAATTCAAGCTTATTCCTATTGTAAGATATCCATTCGCATCCAAGAACATGTGAATGTGATGATTATGTGACGCTCATCATCATTCTCACCTATGAATGCGTGCCTGACAAACACTTCCGTTCTACATGCAAATAAGCTAGAATGAGTATCTCTTGGATATCTAATACAGAGGACCGAGTCCGAGATATTGGAATCTTCGTGGTATAAGTTAGAACCCATGGATGGCCATTCCTGAGATCCGAAAAGTCTAAACCTTATCTGTGGTATTCCGAGTAGGATCCGGGAAGGGATGGCTGTGACGAACTTCAAACTCGCAAGTACTGGGCGTAGTGACAGACGCAAAAGGTGGGTGAATCCTATTCCAGTATGATCAAGAACCTCCAGATGATTAGCCATGCAGTGACATCGCATCGGACCATTTTCACAGAGAGGATGGGAAGTAGCCATTGACAACGGTGATGCCCTACATATAGCTTGCCATGGAAAGGAGTAGGAAGGATTAGATGAAGACAGCAGGAAAGCAGAGGTTCAGAGGGACGAAAGTATCTCTATATGCTTATCTGAAATTTTCACCAATGAATTACATAAGTACCACTATCCTATTTTATATTTTATTTATTTTCATCCACTATAATTTCTTAAAACAATTTAATCCGCCTGACTGAGATTTACAAGATGACCATAGCTTGCTTCATACCAACAATCTCCGTGGGATTCGACCCTTACTCACGTAAGGTATTACTTGGACGACCCAGTGCACTTGCTGGTTAGTTGTACGAAGTTGTGAAACAGAATTAAGAACATGAACGTACGTATTGAGTTTTTAGCGCCGTTACCAAGGAAGGAATGATCACGATTTCGCACACCATTATACATGGGAGATGCTTGACGAGGTTGAGCGGGCTTTTGTAATTGTTCTTGAAGATTTATGGGGGGAACCACCCCATCTTGATACGAAAAGGTTTTTGAACGACCTATCTTTGATCCGAACTACTTTGGGTACTATCTGACTTGTTTCTATACTGGCTTTTTAGTTTTGCTTCTTCTTTTTGTGATTGTAACCCATTACTGTGGTCGATTCTGTATTTTCAGAGATGTTGAAAAACAACGATTCTATGAAGGCCTACAAGAAAGCAAAGAAGGCTGCAGCTGCTCAAAATATCTCGGCCAAGGTGGCGGGAGAGGGATCTTCTTAAGTTCCGATGAAGCCGCCCGTGCCGAGTTCTCCTGGGCCGAGGAAGGTAATTCCCACTCCTCGAGTTCGCCTGGCCGAGCCTCCACAGTCTTCCGCTGCTACTTCTGGTGCTCCTCCCAACAAGAAACAAAAAACAATTGAGCTTTTCAACCTTGATGCCCCTGATTTTGATGCGGTTGAGTTCGTAGATCAGCAGATCGGTCCATACGGTGTCCTCCCAATGGATGATGTATCACTCCTTCGTTATTTGGACTTTATAACTCGGAGTAGTGTAAAAATGGCACATATGGGAGCTGCCTTGTACCGAACGGCTCAAAATCTTCCTCTCCATGCCACCAAAGCCTTCATGGAGGAGGCAAAACAGGAGTTTCATCGGATGAAGGGCTTGAAGGAGGAGCTTGAGGTGAAGGTGGCCAAACTGGAGAAGGATCTGGAGAATGAGAAGGCGAGTTCCCTTGCTCTGGCGGCTTCTATGAGATTGGCCGAGGACACTGCGTTGAGGCATAAAGATAGTTATGTCACATCTTAACGGGAGGTGATACGTTTGAGGGAGGAGTTGGAGTCTGCCCGAGTTGACTACTCCGAGCTCCAAGGTCTCCTTGTTGGCAGCGTGAATGCTGCTTATGATAATTTGAAGGAGCAGGTTCAAGTTCTTGCTCCTGAGGTTGATCTTACTCTCTTTAGCTTGGACAACATTATGAGGGATGGTAAGATTGTCCCCGACGACCAAGATACTGATGATGTCGAACCTCCTTCTGCGCCTGCTGCTAAAGTGTTGACCTCTATAGTTCCTCATGCTAGGATTTCTTGTCCAGAATTAGATCCTGATTGCCAAATTCTGAATAGGGATGACAGTACGGTGGATGCAGTGCCTCTCCAGGCTCGCCCTCCTTCACCCCAGACTGATGCTACCGAGAAGTCTTCTAATTTTAGCTGAATTTTCCTGGATATTTGTGTAGATAGCCCGATTTGTGGGCTTTTAAACTCTTTATGTAGTTTGAATATTTTGCTGACTGTTGACACTCCTTCTGGTTACTTGTTTAGCAACTTTTTATTTTGAAAAAACAATAAGTAGCTTTCAAGCTTTTAGGCCTGACCCTGAAGCTTGTTATAATATTGTATTTTATATCATGCTTGTTTGCGCTTGTCTTGGCACCTTTCTAGGTTTTGAGAATGCTGAAGCCTTGCTGCTCGGCCTCTTTGGATTGCTTTATACTTATTGCTTGTAGCTTGGATCCTTTGAGGTTGTGGATGTGTGGATCCAACTTGTATTTCGGTTTTCTGGCTCTTACTTGTATTTATTTCTGGCCATCCATAACCGATTTCTTTACGTTGGTCCTCTTTCCAGTTATTTTTGTAATCCTCTTTCTTGGACCTTTGTCAGGTCTCTTTCAGGGATTACTTTTATAACTTGTTTGTTGGGAGGCCGACTTCTTTGCGCCGTCCTTTTCCAAGTTATTTTTGTAATCCTCTTTTTTGGACCTTTGTCAGGTCTCTTTCAGGGATTACTTTTTTAACTTGTCTGTTGTAGGAGACCGACGTCTTTATGTCGATCTCTTCTAAGTTATTTTGTAATCCTCTTTCTTGGACCTTTGTCAGGTCTCTTTCAGGGATTACTTTTATAACTTGTTTTTCGTAGGAGACCGACTTCGTCATGTCAATCTCTTCTAAGTTATAGCAATTCCTCTTTTATAGGATTGGCCAAACCTCTTTCCAGGGATTTGCTGTTAACTTGGGTTGACTTGGTCCGACTTTTTAACGTCGGCCAGTCTTTAAGTTATTATTTAGCAAACCATAAGACCTCGTCAGGTTCTTTTTCCGGATCACTTTCAATAACTTCTTGTATTATTCTATGTTCATCTTTGCCAATTTGTAGAAGGTGGTTTCTATCTTTGTTTGGTCGACCTTTAGATGAATCGCGTTTTCATCTCTATTGGTCTTTATCATGATCGTGCAGTGAATCTATTTTTCACTTTTCTGCCGACCTGTTGCTTTATAATCGGACGATGAATGCTTCAGATTAATGCGTCTTGAGAATTTGTAGAATATCTAAAATATGTTTTATTTAAAAGAAAATGCAAATATATACATGTGGGAGTTTTTCATCCCTTTAAGTCAGATAATTTCTGAATCTCAACTTGGTGCCTCATTAAAAAACCTTTTCAAGAAAAAGAGTGAATCCTATGATGAGATATTTTACCTTCTCTAGCTATAGTACCTTCTTAGGTTGCAGGCGTGCCTTGATCTGGGAAGCTCTCGTCCCTCGAGTTTGGACAGTCTGTAGTAGCCCTTCCCAAGTACTTCTATGACTCGGTAGGGTCCTTTCCAGTTTGCTGCCAGCTTTCCTTCTCCGGGTCGAGTTGATCCAATATCATTTCGGATTAGGATGAGATCATTCTCAGTGAAACCTCTCGGCACTACCTTCTGATTATATCTGGAAGCCATTCGATGTTTTAGTGCTTCTTCCCTGATCCGAGCTCTTTCTTGGATTTCAGGAAGTAGGTCGAGCTCTTCCCTTTGAAGTTGGGAGTTGGCTTCCTCATTGTAATGAACCACTCTAGGCGACCTTTCCTCGACCTCTACTGGGATCATTGCCTCCACTCCGTATGCTAATCGAAATGGTGATTCGTTTGTGGTGGAATGTGGCGTTGTTCGATATGCCCATAGGACTTGTGGAAGTTCTTTGGCCCAAGCTCCCTTTGCATCTTGCAGTCTCCATTTCAGCCCAACCAATATGACTTTGTTGGCCGCTTCGGCTTGTCCATTGGCTTGGGGATGTTCGACGGAGGTGAACTGGTGTTTTTTGTTTAAGTCGGCTACTAACTTTCTGATGCCCGCGTCTGTGAATTGGGTGCCATTGTCTATAGTGATGGAGTATGGAACCCCAAACCTTGTGACAATATTCCTATATAGGAATTTCCAGCTCCTTTGAGTAGTGACATTGGCTAGGGGCTCTGCCTTGATCCACTTTGTGAAATAGTCTACCCCGACTATGAGTAATTTAACTTGTCCCGATCCCTCCCCATTTTGCAAATGGCCAAGGCGAGGTTACGCTGATGAGCTCTTCTGGCAGAGCGATGTGAAAGTTGGCATGTTTCTGGCATGGTGGGCATGTCCTTACAAACTCTGTAGCTTCCTTTTGTAGAGTTGGCCAATAAAATCCCGCCCGGAGTACTTTTTTGGTGAGAGCTTGTGCTCCGAGATGATTACCACAAATGCCACTGTGTACTTCCTCTAAAACTTCCCTTGTGTTGGAGGTCGGCACACATTTTAATAGTGGTATTGAAATCCCTCTTTTATATAGGGTGTTGTTTATGATAGTGTAGTACTGAGCCTCCCGTTCTAACCTCTTTGCCTCCTTCTCATTTGTGGGGAGTGTTTCTGTTTTGAGGTAATTAATTATGGGGGTCATCCATCCTTGATCCTGACTTGTTATGGCTAGGACTTTTTCCTCTTCCGAGATTGACGGGTTCTGTAGCATTTCCTGGATAAGGCTTCTATTGTTGCCCCCTGGTTTGGTGCTGGCTAGTTTTGAGAGTGCATCAGCTCGGGCATTTTGTTTGCGGGGTATGTGACAGATCTTATATTCCCCGAGTTGTCCGAGCTGTTCCTTGGTTTTATCCAAATACTTTTTCATGGTGGGGTCTTTGGCTTGGTAGCTCCCTGTTATTTCTGAGGTAACTACTTGTGAATCACTGAAGATGTTGAGTTTTTGAGCTCCAACCTCCTTAGCCAGCTTTAAACTAGCTAGTAATGCTTCATATTTCGCCTGGTTGTTTGAGGCTGGGAACCCAAATTTGAGGGAAAGCTCAACTTGGGTTCCTTGGTTGCTTTATATTATCACACCTGCGCCGCTTCCAGTCTTATTCGAGGACCCGTCCACGTAGAGATTCCATTCTGTGGAGGTTTCCAGGGTATCTGTGAATTCTGCAATAAAGTCGGCCAAGTATTATGATTTGATGGCTGTCCATGCTTCATATTGGAGGTCGAACTCGGATAACTCGACTGCCCATTGTAAAATTCTGCCTGCTAGATCTGTTTTCTGCAATATCCCTTTTATGGGCTGGTCGGTTTGAACCTTAATGGTGTGAGCCTGGAAGTACGGGCGAAGTCGTCGAGATGTCAGTATGAGAGTATAGGCAAACTTTTCTATTTTTTGGTAGTTCAGCTCAGATCCCTGCAGCGCTTTACTAATGAAGTATACAAGTTGTTGCCCTTTGTCATCCTCTCGAACCAGTGTTGAGGCTACTGCCCGACTTCCTACCGCAAGGTACAATACGAGTGGTTCTTCCTGTCGTGGTCGAGTTAGGATAGGTGGTCGTCCCAGGAAATTTTTGAAATCCTGCAAGGCTTGCTCGCATTTCATTGTGCATTCGAACATCTTTTCTTTCCTTAAAGTGGCATAGAAGGGGAGAGATCTTATCGCTGATCCTGCTAAGAATCTGGATAAGGCTGCCAATCTCCCGTTGAGTTGTTGTACCTCTCTGATACAAGTTGGGCTCTTCATGTTGAGTATGGCCTGGCATTTGTCCGGATTTTCTTCAATCCCTCTTTGTGTGAGCATGAAACCTAAGAATTTTCCCGCTTCTACTGCAAAGGTGCATTTTCTGGGATTAAGTCGCATGTCATGCTTCCTTATAGTGTCGAACACTTGAGCCAGGTCGGACAATAATGTCTCTTCGCTTTGTGTCTTTATTAACATGTCGTCCACGTAGACTTCCATGATTTTTTCGATATGATCTGAAAAGACTTTATTCATAAGCCTTTGATAAGTAGCTCCCGCATTCTTGAGACCGAAAGGCATCACAATGTAGCAGTAATTTGCTTTTGGTGTCAAAAACGAGGTCTTTTCTTGATCTGGTGGATACATGGGGATTTGGTTGTATCCGGAATATGCAACCATAAATGAGAGGTATCTATATCCGGATGAAGCATCTACCAGAGTGTCGATACTTGGGAGTGGGTAAGGATCTTTTGGGCATGCTTTGTTGAGATCAGTGTAGTCGGTGCACATTCGCCATTTCCCATTTGATTTTTTCACCAAGACGACGTTAGCTAGCCATAGTAGGTACTTGACTTCTCTTATGAATCCTGCCTCCAGTAGTGCTTGTACCTATTCTTCCACAGCTTAGAATAATTCTGGCCCAAGTTTTCTTCGTCTCTGCTGTACCGGTCGAGATCCTGAGTAGACTGCCAACTTGTGACACATTAGCTTGGGGTCTATGCCTGGCATGTCTACAGCTTTCCATGCGAAGAGATCGAAATTATCTCGTAAGAACTGTACTAGTAATTCTTTTACGTCTCCCTTCAGGATCGTGCCAATATTAGTTGTTTTGTCCGAGGTGTCTCTGATCTGAACTTTCTCTATTAATCATTCGGGCTGTGGACGGAGTTCTTCTCGTCTCTAAACTCCACTAAGCTCAATTGTATGGAACTCTTCTCCTCTGCCTCTGAAGTTTATACTTTCGTTATAACAGCGGCGTGCCATCTTTTGATTTGCTTTTATCGTAGCTATCCCTTCTGTAGTTGGGAATTTCATGCATAGATGTGGAGTTGAGACTATTGCGCCGAGTTGATTTAGTGTTGTCCGACCTATTAGGGCATTATAGGCTGAACTCACGTCGACCACGATGTAGTCTATCTTGAGTGTTCTGGATTGGTTCCCTTTTTCGAAGGTTGTATGTAGTGACACGTATCCCAGTGATTGTACTGGGGTATCTCCCAGTCCGAACAGGCTGTTCGGGTATGCTCTAAGCTCCTTTTTTTCTAAGCCGAGCTTGTCGAAGGCAATTTTGAATAAGATGTCGGCAGAGCTCCCTTGGTCTTTTAATGTGCGGTGGAGATTGGCGTTTGTCAGTATGATGGTTATGACCATAGGGTCGTCGTGTCCTGAGATGATACAGGATGCGTCTACTTTGGTGAATGTGATTGCAGGGATGTCGGGTGCTTCCTCCTTTTCTTCGACGTGATATACTTCTTTGAGATATCTTTTGCGGGAGGATTTGGAGATTCTTCCACCTGCAAATCCTCCGTGTATCATATGGACATGTCTTTCTAGCATACGAGGTGATCGCTCGATTCGTCCGACATCTTCATCCCTTATTCTCTTTCTTTGCTCATCATCTCGGGTGGCTAGAAACCGATCTAGTTTTCTTTCTCTCACTAATTTTTCTATGATGTTTTTTAAGTCGAAGCATTCGTTGGTGGAATGCCCTCGGACTCGGTGATATTCACAGTATTCGTTCCGATTTCCTCCTCCTCTTTTGCCTTTGAGTGGTCGAGCTGGGGGTATCTTTTCCGTATGACAGACTTCTTTGTAGACATCTACCAGGGATACCCTAAGAGGAGTGTAATTGTGATACTTTTTAATTTTCTCCCCTTGTCAATTTTCCTTCTTTTTGGTTTCTTTATTTTTGTCTCGGTAGGAGAATTCGGATTTTGAGGTTTCTCCCAACCGAGAGTTTTCTTCCATGTTGATATATTTTCTGCTCGCTCCTGCACCTCATCCAGAGATGTGGGATATTTCTTCGATATAGATTGGCTAAAAGGTCCCTCTCGTAGGCCATTGATGAGGCCCATGATGGGGCCTCTGTTGGCAAGCTTTGTATGTCTAGGCATGTTTTATTGAATCTCTCCATGTAGTTGCGAAGACTTTCCCAATCTCCTTGCCTGATTCCTAATGGACTGGGGGCGTGCTTGGCCTTGTCTTTTTGGATCAATAATCTGGCTAGGAATTTTTTGGCTAGGTCATCAAAGCTTGAGATGGACTTAGGAGGTAAATTGTTGAACCATCTAATTGCTGTCCTCGTGAGAGTCGTTGGAAAAGCTTTGCAGCGAACAGCGTCCGAGGCATCGGTGAGGTACATTCTGCTTCTGAAGTTACTAAGGTGATGGTTGGGATCTGTAGTGCCATCATACAGAGTCATATCCGGGAGTTTGAAGTCCTTAGGAATTTTAGTTTTCATGATGTCCCTAGTGAATGGATCTTGATCTTTGCGTGAATTGTCCTAAGGGGTGGACCGGGTAGCCTTTGCTTTGAGATCGGCTTCGAGTTGTAGGATTTTATCTTCTAACTCTCGACGTCGCCTTACCTCTATTTGTAGATCCTTGCCAACTTCTCGTTGATGCTGGCTTTCTTTTTCAAGTTGCTTTAAATAATTTTGAAGTGCTTCTATTACTCCTGGATTCGATGAGTTTTTGTCTCCGTTAGATTTTGGAGTATCTTTTGGTGTAGTGTCCGTGTTTTTGTGCAGCGTTCTGTCCTCTAGATCTGAATCGTGGTCGTTGTCATGGTCGTCCCCCATGGGGATGGGATGACTTCCAGGTTCCCGGCAACGGCGCCAATGTTACGAGGGTTACCTGAAACTGTAGGTCGATCTCAGATAAGATCTTCTGTACGGGTCGGAAATGACGTGTCCGGCTGGCTGGTGGCAGCCAGAGCTGTTGTGTCCGACTTGTTGGACTGGCTGCACTTCTGATCCTTGGTCACCGAAGGGTGGGGTCTACCTGCAAGAGACTCTGATGCTTAAGTTAGCACGGGTATTAAGCAGGTTTATTGTAGAATCAGAGTATGAGTTATACCTGGGTACTCCAGTGTATTTATAATGGTGTAAAGTGACCTTTTTAGATAAGATAAGTTAGTTATCTTATCTTATCTTTATCTTTGAGTTGAGGTCAGCTTATCTTCAAGGAAACCGCCCTTATTTCTATAGGCTTGGACTGCCTTTGGATTTGGGTCATGTTCCTTGAGTTGGGCCCTTCTTTGGGCTTTCTTATCGATTTGGCCAAGCTCTTTGAGAAGAGGTCGGATAGTCTGACCTGAAGAGGTCGGTCGCTTTGTCGCTAAACATCCCGAGTCGGACAGCTTGACCCAAGGTATGAATAATAGCTATCTTCACTTTCTTCAACAATAGGTTCCTTTCCTCTCCTTCTTTTGAAGCTTGAAGAGGATGCCATGGCTGCTCTAAGTAGTGGCCGAACAGGGGGTGAAGGATGGTGGGGAAGGATGATTGATGTGGCTTGTAGATTGAGAAGTTGGCCTTGAGTGAAAGTTTGGTTTAAAGGTGAAGCAAGGGTATGAATTCAAAGAGAGCAAGTATTGTTTAGGAATAAACACAACACGTTGCTAGCTTAGCATATTAGAGAATGTAAGAACTAAACTTTTGGGTGCAAATAGAAGCATGGTTGGAGATAGGCAACACGGTTGTGCTGTGGGACCTTTTTATAGTGACATTATTGAGAATGGATGGTGAGGATGCTCTTTAGAATGTGGGAATTTATGGTGTGCATGTTGAGTTGAATAAGGACAAGAACCACCTCCCCATTAGGCATATGGTTCGGTTTCCTACGTGCTGAAACATGCAAATTTGTGTTTCCCAAAAGAGCCATTTCCAAGCACATGTGATTCACTTTTCCTCCTTGGGAACGCCGTATATGAAATGGTTTTGTCCTTACTTTGACCTTCATCCCTATCCATTTGATCAACGTAGCAATAAGCAATAAAATTGGATTATTAAAAAAAATGGTCGTAAGTAAGTGAAAGTTAATAACACAAAAAAATTCTTGGTAACATGTTGCCTGTACATGACCAAGTGACTGTGCTAAGTGTGAGCTAACATAGTTTTGGTGAACCCCAAACTCGTTTCATATTAAATGGTTCACATGAACCCATTTAATATCTATTTTGGTCATTATACTCATCACAAGGGACATTTTATTTTCTACTTTAATGAAATAAATTCATAAAATGATGCAATATATGGCTTATCTATTTCATAAATTTGAGTATTTGAGCAAAAGTGACTTTCTTGAAATTCATAGCATATGTAGAACACCAAACTTAATGTTTGGCTATATACTTCAATCAAATGAATGAGTATATATCCTAAGATGGATATATGATTGGCATGTTTGAAAAGTCATTTTAGAGTGCCTTGAGGCACACCAAACTTAGGAATCAGACATATGTTTCAAAATGATATGTGCCATTATCAAATCTACTCATGAGAGCTCAAAATTTATGCTAGAAGAACCATTGATTATTGAAATTAAAACAAAAGCAGGAATCATTAAATCATGGGCTGCCTCCCATAGAGCGCTCTTTTACTATCACTAGCTTGACATTAGTTCCTTGTTAGGGTGGCTGATGATTGTAGTGCCTCAACTTGTCCCCTCCCACTATGAGCCTTCTTCCTGTGCTTTGATGAACAATCTCTACGTGTTCCAGTGAGAGTATTTTATTTACAATGTAAAAATCATCAGCTTGTGGGTCTGTCTCCAACTGTTGGTAGACCAGTTTCATTTTGTCTCCTTTCGAGAACCCTTCAGTTAGGATTCTTTTGTTTCTCCATCCTTTCAGACCCTTTTCCTTGCTCTTCTTTCCTTTCTTCGGTGACCCTTCTGTCTTGGCAGTAGGCTTTATGTCAGGGGCTTTCTTCCTGGTGATCAAATTCTTAACCTCCTCCTGCAGTCCCTTCTCAGCTGTCACATTTTCATTACCTTTTTGTTCTCCTCTACTGTCTGTCTTCTGCTTCAAAGGTGAGTTGATGAATGCTTCTTTGGATTTTTCCTCCCAATGCAAGTCTTTTTCTTCAACTCTCATGCAGATTTTCTCTTCAGCAGTATGCTGTATTTCCTTAAAGACATTTAGAGTGATCTTCTCATCGTGTACTCTCAGACTCATTTCTCCTTTTTCCACATCAAGGATGGCCCTTACTGTAGCTAGGAAAGGTCTTCCCAATATAATGGAATCGCCTCCCTCTTCATCTAGATCCAAGATCACAAAATCTGCTGGAAATATGAACTTATCCACCTTGACCAAGAGGTTCTCAACCACTCCATTAGGGATCACCATTGATCTGTCAACAAGTTGCAAGGTCATCCTTATAGGTTTCACTTCTTCAATGGACAACTTTCTCATTATAGATAAGGGCATCAGATTGATACTTGATCCTAAATCACACAATGCCTTATTAATGTCTATATTGCCAATGGTGCTAGGCAGAAAGAAGCTCCCAGGATCTTTGAGTTTTGGTGGGAGGCCTTTTTGGATTACTGCACTGCACTCTTGTGTTAAAATCACTGTCTCCTTCTCATTCTAGCTACTCTTCTTATTGATGAGTTCCTTTAGAAATTTTGCATATGGAGGCATTTGCTCCAATGCTTTAGCAAGGGGATGTTAATTTCCAGCTTTTTAAAAACTTCCAGCAATTTGGGAAACTGTTGATCTTCTAGCTCTCTTTGCAATCATTGAGGATATGGTAGAGGAGGGATGTAGTGTTTAACTTCCTTCCTCTATTCTTGTGGGGGCTCCATCATGACTTATTTTCCCTTTTTTGAAGCTTGTGGCTCATCTTCTTTCTCATTGGGACTCTCTTGACCTTTTTTCCTCTACTGGCTTCTTGTTAGCTTCTTGGTTATTCTCCAATGTCTTTTCACTCCTAAGTTGAATTGCTTTACATTCTTCCTTGGGATTGGGAATGGTGTCACTTGGCAGTGCATTGGCTGGTCTTTCAACTGCTGTTGGTTTTGGACAATTGTCCAATTTGTCTTTCCAGGTTCCTCAGTGAAGCTTCATGATTTTTTTTCGCCAATTCTTGATGCTTGATCATTTTCTCCATCATCATCTCCAAGTTGGAGATTCTTTGAGACTCTTGGGGTGGTTGTGGATGAATGTGGGATGTGGATGGTGAATGAAAGTTATTTTGGTTAGTTGATGGGTTGTTGGGTGGATAGAAGTTGGATTGAGGTTGATTATTTTGTGGTTTTCTGTATGGGTTTTGGTTAGTGTTTTGATGGTTTTGGTGGTTTGTGTTGCGGAAGTTATTTTGGTTGGAGTTCCTTTGCCAAGGTTGCTCGTTTTGGTTCTCTCCCCATTTCAGATTAGGGTGGTTTCTCCAAGATGAGTTGTAAGTGTCTCCATGGAAATCATTTGTTCTGGCTCCTTGATTTTGCATGTATGTACTTGTTCAGGCTACTGTTCTTCATAGCTTTCCTCCTGCTGTCCCCATACCACTGATGGTTGGTTAGTTGTGCTCACTGCTGCAAGTTTTAATCCATCCATCCTTTTTGACATCATTTCAATTTGCTATTAAAGTTGCTGGTGCATGAGTTTGTTCTGAGCTAATATTGTAACAACTCCTTCAAGTTCAAATACACCTTTCTTTGGAGCTGCTTGTCGTTTAGAGGAGTAGAAATACTCATTGTTGGCTACCATATCTATAAGATCATGTGCCTCTTGAGCAGTTTTCATCATTTGCAACGATCCTCCTAAAGAATCATCCAAAGCTTTCCTTGAAGGCAAGGATAAGCCTTCATAGAAATTTTGCAACTCCACCCATTCACTAAACATTCCTTTTGGACACCTTCTGATCAAAGCTTTATACCTCTCCCAAGCTTCATACAATGATTCTCCTTCTAACTGCCTGAAGGTTTGCACATCAACTTTTAGCTTAATGACTCTTTGAGGTGGGTAGAATTTGGCTAGAAATTTGCTCACTAGATCATCCCAATTGGTGATGCTTTCTTTAGGAAACGTTTCCAAGGCTTTAACTCTCAGTGAGAATGGAAATAACAAAAGCTTATAGATGTTAGGGTGGACTCCATTGGTTTTGACAGTGTCACAGATTCTTAAGAACACAGAGAGGTGTTGGTTTGGATCTTCAGCAGCACTTCCTCCATATTGACAATTGTTCTGAACCAGGGTAATCAACTGAGGCTTGAGTTCGAACTTATTAACATGGACATTGGGGGTTAAGAAACTGCTCCCACAATTCCTTGGGTTGGGGATGGTGTAGGAAGCTAAAACTCTTCTCCGAGGCTGACCATTATTGTTGGCCACAACCTCAATTGGATTTGGGATGTTCCCCTCCATCTCTTGATCCCCTTCTTCTGATTCTCCTTCTCCAATAACTCCCTTTCCTCTTGCTTCTCTTCTTCTTCTCAAAAATGTTCTCTCCGGCTGATAAACCCATATTTTATGATATATATTGTGCTCAATTCAAGAGATTTATTCAATCCTTCACCCACTTATTCATGAAAATTGCATGGTTTTACTTTCCTTTCCTTATTATGTGATATTTGTGAAATACATGTTTCCTATGCTTTGAAATTATTTATTTTAATTACCTTTTATTATCATTCGATGTCGTGATTTGTGTGTTAAGTAGTTTCAGATCTTCTAAGGCAAGAATGACTTAAAGGATGGAAAGGAAACATACAAAAATGGAAGGAAAGCACAAAATGGAGTTTTTGAAGAAACTAGCAGCGACGCGAACGCGTGACTGACGCGGACGCGCGCCATGGGCAGAACACAGATGACGCGGACGCATGACCGACGTGAACGTGTGATAAGGAAAACTCCAAATGACGCGACCGCGTGACCCACGCGGACGCGTGACAGACGCCACGCACCAGAAATTACAGAAAACGCCCCCAGTGATTTCTGAAGCCCTTTTTGGCCCAGATCCAAGTCCAGAAGGCACATATTAGAGGTTATGAAGTGGGGGAATGCATCCATTAGAGGGAACTCTCTCCAATTATTCACTTTTCATGATTTAGATGTAGTTTTTAGAGAGAGGTTCTCTCCTCTCTCTTATGTTTTAGGATTAGGATTTCTTGTTATTTCAATTTAGTATTCTGACTCTTATCAGGTTCAATATTCTTTTTGCTTTATATTTCTCTTTTGCTTTTAGATCTTTTAAAGCTTTCTTTTAATTACTTTTGTTGCCAATTTGGCTTATGAACCATTCATGTTTAGATTTGAATTTCTATTTAATATAATTTGAGGTATTTCAGTTTATGATAGCTTTCTTTTATTTATATAAATAATTTAGATTTTTCCCTTTTGGCTTGGTTAAGTAATTGTTAACTCATGAGTTGTCAAACTCAACATGATTGATAATTGTTGTCTTTGCTAATTGAATTGAACTTCAATAACTCCAGTCCTTTCTTAGGAATTGACTAGGACCTGAGGATCAAACTAATTGGTCCACTTGACCTTCCTTTGCTTTAGTAAAGGCTAACTAAATGGGATTAAAACTCAATTTTCATCACCATTGATAAGGATAACTAGGATAGGACTTCCAAATTCTCATTCCTTGCCAAGAGTTTATTTACAGTTATTTATTTAATTTATTTATCATTTAAATTACTTGTTCCTTACTTTCAAAACCCCAATTTACAAAACTCATAACCAATAATAAGAACATACCTCCCTGCAGTTCCTTGAGAAGACGACCCGAGGTTTAAATACTTCGGTTATCAATTTTAAAGGGGTTTGTTACTTGTGACAACCAAAATGTTTGTAAGAAAGGACTTTTGTTGGTTTAGAAGCTATACCTGCAACGAGGATTTATCTGCAAATTTCTAGACCACGCAAAAGTTTTGTTCTTCAAAATGGCGCCGTTGCTGGGGAACTGCAAACGTGTGCCTTATTATTGGTTATTGTAAATATTTTTCTTTTACTTGTTTATTTGTTTTTGTTTTCTCCTTTTATTTCCATTAGCTACTATGAATTCTCACCCCTCTCGCTTTGAGTTTGGTTCTAATATTGTTGAAGGGAACGAATTTTATAGCAGGAACATGCATCATGGTCAGAGAAATCAAAGATGGATGGAGCCAAGAGGATTTGATCAACCCTTTAGGCAACAACACCCCCCAAGATATCATGGACAAAGACCATTCTACAATGCATACCAAGCGGATAGATATGGTGGACAACCTTGTAACTACCAACAAGCCTCACCCTGTGCCTATAGACCATCCTCTCAATATAACTTTGAACCACCACACTCACAAGCTCCTTTTCACCATTCACCATCATACGATCCTTATTTACCCTAATTCCAATCTAATTACTCCCAAACACCACCACTTCCCTATGTACCATGTCCAAATCCATCACCTCGAGAATCACAGGCTCGCCTTAAGGAAACAGTAGATTAACTTCATACAACCCTTCATCAGTTGGAGCAAGCAATACATCAATTATCTTCCAGACATTTAAACCCTCAAGGAACTCCAATAGCTTTATGTGGAGAATCTAATGACGAACATAGCATGAAGGAGACACTAGAAACCCCAGTGGGCAACAATGAGCATAACTTTGTTCTGGAACAATTGGAGGAAGCTCAAATTATCCAAGGACGTTACAATTGATGCTAAGGAGGATAGTGCACAACCCCCAAAGCAGGTATTTTATGAAGAACTAGACGGAATAACCCAAGACGCAAGTTTCCTTGATGATGATAGTCTCAAGTCAAGTTCTCCTAGTAATGAACTTGCTTCTGCAAGTGAATTCTCCGAGATTGAAAAAACTTCCCCAAGCGAATACGAAGATGATGCGGAGGTGGATTTCTCTCAACCTATAGCTTATGACTTGAGTGATGAGGAAGACATAGAAGACTTTGATCAAGATGTGGATGCATTTGAAGAATTCTGCAAAGAAGTGGAGGAATTTGCAGAAGATTACAAGGGAGTAGAACTTACAGAACCACTGGAAACACCTATCCCAAGGCCATTACCACCCAATACAAGCTTCAAGTGGGTACAATCCCTAACCTTTAACTTTACTTTTCCACTTGAATATGGTTTGCTTGAAACAGATGGCAAGCTTAGAGCTCTCTGCGGCTTTAAGAGTAAGAGGGAAATGGCTCATACTCAAAGCTGGTGCACAAGGTTCAATAAGGTTCCACGCTTCAACTCGAAGTCTACGGATTGGTATCATGTTCAATCGAATGGATCTCGGAAGACATTTGGTCATCTTGGTGAGAATACAATTTCTAAGCCGCCCGGATGGAAGAATATAGATCCAGGCAAAGGCAGATTTAAAAACAAAGTTTGGGATCCTGGAAAATATTCTGAAATTTGTCACCCCGGTAGCCTGAGAATCTGTTTGAAGCTGCTCAGAAGCTTTACATGCCTAGTTTGGGATCCCGAAGGCTGTTGGCATTCCAAACATTGGTGGAGATTTCTGGATGAATTTAAGCATAAGCCGCCATAACAGGAAGCTCACCCAATGTCCAACTTAAGGACTTTAACTAAAAGCGCTAGGTGGGAGAAAACCCACCATGGTATGATCATTCCTATTTCCATTTTATTTCGTTCTGTTTATTTTTATATTATTTTATTTTCATTAAACCTGGATAGTATTCGTAAGCATTTGCATTAGCATTACATACTGCATAACTGCATAATTGCATAAAAAAGAAGGTGTGCGACGCGATCGCATCGCTAAAAGCGTTCGCGTCAGTTGCGAAAAACACCCTCCACGCATCCGCGTCATTCACGCGACCGCGTGATCTGGAAATCGGCGTCAAAATCCAAAGCCCAGAAATTTGGGCTGGAATCGTGCAGCTGTCGTGCGTTTAGCACAAAACGGCCCACGCGTCATTTGCACAACACCTATCCCACGCGAAAGGGTGAGCGACGCGTTCGCGTTGTGTGGATTGCACAACACCCCAAAGGAGATAGAGAGTTGCGCTGGAACGACGCTGGAATTGTGCGTTTTGCACAATTTCCAGCGACGCGGTCACATGCCTTACGCGACCGCGTCATTCATCCTTTTATCCATTCCATGCGATCGCATCACTCACGCGATCGCGTCAACCGTCCATTCCACCCAAGCCACGCGATCGCGTGTCCCACGCGTTCGTGTGGATTCAAAATTACTAACCCCCAGTGACGCGAAACCCTACCGTCGTGCCCTCCCCATTCCCCTTCTTCTTCCTTACTTCTCTGCAACCCACCCTCCAACCACCACCAGCCCCAGCCAACCACCTCCAACCACCGCACCACCCTCAACCACCCAGCCACGACCAGCGACACCACCTCCCCTTCTTCCTTCCCTCTCTTTCTTCTCTTTCTCTTCTCTTCTTCCCTCCACCACCGCTGCCCCCTTCGCGACCACTACCACCACCGTGCCGTCACCGCCGAACCTCCCACCACCATCACCCTCATCCCCTTCCTTTCCCCCTCCTGAACCCCCCTCCACCGGTCACCTCACCTGAAACCCCCTGCCACCACAAACAGCCATCGCACCACTACCGCACAGCCCTGTTCCGCCACCGCACTCCCGTGCACCTCCCAGCACCACCGCAACCACACCCCCGCCATCTCTCAGTTCCTTAGCTAAGTTCATCCGCCTACCAGGTTCCGCCGAATGCCACCTTTCTTTCATTCATAGTTTTTTTTTTGCCTATATTTTTAGTTTATGTTTAAATTTAGGATAGTTAGAGATGTATGTTGTAGTGGATTATAGGTGGTTAGGTAGCTAGGATGTGGTTAGTGGATTTAGGCCTGTTTAATTACGCTGTTCTTGCTACTTGTTTTATAATTTTCACAATTCTATTGTTGTTGTGATGTTAGTATTGTTCATATGATGTTCTTACTGTTCATGCTGCTATTGCGACTGATCTTTCATGTTCATATTATTTATATCTATTTGTAGTTTGTTTTAATTTATATGACCTATTCTGCTTGTTGTTTATTACCCAGGAACATTCAATTTTAGCCAGAATGCTGCCCAATTCTCTATAAATCGTTTTGATTCTCATTCATGTATTGGTTTCGGCATTTTCAATTTCGCTTTCCTTAGCTTTTACCAAACCAATCCATGAGTGCACGGGCCAACATTCTTATTCCTTTTGTTTTTCCGGTTAATAAATCACATTATTGTTGATTAGATTTCACTTTTCGCTATTTCTATATCTATATGAATCATCCACAACTTGATTTCCTTGCTTGACTATGAGTTGACTATTGCTTTAAATTGTGAAATTCTTGTTACTTAGAAACCGATCATCTTGCCACTTACTCTGATTTTCTTTTTACTAACTCACTGATTTTCACTTTCTAACCTCTTTTTCAAGTTTAACCACTTTTAACTTTCTAACTTCCCCCTCTGCTTTTTGACTAACTCTTTCAATTTTTAACTCATGGCATGATTATTATTGCTCATAATTAGCAAGTATTCTCCTTATAATACATTTTGGATTGTAATCTCTCATCTCAGTTTTTTAACTCTGAAACAATCCAAAATGCACAATTATTCAACTCATTTCATAATTCTACTGCTCCTTTGCCACTTTGTGCTTATCTTGTTATTTGCCTACTTTTTTCCTGCTTTTATTATATCCTAGATTTCTATTTTTCAGGATGTCTGACACTCAAAGAAAGGGAAAAAGCAAGGCAACAACTGGCAAACGAAAAAGAGGCAAATCCTCTATGTCTCTCCTGGAGCTTATGCATGATGACTCCTGGCGGGAAAAGCATTTTACCCCGCAGGAGAAGGCTGACCAGCTCCTCCCTGCCAACGATCCAATTAAGTTTGCAAACCAATACTGTGAGCTGAAGTATCCAGTGTTTGCTACCTCTAGAAATCTGTACCTAGAGGGGACTTTGAAAATTCCAGAAGAACTACAGCAGTACACCTCCGATCAGATCAAACAACGAGGCTGGTTCTTGTTGGAGAGAAATTTGACTGAGGTCAATGCTTCCTGGGTAAGAGAGTTTTACTGTAATTATTTCAAGACTTCCTTGGATGCAGTGCACCTCAGAGGGAAACAGATACTGGTCACTGAAAAGGCCATTGAGGATATTCTGCGCCTTCAGCCTAAGTCAGATCAGCCTGACGATTACCAAAAGGCTGAAGAAGATATGAGGTTTTTGAGATTTGACTTGGATGCTGTCAAGGAGAGGATAGCCCTTGACCCTACTGTCCCATGGGTCATGGGTAAGAACACCACCATGCCTAAAGGAATCAAGCGGATATACTTGAATGATGAGGCTCGGCTCTGGCACCAGATCCTGAGTAACTTTATTATGCCAAGCACTCATGAGACGGAGCTACCTGCTGCTATGATCACCCTCCTCTGGTGTGTAATGGAGGGTAAGGACCTGTACCTGCCACGATTCATCCGACACTATATGGCCAGGGTCCATGTCAGAGGTACCCTCCCCTTCCCTTATCTGGTCACCCAGCTAGGCCGTCGAGCTGACGTGCCTTGGGAGGATGCTGATGAGAAGCCACCTGCTGCGGACTGTAAGAAGATCATTCCTCACAGCAGGAACTTTCTGGCTTTAGGCTACAGACCTTCATTCCTTCCTGCTTCTGATGAGACAGCCACACCTTCAGCTGCCCCCTCTTCTTCCACTGCTGTACCTGCCCCACCCACTGCACCTCCAGCTGCTCCTGAGCCTATTTACCATTTGGTGCATTGACTCTTCGCCTGCTTGGATCGTATGGAGCGTCGCTTGTGACCACGTCAAGTTGATGATCCGTTCCAGCGGCGACATCCCCTCCGAGCCTAACACCCCTTCTGATACATCTGAGGTGGAGGAGGACGTTCACGGGGAGGAGACACCCACCCAGGTTGCACAGACAGGACCAGAGCAGGCTGCGCCACAACAGGAGGAGCCACAGCAGATTCAGGCCGCAGATCCAGAGATTCCTATCCAGTCAGAGCCCCCTCTCCAGCAGACAGACCCTCCTACCCTCATCCAGTCTGCAGATCCTCAGACCACTACCGAGACTCCAGTGACATACACTAACTCTTGCAACCAAGGGATGTTGTATTGGTAAGATTTTTCTCTTTAATATCACCTCGTTGTGAGTATAGCCTACCAACAACAAGCCTTGGGGTCAAATTTAGAAGAGGGATTTGGTTGTCACAATTTCAACCCCAATAGAAATAACCGAAGTATTCAAACCTCGGGTCGTCTCACGAAGAATGGGCAAACATGTGCTTCGACATTGGTTAGAAATTTGGGGTTGAGAGTTATGAACATAAAAGTAAATGGAAAACTTAACAAACAAGTAATCTTAAATGGCAACAAATGAATTCAACTACACAAGTAAAAACCAAGCAATTCCAATGAGCAAGCAATATTCTACTCAATTCTACCTTAAGCTAGACGAATAACTACTACTAAGATACGTGAAATTGGAAATCAGGTTTCAAATATGAATGCTAAAAATAACTCTTGGCTAGGCATGGGAATTGGGGTCACAATCATTGTCCAACACTTCATCTTGACAATTATGAGGAACCAAGCTCATTAAGTCTACTCCCAAGTCTTAAGTACGTGATATCTACCCCTAAACTTGAAGTACGTCAAATGGCCCTGGCCACATCAACCCATAAGTCCCAACCTACCTACTAATTAGATTAGTAGTGGGTTGGCATCAATGAGTATCAAATTGACCATCTAGGGCTCTCAAATCATCAAATCCATTAGACCCAATGACTCATGTTTACCCAATTCCCTTGACCTAGGCCAAGAGTGTGAAAAACTACTCCATAATCAAAGTAAACAATTCATCAAACACTTGGTAAGCCCTTATGAAAGACATGTTCTGTTGAGCCTAGTTTGATTTTGGGTTATGTTATGATGACAAACATTGTTTTGGGTGAAAAGCCCAATATTGCTTGATGTGTGTATGCTAAGTGATGCAGGCCCATTTACATGTTGCTTCAGCCCAAGTTAATGTTGCTTCAGCAACTTCAAGTGTTACAACTCCAAAGCTTCAGCCCATTACAAGTTAATGAAGAAACTAATCAGAACCTATGAGCCAAGAGACAGATCCGCAAGCTCATGGTTTGAACAAAAGAAAAAAGGGTAATGGGACATTTGGCACTATTATGGGACAGCTGTGGCACTAAGAAAAGAATAACACACAAGGATAATGCCACTACACAAAGGACATCATCAAATCAAAATGCAGAAGATCACTAGCAAGTTTGGAAGAGCAAAACAAAAATGCAGAGCTATGGACAGCAGTTGGAATGGCTCAAAAATGGAAGTGCTTTGCATGCCAAAGAAGACAGCAGCTCCAAGGACAACAGAGGTTGGTGGATCAGACCCTCCAACAAGCAGCGTTAGTGGAGCAGAGGAGCAAGGACTGCATGCCATCAGAGAAAGCCCCAACGAGCAGCAAGGACAAGCAAAAGGATGAAGCTACAATGAAGCCAAGATGAAGATATAAAGCAAGCCTCACTTCAATATTTGAAAGCAAGAAAGAGAGAACACATATTCAGAGCACTATCTCTAACATAGAGCTGGAATCTCTTTCTTCTACTCAAGCTTAATTCTGATTTTTTGTTATGGCTGTCTTGCGTTATTTTCTGTTTTGAAAAAGGCAATTATGTGAGGATCAAAAGCCAAGAGAGAAAAGGCAAGAGTGATGCAAAATAGCCACTGTTTTTCTTATGTAATTTGGGTATCTGAACTAGGATTAGTTCCCCTTGCCAAGTTGGGTTAGCACTTGGTGAGAATTGAATCTGTGTAGATTCCCCTTCCAAGTTGGGATAGCACTTTGGGGTTGCTAAGCTTTGGTGAAGAAAGCTTAGGGGTAAATACTAGTTGGATTAGGAATTAATTCAATAGTATTGGTGTATGTAATCTGAGAATTATAGTGGAAATTCCACCATGGTTTGTGGTGGAGACTGGACGTAGGATTCATGGTACTGAGAATCCGAACCAGGATACATGCTGGCCCCTTTCTCTTCTTCTCTGCTCTTTTAATGTTCTGCGTATGAGATAATTTGAAATAATCTCCTGCAACATAAGCTTCCACTGCAACAGAGTTTGAAACTCTAAGTTTTAAGCTAACTTGATTCAACCCCCCCTTCTCAAGTTCATCTAGAACCATCAATTGGTATCAGAGCGCAGTTGATCCATACTGTTAATTTGGGCATAACACCAATGAGAACTCTCGCTTGTGACTGTGTCATCGAAGCAGGACTCTCCGCTCATTGGTGTGGGTGAACCGGTAGAGACGGTTGCCCGCAAGCCTGATAGGTGCCATTGATGGGTGACATAGTGGAGTGGCTATGATCAGCATCAATTGGTATCAAGAGCAAGGTCTCAAGAAGACAAGCTTCACAGCTTGGAGTAAAGATCCATGGCCAACAACATGAATCCCAACATCGTGGCTTTCACTCTCACTGAAGGGCAGTCCAACAACAGACCTCCCTACTTTAATGGCAGCAACTACTCTTACTGGAAAGAGAGAATGAGAATCTTCCTGCAGTCGATCGACTACAACATCTAGAAGATTATTCTCAATGGTCCAGACATTCCCACCAAACAGAATGCTGATGGAGAAGTTGTGGCAAAGGAGAACACCGAATGGACAGAAGAAGAAAAGAAGAAGGTTGAACTCAATGCCAAGGCAATCAACCTGATGCACTGTGCAATTAGTTTTGAAGAGTTCAGAAAAGTGTCAAGGTGCAAAACGGCTAAAGAAATCTGGGATAAGCTTAGACTCACTCATGAAGGCACTAAGCAAGTGAGGGAGACTAGAATTGACATGCTGATGAAGGAGTATGAAATGTTCAGTATGAAGGAAGATGAGAGCATCGATCAAATGTTCGAAAGGTTCTCAATAATCATCAACAATCTGGACGCCATGGGAAGAAACTACTCTGAAGAAACCTTGGTAAGGAAGATTCTGAGGAGTCTTACCAAGAAATGGGAAGTGAAAAGCACAGCCATCTCTGAAAGGAATGATTTGATCAAAATCACCTATGATGAGCTGAGAGGCAAGCTGCTGGCTTATGAAACCACTCACATGTCTCAAGACAAAGATGACAAAAAGAAAAGTATAGCACTAAAATCAAGAATGACAGCCCAAGGAGAAGAATCTGATGACAGTTTCTCAGATGAAGAAATGGTGCTCTTTGCAAGAAAAATGAGAAGACTACTGAGATACAAAAACAAAGGCAAAGGAAGCTCTTCATCCAAAGGTGTCAAGAAAGAACAAGTCAAGTTCACATGCCATCACTGCAAGGAGCCTGGTCACTTCAAGTCAGATTGCCCTCAACTTAAGAAAGGCAAAAAATCTAAGAAAGACAAAAAGAAGGTGATGATGGCAACATGGGAGGACTTGGAGAACGACACCAGCTCAGAAAGCTCAGATCAAGAAGCTCAACTATGTCTGATGGCAGATCATAATGATGAAGATGAGGTAGATCTCTCTGACTTATCTATTGATGAACTGCACTACATTATCAAAGACATTTCAATGAACTCTAAGAAACTCTTGGATAAGTATGCTAAATGTAAGAAAGAAAATGAGGCTTTGAGGACAGAAAATGATCTTCTTTTGAAAAAGGTTAAGGCAAATGAAACTAGTAATGAAAAGTTTTTAAAAGAAGAAAACATTGCCTTGCAAGCTGAATTAGAAAAATTCAAACTCAAGCATGAAGTTACTGCTTCCACTGATTTGATTTCTGAAAACAAAAAGCTGAATGAACAAATAAAAAATTTGAATGAAGACTTAGCAAAGTTTGTTCAAGGTTCTCAAAATCTGAACAAACTACTTGCTAGTCAAAGGTTTGGATCTGAAAAATCTGGACTTGGATTCATAGAGGAAAACAAGGCTGTTTTCAAACAAAACTTTAAAAAATCTGAAGCCTCCTCTTCCAAGCTTTTCAAACCAAAAGGATTCAGCAAACCTCAAAAATCAGTAAGCAAGAATCATTGCTACAAGTGCAATAGAAATGGTTATGATCCTCCTCAATGTTTCATCTTTCTTAAGTCTTTTGGTAATGATAGTAAGTTATATAAAGTTGTTCATGATTTTAATGCTCTTGGGCAACCAAGAAGATTTCACATCAAAGGATCCAAATGGATTTGGATACCTAAGGTTAGTTGAAGAACATGCAGGTTTGCCTTACATCCAAGAAGAAAATGGACATGTGGTATCTTGATAGTGGATGTTCAAGGCATATGACCGGAAGGGATACTTTCTTCATTAAACTTAACAAGTATAATGGAGGATTTGTCACTTTTGGAGATAATGGTAAAGGTAAAATAACTGCCATTGGTAAGGTTGGAAAAGATTTTTCAACTTGCATTGATAGTGTCTTTTTAGTTGATGGGTTAAAGCATAATCTATCGAGCATAAGTCAATTGTGTGACCTTGGATATGCTGTAACCTTTAGGAAATCTGATTGTAGAGTCATAAATGAGAAAACAGGGGCTGTTTTATTTGTTGCCAAAAGAAGTGACAATGTTTATGGTATCACTCTAGATGATCTAAAAGTTCAAAATGTAACTTGTTTCTCTTCAATGGAATCTGAAAAATGGATGTGGCATAAGAGGTTAGGACATGCTAGCATGTTCCAAATCTCTAAGCTTGTAAAGAGAGGCTTAGTTAGAGGTCTTCCTAATATAAAATTTGATAAGGACATCATTTGTGATGCTTGTCAAATGGGTAAATAAATTAAAACCTCTTTCAAACCCAAGGAAGATGTCTCTACTAAGAAACCATTGGAGTTGTTGTATCTTGATCTGTTTGGACCTACTAGAACTCAAAGTCTTGGAGGAAAGAGTTATGGCATGGTAATTATGGATGACTATACTAGATTTGGCTGGGTGTTCTTTCTTGCTCATAAACATGAGGCTTTTTCTGTTTTTGAAAAGTTCAGCAAAAAGATTCAAAATGAAAAAGGTTCAAAAATTGTTTCAATAAGAAGTGATCATGGTAAAGAATTTGAAAATCAATACTTTGAATCTTTTTGTGATGAACAAGGCATATCACATAACTTCTCTTGTCCAAGAACACCTCAACAAAATGGTGTTGTTGAGAGAAGAAATAGAAGTTTACAAGAAATGGCTAGAGCTATGTTATGTGAATATGAAATCCCCAAGTTCTTATGGGCTGAAGCTGTGAATACAGCTTGCTATGTTTTAAATAGAACCATCATTAGGAAGTTTTTGAAGAAAACCCCATATGAACTTTGGAAAGGGCATCCTCCTAATCTTAGTTATTTTCATGTGTTTGGCTGCAAGTGTTTCATTTTGAACATCAAAGAAAATTTAGGAAAATTTGATCCCAAAACACATGAAGGAATTTTTCTTGGTTATTCCACTAATAGCAAGGCCTATAGAGTTTATAACAAGAACTCCAAAACTGTTGAGGAAACCATGCATGTCACATTCTGTGAATCTAACTCTGTTCCTAGTGTTTTCATTGATGATAGTCCAGGTTTTGAAGTTGAAGTACCTAAGAACAGTGAACCAGTTCCACAAAATCCAAGTTCTCATGAAGCTGCACCTGCTAGCAACGAAAATCCCAATTCTGCAGGAGACAATTTGGAATTATTTCCTGTTTCTGCAGAAAATACTGATGCAGAGGCCATTGTTGACCAAGAGGAATCTGAATCCTCAAACCAGTCAAGAAGACCAAGAGAATGAAGGTTTCTAAAAAACTATCCTGAGGAATTCATAATAGGAAATCCATCCACTGGTAGGACTACTCGCTCATCTTTGAAAAGAGCTGAATCCAACAACATTGCTCTTTTATCAAAGATTGAACCTCAGAACATTCAAGAAGCTCTTGCTGATCCTTCACGGGTGTTAGCTATGAAGGAAGAATTGCAGCAATTTGAGAAAAATCAGGTTTGGTCATTAGTGCCTTGTCCAAATGGAAAGAAAGTCAATGGCACTAAATGGATTTTCAGAAACAAACTGGGTGAAGATGGATCCATAGTCCGAAACAAAGCTAGATTGGTTGCTCAAGGATATGATCAAGAGGAAGGGATTGACTTCGATGAGTCCTTTGCGCCTGTGGCTAGAATGGAAGCCATCAGATTGCTACTTGCTTATGCAGCTCATTGTGGCTTCAAGCTATTCCAAATGGACGTAAAGTGTGCCTTTCCCAATGGAATAATAGATAGAGAGGTTTATGTGGCTCAACCACCTGGGTTTGAAAACAAATCTTTTCCTAACCATGTTTTCAAACTAGCTAAGGCCTTATATGGTTTGAGACAAGCTCCTAGAGCTTGGTATGAGAGGCTTAGCTCATTTTTGTTGAAAAATAATTTTCAAAGAGGAGCCACTGATACCACTTTATTTATTAGAAACTATCATGATCATTTTATTCTTGTGCAAGTTTATGTTGATGATATTATATTTGGTTCGGCTAATGAGGATTTGTGTGCAGATTTTGCTAAGCTTATGACCAATGAATTTGATATGAGCATGATGGGAGAGCTCAACTTCTTTCTAGGCTTGTAAATCAAGCAAACTGCAGAAGGCATATTCATCCATCAAGAAAAATATGCAAAGGAACTTGTCAAGAAGTTTGGGCTGGACTGTGCTAAGCCAATGGGAACCCCCATGCATCCCAATATCAAGCTTGACAAGGATGAACATGGTAGAGATGTTGATGAGACACGCTATAGAGGGATGATTGGATCTTTGATGTATCTAACCTCTTCAAGGCCTGATATCATCCAAAGTGTTGGAGTTTGCTCAAGGTTTCAATCAAAGCCTAAGGAGTCCCATCTCTCAGCTGTCAAAAGGATCATCCGATATGTGCTTGGTACCACTAATTATGGGTTATGGTTTCCTAAGACTGATTCTTTTCAATTAGTGGGTTTCTGTGATGCAGATTTTGCTGGGGATAGGATTGATAGAAGAAGCACAAGTGGCATGTGCTGCTTTCTTGGGAAATCCCTCATTGTTTGGTCTAGCAAAAAGCAAGCAACGGTAGCACTTTCAACAGCCGAAGCTGAGTATATTGCAGCCTCCTCTTGTTGTTCTCAATTATTATGGCTGAAAACTCAACTAGCTGACTATAAACTGAATGTCTCAAATATTCCATTATTTTGTGACAACATGAGTGCTATTAATATTTCCAAAAATCCTGTTTTGCACTCAAGAACAAAACACATTGAAGTTCGTTTTCATTCTATAAGAGAACATGTGCAAAATGGAAATTTAGATATTCAGTTTGTTAATTCTGAAGGTCAGCTAGCTGATATATTCACCAAACCATTGATAGAGGAGAGGTTCTGCAAGCTGAGAACTGAACTGGGCATTCTTACTTCATCCCTGTTTTCGTAATGTTTCTGACTATGAGATCTTTTATGTTTTATCTCATAAATTGCGGTGAGATTTTTTGGCAGATGATGAGTTAACTTCATTAAGTCACTATGAAGCTACTGGATTCACACCTGACCATAATAAATGATGGACCTCAAGTGCTGGAGCAGTTCACGACATCTGGGCTTTCTTTATTGAAACCATGTGGCCCATTTCAGCCTTGCTCTCTTAATGTTTTACCAACTGCATTTTATTTTTTAAATTGGGCCCCTTCAATTTTTTTCACATCATTTCTTCAAATGGGTTTTCAATTTTTGTCTGTTCTACTTTCTTTAGGCATCCTTTGATTTTTTTTTGGTTTCTCTCCTGGTATCAATGTACAAAGGTTACAGCGGTAACTTTCAATGATTTTCAAAACATTTTAAAGTTTTCATTTTTACCTACTTCCAAGATGCAACCTTTACTCTTCTCTCTAAAACTCCTGTTTCTTTTACTTACTTGCTTGTGAGACATATGCATGCCTGTGTTAGTACCAAAAATACTTTACCTTATGCCATGCTTCTTACAAAAATTTTTTTCAATATTACAATGTTGATTTTGGGGATGAAATTGCAAAAGATTGTAACTCATATATCAAAGGGGGTGGTGTAGTAAAGAAAACAACTTCCAAGCATCGCCAAACTGGTGACAGCACCGATGTTCCCTCTGTTGATGAGGATCCTCTGATTCCTCCTTCCATCTCCACCCAAATCAAGGTCATGATATGCACTCTGAAGAACGTACTTGAGGAGTTCATCAATCTGACTGACCTTCTTCTCACTCATGATGCCGAGCGCAAAAGGAACCAGGTTATGGAGGAAAATGCTTTGAAGAAGACCAAGGGGAGAATTCAGATTCTGAGAGATTTTGTGGAGGATGTTGAGGTTGGCCTCACCACATCTGACAATGAGGGGGAGGACGATGGAACCTCTGATGAATCCAACTCTGATGCCTAGCTTTTGTTATCTCATCTGCGCTAATGACTTGTTTTCATTTTGAACTTGTTTATTTTACTTTCTTTTGGATGACTGTAATAGACTTAAACCATTTTGCTACTTGGACTATATGCACTAGCCACTAACAAATTTTGTGAAGGTTTTTCCTTTCCTCCCTTGATGACAAAAGGGGGAGAAAAGAAAAGGAATGTTAGTTTTGGCTTAGGGATTAATAGTAATAGTTAAGAACAATGTTTTGTGGTGCTATGATTTATCCTGTGTTGTGCTTAGTGTTAATTGCTCTGTGCTTTCATTACTGTGATATATTGTCTGGAAATATTGGTCTTGGCTGTTTTTACGTTTTGTTCAGGAAAAGATGTAAGCCATAATTAAGGGGGAGCAATGCTAGTATTCAGGGGGAGCAACTCACAATCCTAATGTCATCAAAGGGAAGTGTTCTTAACTCATTTAAATCTGTTTTTAATTTCCCTACTTTATCATGTTTGTCATCAAGGGGGAGATTGTTGAGCCTAGTTTGATTTTGGGTTATGTTATGATGACAAACATTGTTTTGGGTGAAAAGCCCAATATTGCTTGATGTGTGTTTGCTAAGTGATGCAGGCCCATTTACATGTTGCTTCAACCCAAGTTAATGTTGCTTCAGCAACTTCAAGTGTTACAACTCCAAAGCTTCAGCCCATTACAAGTTAATGAAGAAACTAATCAGAACCTATGAGCCAAGAGAGAGATCCGCAAGCTCATGGTTTGAACAAAAGAAAAAAGGGTAATGGGACATTTGGCACTATTATGGGACAGCTGTGGCACTAAGAAAAGAACAACACACAAGGACAATGCCACTACACAAAGGACATCAGCAAATCAAAATGCAGAAGATCACTAGCAAGTTTGGAAGAGCAAAACAAAAATGCAGAGCTATGGACAGCAGTTGGAATGGCTCAAAAATGGAAGTGCTTTGCATGCCAAAGAAGACAGCAGCTCCAAGGACAACAGAGGTTGGTGGATCAGACCCTCCAACAAGCAGCGTTAGTGGAGCAGAGGAGCAAGGACTGCATGCCATCAGAGAAAGCCCCAACGGGCAGCAAGGACAAGCAAAAGGATGAAGCTACAATGAAGCCAAGATGAAGATATAAAGCAAGCCTCACTTCAACATTTGAAAGCAAGAAAGAGAGAACACATATTCAGAGCACCCTCTCTAACATAGAGCTGGAATCTCTTTCTTCTACTCAAGCTTAATTCTAATTTTTTGTTATGCCTGTCTTGCGTTATTTTCTATTTTGAAAAAGGCAATTATGTGAGGATCAAAAGCCAAGAGAGAAAAGGCAAGAGTGATGCAAAATAGCCACTGTTTTTCTTACGTAATTTGGGTATCTGAACTAGGATTAGTTCCCCTTGCCAAGTTGGGTTAGCACTTGGTGAGAATTGAATCTGTGTAGATTCCCCTTCCAAGTTGGGATAGCACTTTGGGGTTGCTAAGCTTTGGTGAAGAAAGCTTAGGGGTAAATACTAGTTGGATTAGGAATTAATTCAATAGTATTGGTGTATGTAATCTGAGAATTATAGTGGAAATTCCACCATGGTTTGTGGTGGAGATTGGACGTAGGATTCATGGTACTGAGAATCCGAACCAGGATACATGCTGGCCCCTTTCTCTTCTTCTCTGCTCTTTTAATGTTCTGCGTATGAGATAATTTGAAATAATCTCCTGCAACATAAGCTTCCACTGCAACAGAGTTTAAAACTCTAAGTTTTAAGCTAACTTGATTCAACCCCCCCTTCTCAAGTTCATCTAGAACCATCATGTTCAAAATAGTAATTAAATTGAATTCTACAAATACCCACTAACAATGATCAACATACAATTAAACAATCAACAAGATTAAACATAGAAATCATCATTGTAACATCAACAAAACAAGATTCACAATATTCATGAAATGGGTAGAATAACAATTAACAAGAATCATAAAACTATCACTAGATGTAAGGGAGATTATAGCAAGGAAACTAAATTGAACAATTAAAACTATAATCAACAAAATCCAATTCACAAATCAAGAAGGAAAAATCAAAATGGAAACTAGATCTAGAGAGGAACAATGGTTTCTCTCTCTAGAATCATCCAAGAACCAAGAAAAACTCTCAAAATATGTCTCCTTTTCCAAATTGACTCTCCTCTCCCTTTCCCTCAGCATTCTTGGGTCTTTTCCATGCAGAAACAGCTTGAAATTGGGCCTTCTTGGCCTCAGAAATCGCCAAGCACGATTTCTCTTAATGAGGTCACGTGTAGCTTCCCACGCGTGCGCGCCATGCGTGCGCGCGCGCCGATGCTTTTGTGATCCACGCGTGCGCGCCAGTTGCGCATGTGCGTCGATGGAAATCTCCCAATCTGTGTGGATGCGTCCATCCTTGCGCGCCGCTTCTATCCAGTCCCACCCAATACTTCAATTCTTCATGTTCCTCCCTTTTTGTACATGCTTTCTCCCTCTCTTTTGAGTCAATCCTAACCTATAACTCCTGAAATTACTCAACAAAGATATCACGGCATCGAATGACAATAGAAGAAGGTTAAAATATGGCAAATTCAAGGTAAAACAAGCATGTTTCTCATCATAGAGCAATATTGGGAAGTGAACACAAAACCATGCATTTCTTGTGAATAAGTGTGAGAATTATTGATAAAATCTCCCAAAATGAGCACAAGATAAACCACGAAATCGGGGTTTATCAAATCTCCCCACACTTAAACCAAGCATGCCCTCATGCTTAAAAATAAAAAGACCAAAGATTATGATGGGAAAGGGTTTGTGAAATGCTAAGTATCTAAACGGATGCATGTAACTAATGTAAAGTCATCTACCTACTTGGTCAAAGGTGAATTCAACCTTCAAGAATACATGTGAGCATATAGGGTGAAGATAGTATGCAGTTCACGAGTTCTACTAGATTGAGTATCACTAAAGAGTGCATATGACTTGCTGAAAGAACGCTTGTGAAAGCCGGGAACAAGCATTGAGCATCGAACCCTCACCGGAAGTGTATCTGCTCTATTCATTCAAGTGTCTAGGGTTCGTCACTCAATCTCCTCCTAATCATGCTTTCCAAGATTTGTCTTTCATCTAATCAATCGACAATTACTTAATGCATGCTTACATGTATCATGAGGTCTTATTCATGGGTTGTAACGGGGTTAGGGTGAAGGTAAGGATGTATATGGCTAAGTGGGTTTAAAATTTGAGTCCTTAATCAACCTCGGATCCCACTAGACACCTAAAACAACCTATACAACTACAATATATTCCTAGCTACCCTTGAATTTCTACCCTTTTGCATACGCATGGCTTCTTTTCAGTCCACCTACTATATGCATTGTTTTTATTACTTTATCTTGGGGTATATATATATATATATATATATATATATATATATATATATATATATGTTTTTATATATATGACATTATCAACATCCCCTTTTCCTTGGGGTTTCTTAGTGGACTAAAGTGTCAATGCATATGGTGCAACCATTTAACACATGAGTATGTTCCCAAAATCCTAGAGTTTTCAATTACACTACAATTACACGCCTATATATCTACCCGAATTCCCAAAGTATACTCCTCCTGTATGAATAATACACAACCTAACTTACCTAAGCTAATCAAGGATTCAAATTCAGGGACATTCATGGTTTTTTGCTTAGGGTTGTTGGCATGCTCTGTTTAAGAACAAAAGGGTTTATCAAAGGCTCAAAATTGGTTAGCAATGGTAGATATAAGGGTTAAGGCTATTTGGGAAAAGTGGTTAATGAAACAATGGCCTCAATCACGCAAATGCATTCATACACAAAGCAATGGACATATAGAATTAGACAAATCAAGGATCACATTCATGGAGAGAGATATGCACACAAGAATGGAAATAATGGTTAAAAGATGTAACCATGCAATAGGCTCAAAACTTTCATGCTTGTGTTCTTAACTCAATCACTATGTTCCAAAATACATTCTTAAAGCAAGTTTACTGCAAAAAATTTCAAAATTTTGGTAGGTCACCCAGAACACAGTTTCTTGGAGAAAAAATTATTGCTTTGACCAAGTAATTCTATAAAACTAACTATCATGCAAGGGTATTTACAAGAAATAAACTAACTATGCGTGCCATATACTAACTATATGCAAAACATAACTCCATGGTTATTGAAGAGAAGAGAATGTTACCCATGGAGATCGATCAAACGACCTCCCCACACTTAGAAATTAGCACGGTCCTCCGTGCTACGAATGATACTTAAGGGACGGTCGGGACCGGAGTTTTCACTATCTCCCCCATCAGAACTTTCATCGCTTGGGTTTGAGGTGGAGGTGAATATCTCGGGCTCCTCCATGCTAGGGGCAACACGACTCAGAAGCTCTTTGAGGTGGGTGTATCGGCGGTGGTTGCGCCGCTCATACCTATCCAGCTTCCGGTGAAGGTCTTCTATCCTTTGATCTGTGGATCTCAGTGGTGGTGAAGATGAGCTTGAGGGACAAAGAAGTGGTGGGACCATGTCGGGGCTTGGTTTGTTCATGGGAAAATATAGGTATTTTCCGCTTGGGACCACATCGTTCTTAGCCGGAACCATGATCTTCTTATCCTTGGCTTCCCAAGAAACACCCGCAGCAGAAACTAAGTCAGATACCAAAGCTGAAAATGACAGGTTACCTCGGTCGTGGACTTGACTCATTGCTTGCTTGACAAGAAATGGGATGTTCACCGGCTTCTCCGTGAGGATACACCAGACAAACAAAGCAAGGTCCGCTGTGATGGACGACCTGTGAGTGCTAGGTAGCATCGATACTTTTCGGCCTAGCTTCCACAGAGAGAAAGCGAGCATCGATACTTTTCGGCCTCATCCGCTGTCTACCATGGATCCAAGATGCTTCAGGCTCAGCGATGACGTGGAGAATTGAGTCCCAATTAAATCTGTACTCCACTCGCTGACGCAAGACTTCTTGGTATCCATCCATGTCAATTGGCACTGGTAAAACATTGAGCATCTGCTGAATAGCCTCTTCTGAAACTAAAACTTGCTTCCAGTGCATGTACACTGATCGAAGAGAAGAGAGATGGTAGTTAGTGTAAAATTCTTCCACCCAAGAGAGGTTGATTTCCTTTGGTTTCCTCAAAAGAAACTCCCATCCTCGCTTTTCGACACGAGGTAGAATATAAGGAGCAACCCTATCCGGCAGAGCGAGTAAGTGCTCAGGATGATAGTTCCTTGCCGCTATGAAGGGGAATCGAAGTTCACAAAAGTGGTTAGGGAACCTTGATGAGTCTCTTGCCGGTTTGCCCTTGTTATCCTCATCAATAAGAGCGGGTGTCTTTCCGTTCTTTGATAAAGGTTTGGCTCCTATTGAAGAACGCGCCTTAGAATTCGATTTTTGGGGCACCCTTTTTGCGGCCGGTTTCCCCGAAGCTACCTCCTTGCCCTTTTTGGTGGCCATCCTAAAAGGAAAGGGGAGAATGGAAAACATTAAACCAAAGAAACAATTTGATGAAAACATGCAAGTGATATGTCATGCCCATGATGAATATGAATGCAGGGGTTATATCACTCGGCATGTGATGCAAGAGAAGGTAAGGCATGCAAAAGCATGAGAAGAGTAGTCTCAAGCATCCTTAGCAAAAGTAAGTCATGTTCAATTAATATGGGATTGGTAAGTATGAACCTTAAGCACATAAATTAGACTCAACGCATTGAAGAAGAAGCAAGTGAATGAGGAGGGAGCACCAATTTTGAAAGTGCATGACTAAAATGAGCCAAAATGGTAGTTGTGCATTTCCTCGAACACTTGGCGTGCAATAATCAAGCAATGAGTAATTATGAAATACTAAACCAATCTAAAGCCCAAAATAGAACATCAATCACCACATAAATATCACACATTGGTAAAAGAGTGATAAAAGACTTAGTAATGCCATTTAAGTTCAAGTTCAACATCCATGGTTAAAAAAAGAAAAGATAGAGAAAAGAAGCAAACAAAAGCAAGAGATATCATTAACAAGCAAAAGAGAAACTAAGTAAGATAGCAAGAAGAATTTAACTAGAAGAAATAACATAAGAAAAGGTAAAAGGGGGAAAAAAAATCAAACCTTGAAGAGTACGAAAAAGCAAGGTTGAATCTTCTTTTGTGAAGATGAGATAGGAAATAAGAGAAGTGTAGCGCCACCGGAAAAGATGGTTGTCACCGGTGGGTGGCCGGAGACAAAGGTGGTGGGTTGTGGGAGAAGAAGAAGAGAAGGGAAGTGATGAAGAGAGGGGAGGAGTGAACTAAGAAAGAAAAAGAAAGGGGATGTGAGTGAGAAAGGAGTGCAACGGCGCGAAATATTAATCTGATTCGCGCATATGGCACGCGTGCGCAGGGTGCGCTGGCGCGTCGTGAAGGTGCTGGCTGATGGCGCGTACGCGGCAATGGCGCGCACGCACGAGAGGAGTTGTGCCTCAGGCACAAAAGTGGCATAAACCTGGCTCAAGTCTCTGGTTTTTGTACCAGGGTGACCCAGGGAGGCATGCGCGCGGACGCGCACTATGCGCGAAAGCGTGCTTGTGGTATTTGAGATCCGGTGCGGGCGCGCACTACACGCGGACGCGTCAGTTTCGGCACAAAGTTGGCCCAATTGTGGCACAACTCTCTGGAAAATGTACCAGAGATTCCACACAGCCCCATCGGCGCGCGCACGCACTGTGCGCGTGAGCATCGATGGTCAACTGGCAATGTTGCGCGCAGGCGGCATGTACGCGAACGCGTGGGTGCCTGGCGTGAGTTGGGCACAAAGTTGGCCCAACTCTCGGGTTTTTGGCCTCAAAAGGGGGATTCGCAACCGGCGCGTGCGCGCACTGTGCGCTTGCACGTCGGTACTCTTTTTTAAAGAAAAATTTTGTGTTTTCTTTATTTCTTTCATAACCTATCTAAAAGAACATTCTACCTATCTAACAGAACCAACAAAGCTAGCATCCCTAAGCACTCAACCAATCATCAAAAGAGCATAAAAGTCAAAGAACTAAAGATACTACAAGATGGTATAAACAGGGAAGATCTTACCACGGTGGGGTGCCTCCCACCAAGCACTTTTCTTTTACGTCCTTAAGTTGGACGGTCCTCTTCTTAAGCTTCATCTCCACTTGGTGCATCCTCCAATATGTACACCTCTAGCTCCCTTGGAGGTTTGCAACCATGATATTTCTTCACCCTATGCCCATTCACCTTGAAAGTTGCTTCACCTTTGGGATCAAACAATTCCACCACTCCGTAGGGCTTCATTTCTTTCACCTTAAAAGGTCCTTCCCACCTAGAACGGAGCTTGCCAGGCATAAATCGGAGCCTTGAGTTGTAGAGGAGGACTTCATCTCCTTCTTTAAAGTCCTTCTTCCGAATGTGATGGTCATGGAATGCCTTAGTCTTCTCTTTATAAATTCGGGCATTCTCATATGACTCGTTCCTCAAACACTCAAGCTCTTCTAATTGTAACTTCCTAGCTTTACCCGCCTTGGCCAAATCCATGTTGCACTGCTTTACCGCCCAGTATGCTCGATGCTCAATCTCCACCGGAAGGTGGCATGCCTTGCCATAGACGATCCGAAAGGGACTCATTCCTATCGGAGTCTTGTAGGCTGTTCTATAAGCCCATAGTGCATCTCCTAGCCGGAAGCTCCAATCCTTTCTTTGTGGATTGACCACTTTTTCCAAGATTCTTTTGATTTCCCGGTTGGAAACTTCCGCTTGCCTATTTGTTTGCGGATGATAAGCAGTGGCAACCTTATGCGATACTCCATAGTGCTTGAGCAATGCTTCTACCTTCCTGTTACAAAAGTGGGATACTTGGTCGCTCACGATTGCTCGTGGCGACCCATAACGGCATACAATGTGATTCCTAATGAAAGAAACAACGGTGTTGGCGTTGTCAAGGTGGGTAGGTACGGCCTCCACCCACTTTGACACGTAGTCAACCGCTAACTGAATGTACAGATACCCACTAGAGTTAGGAAACGGTCCCATAAAGTCAATGCCCCACACATCAAATATCTCACAGAACAACATAGGTTGTTGAGGCATTTCATCCCTTTGGGATGTGTTTCCTGACTTTTGACACTGATGACAAGATACACATAGTCGGTTAGCATCCTTGAATAAGGTTGGCCACCAGAATCTGCAATCCAACACCTTTTTAGCGGTCCTTTGTGGGCCAAAGTGGCCACCACAGTCGGACGAATGACAAGCTTCCAGAATTGGTTGAAATTCGGATTCCGGGACACATCTTTTGATTACTTGGTCTACACCTCTCTTCCACAAGTGAGGGTCATCCCAAATGTAGTATTTGGAATCACTCCTCAACTTGTCCCTTTGATTTTTCAAAAAGTTGGGAGGGAAGATTTTTGCAACCAAGTAGTTTGCCATTGGGGCAAACCAAGGAAAACTAGCTGACACAGCATGCAAACTTTCCAATGGGAATGAGTCATTGATCGGAAATGGATCAGTTTTTAAATTCTCAATGCAGCTTAAGTGATCCGCAACCAGGTTTTGAGATCCACTCCGGTCCCTAATCTCAATGTCAATTTCTTTCAAAAGCAGAATCCAACGTATGAGTCTAGGCTTTGACTCATTCTTTGTCAATAAATACTTCAAAGCTGCATGATCCGTGTATACCACTATCTTTGAACCTAGCAAATAAGATCTGAATTTATCTAAGGCATGAACAATGGCTAAGAGTTCTTTCTCGGTAGTGGTATAGTTGGATTGTGCGGCATCTAGTGTCTTAGAAGAGTAAGCAATGACATAAGGAAGTTTACCCTCACGTTGTGCAAGCGCGGCACCCACAGCATAGTTTGACGCATCGCACATTATCTCAAACGGCAACGTCCAGTTGGGGCTTCGCACAATCGGTGCTATGGTGAGAATTTTCCTCAACTCTTCAAAAGCTTTTACACAGTCACTGTCAAACTCAAAATCCACATCTTTTTGGAGTAGGCGTGGTGCACGAAATTGTGATGTCCAGGCTCGAACAATCCCTGGTAATGGCTCCAAAGCTTGGTGCTTTGATGTTAATACATAATTGTCACAACTTCGATACAACTAACCAGCAAGTGCACTGGGTCGTCCAAGTAATACCTTACGTGAGTAAGGGTCGAATCCCACGGAGATTGTTGGTATGAAGCAAGCTATGGTCACCTTGTATATCTCAGTCAGGCAGATATAAAGTGATAATGGTGTTTTCGAATTTAATATAATAAAATAGGGATAGAGATACTTATGTAATTCATTGGTAGGAATTTCAGATAAGCGAATGGAGATGCTTTTCGTTCCTCTAAACCTCTGCTTTCCTGCTATCTTCATCCAATCAGCCTTACTCCTTTCCATGGCTGGCTTTATGTGATACATCACCATTGTCAACGGCTACTTTCGGTCATCCCTCGGGAAAATGATCCAATGCCCTGTCACGGCACGGCTAATCGTCTGGAGGCATCACCTTTGTCAATGGCTTCATCTTATCCTCTCAGTGAATAATATGCTCACGCACTCTGTCACGGCACGGCTATTCATCTGTCGGTTCTCGATCATGCTGGAATAGGATTTACTATCCTTTTGCGTCTGTCACTAACGCCCTGCAATCGCGAGTACGGAGCTCGTCACAGTCATTCAATCATTGAATCCTACTCGGAATACCACAGACAAGGTTTAGACTTTCCGGATTCTCTTGAATGCCGCCATCATTCTAGCTTACGCCACGAAGATTATGGTTAGGAGATCTAAGAGATATTCATTCTAGCTCAATTCATGTAGAACAGAAGTGTTTGTCAGGCACGCGTTCATAAGGGAGAAGGATGATGAGTGTCACACATAATCATCACCTTCATCACGTTCTTGGGTGCGAATGGATATCTTAGAAGCGAAATAAGAAGAATTGAATAGAAAACAGTAGTACTTTGCATTAATCTTTGAGGAACAGCAGAGCTCCACACCTTAATCTATGGAGTGTAGAAACTCTACCGTATGAAAATACATAAGTGAAGGTCCAGGCATGGCCGAGATGGCCAGCCCCCTAAACGAGATCAATAGTCTCCTAAGATGAACAATGGATTAAAACTGAGACCAAAGATTGTCAAAAAGACTAGTAAAAGGTCCTATTTATAATAAACTAGCTACTAGGGTTTACATGAGTAAGTAATTGATGCATAAATCTACTTCCTGGGCCCACTTGGTGTCTGTTTGGGCTGAGCTTGAGTGTTGCACGTGCAGAGGCCATTTGTGGAGTTGAACGCCAGTTTCTGTGCCAGTTTGGGCATTCAACTCTGGTTTTGGATCCTTTTCTGGCGCTGGACGCCAGATTTGGGCAGAAGGCTGGCATTGAACGCCAGTTTACATCGTCAATTCTTGGCCAAAGTATGGACTATTATATATTGCTGGAAAGCCCTGGTCGTCTACTTTCCAACGCAATTGGAAGCGCGCAATTTCGAGTTCTGTAGCTCCAGAAAATCCACTTTGAGTGCAGGGAGGTCAGAATCCAACAGCATCAGCAGTCCTTTTTCAACCTCTGAATCTGATTTCTGCTCAAGTCCCTCAATTTCAGTCAGAAAATACCTGAAATCACAGAAAAACACACAAACTCATAGTAAAGTCCAGAAATGTGAATTTAACATAAAAACTAATGAAAACATCCCTAAAAGTGACTAGATCCTACTAAAAACATACTAAAAACAATGTCAAAAAGCGTATAAATTATCCGCTCATCACAACACCAAACTTAAATTGTTGCTTGTCCCCAAGCAACTGAAAATCAAATAGGATAAAAAGAAGAAAATATACTATAAATTCCAAATTATCAATGAAACATAGCTCCAATCATATGAGCGGGACTTATAGCTTTTTCCCTCTTGAATAGTTTTGGCATCTCACTTTATCCATTGAGGTTCAGAATGATTGGCATCTATAGGAACTCAGAGTTCAGATAGTGTTATTGATTCTCCTAGTTCAGTATGATGATTCTTGAACACAGCTATTTTATGAGTCTTGGCCGTGGCCCTAAGCACTTTGTTTTCCAGTATTACCACCGGATACATAAATGCCACAGACACATAATTGGGTGAACCTTTTCAGATTGTGACTCAGCTTTGCTAAAGTCCCCAATTAGAGGTGTCCAGGGTTCTTAAGCACACTCTTCTTTTGCTTTGGACCTTGACTTTAACCGCTCAGTCTCAAGTTTTCACTTGACACCTACACGCCACAAGCACATGGTTAGGGACAGCTTGGTGTAGCCGCTTAGACCAGGATTTTATTCCTTTAGGCCCTCCTATCCACTGATGCTCAAAGCCTTGGGATCCTTTTTATTTGCCCTTGCCTTTTGGTTTTAAGGGTTATTGGCTTTTTCTGCTTGCTTTTTCTTTTTCTTTCTATTTTTTTTTGCTATTTTTTTTTTTTGCAAGCTTTGTTCTTTGCTGCTTTTTCTTGCTTCAAGAATCATTTTTATGATTTTTCAGATTATCAAATAACATGTCTCCTAGTCATCATTCTTTCAAGAGCCAACATATTTAACAATCTTAAACAACAACTTCAAAAGACATATCCACTGTTCAAGCATACATTCAGAAAACAAGAAGCATTGTCACCACATCAATATAATTAAGCTAAGTTCAAGGATAAATTCGAAACTCATGTACTTCTTGTTCTTTTGAATTAAAACATTTTTCTTTTAAGAGAGGTGATGGATTCATAGGACATTCATATCTTTAAGACAAAGTTACTAACTACTAATGATCATGTAATGAAGGCACAAACACAGATAAGCACATAATATAGAAAACGAAAAACAGAGAAAGCAAGAACAAGGAATGAATCCACCTTAGTGATGGTGGCGTTTCCTTCTTGAGGAACCAATGATGTCCTTGAGCTCTTCTATGTCTCTTCCTTGTCTTTGTTGCTCCTCCCTCATTGCTTTTTGATCTTCTCTTATTTCATGGAGCATGATGGAGTGCTCTTGATGTTCCACCCTTAGTTGTCCCATATTGGAACTCAATTCTTCTAGGGAGGTGTTGATGTGCTCCCAATAGTTTTGTGGAGGAAAGTGCATTTGAGGCATTTCCGGAATCTCATGGTGATGAGCTTCATACGCCTCTTGAGCTTCATGAGTGGGCTCTCTTGCTTACTCCATCTTTTTCTTAGTGATGGGCTTTTCCTCTTTAATGAGGATATCTCCCTCTATGTCAATCCCAGCCGAATTGCATAGGTGGCAGATGAGGTGAGGAAAGGCTAACCTTGCCATAGTGGAAGACTTGTCAGCCACCTTGTAGAGTTCTTGAGGTATAATCTCATGAACTTCCACCTCTTCTCCAATCATGATGCTATGGATCATGATGGCCCGGTCTATAGTAACTTCAGACCGGTTGCTAGTGGGAATGATTGAGCATTGAATAAACTCCAACCATCCTCTAGCTATAGGCTTGAGGTCCAATCTTCTTAGTTGAACCGGCTTGCCTTTGGAGTCAATCTTCCATTGAGCTCCTTCTACACATATGTCCATAAGGACTTGGTCCAACCTTTGATCAAAGTTGACTCTCCTTGTGTAGGGGCATGCGTTTTCTTCCATGTATGGCAAGTTGAACGCCAACCTCACATTTTCCGGACTAAAATCTAAGTATTTCCCCCGAACCATTGTAACATAGTTCTTTGGGTCCGGGTTCTTACTTTGATCATGGTTCTTGGTGATCCATGCATTGGCATAGAACTCTTGAACCATTAGGATGCCGACTTGTTGGATGGGATTTGTTAGAACTTCCCAACCTCTTCTTTGAATTTCATGTCGGATCTCCGGATACTCATTTCTTTTGAGTTTGAAGGGGACCTCAGGGATCACCTTCTTCTTGGCCACAACATCATAGAAGTGGTCTTGATGGGCTTTGGAGATGAATCTTTCAATCTCCCATGACTCGGATGTGGAAGCTTTTGTCTTCCCTTTCCCTCTTCTAGAGGATTCTCCGGTCTTGGGTGCCATCAATGGTAATGGAAAAACAAAAAAGCTATGCTTTTACCACACCAAACTTAGAATATTGCTCGCCCTCGAGCAATAAACAAAAGAATAGAAGAAGAAGAAGAAGAAATATGGAGAGGGAGAGGGAGATGTGTTTCGGCCAAGAAGGGTATAGAGGGGTGTGTTGTGTGAATTTGATGAAGAATGGAGGTCTTTATATAGGGAAGGGAGGGGGGTTAAGGTTCGGCCATATGGGTGGGTTTGGGTGGGAAATTGGTTTTGAATTTTGAAGGTAGGTGGAGTTTATGAGGTAGGTTTATGGGGAAGAGGAGATGGATGTGAGTGGTAAAGGTTTAGTGGGAAAGAGAGATTGAGGTGATTGGTGAGGGGTTTTTGGGTAAGAGTGTTTATGGGGTTGTGTGAAAGAGAGTGGTGAGAAGAAGTGAGTGGAGGTAGGTGGGGATCCTGTGGGGTCCACAGATCCTAAGTGGATCCTGTGGGGTCCACAGATCCTGAGTGGATCTTGTGGGGTCCACAGATCCTGAGGTGTTCAAGGATTTACATCCCTGCACCCATTAGGCATGTAAAAATGCCTTTGTATCCAACTCTGGGCGTTCAGCGCCAGGTTGGTGGCCATTTTGGGCGTTCAACGCCCATCTGTGTGCCATTTCTGGCGTTGAACGCCAGAACCATGCCTGTTCTGGCGTTCAGCGCCCAGAAGCTGCCCATTTTGGGCGTTCAGCGCCAGAACCATGCTCTGTTCTGGCGCTGAACGCCAGACAGATGCTCCTCCAGGGTGTGATTTTTCTTCTGCTGTTTTTGATTCCGTTTTCAATTTTTATATTTATTTTGTGACTCCACATGATCATGAACCTAAGAAAACATGAAAAATAATAAAAATAAGAATTAGATAAACATTGGGTTGCCTCCCAACAAGCGCTTCTTTAATGTCAATAGCTTGACAGTGGGCTCTCATGGAGCCTCAAAGATGTGCAGAGCTTTGTTGAGACTCTCCAACACCAAACTTAGAGTTTGGATATGGGAGTTCAACACCAAACTTAGAGTTTGGTTGTGGCTTCCCAACACCAAACTTAGAGTTTGGATATGGGAGTTCAACACCAAACTTAGAGTTTGGTTGTGGCTTCCCAACACCAAACTTAGAGTTTGACTGTAGGGGCTCTGGTTGACTCTGCTTTGAGAGAAGCTTTTCAAGCTTCCTCTCCATGGTTGCAGAGGGAGATCCTTGAGTTTTGAATACAAGGGAGTTCTCATTCCATTGAAGGACTATTTCACCTCTGTCAACATCAATCACAGCTCTTGCTGTGGCCAGGAAAGGTCTTACTAGGATGATGGATTCATCCTCTTCCTTTCCAGTATCCAGGACTATGAAATCAGTAGGTATGTAAAGGCCCTCAACCTTTACTAATACATCTTCTACTTGTCCATAAGCCTGTCTTCTTGAGCTGTCTGCCATCTCTAGTGAGATTTTAGCAGCTTGTACCCCATAGATTCCCAGTTTCTCTATTACAGAGAGGGGCATGAGGTTTATTCCTGAACCAAGGTCACACAGAGCCTTAAAGATCATGGTGCCTATGGTACAGGGTATTATGAACTTTCCAGGATCCTGTCTCTTCTGAGGCAATGTCAGTTGATCCAGATCACTTAGTTCATTGATGAACAAGGGAGGTTCAACTTCCCAAGCATCAATGCCAAACAATTTGGCGTTCAGCTTCATGATTGCACCAAGAAACTTGGCAGTTTGCTCTTCAGTGACATCCTCATTCTCTTCAGAGGAGGAATACTCATCAGAGCTCATGAAGGGCATAAGGGGGTTCAATGGAATCTCTATGGTCTCTAGATGAGCCTCAGAGTCCTTTGGTTCCTCAGAGGGAAGCTCCTTATTGATCACTGGACGTCCCAGGAGGTCCTCCTCCTTGGGATTCACGTCCTCTCCTCTCCTCAGAGGTTCGGCCATGGCGCTTATGTCAATGGCCTTGCACTCTCCTTTTGGGTTCTCTTCTGTATTGCTTGGGAGAGTACTAGGAGGGATTTCAGTGATCCTTTTACTCAACTGGCCCACTTGTGCTTCCAGATTTCTAATGGAAGACCTTGTTTCATTCATGAAACTTACAGTGGCCTTAGATAGATCAGAGACTAGATTTGCTAAATTAGAAGCATTTTGTTCAGAGTTCTCTGTCTGTTGCTGAATTGATGATGGAAAAGGCTTGCTATTGCTAAACCTGTTTCTTCCACCATTATTAAAGCCTTGTTGGGGCTTTTGATCCTTCCATGAGAAATTTGGATGATTTCTCCATGTTGAGTTATAGGTGTTTCCATAAGGTTCACCTAAGTAATTCACCTCTGCTATTGCAGGGTTCTCAGGATCATAGGCTTCTTCTTCAGAAGATGCCTCTTGAGTACTGTTGGATGCAGCTTGCATTCCATGCAGACTCTGAGAAATCATATTGACTTGCTGAGTCAATATTTTGTTCTGAGCCAATATGGCATTCAGAGTATCAACTTCAAGAACTCCCTTCTTCATAGGCGTCCCATTGCTCACATGATTCCTTTCAGAAGTGTACATGAACTGGTTATTAGCAACCATGTCAATGAGTTCTTGAGCTTCTGCAGGCGTTTTCTTTAGGTGAATGGATCCACCTGCAGAAGTGTCCAGTGACATCTTTGATAGCTCAGATAAACCATCATAGAATATATCCAGGATGGTCCATTCTGAAAGCATGTCAGAAGGACACTTTTTGGTCAACTGTTTGTATCTTTCCCAAGCTTCATAGAGGGATTCACCTTCTTTCTGTCTGAAGGTTTGAACATCAGCTCTAAGCTTGCTCAGCTTTTGAGGAGGAAAGTACTTGGCTAAGAAAGCCGTGACCAGCTTATCCCAAGAGTTCAGGCTGTCTTTGGGTTGAGAATCCAACCATAATCTAGCTCTGTCTCTTACAGCAAAAGGGAAAAGCATGAGCCTGTAGACTTCAGGATCTACTCCATTAGTCTTAACAGTATCACATATCTGCAAGAATTCAGTTAAGAACTGAAAAGGATCTTCAGATGGAAGTCCATGAAACTTGTAGTTCTGCTGCATTAGAGAAACTAATTGAGGTTTCAGCTCAAAGTTGTTTGCTCCAATGGCAGGAATGGAGATGCTTCTTCCATGTAAATTGGAATTAGGTGCAGTAAAGTCACCAAGCATCTTCCTTACATTATCATTATTTTCGGCTGCCATCTCCTCTGCCTGTTCGAAAATTTCTGAAAGGTTATCTCTGGATTGTTGTATTTTAGCTTCTCTTAATTTTCTCTTCAGAGTCCTTTCAGGTTCTGGATCTGCTTCCACAAGAATGTTCTTGTCGTTGCTCCTGCTCATATGACAAAGAAGAAGGCACAGAAAAATAATAATAATAATAGAGATCCTTTATACCACAGCATAGGGATCCCTTTGTGAGTGGAAGAAAAGAGGGGGAGACAAAGAATGTGATGTAAAGGAAGAAACACAACTGTACGGATGGAAGAGATGTGAGATGAGATGTTAGGATATGAATGAATAAATAGAATAGGATGGGGGAGGGATAATTTTCGAAAATTATTTTGAAAAAGAGTTAGTGATTTTTGAAAAATGGTTTTTGAAAATGTTAGTATTTTTTTTTTTTTCGAAAATTTTTGAAATCAAAAATAAAAATAAAAATAATTAGTTAATTAAAAAGAAATTTTTGAAAAAGGGGGAGATATTTTCGAAAATTAGAAAGGGAGAATTAGTTAGGTGGTTTTGAAAAAGTTAAGAAACAAACAAAAAGTTAGTTAGTTAGTTGAAACAAACTTTGAAAAGATAGGAAGTTAGGAAGTTAGAAAAGATATTTTGAAAAGATATTTTTGAAAAAGATAAGATAAGAAGATATTTTTGAAAAGATATGATTGAAATTAGTTTTGAAAAAGATTTGATTTTTAAAATCACAATTAATGACTTGATTCATGAGAAATCACAAGATATGATTCTAGAACTTAAAGTTTGAATCTTTCTTAACAAGCAAGTAACAAACTTCAAATTTTTGAATCAAAACATTAATTGTTTATGTTATTTTCGAAAATTTGTGAAAAAATTAAGAAAAAGATTTTTGAAAAATATTTTTTGAATTTTCGAAAATAACTAAGAATTTTGAAAAAGATTTGATTTTTGAAAAAGATTTTGAAAAAGATAAGATTTTCAAATTGAAAATTTGATTTGACTCATAAGAAACAACTTGATTTTAAAAATTTTTGAAAAAGTCAATCCAAATTTTCGAATTTGATGAGAGAAAAAGGGAAAGATATTTTTTTGATTTTTGAAATTTTTATGAAAAACATGAAAATTATGCAATGCATGAAATTTTTAGATCAAAACAATGAATGCATGCAAGAATGCTATGAATGTCAAGATGAACACCAAGAACACTATGAATGTCAAGATGAACATCATAGACACAATTTTGAAAAATTTTTAATGCAAAGAAATCATGCAAGACACCAAACTTAGAATTCTTTAATGCTTACGCACTAAGAATTCAAGAATGCATATGATAAACATGAAAAGACACAAAACAAAAAATCATCAAGATCAAACAAGAAGACTTACCAAGAACAACTTGAAGATCATGAAGAACACTATGGATGCATGATATTTTCGAAAAAAATGCAAGATGCTTATGCAAGTGACACCAAACTTATGATATGACTCAAGACTCAAATAAGAAACACAAAATATTTTTGATTTTTATGATTTTCTAATTTTTTTGGATTTTTATTTTATATTTTTCGCATATTAAAAGGAAAAATAAGGATTCCAAAAATTTTTAATATGAATTCCAGGAATCTTGCCATGTTAGTCTAAAGCTTCAGTCCAAGAATTAGACATGGCTCACTAGCCAGCCAAGCTTTCAAAGAAAGCTCCGGTCCAAAACACTAGACATGGCCAATGGCCAGCCAAGCTTCAGCAGGTGATCATGGATCAGCAGCAGGTGGATGAGCAACAATTAAGTTGCTTTTGATAACAAATTGCAAGCCTCAGTCCAAATGAATTTAGACATGGCTTTACAGCCAGCCAGGCTTCACATGCTTCATGAAACACTAGAATTCATTCTTAAAAATTTTGAATAAATTTTTGAAAACATTTTTATTTTTTTCGAAAACAAGAGAAATTTTTTTGAAAATATTTTTGAAAGATTTTTGAAAAGAGAACGAAAAGAAAGTTACCCAATCTGAGCAACAAGATGAACCGTCAGTTGTCCAAACTCAAACAATCCCTGGCAACGGCGCCAAAAACTTGGTGCACGAAATTGTGATGTCCAGGCTCGAACAATCCCTGGTAATGGCTCCAAAGCTTGGTGCTTTGATCTTAATACATAATTGTCACAACTTCGATACAACTAACCAGCAAGTGCACTGGGTCGTCCAAGTAATACCTTACGTGAGTAAGGGTCGAATCCCACGGAGATTGTTGGTATGAAGCAAGCTATGGTCACCTTGTAAATCTCAGTCAGGCAGATATAAAGTGATAATGGTGTTTTCGAATTTAATATAATAAAATAGGGATAGAGATACTTATGTAATTCATTGGTAGGAATTTCAGATAAGCGAATGGAGATGCTTTTCGTTCCTCTAAACCTCTGCTTTCCTGCTATCTTCATCCAATCAGCCTTACTCCTTTCCATGGCTGGCTTTATGTGATACATCACCATTGTCAACAGCTACTTTCGGTCATCTCTCGGGAAAATGATCCAATGCCCTGTCACGGCACGGCTAATCGTCTGGAGGCATCACCTTTGTCAATGGCTTCATCTTATCCTCTCAGTGAATAATATGCTCACGCACCCTGTCACGGCACGGCTATTCATCTGTCGGTTCTCGATCATGCTGGAATAGGATTTACTATCCTTTTGCGTCTGTCACTAACGCCCTGCAATCGCGAGTTCGGAGCTCGTCACAGTCATTCAATCATTGAATCCTACTCGGAATACCACAGACAAGGTTTAGACTTTCCGGATTCTCTTGAATGCCGCCATCATTCTAGCTTACGCCACGAAGATTCTGGTTAGGAGATCTAAGAGATATTCATTCTAGCTCAATTCATGTAGAACAGAAGTGTTTGTCAGGCACGCGTTCATAAGGGAGAAGGATGATGAGCGTCACACATAATCATCACCTTCATCACGTTCTTGGGTGCGAATGGATATCTTAGAAGCGAAATAAGAAGAATTGAATAGAAAACAGTAGTACTTTGCATTAATCTTTGAGGAACAGCAGAGCTCCACACCTTAATCTATGGAGTGTAGAAACTCTACCGTATGAAAATACATAAGTGAAGGTCCAGGCATGGCCGAGATGGCCAGCCCCCTAAACGAGATCAATAGTCTCCTAAGATGAACAATGGATTAAAAGTGAGACCAAAGATTGTCAAAAAGACTAGTAAAAGGTCCTATTTATAATAAACTAGCTACTAGGGTTTACATGAGTAAGTAATTGATGCATAAATCCACTTCCTGGGCCCACTTGGTGTGTGTTTGGGCTGAGCTTGAGTGTTGCACGTGCAAAGGCCATTTGTGGAGTTGAACGCCAGTTTCTGTGCTAGTTTGGGCGTTCAACTCTGGTTCTGGATCCTTTTCTGGCGCTAGACGCCAGATTTGGGCAGAAGGCTGGCGTTGAACGCCAGTTTACGTCGTCAATTCTTGGCCAAAGTATGGACTATTATATATTGCTGGAAAGCCCTGGTGGTCTACTTTCCAACGCAATTGGAAGCGCGCCATGTCGAGTTCTGTAGCTCCAGAAAATCCACTTTGAGTGCAGGGAGGTCAGAATCCAACAGCATCAGCAGTGCTTTTTCAACCTCTGAATCTGATTTCTGCTCAAGTCCCTCAATTTCAGTCAGAAAATACCTGAAATCACAGAAAAACACACAAACTCATAGTAAAGTCCAGAAATGTGAATTTAACATAAAAACTAATGAAAACATCCCTAAAAGTGACTAGATCCTACTAAAAACATACTAAAAACAATGCCAAAAAGCGTATAAATTATCCGCTCATCACAACACCAAACTTAAATTGTTGCTTGTCCCCAAACAACTGAAAATCAAAATAGGATAAAAAGAATAGAATATACTAAAAATTCCAAACTATCAATGAAACATAGCTGCAATCATATGAGCGGGACTTATAGCTTTTTGCCTCTTGAATAGTTTTGGCATCTCACTTTATCCATTGACGTTTAGAATGATTGGCATCTATAGGAACTTCAGATTTCGAATAGTGTTATTGACTCTCCTAGTTCAGTATGATGATTTTTGAACACAGCTTCTTTATGAGTCTTGGCCGTGGCCCTAAGCAATTTGTTTTCCAGTATTACCACCGGATACATAAATGCCACAGACACATAATTGGGTGAACCTTTTCAGATTGTGACTCAGCTTTGCTAAAGTCCCCAATTAGAGGTGTCCAGGGTTCTTAAGCACACTCTTTTTTTGCTTTGGACCTTGACTTTAACCGCTCAGTCTCAAGTTTTCACTTGACACCTACACGCCACAAGCACATGGTTAGGGACAACTTGGTTTAGCCGCTTAGACCAGAATTTTATTCCTTTAGGTCCTCCTATCCACTGATGCTCAAAGCCTTGGGATCCTTTTTATTTGCCCTTGCCTTTTGGTTTTACGGGTTATTGGCTTTTTGCTCTTGCCTCTTGGTTTTAAGAGCTTTTGGCTTTTTCTGCTTGCTTTTTCTTTTTCTTTCTATTTTTTTTTCGCCTAATTTTTTTTTTTCTTCTTTTTTTTTTTCTGCAAGCTTTATTTTTTTGCTGCTTTTTCTTGCTTCAAGAATCATTTTTATGATTTTTCAGATTATCAAATAACATGTCTCCTAGTCATCATTCTTTCAAGAGCCAACATATTTAACATTCTTAAACAACAACTTCAAAAGACATATGCACTGTTCAAGCATACATTCAGAAAACAAGAAGCATTGTCACCACATCAATATAATTAAGCTAAGTTCAAGGATAAATTCGAAACTCATGTACTTCTTGTTCTTTTGAATTAAAACATTTTTCATTTAAGAGAGGTGATGGATTCATAGGACATTCATAGCTTTAAGACATAGTTATTACTACTAATGATCATGTAATGAAGACACCAACATAGATAAGCACATAACATAGAAAACGAAAAGCAGAAGAATTAAGAACAAGGAATGAATCCACCTTAGTGATGGTGGCATTTCCTTCTTGAGGAATCAATGATGTCCTTGAGCTCTTCTATGTCTCTTCCTTGCCTTTGTTGCTCCTCCTTCAGTGCTTTTAGATCTTCTCTGATTTCATGATGGATGATGGAGTGCTCTTGATGTTCCACCCTTAGTTGCTTCCAATAATTGTGTGGAAGAAAATGTATCCCTTGAGGTATCTCAGGGATCTCTTGATTTGCAGTCAAATGTTCTACCACTGAGCTATAGACCCTTGATGGAAGCTTTTGTCTTCCCTTTCCTCTTTCTAGAGGTTTCTCTGGCCTTAGGTGCCATCAATGGTTATGGAAAAACAAAAAAGCTATGCTTTTACCACACCAAACTTAGAATGTTGCTCGCCCTCGAGCAAAAGAAGAAAGAATAGAAGAATAAGAAGAAGATATGGAGGAGATGGATGGGAGTGTGTATTCGGCCATATGGGTGGGATTGGGTGGGAGAGAGATGTTGAATTTTTAAAGGTAGTGGGTGTATGGATGTGAGTGGTAAATGGAAAAAAAGAAGGGATGATCATGAATGGAAAGAGAGATGATGAGGTAGGTGGGGATCCTGTGGGGTCCACAGATCCTAAGATGATCCTGTGGGGTCCACAGATCCTGAGGTGTCAAGGCATTTACATCCCTGCACCAATTTAGGCATGTAAAATGCCCTTGCACACAACTCTGGGCGTTCAGCGCCAGGTTGGTGCCCATTTTGGGCGTTCAACGCCCCTTTGCTGCCATTTCTGGCGTTGAACGCCAGAACCATGCTTGTTCTGGGCGTTCAGCGCCAGGATGCTCCCATTCTGGGCGTTCAGCGCCAGAACTATGCTCTGTTCTGGCGTTTGAACGCCAGACAGATGCTCCTCCAGGGTGTGATTTTTCTTCTGCTGTTTTTGATTCCGTTTTCAATTTTTATATTTATTTTATGACTCCTCATGATCATGAACCTATAAAGACACATAACTAAGAAAAATATAGTTAGATAAATAAACATTGGGTTGCCTCCCAACAAGCGCTTCTTTAATGTCAATAGCTTGACAGTGGGCTCTCATGGAGCCTCACAGATGTGCAGAGCTTTGTTGAGACTCTCCAACACCAAACTTAGAGTTTGGATATGGGAGTTCAACACCAAACTTAGAGTTTGGTTGTGGCCTCCCAACACCAAACTTAGAGTTTGACTGTGGGGGCTCTGGTTGACTCTGCTTGGAGAGAAGCTTTTTCTGCTTCCTCTCCATGGTTGCAGAGGGAGATCCTTGAGTTTTAAACACAAGGGAGTTCTCATTCCATTGAAGGAATATTTCACCTCTGTCAACATCAATCACAGCTCTTGCTGTGGCCAGGAAAGGTCTTCCTAGGATGATAGATTCATCCTCTTCCTTTCCAGTATCCAGGACTATGAAATCAGCAGGGATGTAAAGGCCTTCAACCTTTACTAACACGTCCTCTACTTGTCCATAAGCCTGTTTTCTTGAGCTGTCTGCCATCTCTAATGAGATTTTAGCAGCTTGCACCCCATAGATTCTCAGTTTCTCTATTACAGATAGGGGCATGAGGTTTTGTTCCTGAACCAAGGTCACACAGAGCCTTAAAGATCATGGTGCCTATGGTACAGGGTATTATGAACTTTCCAGGATCCTGTCTCTTCTGAGGCAATGTCAGTTGATCCAGATCACTTAGTTCATTGATGAACAAGGGAGGTTCAACTTCCCAAGTATCAATGCCAAATAATTTGGCATTTAACTTCATGATTGCACCAAGAAACTTGGCAGTTTGCTCTTCAGTAACATCCTCATTCTCTTCAGAAGAGGAATACTCATCAGAGCTCATGAAGGGTATAAGGAGGTTCAATGGGATCTCTATGGTCTCTAGATGGGCCCCAGAGTCCTTTGGTTCCTCAGAGGGAAGCTCCTTATTGACCACTGGACGTCCCAGGAGGTCTTCCTCCTTGGAATTCACGTCCTCTCCTCTCCTCACAGGTTCGGCCACGGCGCTTATGTCAATGGCCTTGCACTCTCCTTTTGGATTCTCTTCTGTATTGCTTGGGAGAGTACTAGGAGGGATTTCAGTGATCCTTTTACTCAGCTGGCCCACTTGTGCTTCCAGATTTCTAATGGAAGACCTTGTTTCATTCATGAAACTTACAGTGGCTTTAGATAGATCAGAGACTAGATTTGCTAAATTAGAAGCATTTTGGTCAGAGTTCTCTGTCTGTTGCTGAGTTGATGATGGAAAAGGCTTGCTGTTGTTAAACCTGTTTCTTCCACCATTGTTAAAGCCTTGTTGAGGCTTTTGATCCTTCCATGAGAAATTTGGATGATTTCTCCATGATGAGTTATAGGTGTTTCCATAAGGTTCACCTAAGTAGTTCACCTCTGCTATTGCAGGGTTCTCAGGATCATAAGCTTCTTCTTCAGGAGAAGCCTCTTGAGTACTGTTGGATGCAGCTTGCATTCCATTCAGACTCTGAGAAATCATATTGACTTGCTGAGTCAATATTTTATTCTGAGCCAATATGGCATTCAGAGTATCAACTTCAAGAACTCCCTTCTTCATAGGCGTCCCATTACTCACAGGATTCCTTTCAGAAGTGTACATGAACTGGTTATTAGCAACCATGTCAATGAGTTCTTGAGCTTCTGCAGGCGTTTTCTTTAGGTGAATGGATCCACCTGCAGAAGTGTCCAGTGACATCTTTGATAGCTCAGATAAACCATCATAGAATATATCCAGGATGGTCCATTCTGAAAGCATGTCAGAAGGACACTTTTTGGTCAACTGTTTGTATCTTTCCCAAGCTTCATAGAGGGATTCACCTTCTTTCTGCCTGAAGGTTTGAACATCAGCTCTAAGCTTGCTCAGCTATTGAGGAGGAAAGTACTTGGCTAAGAAAGTCGTGACCAGCTTATCCCAAGAGTTCAGGCTGTCTTTGGGTTGAGAATCCAACCATAATCTAGCTCTGTCTCTTACAGCAAAAGGGAAAAGCATGAGCCTGTAGACTTCAGGATTTACTCCATTAGTCTTAACAGTATCACATATCTGCAAGAATTCAGTTAAGAACTGAAAGAGATCTTCAGATGGAAGTCCATGAAACTTGCAGTTTTGCTGCATCAGAGAAACTAATTGAGGTTTCAGCTCAAAGTTGTTTGCTCCAATGGCAGGAATGGAGATGCTTCTTCCATGTAAATTGGAATTAGGTGCAGTGAAGTCACCAAGCATCTTCCTTATCTCTGGATTGTTGTATTTTAGCTTCTCTTAATTTTTTTCTTCAGAGTCCTTTCAGGTTCTGGATCTGCTTTAACAAGAATGTTTTTGTCCTTGCTCCTGCTCATATGACAAAGAAGATGGCACAGAAAAAATAGTAATAATAATATGGATCCTTTACACCACGGTATAGGGATCCTTGTGTTAGTAGAAGAAAAGAAGGGAAGAAAATCTGAACTCAAAGAGAGAGGGGGTTCGGATTTTTGGAGAGTTGATGGAAAGATGTTAGTATATCAATAAACAAATAGAAGAAGATGAGAGGGGGAAGTGAATTTTCAAAAACAATTTTTGAAAAAGAGTTAGTGATTTTTGAAAATAGTTTTTGAAAAAGGTTAGTATTTTTTTCGAAAAAAATTTTTTTTTTTATAAATAAAAAATAAAAATAATTAGTTAATAAAAAAGAAATTTTTGAAAAAGAGGGAAGATATTTTCGAAAATTAGAGAGAGAGAGTTAGTTAGGTAGTTTTGAAAAAGTTAATAAACAAACAAAAAGTTAGTTAGTTAGTTGAAACAAATTTGAAAAGATAAGAAGTTGGGAAGTTAGAGAAGATATTTTGAAATCAAATTTTGAAAAAGATAAGATAAGAAGATATTTTTTTTTTGAAAAGATATGATAGAAATTAGTTTTTGAAAAAGATTTGATTTTTAAAATCACAATTAATGACTTGATTCATAAGAAATCACAAGATATGATTCTAGAACTTAAAGTTTGAATCTTTCTTAACAAGCAAGTAACAAACTTCAAATTTTTGAATCAAAACTTTAATTGATTATGTTATTTTCGAAAATTATGATATAAAATAAGAAAAAGGTTTTTGAAAATTATTTTTTTGGAATTTTCGAAAATAATCATGAATTTTGAAAAAGATTTTGAATTTTGAAAAAGATTTTGAAAAAGATAAGATTTTCAAATTGAAAATTTGATTTGACTCATAAGAAACAACTTGATTTTAAAAATTTTTGAAAAAGTCAACTCAAATTTTCGAATTTGATGAGAGAAAAAGGGGAAGATATTTTTTTGATTTTTTTTGAATTTTTATGAAAACGTGAAAATTATGCAATGCATGAAATTTTTAGATCAAAACATGTGATGCATGCAAGAATGCTATGAATGTCAAGATGAACACCAAGAACACTTTGAATGTCAAGATGAACATCATAGACACAATTTTGAAAAATTTTTAATGCAAAGAAAACATGCAAGACACCAAACTTAGAATTCTTTAATGCTTACGCACTAAGAATTCAATAATGCATATGATAAACATGAAAAGACACAAAACAAAAAATCATCAAGATCAAACAAGAAGACTTACCAAGAACAACTTGAAGATCATGAAGAACACTATGAATGCATGATATTTTCGAAAAAATGCAAGATGCATATGCAATTGACACCAAACTTATAACATGACTCAAGACTCAAACAAGAAACACAAAAATATTTTTGATTTTTATGATTTTATAATTTTTTTGTATTTTTATTTATTATTTTTTTTTTCGAAAATTATTGTGAAAAATAAAAATAAGGATTTCAAAATTTTTAATATGAATTCCAGGAATCTTGCCATGTTAGTCTTAAAGCTCCAATCAAAGGGTCAGGCATGGCTTAATAGCCAGCCAAGCTTTAATAAAAATATGAGTGTAATTCAGACATGACAAGCCTGACATACCCTATCCAGAAGGATTGGGCATGACTCCACTGAAGTGATTAGCCAATCCCAAAGCAGTTTGGGTATGGCTTTACAGCCAGATAGGCTTCAACATGCTTCATGAAACACTAGAATTCATTCTTAAAAATTTTGAAGCCATAGAATAATTTATATTTGAAAACATTATTTTTAGTAAAATTTTTTTTTTTCGAAAACAAGTGAGGAATTTTTGAAAGGTTTTTGAAAAATTTTTTTGAAAAGAAAACAAAAAGAAAATTACCTAATCTGAGCAACAAGATGAACCGTTAGTTGTCCAAACTCGAACAATCCCCGGCAACGGCGCCAAAAACTTGGTGCACGAAATTGTGATCTCCAGACTCGAACAAATCCTGGTAATGGCTCCAAAGCTTGGTGCTCTGATCTTAATTCATGATTGTCACAACTTCGATACAACTAACCAGCAAGTGCACTGGGTCGTCCAAGTAATACCTTACGTGAGTAAGGGTCGAATCCCACGGAGATTGTTGGTATGAAGCAAGCTATGGTCACCTTGTAAATCTCAGTCAGGCAGATATAAAGTGATAATGGTGTTTTCGAATATTATATAATAAAATAGGGATAGAGATACTTATGTAATTCATCGGTAGGAATTTCAGATAAGCGAATGGAGATGCTTTTCGTTCCTCTGAACCTCTGCTTTCCTGCTATCTTCATCCAATCAGTCTTACTCCTTTCCATGGCTGGCTTTATGTGATACATCACCACTGTCAATGGCTACTTTCGGTCATCTCTCGGGAAAATGATCCAATGCCCTGTCACGGCACGGCTAATCGTCTGGAGGCATCACCCTTGTCAATGGCTTCATCTTATCCTCTCAGTGAATAATATGCTCACGCACCCTGTCACGGCACGGCTATTCATCTGTCGGTTCTCGATCATACTGAAATAGGATTTACTATCCTTTTGCGTCTGTCACTAACGCCCTGCAATCGCGAGTTAGGAGCTCGTCACAGTCATTCAATCATTGAATCCTACTCGGAATACCACAGACAAGGTTTAGACCTTCCAGATTCTCTTGAATGCCGCCATCATTCTAGCTTACGCCACGAAGATTCTGGTTAGGAGATCTAAGAGATATTCATTCTAGCTTAATTCATGTAGAACGGAAGTGTTTGTCAGGCACGCGTTCATAAGGGAGAAGGATGATGAGCGTCACACATAATCATCACCTTCATCACGTTCTTGGGTGCGAATGGATATCTTAGAAGCGAAATAAGAAGAATTGAATAGAAAACAGTAGTACTTTGCATTAATCTTTGAGGAACAGCAGAGCTCCACACCTTAATCTATGGAGTGTAGAAACTCTACCGTTAAAAATACATAAGTGAAGGTCCAGGCATGGCCGAGATGGCCAGCCCCCTAAAACGTGATCAAAGGATCATAAGGTAATCCAAAGATGCCTAATACAATAGTAATATGTCCTATTTATAATAAACTAGCTACTAGGGTTTACATGAGTAAGTAATTGATGCATAAATCCACTTCCGGGGCCCACTTGGTGTGTGTTTGGGCTGAGCTTAAGTGTAGCACGTGCAGAGGCCATTTGTGGAGTTGAACGCCAGTTTTTGTGCCAGTTTGGGCGTTCAACTCTGGTTTTGGATCCTTTTCTGGCACTGGACGCGAGATTTGGGCTGAGAGCTGGCGTTGAACGCCAGTTTACGTCGTCTATTCTTGGCCAAAGTATAAACTATTATATATTTCTGGAAAGCCCTGGATGTCTACTTTCCAACGCAATTGGAAGCGCGCCATTTTGAGTTCTGTAGCTCCAGAAAATCCACTTTGAGTGCAGGGAGGTCAGAATCCAACAGCATCAGCAGTCCTTCTTCAACCTCTGAATCTGATTTTTGCTCAAGTCCCTCAATTTCAGCCAGAAAATATCTAAAATCACAGAAAAACACACAAACTCATAGTAAAGTCCAGAAATGTGAATTTAACATAAAATCTATTAAAAACATCCCTAAAAGTAACTAGATTCTACTAAAAATATATTAAAAACAATGCCAAAAAGCGTATAAATTATCCGCTCATCAGTATCTTGGTCACAATCCTCTTCTTGGTGCTTTTGTCAATTGCCTTCACTTCTTGGATGTCAAGACATGGTTGCTGCGTGATTATTGGAGTGATTTCTTCATTAAGAGCCTCTTGTTTTGGTGGTTCCAGGAGCCCTTCCTTCATGTGATTTTCTGCTTCACTTGAGTGTGAATTCTTTGGAATGACTTCCTCACTTTCATGCTCCTCCACTCCTTTCTTTGCACCCAATATTTGACTTAATAGTTCTTTTATGGAGGAGGTTTGTTGTTCTTCCCAAGATTTCTTCATCTCTTCTTCATATTTTTCGATCACAGATTCAAGGGAAGTTTGTGAGGGTTGTGAATGTTCCTTTGTTACCTCAAGTGCAGTTTCATTTTCAACCACCTCATTCTTCATTGAAAGTTCACTTGATGCAGTGGCCTCTTTATCTTGCTCTTCCACTTTCTCCTTCATATCCATCAATTGGCCTTCATTTTTCTTGCTCAGTGGTTATAAGCTCCTCCTTATTTTCTCTAAATCTCCATTCATATTTTTGAAGAGAGCTTCTTGCCTTTTCCAGGATTGTTCTTGTCTTTCAAAAATTCCTCTGGACTTTTGAAGGAGATCCTCTGAATCACAATTTGAAGAATTGTTGAACTCATCACAGTATGGATTGCTAAGGTTTCTTTGATTTTGACTTTCCCAGTCACAATATGAGTAGTTGTTAGACTCATCAAAATCTGGATCATATTGTGTCTCTGGAAAGTGTCCCATCTGATTTCCTTGATCATCTTGTGTCTCTGAAGCAATTCTCCATGGATTGGAGTGCTCAGAATCTGTTAATTCTTGGTGATATCCCCAGCCACCATTAGAGGTTGGTGATGGTGGGTGATATCCTGAAAAATTTTGTTTAACTGCAAGATGAGTTGAACTCCATTTGTATTTTGCAAAACACAACACCATTGAAAATTGAAATTCATGTCACAGAGACAGAATTTCTCAGTGAGGTAAAAACACAAACACCTTGGTTTCAGTTTAAAACAAAGAACAAAAACAAAAAAAATGCTTGATCTAAACTTCTCACCCACTTAATCATTGTTGATCTAAATCAATCCCTGGCAACGGCGCCAAAAACTTGATGGTGTTTTTGCGGAAAACGAATTTTCCAAACACACGAAACTAACCGGCAAGTGCACCGGGTCGCATCAAGTAGTAAAACTCACGGGAGTGAGGTCGATCCCACAGGGATTGATGGATCAAGCAACTTTAGTGGGTGATTAGTTTAGTCAAGCTAACATTTGAGTGATAATTGATGCAGCAGAAAGTAAATGACAAGGAAAATTAAAGTGTAGAAAGTAAATTGGACAGTAACTTAAAGAACAAGAAAGTAAAATAGCTGAAACTTAAATTGCAAGAAATGTAAATTGCATTAAATGTAAAGGGGAGTGGGTGCTGGAAATTAAAGAGAGCAATAGATCAAAGCTTAGAGAAAATTAAACTTGCAGGAAAAGTAAATCAGATCATGAACAGAAATGTAAAATGCAGAGCACTTGCAGAAGAATTAAATTGCTTGAAAGTAAATTGAATTCAATGAGAACAAAAAGAAATGAGAACCAAAGATCAAAATCAAGCTCAATGTAAATTAAATTGTAAACTTGCAGCAAAGGAACTTATAGTAGAGGAGAAATTAAAATTTCAGAAGAAGAACAAGAGAAATCTTAGACCGAGAGGGAAACAGAATTCCTTCTCCCCTCAATCCAAGATTCAAATTCAAAGAAAGAAAAACTAGAAGAGGGAAAGCTCTCCAATTCTAATGCTCCCTAGTGAAGCCAGCCTCTATTCTCTCTATTCGGGCCCCTTTTTCTAAAATGAAAATGATGCCCTTTTATAGGCTTTTACAAACATGACAAATGAAAATAAAATTGAAAAGAAAATTACAAAGAAAATGAAATTCCTAACCAAATTGTTTCTTGTGCCTTTGAGTGATGTCAATTGGGCTTTTGGCCTTGATGGAATTGGGTTGAAAATAGCCTCTGTTGATTGCTCTTGACCTTGGGAAATATTTAAGCTTTGAACCGGACCATGAACCAAAAAAAGTTTGAGTCAAAATTTGAGGCAAACTTTCACTCAAGCTTTTTGTAGCAGCTTGCTCTTTTTGCTGTCATCCACGTTTGGCTTAAAGTTTGAGGTCAAACTTTAGCTCAAACGTGGATCCTCCCTTGCATGTCTTGTGGCGCTACTTTGTCCTCTTGTCAACATTGCCAATTTTATGCCAACTATAGACTATTATATATGGTTGGAAAGCTCTGAATGTCAGCTTTCTAACCCACTTGGAATCCACCTCAATTGGACATCTACAACTCAAGTTATGCTCCTTTGAAGAGGACAAGGTCGCTGGCTTTGGTGTGCAGCGTTTGAGGCGACGTTTGCCTCAAACGTGGTCGAAAACGCCAGCTTTTGGAGACTCAAACACATTGTTCACACCATACTATTATGCATTGTTGGAAAGCCCTGAATGTCTACTTTCCAATGTCATTAGAAGCGCATCATTTGGAGTTCCACAGCTCGAGTTATACTCCGTCGAAGGTGCAGAGGTCAGTTGGCCTCACTGCAAGTTGCCACCATGTTCGTTTATGCACATTTCGGGGCAGTTTTCTACCTCAATTTTAGTGTCCACCATGCAGTGCCATATATGCTTGGAAAGCTCTCGATTCCTACTTTCCATTGTATTTTGAATCACCTCATTTGGAGCTCTGTAGCTCAAGTTATTCATGTTGGAAGTATACCCCTTCAGGCTGTTGTGGCGTGTGGCGCCAACGTTTGCCAAAAAGCTTGAGGCAAACGTTGGCGCAAGCTTTTTCCTCCAGGGTGTGCAAGTGTGGAACCAAAATTTGCCAAAAAGCTTGAGGCAAACGTTGGCGCAAGCTTTTCTCCTCCAGGGCATTTTCAATTCTTCCAAAAGTTTGAGCTAAAGTTTGAGGCAAACTTTGGCTCAAGCTTTTTTCCTCTAAGGTGTTTTCAACTCTTCCAAAAGTTTGAGCTAAAGTTTGAGGCAAACTTTGGCTCAAACTTTTTGTTCTCTCTTGCTCCTAGCCATTCCTTCTTCCTTCAACCTTCTTCAAAACTCTTTTCACCTATCATCAATCAACCAAACACATCAAAGCTATGCTCAAAATCATGAGTTTGTTATTCTTTCATAATATATGACAATTATAGCATAAAATCTCATGAAATTGCATTAATTCATCCATGGTTGATTGAATTAAAGGAAACATGGAAATCTACCCAATTGGCTTGCTTATGGCTCAAGAAAGTGCATAAAACCTATTGAAAACAAAGGAAAAAGCATATAAAAACATGACCTGGTGACATGTCATCAAGGATGTTTCATGGCTTCCTCTAAATTGAACTTGATAGTCTTGTCTCCAACTCCAAAGGAATATATACCAGTAAAAGCATCTAGCTTGAATTTGGATGTTTTGAGGAAAGGTCTACCAAGTAGAACGGAAGATGAGCTTCTACCTTCTGTTGGGGGTATCTCAAGGATGTAAAAGTCCACCGGAAAAATCAAATCCTTAATTGCCACAAGTACATCTTCAGCTATTCCCATTACTGTGATCACACTTTTATCGGCTAAGGCAAATCTCGCCGCCAACTTCTTCAAAGGAGCTAAATTCAACCGCACATAGATGGAAAACGGCATGATGCTAACACAAGCTCCCAGATCACACATACAATCATGAAAAGTGTATCCACCAATACAACAAGACACTAAGCACGGTTCAGGATCACCACATTTTCTTGGAATAGGTTCCATCAAAGAAGAGATCGAACTACCCAAGGATAGTGTCTCCAATTCCCCTATTCTACTCTTGTGTGTACACAAGTCTTTCAAAAATTTCGCATACTTAGGGATTTGTTGAATAGCGTCAAGGAGTGGTATGGTTACCTCGACCTTTTTGAACACTTGGAGCATGTCTAAATCAAATTCCGGTGTCTTCTTTGCTTTCTTCACCATGGAAGGAAATGGAATAGGAATTAATTCATCGATTACGGCTTTCCTCTTGGGTTCCTTGAGGTTTACTCCTTCTTCCTCATGCCTTTTGTCTACCACCTCTTCTTTATGTGGAGCTCCAACAACTACCTCTTCCTCATGCATCTCTCCCATGATTCTTGGGGGTATTTCCTCCAATGTAGTCCCCGACCGTAGAGTGATGGCATTGAGACCGCCTCTTGGGTTTGGTTGGGGTTGGGATGGAAGGTTGGATGAACTTGAGGGTTGGGTGGTGTTGTTATTGGGAGTTGGTGGTTGGTTTGACATGTTCATCTTTGAGAGTATGTTGGTGAGGTTAGCCAACTGAGTGTTCAAGACCTCAAATTGAGCCTTGTTGATCTCATCTCGTTTTTCCATAGGGGCTCTAAGCTCATCAACTTGATTGTTGGAAGATGTAGGAGTTTGGTTTTGTTGTCTATGGTGTGATGTTTGGTACTTGGTGTAATTGTTTTGGTTTTGGTTGGCTTGGTAATTGGTGTTATTGTGGTGATATTGGGATGAAGATGGGTTGTTATTGTGGTGAGAAGAAGGGTTGTTCCATCTTTGGTTCTGATTGTTTCCTTGTGAATTATCTCTCCACCCTTGTTGTTGATTGCTACCTTGATGGTAGTTGCTCTGGCCTTGGGAAGGATATGGTGGACGGTTATTGTAATTCACATTGGCTACCACAAGGGCATGTTCCTCTTGAATTTGATGGCATTGGTCGGTGTAATGTGTGGTGCTAGAGCACAAACCACAAATCCTAGGAGGGCCTTCAAGTTGAGCAACCGGAGGAGGGGCTTGGATGGCTTTGATGGAGTAATACTCCCTTTGATCTCTTTGAATTTGTGTAAGAATGGTGGCCATATCCCCAAGTGCCTTGGTTAGACTTGCTTCGGAAGGGGACGGTTCTACCACACCCTTAAGGAGGTTATTCCTTGCTCTTGTGTGTTGCATAGATTCGGCGACATCCTTTATCAAATCCCAAGCTTCTCCTTCCGTCTTGTTTTTCGAAAGGGACCCGCCACTAGAGGCGATAAGCAATCTTCTATCTTCCGCACAAAGACCTCCGGTAAAGTAGCTAATGAGCAAGCGAGTGGTCATTCCGTGATGTGGACATGACTCCAATAACCTCTTGAACCGAGACCAATACTCATACATGCTCTCTTGGTCTCTTTGCATTATGCCCGAAATCTCTTTCCGGATGTATTCGGTCTTCTCCGTTGGGAAGAACTTGTCAAGAAACTCTCTTCTCAGGAAATCCCAATTAGTCACAATATCATCCGGTAGCGAATAAAACCATGTTTTTACTTGTGCTTCAAGAGAAAAAGGAAAGGCAAAAACCATGATGGCTACCTCATCGGCTCCATGCCTTCGAGCCGTGGAACAAACGACATGAAAATCCTTCAAATGTCGGATGGGGTCTTGACCCGGAAACCCATGATATTTAGGAAGTAGATTTATCAAGCTACTCTTCAACTCAAAGTTTGGATCAAGGATAGGATATCTTGCTTGTAACGGTTGAAGTATGATATCCGGAGCTCCTTGCTCATGCAAAGTGATCCAGCGTGGCTCCGCCATGTGTGGCTCACCTGTAGGATGCAAAGATGTATTAGCAGTGTCAACAGAAGAATAGGAAGTAACAGACTCCAAGTCACCCTCGGCGGTGACTAGTAATTCGGTGTTTTCCTCAAGAGAGGCCGAAGTACTAGGCGTGTAGTCCAACCGCCTTCTAGCTTGCCTAGTGTGTAACAAAGTTCTTTCAATCTCGGGATCAAAATTGGCTAAGCTAGAATTCGGTTGAGACCGAGTCATCAAACTTGAAAGTCATAGTACAAATGCAAAAGAAATTTAAACTCTAGCTAAGTATTGAAAGAGCAAATTATCTACAATATTCACATATTCACATAACCAACATCGAGGCATACATTGCAACCATTCCCCGGCAACGGCGCCATAAATTTGACACACACTAACTCTTGCGACCAAGGGATGTTGTATTGGTAAGATTTTTCTCTTTAATATCACCTCGTTGTGAGTATAGCCTACCAACAACAAGCCTTGGGGTCAAATTTAGAAGAGGGATTTGGTTGTCATAATTTCAATCCCAATAGAAATAATCGAAGTATTCAAACCTCGGGTCGTCTCACGAAGAATGGGCAAACATGTGCTTCGACATTGGTTAGAAATCCGGGGTTGAGAGTTATGAACATAAAAGTAAATGGAAAACTTAACAAACAAGTAATCTTAAATGGCAACAAATGAATTCAACTACACAAGCAAAAACCAAGCAATTCCAATGAGCAAGCAATATTCTACTCAATTCTACCTTAAGCTAAACGAATAACTACTACTAAGATACGTGAAATTGGAAATCGGGTTTCAAATATGAATGCTAAAAATAACTCTTGGCTAGGCATGGGAATTGGGGTCACAATCATTGTCCAACACTTCATCTTGACAATTATGAGGAACCAAGCTTATTAAGTCTACTCCCAAGTCTTAAGTACGTGATATCTACCCCTAAATTTGAAGTACGTCAAATGGCCCTGGCCACATCAACCCATAAGTCCCAACCTACCTACTAATTAGATTAGTAGTGGGTTGGCATCAATGAGTATCAAATTGACCACCTAGGGCTCTCAAATCATCAAATCCATTAGACCTAATGACTCAAGTTTACCCAATTCCCTTGACCTAGGCCAAGAGTGTGAAAAACTACTCCATAATCAAAGTAAACAATTCATCAAACACTTGGTAAGTGCTTATGAAAGACATGTTCAAAATAGTAATTAAATTGAATTCTACAAATACCCACTAACAATGATCAACATACAATTAAACAATCAACAAGATTAAACATAGAAATCATCAATGTAACATCAACAAAACAAGATTCACAATATTCATGAATTGGGTAGAATAACAATTAACAAGAATCATAAAACTATCACTAGATGTAAGAGAGATTATAGCAAGGAAACTAAATTGAACAATTAAAACTGTAATCAACAAAATCCAATTCACAAATCAATAAGGAAAAATCAAAATGGAAACTAGATCTAGAGAGGAACAATGGTTTCTCTCTCTAGAATCATCCAAGAAACAAGAAAAACTCTCAAAATATGTCTCCTTTTCCAAATTGACTCTCCTCTCCCTTTCCCTCAGCATTCTTGGGTCTTTTCCATGTAGAAAAAGCTTGAAATTGGGCCTTCTTGGCCTCAGAAATCGCCAGGCACGATTTTTCTTAATGAGGTCACGTGCAGCTTCCCACGCATCCGCGCCATGCGTGCGCGCGCGCCGATGCTTTTGTGATCCACGCGTGCGCGCCAGTTGCGCGTGTGCGTCGATGGAAATCTCCCAATCTGCGCGGATGCGTCCATCCTTGCGCGCCGCTTCTATCCAGTCCCACCCACGCGAGCGCGTGGAATGCGCGGACGCGCCGATGCTGCTGCTTCCAATACTTCAATTCTTCATGTTCCTCCCCTTTTGTACATGCTTTCTCCCTCTCTTCTGAGTCAATCCTAACCTATAACACCTGAAATTACTCAACAAAGATATCACGGCATCGAATGACAATAGAAGAGGGTTAAAATATGGTAAATTCAAGGTAAACAAGCATGTTTCTCATCATAGAGCAATATTGGGAAGTGAACACAAAACCATGCATTTCTTGTGAATAAGTGTGAGAATTATTGATAAAATCTCCCAAAATGAGCACAAGATAAACCACGAAATCGGGGTTTATCATCCAGCAGCCCATCCTTTCAGTGATGACACTCCTTCAAACCTAGATTGAGTGAGCATCGAGGACGATGCTTTATTTTAAGTGTGGGGAGGTCGCCATCTCTGGCGTATTTTTGGAGAACCACTACAGACTCTTTTATTTTATTTTTGGATATGGGAGTTCAACACCAAACTTAGAGTTTGGTTGTGGCCTCCCAACACCAAACTTAGAGTTTGACTGTGGGGGCTCTGGTTGACTCTGCTTGGAGAGAAGCTTTTTCTGCTTCCTCTCCATGGTTGCAGAGGGAGATCCTTGAGTTTTAAACACAAGGGAGTTCTCATTCCATTGAAGGAATATTTCACCTCTGTCAACATCAATCACAGCTCTTGCTGTGGCCAGGAAAGGTCTTCCTAGGATGATAGATTCATCCTCTTCCTTTCCAGTATCCAGGACTATGAAATCAGCAGGGATGTAAAGGCCTTCAACCTTTACTAACACGTCCTCTACTTGTCCATAAGCCTGTTTTCTTGAGCTGTCTGCCATCTCTAATGAGATTTTAGCAGCTTGCACCCCATAGATTCTCAGTTTCTCTATTACAGATAGGGGCATGAGGTTTATTCCTGAACCAAGGTCACACAGAGCCTTAAAGATCATGGTGCCTATGGTACAGGGTATTATGAACTTTCCAGGATCCTGTCTCTTCTGAGGCAATGTCAGTTGATCCAGATCACTTAGTTCATTGATGAACAAGGGAGGTTCAACTTCCCAAGTATCAATGCCAAATAATTTGGCATTTAACTTCATGATTGCACCAAGAAACTTGGCAGTTTGCTCTTCAGTAACATCCTCATTCTCTTCAGAAGAGGAATACTCATCAGAGCTCATGAAGGGTATAAGGAGGTTCAATGGGATCTCTATGGTCTCTAGATGGGCCCCAGAGTCCTTTGGTTCCTCAGAGGGAAGCTCCTTATTGACCACTGGACGTCCCAGGAGGTCTTCCTCCTTGGAATTCACGTCCTCTCCTCTCCTCATAGGTTCGGCCACGGCGCTTATGTCAATGGCCTTGCACTCTCCTTTTGGATTCTCTTCTGTATTGCTTGGGAGAGTACTAGGAGGGATTTCAGTGATCCTTTTACTCAGCTGGCCCACTTGTGCTTCCAGATTTCTAATGGAAGACCTTGTTTCATTCATGAAACTTACAGTGGCTTTAGATAGATCAGAGACTAGATTTGCTAAATTAGAAGCATTTTGGTCAGAGTTCTCTGTCTGTTGCTGAGTTGATGATGGAAAAGGCTTGCTGTTGTTAAACCTGTTTCTTCCACCATTGTTAAAGCCTTGTTGAGGCTTTTGATCCTTCCATGAGAAATTTGGATGATTTCTCCATGATGAGTTATAGGTGTTTCCATAAGGTTCACCTAAGTAGTTCACCTCTGCTATTGCAGGGTTCTCAGGATCATAAGCTTCTTCTTCAGGAGAAGCCTCTTGAGTACTGTTGGATGCAGCTTGCATTCCATTCAGACTCTGAGAAATCATATTGACTTGCTGAGTCAATATTTTATTCTGAGCCAATATGGCATTCAGAGTATCAACTTCAAGAACTCCCTTCTTCATAGGCGTCCCATTACTCACAGGATTCCTTTCAGAAGTGTACATGAACTGGTTATTAGCAACCATGTCAATGAGTTCTTGAGCTTCTGCAGGCATTTTCTTTAGGTGAATGGATCCACCTGCAGAAGTGTCCAGTGACATCTTTGATAGCTCAGATAAACCATCATAGAATATATCCAGGATGGTCCATTCTGAAAGCATGTCAGAAGGACACTTTTTGGTCAACTGTTTGTATCTTTCCCAAGCTTCATAGAGGGATTCACCTTCTTTCTGCCTGAAGGTTTGAACATCAGCTCTAAGCTTGCTCAGCTATTGAGGAGGAAAGTACTTGGCTAAGAAAGTCGTGACCAGCTTATCCCAAGAGTTCAGGCTGTCTTTGGGTTGAGAATCCAACCATAATCTAGCTCTGTCTCTTACAGCAAAAGGGAAAAGCATGAGCCTGTAGACTTCAGGATTTACTCCATTAGTCTTAACAGTATCACATATCTGCAAGAATTCAGTTAAGAACTGAAAGAGATCTTCAGATGGAAGTCCATGAAACTTGCAGTTTTGCTGCATCAGAGAAACTAATTGAGGTTTCAGCTCAAAGTTGTTTGCTCCAATGGCAGGAATGGAGATGCTTCTTCCATGTAAATTGGAATTAGGTGCAGTGAAGTCACCAAGCATCTTCCTTATATTATTATTATTTTCGGCTGCCATCTCCTTTTCGTGTTCGAAAATTTCTGAAAGGTTATCTCTGGATTGTTGTATTTTAGCTTCTCTTAATTTTTTTCTTCAGAGTCCTTTCAGGTTCTGGATCTGCTTTAACAAGAATGTTTTTGTCCTTGCTCCTGCTCATATGACAAAGAAGATGGCACAGAAAAAATAGTAATAATAATATGGATCCTTTACACCACGGTATAGGGATCCTTGTGTTAGTAGAAGAAAAGAAGGGAAGAAAATCTGAACTCAAAGAGAGAGGGGGTTCGGATTTTTGGAGAGTTGATGGAAAGATGTTAGTATATCAATAAACAAATAGAAGAAGATGAGAGGGGGAAGTGAATTTTCAAAAACAATTTTTGAAAAAGAGTTAGTGATTTTTGAAAATAGTTTTTGAAAAAGGTTAGTATTTTTTTCGAAAAAAATTTTTTTTTTTATAAATAAAAAATAAAAATAATTAGTTAATAAAAAAGAAATTTTTGAAAAAGAGGGAAGATATTTTCGAAAATTAGGGAGAGAGAGTTAGTTAGGTAGTTTTGAAAAAGTTAATAAACAAACAAAAAGTTAGTTAGTTAGTTGAAACAAATTTGAAAAGATAAGAAGTTGGGAAGTTAGAGAAGATATTTTGAAATCAAATTTTGAAAAAGATAAGATAAGAAGATATTTTTTTTTTGAAAAGATATGATAGAAATTAGTTTTTGAAAAAGATTTGATTTTTAAAATCACAATTAATGACTTGATTCATAAGAAATCACAAGATATGATTCTAGAACTTAAAGTTTGAATCTTTCTTAACAAGCAAGTAACAAACTTCAAATTTTTGAATCAAAACTTTAATTGATTATGTTATTTTCGAAAATTATGATATAAAATAAGAAAAAGGTTTTTGAAAATTATTTTTTTGGAATTTTCGAAAATAATCATGAATTTTGAAAAAGATTTTGAATTTTGAAAAAGATTTTGAAAAAGATAAGATTTTCAAATTGAAAATTTGATTTGACTCATAAGAAACAACTTGATTTTAAAAATTTTTGAAAAAGTCAACTCAAATTTTCGAATTTGATGAGAGAAAAAGGGGAAGATATTTTTTTGATTTTTTTTGAATTTTTATGAAAACGTGAAAATTATGCAATGCATGAAATTTTTAGATCAAAACATGTGATGCATGCAAGAATGCTATGAATGTCAAGATGAACACCAAGAACACTTTGAATGTCAAGATGAACATCATAGACACAATTTTGAAAAATTTTTAATGCAAAGAAAACATGCAAGACACCAAACTTAGAATTCTTTAATGCTTACGCACTAAGAATTCAATAATGCATATGATAAACATGAAAAGACACAAAACAAAAAATCATCAAGATCAAACAAGAAGACTTACCAAGAACAACTTGAAGATCATGAAGAACACTATGAATGCATGATATTTTCGAAAAAATGCAAGATGCATATGCAATTGACACCAAACTTATAACATGACTCAAGACTCAAACAAGAAACACAAAAATATTTTTGATTTTTATGATTTTATAATTTTTTTGTATTTTTATTTATTATTTTTTTTTTCGAAAATTATTGTGAAAAATAAAAATAAGGATTTCAAAATTTTTAATATGAATTCCAGGAATCTTGCCATGTTAGTCTTAAAGCTCCAATCAAAGGGTCAGGCATGGCTTAATAGCCAGCCAAGCTTTAATAAAAATATGAGTGTAATTCAGACATGACAAGCCTGACATACCCTATCCAGAAGGATTGGGCATGACTCCACTGAAGTGATTAGCCAATCCCAAAGCAGTTTGGGTATGGCTTTACAGCCAGATAGGCTTCAACATGCTTCATGAAACACTAGAATTCATTCTTAAAAATTTTGAAGCCATAGAATAATTTATATTTGAAAACATTATTTTTAGTAAATTTTTTTTTTTTTCGAAAACAAGTGAGGAATTTTTGAAAGGTTTTTGAAAAATTTTTTTGAAAAGAAAACAAAAAGAAAATTACCTAATCTGAGCAACAAGATGAACCGTTAGTTGTCCAAACTCGAACAATCCCCGGCAACGGCGCCAAAAACTTGGTGCACGAAATTGTGATCTCCAGACTCGAACAAATCCTGGTAATGGCTCCAAAGCTTGGTGCTCTGATCTTAATTCATGATTGTCACAACTTCGATACAACTAACCAGCAAGTGCACTGGGTCGTCCAAGTAATACCTTACGTGAGTAAGGGTCGAATCCCACGGAGATTGTTGGTATGAAGCAAGCTATGGTCACCTTGTAAATCTCAGTCAGGCAGATATAAAGTGATAATGGTGTTTTCGAATATTATATAATAAAATAGGGATAGAGATACTTATGTAATTCATCGGTAGGAATTTCAGATAAGCGAATGGAGATGCTTTTCGTTCCTCTGAACCTCTGCTTTCCTGCTATCTTCATCCAATCAGTCTTACTCCTTTCCATGGCTGGCTTTATGTGATACATCACCACTGTCAATGGCTACTTTCGGTCATCTCTCGGGAAAATGATCCAATGCCCTGTCACGGCACGGCTAATCGTCTGGAGGCATCACCCTTGTCAATGGCTTCATCTTATCCTCTCAGTGAATAATATGCTCACGCACCCTGTCACGGCACGGCTATTCATCTGTCGGTTCTCGATCATACTGAAATAGGATTTACTATCCTTTTGCGTCTGTCACTAACGCCCTGCAATCGCGAGTTAGGAGCTCGTCACAGTCATTCAATCATTGAATCCTACTCGGAATACCACAGACAAGGTTTAGACCTTCCAGATTCTCTTGAATGCCGCCATCATTCTAGCTTACGCCACGAAGATTCTGGTTAGGAGATCTAAGAGATATTCATTCTAGCTTAATTCATGTAGAACGGAAGTGTTTGTCAGGCACGCGTTCATAAGGGAGAAGGATGATGAGCGTCACACATAATCATCACCTTCATCACGTTCTTGGGTGCGAATGGATATCTTAGAAGCGAAATAAGAAGAATTGAATAGAAAACAGTAGTACTTTGCATTAATCTTTGAGGAACAGCAGAGCTCCACACCTTAATCTATGGAGTGTAGAAACTCTACCGTTAAAAATACATAAGTGAAGGTCCAGGCATGGCCGAGATGGCCAGCCCCCTAAAACGTGATCAAAGGATCATAAGGTAATCCAAAGATGCCTAATACAATAGTAATAGGTCCTATTTATAATAAACTAGCTACTAGGGTTTACATGAGTAAGTAATTGATGCATAAATCCACTTCCGGGGCCCACTTGGTGTGTGTTTGGGCTGAGCTTAAGTGTAGCACGTGCAGAGGCCATTTGTGGAGTTGAACGCCAGTTTTTGTGCCAGTTTGGGCGTTCAACTCTGGTTTTGGATCCTTTTCTGGCACTGGACGCGAGATTTGGGCTGAGAGCTGGCGTTGAACGCCAGTTTACGTCGTCTATTCTTGGCCAAAGTATAAACTATTATATATTTCTGGAAAGCCCTGGATGTCTACTTTCCAACGCAATTGGAAGCGCGCCATTTTGAGTTCTGTAGCTCCAGAAAATCCACTTTGAGTGCAGGGAGGTCAGAATCCAACAGCATCAGCAGTCCTTCTTCAACCTCTGAATCTGATTTTTGCTCAAGTCCCTCAATTTCAGCCAGAAAATATCTAAAATCACAGAAAAACACACAAACTCATAGTAAAGTCCAGAAATGTGAATTTAACATAAAATCTATTAAAAACATCCCTAAAAGTAACTAGATTCTACTAAAAATATATTAAAAACAATGCCAAAAAGCGTATAAATTATCCGCTCATCAGTATCTTGGTCACAATCCTCTTCTTGGTGCTTTTGTCAATTGCCTTCACTTCTTGGATGTCAAGACATGGTTGCTGCGTGATTATTGGAGTGATTTCTTCATTAAGAGCCTCTTGTTTTGGTGGTTCCAGGAGCCCTTCCTTCATGTGATTTTCTGCTTCACTTGAGTGTGAATTCTTTGGAATGACTTCCTCACTTTCATGCTCCTCCACTCCTTTCTTTGCACCCAATATTTGACTTAATAGTTCTTTTATGGAGGAGGTTTGTTGTTCTTCCCAAGATTTCTTCATCTCTTCTTCATATTTTTCGATCACAGATTCAAGGGAAGTTTGTGAGGGTTGTGAATGTTCCTTTGTTACCTCAAGTGCAGTTTCATTTTCAACCACCTCATTCTTCATTGAAAGTTCACTTGATGCAGTGGCCTCCTTATCTTGCTCTTCCACTTTCTCCTTCATATCCATCAATTGGCCTTCATTTTTCTTGCTCAGTGGTTATAAGCTCCTCCTTATTTTCTCTAAATCTCCATTCATATTTTTTAAGAGAGCTTCTTGCCTTTTCCAGGATTGTTCTTGTCTTTCAAAAATTCCTCTGGACTTTTGAAGGAGATCCTCTGAATCACAATTTGAAGAATTGTTGAACTCATCACAGTATGGATTGCTAAGGTTTCTTTGATTTTGACTTTCCCAGTCACAATATGAGTAGTTGTTAGACTCATCAAAATCTGGATCATATTGTGTCTCTGGAAAGTGTCCCATCTGATTTCCTTGATCATCTTGTGTCTCTGAAGCAATTCTCCATGGATTGGAGTGCTCAGAATCTGTTAATTCTTGGTGATATCCCCAGCCACCATTAGAGGTTGGTGATGGTGGGTGATATCCTGAAAAATTTTGTTTAACTGCAAGATGAGTTGAACTCCATTTGTATTTTGCAAAACACAACACCATTGAAAATTGAAATTCATGTCACAGAGACAGAATTTCTCAGTGAGGTAAAAACACAAACACCTTGGTTTCAGTTTAAAACAAAGAACAAAAACAAAAAAAATGCTTGATCTAAACTTCTCACCCACTTAATCATTGTTGATCTAAATCAATCCCCGGCAACGGCGCCAAAAACTTGATGGTGTTTTTGCGGAAAACGAATTTTCCAAACACACGAAACTAACCGGCAAGTGCACCGGGTCGCATCAAGTAGTAAAACTCACGGGAGTGAGGTCGATCCCACAGGGATTGATGGATCAAGCAACTTTAGTGGGTGATTAGTTTAGTCAAGCTAACATTTGAGTGATAATTGATGCAGCAGAAAGTAAATGACAAGGAAAATTAAAGTGCAGAAAGTAAATTGGACAGTAACTTAAAGAACAAGAAAGTAAAATAGCTGAAACTTAAATTGCAAGAAATGTAAATTGCATTAAATGTAAAGGGGAGTGGGTGCTGGAAATTAAAGAGAGCAATAGATCAAAGCTTAGAGAAAATTAAACTTGCAGGAAAAGTAAATCAGATCATGAACAGAAATGTAAAATGCAGAGCACTTGCAGAAGAATTAAATTGCTTGAAAGTAAATTGAATTCAATGAGAACAAAAAGAAATGAGAACCAAAGATCAAAATCAAGCTCAATGTAAATTAAATTGTAAACTTGCAGCAAAGGAACTTATAGTAGAGGAGAAATTAAAATTTCAGAAGAAGAACAAGAGAAATCTTAGACCGAGAGGGAAACAGAATTCCTTCTCCCCTCAATCCAAGATTCAAATTCAAAGAAAGAAAAACTAGAAGAGGGAAAGCTCTCCAATTCTAATGCTCCCTAGTGAAGCCAGCCTCTATTCTCTCTATTCGGGCCCCTTTTTCTAAAATGAAAATGATGCCCTTTTATAGGCTTTTACAAACATGACAAATGAAAATAAAATTGAAAAGAAAATTACAAAGAAAATGAAATTCCTAACCAAATTGTTTCTTGTGCCTTTGAGTGATGTCAATTGGGCTTTTGGCCTTGATGGAATTGGGTTGAAAATAGCCTCTGTTGATTGCTCTTGACCTTGGGAAATATTTAAGCTTTGAACCGGACCATGAACCAAAAAAAGTTTGAGTCAAAATTTGAGGCAAACTTTCACTCAAGCTTTTTGTAGCAGCTTGCTCTTTTTGCTGTCATCCACGTTTGGCTTAAAGTTTGAGGTCAAACTTTAGCTCAAACGTGGATCCTCCCTTGCATGTCTTGTGGCGCTACTTTGTCCTCTTGTCAACATTGCCAATTTTATGCCAACTATAGACTATTATATATGGTTGGAAAGCTCTGAATGTCAGCTTTCTAACCCACTTGGAATCCACCTCAATTGGACATCTACAACTCAAGTTATGCTCCTTTGAAGAGGACAAGGTCGCTGGCTTTGGTGTGCAGCGTTTGAGGCGACGTTTGCCTCAAACGTGGTCGAAAACGCCAGCTTTTGGAGACTCAAACACATTGTTCACACCATACTATTATGCATTGTTGGAAAGCCCTGAATGTCTACTTTCCAATGTCATTAGAAGCGCATCATTTGGAGTTCCACAGCTCGAGTTATACTCCGTCGAAGGTGCAGAGGTCAGTTGGCCTCACTGCAAGTTGCCACCATGTTCGTTTATGCACATTTCGGGGCAGTTTTCTACCTCAATTTTAGTGTCCACCATGCAGTGCCATGTATGCTTGGAAAGCTCTCGATTCCTACTTTCCATTGCTTTTTGAATCACCTCATTTGGAGCTCTGTAGCTCAAGTTATTCATGTTGGAAGTATACCCCTTCAGGCTGTTGTGGCGTGTGGCGCCAACGTTTGCCAAAAAGCTTGAGGCAAACGTTGGCGCAAGCTTTTTCCTCCAGGGTGTGCAAGTGTGGCACCAAAATTTGCCAAAAAGCTTGAGGCAAACGTTGGCGCAAGCTTTTCTCCTCCAGGGCATTTTCAATTCTTCCAAAAGTTTGAGCTAAAGTTTGAGGCAAACTTTGGCTCAAGCTTTTTTCCTCTAAGGTGTTTTCAACTCTTCCAAAAGTTTGAGCTAAAGTTTGAGGCAAACTTTGGCTCAAACTTTTTGTTCTCTCTTGCTCCTAGCCATTCCTTCTTCCTTCAACCTTCTTCAAAACTCTTTTCACCTATCATCAATCAACCAAACACATCAAAGCTATGCTCAAAATCATGAGTTTGTTATTCTTTCATAATATATGACAATTATAGCATAAAATCTCATGAAATTGCATTAATTCATCCATGGTTGATTGAATTAAAGGAAACATGGAAATCTACCCAATTGGCTTGCTTATGGCTCAAGAAAGTGCATAAAACCTATTGAAAACAAAGGAAAAAGCATATAAAAACATGACCTGGTGACATGTCATCAAGGATGTTTCATGGCTTCCTCTAAATTGAACTTGATAGTCTTGTCTCCAACTCCAAAGGAATATATACCAGTAAAAGCATCTAGCTTGAATTTGGAGGTTTTGAGGAAAGGTCTACCAAGTAGAACGGAAGATGAGCTTCTACCTTCTGTTGGGGGTATCTCAAGGATGTAAAAGTCCACCGGAAAAATCAAATCCTTAATTGCCACAAGTACATCTTCAGCTATTCCCATTACTGTGATCACACTTTTATCGGCTAAGGCAAATCTCGCCGCCAACTTCTTCAAAGGAGCTAAATTCAACCGCACATAGATGGAAAACGGCATGATGCTAACACAAGCTCCCAGATCACACATACAATCATGAAAAGTGTATCCACCAATACAACAAGACACTAAGCACGGTTCAGGATCACCACATTTTCTTGGAATAGGTTCCATCAAAGAAGAGATCGAACTACCCAAGGATAGTGTCTCCAATTCCCCTATTCTACTCTTGTGTGTACACAAGTCTTTCAAAAATTTCGCATACTTAGGGATTTGTTGAATAGCGTCAAGGAGTGGTATGGTTACCTCGACCTTTTTGAACACTTGGAGCATGTCTAAATCAAATTCCGGTGTCTTCTTTGCTTTCTTCACCATGGAAGGAAATGGAATAGGAATTAATTCATCGATTACGGCTTTCCTCTTGGGTTCCTTGAGGTTTACTCCTTCTTCCTCATGCCTTTTGTCTACCACCTCTTCTTTATGTGGAGCTCCAACAACTACCTCTTCCTCATGCATCTCTCCCATGATTCTTGGGGGTATTTCCTCCAATGTAGTCCCCGACCGTAGAGTGATGGCATTGAGACCGCCTCTTGGGTTTGGTTGGGGTTGGGATGGAAGGTTGGATGAACTTGAGGGTTGGGTGGTGTTGTTATTGGGAGTTGGTGGTTGGTTTGACATGTTCATCTTTGAGAGTATGTTGGTGAGGTTAGCCAACTGAGTGTTCAAGACCTCAAATTGAGCCTTGTTGATCTCATCTCGTTTTTCCATAGGGGCTCTAAGCTCATCAACTTGATTGTTGGAAGATGTAGGAGTTTGGTTTTGTTGTCTATGGTGTGATGTTTGGTACTTGGTGTAATTGTTTTGGTTTTGGTTGGCTTGGTAATTGGTGTTATTGTGGTGATATTGGGATGAAGATGGGTTGTTATTGTGGTAAGAAGAAGGGTTGTTCCATCTTTGGTTCTGATTGTTTCCTTGTGAATTATCTCTCCACCCTTGTTGTTGATTGCTACCTTGATGGTAGTTGCTCTGGCCTTGGGAAGGATATGGTGGACGGTTATTGTAATTCACATTGGCTACCACAAGGGCATGTTCCTCTTGAATTTGATGGCATTGGTCGGTGTAATGTGTGGTGCTAGAGCACAAACCACAAATCCTAGGAGGGCCTTCAAGTTGAGCAACCGGAGGAGGGGCTTGGATGGCTTTGATGGAGTAATACTCCCTTTGATCTCTTTGAATTTGTGTAAGAATGGTGGCCATATCCCCAAGTGCCTTGGTTAGACTTGCTTCGGAAGGGGACGGTTCTACCACACCCTTAAGGAGGTTATTCCTTGCTCTTGTGTGTTGCATAGATTCGGCGACATCCTTTATCAAATCCCAAGCTTCTCCTTCCGTCTTGTTTTTCGAAAGGGACCCGCCACTAGAGGCGATAAGCAATCTTCTATCTTCCGCACAAAGACCTCCGGTAAAGTAGCTAATGAGCAAGCGAGTGGTCATTCCGTGATGTGGACATGACTCCAATAACCTCTTGAACCGAGACCAATACTCATACATGCTCTCTTGGTCTCTTTGCATTATGCCCGAAATCTCTTTCTGGATGTATTCGGTCTTCTCCGTTGGGAAGAACTTGTCAAGAAACTCTCTTCTCAGGAAATCCCAATTAGTCACAATATCATCCGGTAGCGAATAAAACCATGTTTTTACTTGTGCTTCAAGAGAAAAAGGAAAGGCAAAAACCATGATGGCTACCTCATCGGCTCCATGCCTTCGAGCCGTGGAACAAACGACATGAAAATCCTTCAAATGTCGGATGGGGTCTTGACCCGGCAACCCATGATATTTAGGAAGTAGATTTATCAAGCTACTCTTCAACTCAAAGTTTGGATCAAGGATAGGATATCTTGCTTGTAACGGTTGAAGTATGATATCCGGAGCTCCTTGCTCATGCAAAGTGATCCAGCGTGGCTCCGCCATGTGTGGCTCACCTGTAGGATGCAAAGATGTATTAGCAGTGTCAACAGAAGAATAGGAAGTAACAGACTCCAAGTCACCCTCGGCGGTGACTAGTAATTCGGTGTTTTCCTCAAGAGAGGCCGAAGTACTAGGCGTGTAGTCCAATCGCCTTCTAGCTTGCCTAGTGTGTAACAAAGTTCTTTCAATCTCGGGATCAAAATTGGCTAAGCTAGAATTCGGTTGAGACCGAGTCATCAAACTTGAAAGTCATAGTACAAATGCAAAAGAAATTTAAACTCTAGCTAAGTATTGAAAGAGCAAATTATCTACAATATTCACATATTCACATAACCAACATCGAGGCATACATTGCAACCATTCCCCGGCAACGGCGCCATAAATTTGACACACACTAACTCTTGCGACCAAGGGATGTTGTATTGGTAAGATTTTTCTCTTTAATATCACCTCGTTGTGAGTATAGCCTACCAACAACAAGCCTTGGGGTCAAATTTAGAAGAGGGATTTGGTTGTCATAATTTCAATCCCAATAGAAATAATCGAAGTATTCAAACCTCGGGTCGTCTCACGAAGAATGGGCAAACATGTGCTTCGACATTGGTTAGAAATCCGGGGTTGAGAGTTATGAACATAAAAGTAAATGGAAAACTTAACAAACAAGTAATCTTAAATGGCAACAAATGAATTCAACTACACAAGCAAAAACCAAGCAATTCCAATGAGCAAGCAATATTCTACTCAATTCTACCTTAAGCTAAACGAATAACTACTACTAAGATACGTGAAATTGGAAATCGGGTTTCAAATATGAATGCTAAAAATAACTCTTGGATAGGCATGGGAATTGGGGTCACAATCATTGTCCAACACTTCATCTTGACAATTATGAGGAACCAAGCTTATTAAGTCTACTCCCAAGTCTTAAGTACGTGATATCTACCCCTAAATTTGAAGTACGTCAAATGGCCCTGGCCACATCAACCCATAAGTCCCAACCTACCTACTAATTAGATTAGTAGTGGGTTGGCATCAATGAGTATCAAATTGACCACCTAGGGCTCTCAAATCATCAAATCCATTAGACCTAATGACTCAAGTTTACCCAATTCCCTTGACCTAGGCCAAGAGTGTGAAAAACTACTCCATAATCAAAGTAAACAATTCATCAAACACTTGGTAAGTGCTTATGAAAGACATGTTCAAAATAGTAATTAAATTGAATTCTACAAATACCCACTAACAATGATCAACATACAATTAAACAATCAACAAGATTAAACATAGAAATCATCAATGTAACATCAACAAAACAAGATTCACAATATTCATGAATTGGGTAGAATAACAATTAACAAGAATCATAAAACTATCACTAGATGTAAGAGAGATTATAGCAAGGAAACTAAATTGAACAATTAAAACTGTAATCAACAAAATCCAATTCACAAATCAATAAGGAAAAATCAAAATGGAAACTAGATCTAGAGAGGAACAATGGTTTCTCTCTCTAGAATCATCCAAGAAACAAGAAAAACTCTCAAAATATGTCTCCTTTTCCAAATTGACTCTCCTCTCCCTTTCCCTCAGCATTCTTGGGTCTTTTCCATGTAGAAAAAGCTTGAAATTGGGCCTTCTTGGCCTCAGAAATCGCCAGGCACGATTTTTCTTAATGAGGTCACGTGCAGCTTCCCACGCATCCGCGCCATGCGTGCGCGCGCGCCGATGCTTTTGTGATCCACGCGTGCGCGCCAGTTGCGCGTGTGCGTCGATGGAAATCTCCCAATCTGCGCGGATGCGTCCATCCTTGCGCGCCGCTTCTATCCAGTCCCACCCACGCGAGCGCGTGGAATGCGCGGACGCGCCGATGCTGCTGCTTCCAATACTTCAATTCTTCATGTTCCTCCCCTTTTGTACATGCTTTCTCCCTCTCTTCTGAGTCAATCCTAACCTATAACACCTGAAATTACTCAACAAAGATATCACGGCATCGAATGACAATAGAAGAGGGTTAAAATATGGTAAATTCAAGGTAAACAAGCATGTTTCTCATCATAGAGCAATATTGGGAAGTGAACACAAAACCATGCATTTCTTGTGAATAAGTGTGAGAATTATTGATAAAATCTCCCAAAATGAGCACAAGATAAACCACGAAATCGGGGTTTATCATCCAGCAGCCCATCCTTTCAGTGATGACACTCCTTCAAACCTAGATTGAGTGAGCATCGAGGACGATGCTTTATTTTAAGTGTGGGGAGGTCGCCATCTCTGGCGTATTTTTGGAGAACCACTACAGACTCTTTTATTTTATTTTTGGATATGGGAGTTCAACACCAAACTTAGAGTTTGGTTGTGGCCTCCCAACACCAAACTTAGAGTTTGACTGTGGGGGCTCTGGTTGACTCTGCTTGGAGAGAAGCTTTTTCTGCTTCCTCTCCATGGTTGCAGAGGGAGATCCTTGAGTTTTAAACACAAGGGAGTTCTCATTCCATTGAAGGAATATTTCACCTCTGTCAACATCAATCACAGCTCTTGCTGTGGCCAGGAAAGGTCTTCCTAGGATGATAGATTCATCCTCTTCCTTTCCAGTATCCAGGACTATGAAATCAGCAGGGATGTAAAGGCCTTCAACCTTTACTAACACGTCCTCTACTTGTCCATAAGCCTGTTTTCTTGAGCTGTCTGCCATCTCTAATGAGATTTTAGCAGCTTGCACCCCATAGATTCTCAGTTTCTCTATTACAGATAGGGGCATGAGGTTTATTCCTGAACCAAGGTCACACAGAGCCTTAAAGATCATGGTGCCTATGGTACAGGGTATTATGAACTTTCCAGGATCCTGTCTCTTCTGAGGCAATGTCAGTTGATCCAGATCACTTAGTTCATTGATGAACAAGGGAGGTTCAACTTCCCAAGTATCAATGCCAAATAATTTGGCATTTAACTTCATGATTGCACCAAGAAACTTGGCAGTTTGCTCTTCAGTAACATCCTCATTCTCTTCAGAAGAGGAATACTCATCAGAGCTCATGAAGGGTATAAGGAGGTTCAATGGGATCTCTATGGTCTCTAGATGGGCCCCAGAGTCCTTTGGTTCCTCAGAGGGAAGCTCCTTATTGACCACTGGACGTCCCAGGAGGTCTTCCTCCTTGGAATTCACGTCCTCTCCTCTCCTCATAGGTTCGGCCACGGCGCTTATGTCAATGGCCTTGCACTCTCCTTTTGGATTCTCTTCTGTATTGCTTGGGAGAGTACTAGGAGGGATTTCAGTGATCCTTTTACTCAGCTGGCCCACTTGTGCTTCCAGATTTCTAATGGAAGACCTTGTTTCATTCATGAAACTTACAGTGGCTTTAGATAGATCAGAGACTAGATTTGCTAAATTAGAAGCATTTTGGTCAGAGTTCTCTGTCTGTTGCTGAGTTGATGATGGAAAAGGCTTGCTGTTGTTAAACCTGTTTCTTCCACCATTGTTAAAGCCTTGTTGAGGCTTTTGATCCTTCCATGAGAAATTTGGATGATTTCTCCATGATGAGTTATAGGTGTTTCCATAAGGTTCACCTAAGTAGTTCACCTCTGCTATTGCAGGGTTCTCAGGATCATAAGCTTCTTCTTCAGGAGAAGCCTCTTGAGTACTGTTGGATGCAGCTTGCATTCCATTCAGACTCTGAGAAATCATATTGACTTGCTGAGTCAATATTTTATTCTGAGCCAATATGGCATTCAGAGTATCAACTTCAAGAACTCCCTTCTTCATAGGCGTCCCATTACTCACAGGATTCCTTTCAGAAGTGTACATGAACTGGTTATTAGCAACCATGTCAATGAGTTCTTGAGCTTCTGCAGGCATTTTCTTTAGGTGAATGGATCCACCTGCAGAAGTGTCCAGTGACATCTTTGATAGCTCAGATAAACCATCATAGAATATATCCAGGATGGTCCATTCTGAAAGCATGTCAGAAGGACACTTTTTGGTCAACTGTTTGTATCTTTCCCAAGCTTCATAGAGGGATTCACCTTCTTTCTGCCTGAAGGTTTGAACATCAGCTCTAAGCTTGCTCAGCTATTGAGGAGGAAAGTACTTGGCTAAGAAAGTCGTGACCAGCTTATCCCAAGAGTTCAGGCTGTCTTTGGGTTGAGAATCCAACCATAATCTAGCTCTGTCTCTTACAGCAAAAGGGAAAAGCATGAGCCTGTAGACTTCAGGATTTACTCCATTAGTCTTAACAGTATCACATATCTGCAAGAATTCAGTTAAGAACTGAAAGAGATCTTCAGATGGAAGTCCATGAAACTTGCAGTTTTGCTGCATCAGAGAAACTAATTGAGGTTTCAGCTCAAAGTTGTTTGCTCCAATGGCAGGAATGGAGATGCTTCTTCCATGTAAATTGGAATTAGGTGCAGTGAAGTCACCAAGCATCTTCCTTATATTATTATTATTTTCGGCTGCCATCTCCTTTTCGTGTTCGAAAATTTCTGAAAGGTTATCTCTGGATTGTTGTATTTTAGCTTCTCTTAATTTTTTTCTTCAGAGTCCTTTCAGGTTCTGGATCTGCTTTAACAAGAATGTTTTTGTCCTTGCTCCTGCTCATATGACAAAGAAGATGGCACAGAAAAAATAGTAATAATAATATGGATCCTTTACACCACGGTATAGGGATCCTTGTGTTAGTAGAAGAAAAGAAGGGAAGAAAATCTGAACTCAAAGAGAGAGGGGGTTCGGATTTTTGGAGAGTTGATGGAAAGATGTTAGTATATCAATAAACAAATAGAAGAAGATGAGAGGGGGAAGTGAATTTTCAAAAACAATTTTTGAAAAAGAGTTAGTGATTTTTGAAAATAGTTTTTGAAAAAGGTTAGTATTTTTTTCGAAAAAAATTTTTTTTTTTATAAATAAAAAATAAAAATAATTAGTTAATAAAAAAGAAATTTTTGAAAAAGAGGGAAGATATTTTCGAAAATTAGAGAGAGAGAGTTAGTTAGGTAGTTTTGAAAAAGTTAATAAACAAACAAAAAGTTAGTTAGTTAGTTGAAACAAATTTGAAAAGATAAGAAGTTGGGAAGTTAGAGAAGATATTTTGAAATCAAATTTTGAAAAAGATAAGATAAGAAGATATTTTTTTTTTGAAAAGATATGATAGAAATTAGTTTTTGAAAAAGATTTGATTTTTAAAATCACAATTAATGACTTGATTCATAAGAAATCACAAGATATGATTCTAGAACTTAAAGTTTGAATCTTTCTTAACAAGCAAGTAACAAACTTCAAATTTTTGAATCAAAACTTTAATTGATTATGTTATTTTCGAAAATTATGATATAAAATAAGAAAAAGGTTTTTGAAAATTATTTTTTTGGAATTTTCGAAAATAATCATGAATTTTGAAAAAGATTTTGAAAAAGATAAGATTTTCAAATTGAAAATTTGATTTGACTCATAAGAAACAACTTGATTTTAAAAATTTTTGAAAAAGTCAACTCAAATTTTCGAATTTGATGAGAGAAAAAGGGGAAGATATTTTTTTGATTTTTTTTGAATTTTTATGAAAACGTGAAAATTATGCAATGCATGAAATTTTTAGATCAAAACATGTGATGCATGCAAGAATGCTATGAATGTCAAGATGAACACCAAGAACACTTTGAATGTCAAGATGAACATCATAGACACAATTTTGAAAAATTTTTAATGCAAAGAAAACATGCAAGACACCAAACTTAGAATTCTTTAATGCTTACGCACTAAGAATTCAATAATGCATATGATAAACATGAAAAGACACAAAACAAAAAATCATCAAGATCAAACAAGAAGACTTACCAAGAACAACTTGAAGATCATGAAGAACACTATGAATGCATGATATTTTCGAAAAAATGCAAGATGCATATGCAATTGACACCAAACTTATAACATGACTCAAGACTCAAACAAGAAACACAAAAATATTTTTGATTTTTATGATTTTATAATTTTTTTGTATTTTTATTTATTATTTTTTTTTTCGAAAATTATTGTGAAAAATAAAAATAAGGATTTCAAAATTTTTAATATGAATTCCAGGAATCTTGCCATGTTAGTCTTAAAGCTCCAATCAAAGGGTCAGGCATGGCTTAATAGCCAGCCAAGCTTTAATAAAAATATGAGTGTAATTCAGACATGACAAGCCTGACATACCCTATCCAGAAGGATTGGGCATGACTCCACTGAAGTGATTAGCCAATCCCAAAGCAGTTTGGGTATGGCTTTACAGCCAGATAGGCTTCAACATGCTTCATGAAACACTAGAATTCATTCTTAAAAATTTTGAAGCCATAGAATAATTTATATTTGAAAACATTATTTTTAGTAAAATTTTTTTTTTTCGAAAACAAGTGAGGAATTTTTGAAAGGTTTTTGAAAAATTTTTTTGAAAAGAAAACAAAAAGAAAATTACCTAATCTGAGCAACAAGATGAACCGTTAGTTGTCCAAACTCGAACAATCCCCGGCAACGGCGCCAAAAACTTGGTGCACGAAATTGTGATCTCCAGACTCGAACAAATCCTGGTAATGGCTCCAAAGCTTGGTGCTCTGATCTTAATTCATGATTGTCACAACTTCGATACAACTAACCAGCAAGTGCACTGGGTCGTCCAAGTAATACCTTACGTGAGTAAGGGTCGAATCCCACGGAGATTGTTGGTATGAAGCAAGCTATGGTCACCTTGTAAATCTCAGTCAGGCAGATATAAAGTGATAATGGTGTTTTCGAATATTATATAATAAAATAGGGATAGAGATACTTATGTAATTCATCGGTAGGAATTTCAGATAAGCGAATGGAGATGCTTTTCGTTCCTCTGAACCTCTGCTTTCCTGCTATCTTCATCCAATCAGTCTTACTCCTTTCCATGGCTGGCTTTATGTGATACATCACCACTGTCAATGGCTACTTTCGGTCATCTCTCGGGAAAATGATCCAATGCCCTGTCACGGCACGGCTAATCGTCTGGAGGCATCACCCTTGTCAATGGCTTCATCTTATCCTCTCAGTGAATAATATGCTCACGCACCCTGTCACGGCACGGCTATTCATCTGTCGGTTCTCGATCATACTGAAATAGGATTTACTATCCTTTTGCGTCTGTCACTAACGCCCTGCAATCGCGAGTTAGGAGCTCGTCACAGTCATTCAATCATTGAATCCTACTCGGAATACCACAGACAAGGTTTAGACCTTCCAGATTCTCTTGAATGCCGCCATCATTCTAGCTTACGCCACGAAGATTCTGGTTAGGAGATCTAAGAGATATTCATTCTAGCTTAATTCATGTAGAACGGAAGTGTTTGTCAGGCACGCGTTCATAAGGGAGAAGGATGATGAGCGTCACACATAATCATCACCTTCATCACGTTCTTGGGTGCGAATGGATATCTTAGAAGCGAAATAAGAAGAATTGAATAGAAAACAGTAGTACTTTGCATTAATCTTTGAGGAACAGCAGAGCTCCACACCTTAATCTATGGAGTGTAGAAACTCTACCGTTAAAAATACATAAGTGAAGGTCCAGGCATGGCCGAGATGGCCAGCCCCCTAAAACGTGATCAAAGGATCATAAGGTAATCCAAAGATGCCTAATACAATAGTAATAGGTCCTATTTATAATAAACTAGCTACTAGGGTTTACATGAGTAAGTAATTGATGCATAAATCCACTTCCGGGGCCCACTTGGTGTGTGTTTGGGCTGAGCTTAAGTGTAGCACGTGCAGAGGCCATTTGTGGAGTTGAACGCCAGTTTTTGTGCCAGTTTGGGCGTTCAACTCTGGTTTTGGATCCTTTTCTGGCACTGGACGCGAGATTTGGGCTGAGAGCTGGCGTTGAACGCCAGTTTACGTCGTCTATTCTTGGCCAAAGTATAAACTATTATATATTTCTGGAAAGCCCTGGATGTCTACTTTCCAACGCAATTGGAAGCGCGCCATTTTGAGTTCTGTAGCTCCAGAAAATCCACTTTGAGTGCAGGGAGGTCAGAATCCAACAGCATCAGCAGTCCTTCTTCAACCTCTGAATCTGATTTTTGCTCAAGTCCCTCAATTTCAGCCAGAAAATATCTAAAATCACAGAAAAACACACAAACTCATAGTAAAGTCCAGAAATGTGAATTTAACATAAAATCTATTAAAAACATCCCTAAAAGTAACTAGATTCTACTAAAAATATATTAAAAACAATGCCAAAAAGCGTATAAATTATCCGCTCATCAGTATCTTGGTCACAATCCTCTTCTTGGTGCTTTTGTCAATTGCCTTCACTTCTTGGATGTCAAGACATGGTTGCTGCGTGATTATTGGAGTGATTTCTTCATTAAGAGCCTCTTGTTTTGGTGGTTCCAGGAGCCCTTCCTTCATGTGATTTTCTGCTTCACTTGAGTGTGAATTCTTTGGAATGACTTCCTCACTTTCATGCTCCTCCACTCCTTTCTTTGCACCCAATATTTGACTTAATAGTTCTTTTATGGAGGAGGTTTGTTGTTCTTCCCAAGATTTCTTCATCTCTTCTTCATATTTTTCGATCACAGATTCAAGGGAAGTTTGTGAGGGTTGTGAATGTTCCTTTGTTACCTCAAGTGCAGTTTCATTTTCAACCACCTCATTCTTCATTGAAAGTTCACTTGATGCAGTGGCCTCCTTATCTTGCTCTTCCACTTTCTCCTTCATATCCATCAATTGGCCTTCATTTTTCTTGCTCAGTGGTTATAAGCTCCTCCTTATTTTCTCTAAATCTCCATTCATATTTTTTAAGAGAGCTTCTTGCCTTTTCCAGGATTGTTCTTGTCTTTCAAAAATTCCTCTGGACTTTTGAAGGAGATCCTCTGAATCACAATTTGAAGAATTGTTGAACTCATCACAGTATGGATTGCTAAGGTTTCTTTGATTTTGACTTTCCCAGTCACAATATGAGTAGTTGTTAGACTCATCAAAATCTGGATCATATTGTGTCTCTGGAAAGTGTCCCATCTGATTTCCTTGATCATCTTGTGTCTCTGAAGCAATTCTCCATGGATTGGAGTGCTCAGAATCTGTTAATTCTTGGTGATATCCCCAGCCACCATTAGAGGTTGGTGATGGTGGGTGATATCCTGAAAAATTTTGTTTAACTGCAAGATGAGTTGAACTCCATTTGTATTTTGCAAAACACAACACCATTGAAAATTGAAATTCATGTCACAGAGACAGAATTTCTCAGTGAGGTAAAAACACAAACACCTTGGTTTCAGTTTAAAACAAAGAACAAAAACAAAAAAAATGCTTGATCTAAACTTCTCACCCACTTAATCATTGTTGATCTAAATCAATCCCCGGCAACGGCGCCAAAAACTTGATGGTGTTTTTGCGGAAAACGAATTTTCCAAACACACGAAACTAACCGGCAAGTGCACCGGGTCGCATCAAGTAGTAAAACTCACGGGAGTGAGGTCGATCCCACAGGGATTGATGGATCAAGCAACTTTAGTGGGTGATTAGTTTAGTCAAGCTAACATTTGAGTGATAATTGATGCAGCAGAAAGTAAATGACAAGGAAAATTAAAGTGCAGAAAGTAAATTGGACAGTAACTTAAAGAACAAGAAAGTAAAATAGCTGAAACTTAAATTGCAAGAAATGTAAATTGCATTAAATGTAAAGGGGAGTGGGTGCTGGAAATTAAAGAGAGCAATAGATCAAAGCTTAGAGAAAATTAAACTTGCAGGAAAAGTAAATCAGATCATGAACAGAAATGTAAAATGCAGAGCACTTGCAGAAGAATTAAATTGCTTGAAAGTAAATTGAATTCAATGAGAACAAAAAGAAATGAGAACCAAAGATCAAAATCAAGCTCAATGTAAATTAAATTGTAAACTTGCAGCAAAGGAACTTATAGTAGAGGAGAAATTAAAATTTCAGAAGAAGAACAAGAGAAATCTTAGACCGAGAGGGAAACAGAATTCCTTCTCCCCTCAATCCAAGATTCAAATTCAAAGAAAGAAAAACTAGAAGAGGGAAAGCTCTCCAATTCTAATGCTCCCTAGTGAAGCCAGCCTCTATTCTCTCTATTCGGGCCCCTTTTTCTAAAATGAAAATGATGCCCTTTTATAGGCTTTTACAAACATGACAAATGAAAATAAAATTGAAAAGAAAATTACAAAGAAAATGAAATTCCTAACCAAATTGTTTCTTGTGCCTTTGAGTGATGTCAATTGGGCTTTTGGCCTTGATGGAATTGGGTTGAAAATAGCCTCTGTTGATTGCTCTTGACCTTGGGAAATATTTAAGCTTTGAACCGGACCATGAACCAAAAAAAGTTTGAGTCAAAATTTGAGGCAAACTTTCACTCAAGCTTTTTGTAGCAGCTTGCTCTTTTTGCTGTCATCCACGTTTGGCTTAAAGTTTGAGGTCAAACTTTAGCTCAAACGTGGATCCTCCCTTGCATGTCTTGTGGCGCTACTTTGTCCTCTTGTCAACATTGCCAATTTTATGCCAACTATAGACTATTATATATGGTTGGAAAGCTCTGAATGTCAGCTTTCTAACCCACTTGGAATCCACCTCAATTGGACATCTACAACTCAAGTTATGCTCCTTTGAAGAGGACAAGGTCGCTGGCTTTGGTGTGCAGCGTTTGAGGCGACGTTTGCCTCAAACGTGGTCGAAAACGCCAGCTTTTGGAGACTCAAACACATTGTTCACACCATACTATTATGCATTGTTGGAAAGCCCTGAATGTCTACTTTCCAATGTCATTAGAAGCGCATCATTTGGAGTTCCACAGCTCGAGTTATACTCCGTCGAAGGTGCAGAGGTCAGTTGGCCTCACTGCAAGTTGCCACCATGTTCGTTTATGCACATTTCGGGGCAGTTTTCTACCTCAATTTTAGTGTCCACCATGCAGTGCCATATATGCTTGGAAAGCTCTCGATTCCTACTTTCCATTGCTTTTTGAATCACCTCATTTGGAGCTCTGTAGCTCAAGTTATTCATGTTGGAAGTATACCCCTTCAGGCTGTTGTGGCGTGTGGCGCCAACGTTTGCCAAAAAGCTTGAGGCAAACGTTGGCGCAAGCTTTTTCCTCCAGGGTGTGCAAGTGTGGCACCAAAATTTGCCAAAAAGCTTGAGGCAAACGTTGGCGCAAGCTTTTCTCCTCCAGGGCATTTTCAATTCTTCCAAAAGTTTGAGCTAAAGTTTGAGGCAAACTTTGGCTCAAGCTTTTTTCCTCTAAGGTGTTTTCAACTCTTCCAAAAGTTTGAGCTAAAGTTTGAGGCAAACTTTGGCTCAAACTTTTTGTTCTCTCTTGCTCCTAGCCATTCCTTCTTCCTTCAACCTTCTTCAAAACTCTTTTCACCTATCATCAATCAACCAAACACATCAAAGCTATGCTCAAAATCATGAGTTTGTTATTCTTTCATAATATATGACAATTATAGCATAAAATCTCATGAAATTGCATTAATTCATCCATGGTTGATTGAATTAAAGGAAACATGGAAATCTACCCAATTGGCTTGCTTATGGCTCAAGAAAGTGCATAAAACCTATTGAAAACAAAGGAAAAAGCATATAAAAACATGACCTGGTGACATGTCATCAAGGATGTTTCATGGCTTCCTCTAAATTGAACTTGATAGTCTTGTCTCCAACTCCAAAGGAATATATACCAGTAAAAGCATCTAGCTTGAATTTGGAGGTTTTGAGGAAAGGTCTACCAAGTAGAACGGAAGATGAGCTTCTACCTTCTGTTGGGGGTATCTCAAGGATGTAAAAGTCCACCGGAAAAATCAAATCCTTAATTGCCACAAGTACATCTTCAGCTATTCCCATTACTGTGATCACACTTTTATCGGCTAAGGCAAATCTCGCCGCCAACTTCTTCAAAGGAGCTAAATTCAACCGCACATAGATGGAAAACGGCATGATGCTAACACAAGCTCCCAGATCACACATACAATCATGAAAAGTGTATCCACCAATACAACAAGACACTAAGCACGGTTCAGGATCACCACATTTTCTTGGAATAGGTTCCATCAAAGAAGAGATCGAACTACCCAAGGATAGTGTCTCCAATTCCCCTATTCTACTCTTGTGTGTACACAAGTCTTTCAAAAATTTCGCATACTTAGGGATTTGTTGAATAGCGTCAAGGAGTGGTATGGTTACCTCGACCTTTTTGAACACTTGGAGCATGTCTAAATCAAATTCCGGTGTCTTCTTTGCTTTCTTCACCATGGAAGGAAATGGAATAGGAATTAATTCATCGATTACGGCTTTCCTCTTGGGTTCCTTGAGGTTTACTCCTTCTTCCTCATGCCTTTTGTCTACCACCTCTTCTTTATGTGGAGCTCCAACAACTACCTCTTCCTCATGCATCTCTCCCATGATTCTTGGGGGTATTTCCTCCAATGTAGTCCCCGACCGTAGAGTGATGGCATTGAGACCGCCTCTTGGGTTTGGTTGGGGTTGGGATGGAAGGTTGGATGAACTTGAGGGTTGGGTGGTGTTGTTATTGGGAGTTGGTGGTTGGTTTGACATGTTCATCTTTGAGAGTATGTTGGTGAGGTTAGCCAACTGAGTGTTCAAGACCTCAAATTGAGCCTTGTTGATCTCATCTCGTTTTTCCATAGGGGCTCTAAGCTCATCAACTTGATTGTTGGAAGATGTAGGAGTTTGGTTTTGTTGTCTATGGTGTGATGTTTGGTACTTGGTGTAATTGTTTTGGTTTTGGTTGGCTTGGTAATTGGTGTTATTGTGGTGATATTGGGATGAAGATGGGTTGTTATTGTGGTAAGAAGAAGGGTTGTTCCATCTTTGGTTCTGATTGTTTCCTTGTGAATTATCTCTCCACCCTTGTTGTTGATTGCTACCTTGATGGTAGTTGCTCTGGCCTTGGGAAGGATATGGTGGACGGTTATTGTAATTCACATTGGCTACCACAAGGCCATGTTCCTCTTGAATTTGATGGCATTGGTCGGTGTAATGTGTGGTGCTAGAGCACAAACCACAAATCCTAGGAGGGCCTTCAAGTTGAGCAACCGGAGGAGGGGCTTGGATGGCTTTGATGGAGTAATACTCCCTTTGATCTCTTTGAATTTGTGTAAGAATGGTGGCCATATCCCCAAGTGCCTTGGTTAGACTTGCTTCGGAAGGGGACGGTTCTACCACACCCTTAAGGAGGTTATTCCTTGCTCTTGTGTGTTGCATAGATTCGGCGACATCCTTTATCAAATCCCCAGCTTCTCCTTCCGTCTTGTTTTTCGAAAGGGACCCGCCACTAGAGGCGATAAGCAATCTTCTATCTTCCGCACAAAGACCTCCGGTAAAGTAGCTAATGAGCAAGCGAGTGGTCATTCCGTGATGTGGACATGACTCCAATAACCTCTTGAACCGAGACCAATACTCATACATGCTCTCTTGGTCTCTTTGCATTATGCCCGAAATCTCTTTCCGGATGTATTCGGTCTTCTCCGTTGGGAAGAACTTGTCAAGAAACTCTCTTCTCAGGAAATCCCAATTAGTCACAATATCATCCGGTAGCGAATAAAACCATGTTTTTACTTGTGCTTCAAGAGAAAAAGGAAAGGCAAAAACCATGATGGCTACCTCATCGGCTCCATGCCTTCGAGCCGTGGAACAAACGACATGAAAATCCTTCAAATGTCGGATGGGGTCTTGACCCGGAAACCCATGATATTTAGGAAGTAGATTTATCAAGCTACTCTTCAACTCAAAGTTTGGATCAAGGATAGGATATCTTGCTTGTAACGGTTGAAGTATGATATCCGGAGCTCCTTGCTCATGCAAAGTGATCCAGCGTGGCTCCGCCATGTGTGGCTCACCTGTAGGATGCAAAGATGTATTAGCAGTGTCAACAGAAGAATAGGAAGTAACAGACTCCAAGTCACCCTCGGCGGTGACTAGTAATTCGGTGTTTTCCTCAAGAGAGGCCGAAGTACTAGGCGTGTAGTCCAACCGCCTTCTAGCTTGCCTAGTGTGTAACAAAGTTCTTTCAATCTCGGGATCAAAATTGGCTAAGCTAGAATTCGGTTGAGACCGAGTCATCAAACTTGAAAGTCATAGTACAAATGCAAAAGAAATTTAAACTCTAGCTAAGTATTGAAAGAGCAAATTATCTACAATATTCACATATTCACATAACCAACATCGAGGCATACATTGCAACCATTCCCCGGCAACGGCGCCATAAATTTGACACACACTAACTCTTGCGACCAAGGGATGTTGTATTGGTAAGATTTTTCTCTTTAATATCACCTCGTTGTGAGTATAGCCTACCAACAACAAGCCTTGGGGTCAAATTTAGAAGAGGGATTTGGTTGTCATAATTTCAATCCCAATAGAAATAATCGAAGTATTCAAACCTCGGGTCGTCTCACGAAGAATGGGCAAACATGTGCTTCGACATTGGTTAGAAATCCGGGGTTGAGAGTTATGAACATAAAAGTAAATGGAAAACTTAACAAACAAGTAATCTTAAATGGCAACAAATGAATTCAACTACACAAGCAAAAACCAAGCAATTCCAATGAGCAAGCAATATTCTACTCAATTCTACCTTAAGCTAAACGAATAACTACTACTAAGATACGTGAAATTGGAAATCGGGTTTCAAATATGAATGCTAAAAATAACTCTTGGCTAGGCATGGGAATTGGGGTCACAATCATTGTCCAACACTTCATCTTGACAATTATGAGGAACCAAGCTTATTAAGTCTACTCCCAAGTCTTAAGTACGTGATATCTACCCCTAAATTTGAAGTACGTCAAATGGCCCTGGCCACATCAACCCATAAGTCCCAACCTACCTACTAATTAGATTAGTAGTGGGTTGGCATCAATGAGTATCAAATTGACCACCTAGGGCTCTCAAATCATCAAATCCATTAGACCTAATGACTCAAGTTTACCCAATTCCCTTGACCTAGGCCAAGAGTGTGAAAAACTACTCCATAATCAAAGTAAACAATTCATCAAACACTTGGTAAGTGCTTATGAAAGACATGTTCAAAATAGTAATTAAATTGAATTCTACAAATACCCACTAACAATGATCAACATACAATTAAACAATCAACAAGATTAAACATAGAAATCATCAATGTAACATCAACAAAACAAGATTCACAATATTCATGAATTGGGTAGAATAACAATTAACAAGAATCATAAAACTATCACTAGATGTAAGAGAGATTATAGCAAGGAAACTAAATTGAACAATTAAAACTGTAATCAACAAAATCCAATTCACAAATCAATAAGGAAAAATCAAAATGGAAACTAGATCTAGAGAGGAACAATGGTTTCTCTCTCTAGAATCATCCAAGAAACAAGAAAAACTCTCAAAATATGTCTCCTTTTCCAAATTGACTCTCCTCTCCCTTTCCCTCAGCATTCTTGGGTCTTTTCCATGTAGAAAAAGCTTGAAATTGGGCCTTCTTGGCCTCAGAAATCGCCAGGCACGATTTTTCTTAATGAGGTCACGTGCAGCTTCCCACGCATCCGCGCCATGCGTGCGCGCGCGCCGATGCTTTTGTGATCCACGCGTGCGCGCCAGTTGCGCGTGTGCGTCGATGGAAATCTCCCAATCTGCGCGGATGCGTCCATCCTTGCGCGCCGCTTCTATCCAGTCCCACCCACGCGAGCGCGTGGAATGCGCGGACGCGCCGATGCTGCTGCTTCCAATACTTCAATTCTTCATGTTCCTCCCCTTTTGTACATGCTTTCTCCCTCTCTTCTGAGTCAATCCTAACCTATAACACCTGAAATTACTCAACAAAGATATCACGGCATCGAATGACAATAGAAGAGGGTTAAAATATGGTAAATTCAAGGTAAACAAGCATGTTTCTCATCATAGAGCAATATTGGGAAGTGAACACAAAACCATGCATTTCTTGTGAATAAGTGTGAGAATTATTGATAAAATCTCCCAAAATGAGCACAAGATAAACCACGAAATCGGGGTTTATCATCCAGCAGCCCATCCTTTCAGTGATGACACTCCTTCAAACCTAGATTGAGTGAGCATCGAGGACGATGCTTTATTTTAAGTGTGGGGAGGTCGCCATCTCTGGCGTATTTTTGGAGAACCACTACAGACTCTTTTATTTTATTTTGGTTATTTTTCTGTATTTTTATCTTTATTTTTATTTTTATCTTTCAGTACTTATACATTATTCTTTCATGTGTTTTTACTCTATTTTCTTCATTTTGCACTATAGTTCATATTTTAGCCAGTTAGTGTAATTGCAATTCTAAACTTATTAGTTATAGAATATGTGGATTAATTAGTATAGTTTACCCTTTTAGCATATAATAGTTTGGTTTAAATTGAAAATAAAAAGGAAGTAAACTAGAGACTTTAACATAATAAAAAACAATCCATACCTTGTATATAGAACATAACATGTTAGTTAGTTAACAACATTTCATCAAGGAGGAACACTAAAACTTTAAAGCCACCCAAAACAAATAAAAATTTTTATTTTTACATTGAGAATAATGGGAACTCTTAAATTCTACTAACATGACATGTATAACTGATATATGAATTTTGAGCTAGAGAACACACAGCCTGTGAGTTTTGAGCTTAAATTCTACTTACATTCAAACCATAATTTTTATTTCTGTGTGTTTTGTCCTTCTTTTTTATTCTGATATTCTTTACTTTGTTTTAATTTATATGTCCATTTATAGAGTATAGATACATACTAAGAGATGATTGAGGCCATCATTAGAATTTTCCTCACTTATCCCAAATTAGCCTACCTTTACATCACCCTTGTTAGCCCCTTTGAGCTTTTTAATCCCCTCTTGTTCTATAAACCACATTACTAGCCTTAAGCAGAAAAACAAAATAAAAATTCCAAGTTGAATCCTTGGTTAGCTTAAGACAGAAATTGTGTATTGTTTAAGTGTGGGAAACTTTATGGGAACATGGATGATAGAAATAAGTAGGAAAGTTAAAAAAGAATAAAGATATCTCAAAATAAAAATTTTGGGAAGCATGCTCATGTGAAATCAATTAAATTACCATGTGCATTAAAAAAAATTATCTTTATTTAAATAAAAGGGATACCAAAATTCCCCAATTGCAAAAAAAAATAAAAATAAAAAGAATCAATGCACATGGGATAAAAAGTTAATGCATGAGCTTGCAATACAAAAGTGAGAAAATCTGGGCAAATAGGATAAGAAACTTTGAATTACAAAATATGTATGTTAGGTGAGATCTTAGACTAGTCAAGGGTTCATTTATTAGCTCACTTAGTCTTATACATATACCCTTACCTTTACCTTGGCCCCATTATAACCTTGAAAAAGACCTCATGATTTTGTATGTCTGTATTCTATAATTGTTGATTGGTTAGATGAAGAACAAAGTTATAGAAAGTAAGGATAAAAAGAAGAATAGAGTGATTAACCCAATAAACACTGAGTGACTAGAGAGTAAACACAGAATCCAGTGAGGGTTCAATAGCTCATCACCATATATCTCTGCTTAAATTGTTAATTGTCTTGCAAGTTTGAAAAATATTTTTACCCATCTCAATTGTAAAAGTGCCTTAACATTATCTAAGGTTGGTTATGCATATATGATTCCTTGAGAATGTGAATTAATTTAACAACATGTAAGTTTTATATACAAGTGAATAAAAATTAGAATTGCATGATTCATTTAGATAGTTGCATTTAGGATAGATTGCATTGCATGGGATTCCACCAATTTAACCTTACCTTATTCTTTATCTTGGACTTAGCATGAGGACATGCTATTGTTTAAGTGTGGGGAGGTTAATAAAACCATATTTTATGATATATATTTTGCTTAATTCAAGAGATTTATTCAATCCTTCACCCACTTATTCATGTAAATTGCATGGTTTTACTTTCCCTTCCTTATTATGTGATATTTGTGAAATACATGTTTCCTATGCTTTGAAATTATATATTTTAATTACCTTTTATTACCATTCGATGCCGTGATTTGTGTGTTAAGTAGTTTCAGATCTTCTAAGGTATGAATGACTTAAAGGATGGAAAGGAAATATACAAAAATGGAAGGAAAGCACAAAATGGAGTTTTTGAAGAAACTGGCAGCGACGCAAACGCGTGACTGACGCGGACGCGCGCCATGGGCAGAACACAGATGACGCGAACGCGTGACCGACGTGAATGCGTGATAAGGAAAACTCCAAATGACGCGACCGCGTGACCCACGCGGACGCATGACAAATGCCACGCACCATAAATTACAGAAAACACCCCCAGTGATTTTTGAAGCCCTTTTTGGCCCAGATCCAAGTCCAGAAGGCACAGATTAGAGGTGAAGTGGGGGAATGCATCCATTAGAGGGAAATCTCTCTAATTATTCACTTTTCATGATTTAGATGTAGTTTTTAGAGAGAGGTTCACTCTTCTCTCTTAGGTTTTAGGATTAGGATTTCTTGTTATTTCAATTTAGTATTCCGACTCTTTATCAGGTTCAATATTCCTTTTGCATTATATTTCTCTTTTGCTTTCAGATCTTTAAAAGCTTTCTTTTAATTACTTTTATTGCCAATTTGGCTTATGAACCATTCATGTTTAGATTTAAATTTCTATTTAATATAATTTGAGGTATTTCAGTTTATGATTGCTTTCTTTTATTTATATAAATAATTTAGATTTTCCCCTTTTGGCTTTGGTTAAGTAATTGGTAACTCATGAGTTGTCAAACTCAACGTGATTGATAATTGTTGTCTTTGCTAATTGAATTGAACTTCAATAACTCCAGTCCTTTCTTAGGAATTGACTAGGACCTGAGGATCAAACTAATTGGTCCACTTGACCTTCCTTTGCTTTAGTAAAGGCTAACTAAGTGGGATTAAAACTCAATTTTCATCACCATTGATAAGGAAAACTAGGATAGGACTTCCAAATTCTCATACCTTGCCAAGAGTTGATTTACAGTTATTTATTTAATTTATTTATCATTTAAATTACTTGTTCCTTACTTTCAAAACCCCAATTTAGAAAACTCATAACCAATAATAAGAACATACCTCCCTGCAGTTCCTTGAAAAGACAACCTGAGGTTTAAATACTTCAGTTATCAATTTTAAAGGGGTTTGTTACTTGTGACAACCAAAACGTTTGTAAGAAAGGACTTTTGTTGGTTTAGAAGCTATACCTGCAACGAGAATTTATCTGCAAATTTCTAGACCACGCAAAAGTTTCATTCTTCACCGGCTCAGAATCAAAGGAGGTGGATTCATCTCTTCTCCCTCCTGGCATACAACACAAACAAAACCAGAAAAACTAAAATAAAACACTCTACTGCTAGAGTGTGGTTAAGATTAGTTGAAACAAAATCTCAAACTGTTAAAATGCTTAACAAAAACAAAGAAAAATTCTTAATCTAGATTATCACCTACTTAATCATTGTTAATCTAAATCAATCCTCGGCAACAGTGTCAAAAACATGATGAGTGGAAAAATGATTCCACACAAACTCACCGGCAAGTGTACCGGGTCGCATCAAGTAGTAATAACTCACAGAAGTGAGGTCGATCCAACAGGAATTGATGGATCAAGCAATTTTAGTATGGTGATGAATTTAGTTAAGCTAATATTGATAATTTGATTAGAAATTGATTGGCAGAATGTAAATTGCAGGAATTGTAAACTGCTGAAGGTAAATTGACTGAAACTTAAATAACAAGAAATTTAAATTGCCGAATCTTAAAGTCCCAGAAATCTAAAAGAGCTGAAACTTAAATTGCAAGAAATGTAAATGACTGAATCTTAGAATGCAGGAAAGTGAAATTGCAGAATCTAAATTGCAAGGAAACTTAAATTGCATTAATTATAAAGGGAATTGGGTGCAAGGATTCAAACAGCAAAATAATTCAAATGAAATTTGGAATCAGAGAAGTTTGAAATGAAGAAAATTAGAGAAAATGATTCATTAGGGATAGGAGATATTGCAATCCCCCATGAATCAATTGGATCTCAATTCCTTCCTCAATAATTTATGTAGATCTATGGCGGATTGAAATTGACTGGATCCCAATTCCTTGGCAATCCAATCTGTCTAATCACAATCAATCTTGCCAATTCCTTGATCTAACTGTCATGAGAAGAGTTAGAGCACATTCTCTTATCCATTGGCCACACAAATTCTCAAAATCTCAATTCCTCCCGAATAGTGTTGGTAATGAAAATTGTGAAGGATAGAGCTTCAGATCTAATGCAAGTGATTCCCCTTCCGAGGCTTACACAAGCATTCAATTAAATTCAACCCCCTTCCGGAGTGAAGAATTCTAGATCAAAACAGAAGGTATCCAATAGCTATAAGAATGAATTGAGAAGAAGAATAATTTCATTGATTCATTGGAATTACAATAGAGCTCCTCCCCCTAATGAATTTTGGGTTTATTTCCTCATTGCTCAAGTAAAACCAGAAACTAGAAAGTTACAGAAAAGAAATGCAGAAGAAATTACAAAAAGAAAAGATCTAATCTCTAACTAACTCCTAAGACAAAATTTCTTCCTGACTAGCTCTCCTTTTTGAATCAAATTCTTCTTTATTTATACACCTTCAATTGAATCTTCAGGTTCTTGGATTGGGCCACTTGATCCTTGTTGGGATTGATAGGGTTGGTGACATTAGGATTTTTTGCTAGTAAAGAATTTTATAAAAATAGTCGCGTTGTAGATATAGTTTCTAAACCAACAGAAATCCCTTCATACAAATGTTTTGGTTGTCACAAATAACAAACCCCTTAAAAATTGATAACCGAAGAAACCTCGGGTCGTCTTCTCAAGGAACTGCAGGGAAGGATGTTCTTATTATTGGTTATGAAGATTGTAAATTGGGGTTTTGAAGATGAGGAACAAGTAAATTAAATTGCAATTAAAATAAGTAAAAGACTATAAAATAAATAAATAACTGTAAAACACACTTTTGGCAAGGTATGAAAAATTGGAAGTCCTATCCTAGTTATCCTTATCAATGATGATGAAAATTGAATCTTATTTCCACTTAGTTAGCCTTTACTTGAGCAAGGGAAGGTTAAGTGACTAATTAGTTTGATCTTCAAATCCTAGTTAATCCCTAAGGAGAGATTGGGATTATTGAAGTTCAATTCAATTAGCAAAGATAACAATTATCCATCATTTTGAGTTTGATAACTTCTGAGTTACTCATTTCTTAACCAGGACCAAAAAGGGAAAAAGTAAATCTACTTGAATAAAAATGTCTTCAGATTGGAAGCAACAGTAACATAAATAAAAGAGAGCAATAATAAACTGAAATACCTCAAATAACATAAATTCAAAGAATAATCTGTAACATAGAAGAATTCATAAACTATATTGAAAAGATAAATAAAAATGACTGTTGAACCTGATGAAAAGAGATAATCCTGAAAGCAAAAGAAATCCTAATTCTAAATCCTAAAAGAGAGAGGAGAGAACCTCTCCCTCAAAACTACATCTAATTCATGAAAAGTAACTAATTCGAGAGTCTCCCTGAATGGATGCATTCCCCCACTTCATAACCTCTGATCTGTGCCTTCTAGACTTGGATTTGGGCCAAAAAGGGCTTCAGAAATCGCAAGGAGCGTTTTCTATAACTTCTGGTGCGTGGCCTCTGTCACGCGTCCGCGTGGGTCACGCAGTTGCATCAATTGGAGTTTTCCTTGCCACGCGGTCGCTTCAATCATGCGTCCGCGTCATATGCGTTTCGCTTAAGGCACGCGATCACGTCAATCACGCGGTCGCGTCACTACCATTTCGCGCTGGCATGCAGTCGCGTCGTCCATGCGATCACGTCCCTGCCAGTTTCTTCAAAAACTCCGTTTTGTGCTTTCCTTCCATTTTTGTATGTTCCCTGTCAATCCTTTAAGTCATTCCTGCCTTAGAAGATCTGAAACTACTCAACACACGAATCACGGCATCGAATGGAAGTAAAGGGTATTTAAAATAATTACTTTTAAAGCATAGGAAACATGTTTTTCACATACATCACATAATAAGGAAGGGAAGGTAAAACCATGCAATTAACATGAATAAGTGAGTGAAGGATTGAATAAAATCACTTAAATTAGGCACAAAATATATCATAAAATATGGGTTTATCAACCTCCCCACACTTAAACAATAGCATGTCCTCATGCTAAATCCAAGATAAAGAGTAAGGTAAGGTTGAAGTGATAGAATCTCATGCAATGCAATCTATTCTAAAATGAAACTACCTAAATGAATCATGCAATTCTAATTTTTATTCACTTGTATATAAAACTTACATGTAGTCAAATTAATTCACATTCTCAAGGAATCATATATGCATAGCCAAACCTTAGATAATGATAAAACACTTTTACAATTGAGATGGGAAAGAAAAATATTTTTCAAACTTGTAAGACAATTAGCAATTTAAGTAGAGATATATGTTGATGAGTTATTGAACCCTCACTGGATTTTGTGTTTACTCTCTAGTCACTCAGTGTTTATTGGGTTAATCACTCTATTATTCTTTTTATCCTTACTTTCCATAACTTTGTTCTTCATCTAACCAATCAACAATTATAGAATATAGGCATACAAGTATCATGAGGTCTTTAATTAAGGTTGTAATGGGGCCAAGGTAAAGGTAAGGGTATATGTATAAGGCTAAGTGAGCTAATAAGTGAATCCTTGATTAGTCTAAGATCTCACCTACATATTTTGTAAAGCAAAGCTTCTTTACCTATTTTCCCATTTTCTTCCCACTTTTTGATGTTACATGCTCATATTTTAATTTTCTCCCATGTGTATTGCTTTATTTTGTATTTGGGAAATTCTTTTGTATCCCCTTTATTTAAATACTGAAATATATATATATTAATTACACATGGTAATTAAATTATTTTTATTCCACATGAGCATGCTTCCCAAAATTTTTATTTTGAAATATCTTATTCTTTTTAACTTTCTACCCTTTGTTTTTATCATCCATGTTCCCATAAGGTTCCCCACACTTGCACAATACACAATTTCTATCTTAAGCTAACCAAGGATTCAACTTGGGATTTTTATTTTGTTTTTCTGCTTAAGGCTAGTAATGTGGTTATAAAATAAGAGGGGATTTAAAGGCTCAAAGGGGCTAACGAGGGTGATGTAAAAGGTAGGCTAATTTGGGAATAGTGAGCTAGAATCAAACAATGACCTCAATCACTTCCTTCGTATGTATCTATATTTTATAATCGGACATATAGATTAAAACAAAGTAAAGAACACCAGAATAAATAAGAAGGGTGTAACACACAGGAATAAAATATTATGCTTTAAATATAACCATGAAATTAAGCTCAAAAATCATAGGCTGTGTATTCTCTAACTCAAAAATCATATATCAGTTATATATGTCAAGCAAGTAAAAATTAAGAGTTTTCATTATTCTCAATGTAAATCTTAAGGTGGCTTTAAAGTTCTAGTGTTTCTCCTTGAAGAAATGTTGTTAACAAACTAACATGTAATGCTATATATACAAGGTGTGGGTTGTTTTTATTCTGTTAAAGTCTCTAATTTACTTCCTTTTTTATATTTTTAATTTAAACTAAGTTATCTTATGCTAAAAAGGGTAAACTATACCAATTAATCCACATTTTCTATAACTAATAAGTTAGAATTGCAACTAAACTAAATGGCTAAAATATGAACTAAAGTGCAACATGCAGAAATATAGTAAAAATACATGAAAATAGCAATGTATAAGTACAGAGAAAATAAAAATAAAAATAAAGAGAAAAATACAGAAAAGTAGCAAAATAAAGTAAAAGAGTCTGTAGTGGTTCACCAAAAAAAAATATACGCCAGAGATGGCGACCTCCCCGCACTGAATATGAAGCATCGTCCCTGATGCTCACTCAAGCAGGGTGTGAAGGGGCGTCATCACTGGAAGGATGGGTAGCCGGAGTCTCTGTGGTGGTGGTCTGAGGATCAGCCTGCTGCAGAAGAGGTGCTGACTGAATAGGAACCTCTGGGTCTGCAGCCTGAATCTGATGCGGGGCCTCCTGATGTGATGCAGCCTGCTCTGTGCCTGCCTGTGCAGCCTCTCTCTGTGGATGAGTCTCCGCCTCGTGGTCATCCGTCTCCTCCTCAGATGGCTTCGATGGGGTGTCAGGCTCGGAGGGGATATCGCTGCCAGAACGGATCATCAGCTTCAGGTGCTCATAGCGTCGCTTGCTGCGACGCTCAGATCTCTCGTATCGCCGCCGGTTGCGGCGCTCCATCTGGTCTAGCTGCTGAAACAGGCGGTGCACTAAGTGATAAACTGGCTCTGAGGTAGGTGGAGGTGTAGTGGTAGTAGCAGGGGTAGCTGTAGATGAAGAGGGGCCGATAGATGGTGTGGCTGTCTCATCAGTAGGAGTGAAGAATGGAGGTCTATAGCCTAAATCCAGAAAGTTCCTGCTGTGAGGGATAATTTTCTTGCATTTTGCAGCAGGTGGCTTTTCATCAGCATCCTCCCAAGGCACGTCAGCTCGACGGCCAAGCTGTGTAATCAGATATGGAAAGGGGAGAGTGCCTCGGACGTGGACCCTGGCCATGTAGTACCGAATGAAGCGTGGCAGGTACAGGTCCTTACCCTCCATCACACACCATAGGAGGGTGATCATAGCAGCAGGTAGCTCCGTCTCGTGAGTACTCGGCATAATAAAGTTGCTTAGGATCTGATGCCACAGCCGAGCCTCATCATTCAAGTATGCCCGCTTGATTCCCTTAGGCATGGTGGTGTTCTGACCCATGACCCAAGGAACAGTCGGGTTAAGGGCTATCCTTGCCTGGACGGCATCCCAGTTAAACTTCATGAAGCGCATGTCTTCCTCAGCCTTTTGATAACCATCTGCCTGATCGGATTTAGGCAGAAGCTTCAGAATATCCTCTATGGCCTCTTCAGTGACCAGTATCTGCTTCCCTCTTAGGTTTACTATATCTAGGGAAGTTTTGAAGTAATTGTAGTATAATTCCCTTACCCAAGATGCATTGACCTCAGTCAGGTTTCTCTCCAGGAAGAACTAGCCTCGTTGTTTGATCTGATCAGAGGTGTATTGCTGGAGTTCTTCTGGGATCTTCAGAGTCCTCTCCAGGTACAGGTTCCTAGAGTTTGCAAACACCAGATACTTTGGCTCGCAGTATCGGTTTGCAAAATTAATGGGATCAGTAGCAGGGAGTAGCTGGTCAGCCTTCTCCTGCAGGGTAAAGTGTTTCTCCCGCAAGGAGTTATCATGCATGAGGTCCAAGATGGACATGGAGGATTCTCCTCTTTTCCGTTTGCCAGTTGTTGCCTTTCCCTTTCCTTTTCGTTGGGTGTCAGACATCCTAAAAAACGGAAAACCAGGATATAATAAAAACAGGAAAAACAAGTATGCAAATCACAAAATAAGCATATAGTGGCAAATGAGCAGTGGAGTAATGAAAATGAGTTAAGTAAATGTGCATTAAGGATTGAATAGGGGTTAAAAGCTTGAGAAGAAAAATTAATAATCCAAAATGTAATAGAAATCATGTTAATTAGGAAAAATTATCATCATGCCTTGGTTAGAAGGTTAAAGAGAATAGTGAAAAACCAGAAGAGATGTTTTGAAAGGTTAGGTTGGTTAGGAATGAAAAAAGAGTTTAGGAAGTGAAAGTTAGTGAATTAGTAAAAAGTGGGTTAGAGTAAGTGGCATGATGATCATTTTCTAAGTAACAGGCATTCTCAACTAGAAGCTACAGTTAACTCATATCCAAACAAGGGAATCAGGTTGATGATGAATCAAAAATTGGAAGCTAAACATCAAAAATGCAGATTATGAACCATGAAATCAAAAAGAATAAGAAAGCCTGCCCTGGTATTCATGAATTGGTTTGGTAAAAGCAGAGTAAAGCAGAGTTCAAAGTGCCAAAACCAAGACATGAATGGAAATAAAACAGTTTACAAAAAATTGGGCAGCATTCTGGCTAAAATTGGATGTTCCCGGAAAATAAACAGTAAGCAGGACAGTTCATGTGAATTAAAACAAACTGCAATTGGATATAATTAGTGTGAACAAGAAAGAACATTTGCAATAGCAGCATGAACAGTAAGAACAGCATATGAACAATACTAACATCACAGCAATAGCAGAATTGCGAAAAATATAAAATAATAAGCACGAACAGCGCAATTAATCAGGCCTAAATCCACTAACCACATCCTAGGCTACCTAACCACCTAGAATCCACTACAACATGCATATCTAACTAGCCTAATTATGAACATAAATAGAAAAATATGTAATTAGCTAGGAATTGAAAGAAGGGTGGTGTTCGGCGGAACCTGGTAGGCGTATGAATAAAAGTGGGGCAAAGGGATAGCTGGGGGATGGTGGTGGCGGCGGCTGGCGCGGCGGTGGAGGGTGGTTGGCGTGGCGGTGGTTGTTCGGAGGCAGGGGGTTTCAGGTAGGTTAATGGGGGTATGGGTTAAGGGGGAAGGAAGGGAAGGGGGTGTGGGTGGTGGGTGGAGGCGCGGTGGTGGCGGCAGCGCGGTGGGGCTGGTGGTCGCGGAGGTGGGAAGTAGTGGTGGAGGGAAGAAGAGGAGAGAATAAAGAGAGGAAAGAGAGGGAAGGGAGAAGAGGGTGGCGCGGTGGCGGTGTCTGGGTGGTCGACGGTGGTGGCTGGAAGTTGGTGGTGGTGGCTGGTTTGCAAAGAAGAGAGGAAGGAGAAGGGGTTGGGGGGGGAGGGGCGCGAATAGGTAGGGTTCGCGTGACGGGGGGGGTTATCGAATTTGAATCCACGCGATCGCTTGGGGCACGCGGTCGCGTGGCTGGGGTGGAATGGGAGTTGATGCGATCGTGTGAGTGATGCGATCGCATGGATTGGGGAAAAGGATGAGTGACACGATCGTGTGAGGCATGCGACTGCGTCGCTGGAAATTGTGCTAAACGCGCAATTCCAGCATCATTTCCGCGCAACTCTCTGTCTGCTTTGGGGTGTTGTGCAATCCACACGACGCGATCGCGTCGCTCACGCTGTCGCGTGGGATTGGTGTTTTGCAAGTGACGCGATTGCGTAAGGGACGCGATCGCGTTGGTCATTTTGTCCGAAACACACAACAGCCGCACGATTTCAGCCCAACTTTCTAGGCGTTGGATCCTTACGCCGATTTCCAGGTCACGCGGCTGCGTGAAAGACGCGGGCACGTGGGGGGTTGTTTTTTGCAACTGACGCGATCTCATGAGTGATGCGATCACGTCACACGCCTACTCTCTTTTTTATTTTTATTTTTTTTTTGTTATGCAGGTATGCAATTATGCAGCATGTAGTGCGAATGAATAATATTCAGGTTCAATTGAAAAGGAAAACAAAAATAAATAAAATAGAATAAAACTGAAAAAGAAACGACCATACTATGGTGGGTTGTCTCCCACCGAGCACTTTTAGTTAAAGTCCTTAAGTCGGACATTGGATGAGCTTCCTGTTATGGCGGCTTGTGCTTAAATTCGTCCAGAAATCTCCACCAATGTTTGGGATGCTAATAGCCTCCGGGGTCCCAAACTAGGCATGTAAAGCTTCTGAGTATCTTCAAGCAGATTGTCAGGCTCCCGGAGTGACAAATGTCAGAAAAGATTCCAGGATCCCAAACTTTGCTTTTAAATCTGCCTTTGTCTCGATCTATATTTTTCCATTCGGGCGGTTTAGAAAGTAGATTTTCACCAAGATGACCAAACATTTTCCGAGATCCATTCGATTGACCATGATGCCAATCCGTGCACTTAGAATTGAAGCATGGAACCTTATGGAACCTTGTGCACCAGCTCTGAGTGCGAGCCATTTCTCTCTTACTCTTAAACTCGCAGAGAGCTCTAAGCTGGCCATCTGTTTCAAGCAAACCATATTCAAGTGGAAAAATAAAGCTAAAGGTTAAGGATTGTACCCACTTGAAGCTTGTATTGGGTGGTAATGGCCTTGGGATAGGTGTTTCCAGTGGTTCTGTAAGTTCTACTCCCTTGTGCTCTTCGGTGAATTTCTTCACTTCCTTGCAGAATTCTTCAAATGCATCCATGTCCTGATCAAAGCCTTCTATGTCTTCCTCGTCACTGAAGTCATAGATGGGAGGTTGAGAGAAATTTACCTCCGCATCATCTTCGTATTCACTTGAGGAAGATTCTTCGATCTCAGAGAATTCACTTGCTGATGCAAGTTCATTACTGGGAGAACTTGACTTGAGATTATCCTCATCAAGGAAACTTACTTCTCGGATTATTCCGTCTAGTTCTTCATAAAAGATTTGCTTTGGGAGTTGTGCACTATCCTCCTTAGCATCAATTGTAACATTTTTGAGAGAATTCTCCATGACTCTGGATTCCCATGGAAGTTCAGCGTCTCCTAAGTCTTCAACCAACTCTTCTTCGTTTACAATGACAGCTTCCTCTACTTGTTCCAGTATGAAGTCATGCCCTGTTCTGTCCACTGGAGTTTCTAATATCTCCTTCACGCTACGCTCTTCTTTAGATTGTCCACATGGGGCTGTGGGAGGTCCTTGAATGTTCGAACGTCTAGAAGATAATTGACTTACAACTTGCTCCAGTTAATGAAGGGTTGTTTAGAGTTGATCTACTGTTTCCTTGAGGCAAACCTCGGATTCTTGGGGTGATGGATTTGGACGTGGTACATGGGGAAGTGGTGGTGTTTGAGAGTAATTGGATTGGAATTGGGGTAAATGCGGATCATCTGGTGGTGAATGGTGAAAAGGAGCTTGTGAGTGTGGTGGTTTGAAGTTATGTTGAGAGGATGGCCTATAAGCACAGGGTGGGGCTTGTTGGTAACTACAAGGTTGTCGACCATGTCAATTGGCTTGGTATGCATTATAGAATGGTCTTTGTCTACGATATCTTGGAGGGTGTTGTTGCCTAAAGGGTTGATCAGATCCTCTTGGCTCCATCCATCTTTGATTGCTCTGACCTTGATGCATGTTCCTGTTATAACTTTTACTCTTTTCAACAATATTAGAACCAAACTCAAAGCGAGAGGGATGATAATTCATAGTAGCTAGTAAAAATAAAAGGAGAAAATAAGAATAAATAAACAAGTAAAGGAGAAATATTTACAATAACTAATAATAAGGCACACGATTGCAGTTCCCCGGCAATGGCGCCATTTTGACGTTAGGATTTTTTGCTAGTAAAGAATTTTATAAAAATAGTCGCATTGTAGATATCGTTTTTAAACCTACAGAAATCCCTTTGTACAAACGTTTTGGTTGTCATAAATAACAAACTCCTTAAAAATTTATAACCGAAGTATTCAAACCTCGGGTCGTCTTCTCAAGGAACTGCAGGGAAGTATGTTCTTATTATTGGTTATGAAGATTGTAAATTGGGGTTTTGAAGATGAGGAACAAGTAAATTAAATTGCAATTAAAATAATTGAAAGACTATAAAATAAATAAATAACTGTAAAACACACTTTTGGCAAGGTATGAGAAATTGGAAGTCCTATCCTAGTTATCCTTATCAATGATGATGAAAATTGAATCTTATTTCCACTTAGTAAGCCTTTACTTGAGCAAGGGAAGGTCAAGTGACTAATTAGTTTGATCTTCAAATCCTAGTTAATCCCTAAGGAGAGATTGGGATTATTGAAGTTCAGTTCAATTAGCAAAGATAACAATTATCAATCATGTTAAGTTTGATAACTCCTGAGTTACTGATTTCTAACCAAGACCAAAAAGGGAAAAAGTAAATCTACTGGAATAAAAATGTCTTCAGATTGGAAGCAACAGTAACATAAATAAAAGAGAGCAATAATAAACTGAAATACCTCAAATAACATTAATTCAAAGAATAATCTGTAACATAGAAGAATTCATAAACTATATTGAAAAGATAAATAAAAATGACTGTTGAACCAGATGAAAAGAGATAATCCTGAAAGCAAAAGAAATCATAATTCTAAATCCTAAAAGAGAGAGGAGAGAACCTCTACCTCAAAACTACATCTAATTCATGAAAAGTAACTAATTCGAGAGTCTCCCTGAATGGATGCATTTCCCCACATCATAACCTCTGATCTGTGCCTTCTGGACTTGGATTTGGGCTAAAAAGGGCTTCAGAAATCGCTGGGAGCGTTTTCTGTAATTTCTGGTGCGTGGCCTCTGTCACGCGTCCGCGTGGGTCACGCGGTTGCGTCAATTGGAGTTTTCCTTGCCACGCGGTCGCTTCAATCATGCGTCCGCGTCATATGCGTTTCGCTCAAGGCACGCTATCGCGTCAATCACGCGGTCGCGTCACTACCATTTCGCGCTGGCATGTGGTCGCGTCGTCCATGCGATCGCGTCATTGCCAGTTTCTTCAAAAACTTCGTTTTGTGCTTTCCTTCCATTTTTGTATGTTCCCTTTCCATCTTTTAAGTCATTCCTGCCTTTAGAAGATCTGAAACTACTCAACACATGAATCACGGCATCGAATGGAAGTAAAGGGTAATTAAAATAATTACTTTTAAAGCATAGGAAACATGTTTTTCACATACATGACATAATAAGGAAGGGAAGGTAAAACCATGCAATTAACATGAATAACTGAGTGAAGGATTGAATAAATCACTTAAATTAGGCACAAAATATATCATAAAATATGGGTTTATCAGTTGGCGCTAAAATGTAATTAAGGGGTTGGGTGTGCCAATTATGCCTTTCTGGTATTGAAGTTGGAGTCAAGGTTTTTGGCCCAACGTTGAGTCAAACGTCATTTTGAAAGAATGGATTCTGGTTCTGTCATCAGCATTTGACGCAACGTTGGAGGGCCAATGTTCGCCTATCCACGCGTATGCGTGACTCACGCGTACGCGTGAAAACTGTGTTTTTGCCTCTCGACGCGTACGCGTACTCCACGCTTACGCGTGCATTGCCTTTTTTTCAACCCACGCGTACACGTCATAGACGTGTACGCATCAATTTCATTTTTCCAACTTCAAATTTCGGGCTTCTCATCACCGACGTTGGAGGTAACGTTTGAGGCAACCGACACGCACGCGCACCTGCTGCGCACCGCGCCGGGCTTCTCATTGCTTTATTGCTTCTGAACCTCTGCTTTTCTATTGTCTTCATCCAAACATGCGTGCTGCCTTCCATGGCAAGCTGTATGTTGGTAGATCACCGTTGTCAATGGCTACCATCTGTCCTCTTAGTGAAAATGGTCCAGGTACGGTTTCTGTACGGCTAATCAACTGTCGGATCTCTCATCTCGGATAAAAAATACCAGGCACAGCTACTGCACGGCTAATCATCTATTGGTTCTCACTTGTGGTGGAATAGGATTTCTCTATCCTTTTGCACACTGTCACTGCGCTCAACATTTGTGAGTTTGAAGCTCGTCACAGTTATCCCATCCCAGATCCTACTCGGAATACCACAAACAAGGTTTAGACTTTTCGGATCTCAGGAATGCTGCCAATTGGTTCTAGCCTCTACCAAGAAGGTTCTAATCTCACGAATTCGAATGCTCTATTGTCAGGAGAGGCAAGTCAAATCCGTGGATCAGTGACCCAAGAGATTATACTCCGGCTGTCGTCCAATGACTGCGTTGAACATCATGTAGACCGCTTGTGGTTGTCAGGCACGCGGATCTTGGCTAAGTGAGTAACGAAGATAGTGGGTGATTCTCACGGGTCACCCCTTCATTCTAACTTAACTGAATTAAGTACGAGAGTATGTCTTGGAGAAGAAGTAAGCGTGAATTGAAAGAGAAACAATAGTACTTACATTAATTCATGAAGAACAGCAGAGCTCCACACCTTAATCTATGAGGTGTAGAAACTCCACCGTTGGAAATACATAAGAGAAAAAGGTCTAGGCATGGCCATATAGCCAGTCTCCCAAATGTGAAAAATGGCATAAGCTCCTTGAATACAATAGTAAAAAGTGCTATTTATACTAAACTAGTTACTAAGGATTACAGAAAATAAGTAACTAAGTGCAGATAGTGGACAAATCCACTTCCAAGGCCCACTTGTTGTGTGCTTGGGCTGAGCATTGAGCTTTACACATGCATAGGCCTTTTCCAGTTCTAGTGCCAGTTCTAGCGTTTTACGCCAGAAAAGGGTCTTTGCCTAGTGTTGAATGCCAGTTTGGGCCATCAAATCTCGGGCAAAGTATGGACTATTAAACATTGTTGGAAAGCCCAAGATGTCTACTTTCCAACGCTATTGAGAGCGCGCCAATTGGGCTTCTGTAGCTCTAGAAAATCCACTTCGAGTGCAGGAGGGTCAGAATCCAACAACATCTGCAGTCCTTTCTCAGCCTCTGAATCAGATATTTGCTCAGGTCCCTCAATTTCAGCCAGAAAATACCTGAAATTACAGGAAAACACACAAACTTTTAGTAAAGTCCAGAAATGTGATTTTTGCATAAAAACTATAAAAATATAATTAAAAAGTAACTAAAACATACTAAAAACTATATGAAAACAATGCCAAAAAACGTATAAATTATCCGCTCATCACAATACCAAGCTTTAATTGTTGCTTGTCCCCAAGAAACTAAAAACAAAATAGGATAAAAAGAAGAGAAAATACAATAAATTTTAAAATATCAATGAAGCTTAGTTCCAATTAGATGAGCGGGACTAGTAGCTTTTTGCTTCTGAATAGTTTTGGCATCTCACTTTGTCCTTTGAAGTTCAGAATGATTGGCATCCATAGGAACTCAGAATTCAGATAGTGTTATTGATTCTCCTAGTTTAGTATGTTGATTCTTGAACACAGCTACTTTATGAGTCTTGATCGTGACCCTAAGCATTTTGTTTTCCAGTATTACCACCGGATACATAAATGCCACGGACACATAACTAGGTGAACCTTTTCAGATTGTGACTCAGCTTTGCTAGAGTCCCCAGTTAGAGGTGCCCAGAGTTCTTAAGCACACTCTTTTGCTTTGGATCACGACGTTAACCACTCAGTCCCAAGCTTTTCACTTGGACCTTTATGACACAAGCACATAGTTAGGGATAGCTTGATTTAGCCGCTTAGGCCAGGATTTTATTCCTTTTTGGGCCCTCCTATCCATTAAAGCTCAAAGCCTTGGATCCACTTTACCCTTGCCTTTTAGTTTAAAGGGTTACTGGATTTTTGCTCTTGCCTTTTGATTTAAAGAGCTATTGGCTTTTTCTGCTTGCTTTTTCTTTTTTTTCGCATTTTTTTTGCAAGGTTTTTCTTTTTACTGCTTTTTCTTGCTTCAAGAATCAATTTTATGATTTTTCAGATTATCAATAACATTTCTCTTTTTCATTATTCTTTCAAGAGCAAACAATTTTAACATTCATAAAATTCACTATAAAAAATATGCACTGTTCAAGCATTTATTCAGAAAACAAAAAGTATTGCCACCACATCAAAATAATTAAACTATTTTCAAGATAGAATTCAAAATTCATGTACTTCTTTTTCTTTTTCAAAAAACATTTTTCATTTAAGAAAGGTGAAAGATTCATGGATCATTCATAGCTTTAAGACATAGACACTAAACACTAATGATCATATAATGAAGACACAAACATAGTCAAAACATAAAGCATAAAAACCAAAAACATAAAAGAAAATAAACAAGGAGATTAAAGAATGGGTTCACCTTCGTGATGGTGGCTTCTTCTTCCTCTTGAAGAACCAATGGAGTTCTTGAGATCCTCTATGTCTCTTCCTTGCCTTTGTTGCTCCTCTCTCATGGCCTTTTGGTCCTCTCTGATTTCATGGAGGATGATGGAGTGCTCTTGGTGAGGTCCATGAGTGGGCTCTCTTGTTTGCTTCATCCTCTTTTTAGTGATGGGCTTTTGAGATGAATCTCTCCATCTCCCAAGACTCGAAGTTGGAAGCAACTGCCTTTCCTTTTCTCTTCCTAGAGGTGTCTCTAGCCTTAGGTGCTGATAAATCCATATTTTATGATGTATTTTGTGCTTAGTTTGAGTGATTTATTCAACTCTTTACCCACTTATTCATGTTAATTGTATGGTTTTACTTTCCCTTCCTTATTATGTGATGTATGTGAAAAATATGTTTCCTATGCTTTTAAATTAATTATTTTAATTACCTTTATTTCCATTCGATGCCGTGATTAGTGTGTTGAGTAGTTTCAGATCTTCTAAGGCATGAATGACTCAAAGGATGGAAAGGAAACATACAAAAATGGAAGGAAAGGCATGACTGACGCGACCGCGCGCCTTAAGCAGAACGCATATGACGCGGCCGCAAGACTGACGCGATCGCGTGGCAAGGAAAAGCTCTGAATGATGCGACCGCATGACCCACGCAGACACGTGACAGAGGCTATGCACCAGAAATTGCAGAAAACGCTCATAGCGAATTCTGAAGCCCTTTTTTGCCCAAATCCAAGTCTAGAAGGCATAGACCAGAGGTTATGAAGTGAGAGAATGCATCCATTCAGAGAGAGCTCGCCAATTTCCACTTCTCATGATTTAGATTAGCTTGGAGAGAGGTTCTCTCCTCTCTCTCTTAGGATTAGGATTTAGGACTTCTCTTAGTTTCAGGAGTAACTCTCGATCCAGGTTTAATGTTCCTTTACTTTAGTTGATTATTTATTTTTGCAATTTGATTTATGAATTCTTCTATGTTCCAGATTATTTGAATTAATGTTATTTGAGGTATTCCAGTTTAATATTGCTTTCTCTCATTTATGCTATTATTTCTTTTACTCTGAAGACATCTTTATTCCAGTAGATTTACTTTTCTCCTTTTGGTTTTGGTTAAGAAATCAGTAACTCAGGAGTTATCCAATTCAATAGCATAACTGATAATTGTTATCTTGCCAATTGAATTGAACTTCAATAATCCCAATCTTTTCTTATGAAATAAATAGGATTCGAAGATCAAACCAATTTGTCCCTTGACCTTCCTTTGCTTTAGCAAAGGTTAACTAAGAGGAATTAAGATTCAACTTTCATTACAATTGATAAGGATAACTAGTTTGGACTTCCAATTTCTCATACCGTGCCAAAAGTTTGCTTTACAGTTATTTATTCATTTTAATTGCCATTTAATTTACTCACCATTAAATTACTTTTTCCTCATTCTTGAAACCCCAATTTGCAGTCTCCATAGCCAATAATAAGAACATACTTCCTTGCAGTTCCTTGAGAAGACGACCCGAGGTTAAATACTCGGTTATCAATTTTAAGGGGTTTGTTACTTGTGTCAACCAAAACGTTTGAACGAAAGGGATTTCTGTTGGTTTAGAGACTATATCTACAACGCGACTGTTTTTATGACATTCTTTACTGGCAAAAATCCCTAACATCAAAATGGCGCCGTTGCCGGGAAACTGCTAACATGTGCCTTATTATTGGTTATTGTACATATTTTTCTTTTACTTGTTTATTTATTTCTGTTTCTCCTTTTTAATTTTATTTGCTACTATGAACTCTCACCCCTCTCGCTTTGTGTTTGGTTCTAACTTTGTTGAAGGAAATAGAAGTTACAACAGGAATATGCATCAAGGTCAGACCAATCAAGGATGGATGGAGCCAAGAGGATCTAATCAACCCTTTAGGCAACAACATCCTCCAAGATATCATGGACAGCGACCATTCTACAATGCATACCCGGCTGATAGATATGGTGGACAATCTTGTAACTACCAACAAGCCCCACCCCGTGCCCATAGACCAACCTCTTAACATAACCACGAACCGCCCCACTCACAAGCTTCTCTTCACCATTCGCCACCATAAGATCCTTTTCCACTCCAGTTCCAACCCAATCACTCCCAAGCACAACCACTTCCCTATGTCTCATGTCCAAATCCATCACCCCGAGAATCAGAGGTTCGCCTCAAGGCAACAGTAAATAAACTTCAAGCAACTATTCGACAACTGGAGCAAGCAGTAATTCAATTAGTTTCTAGACGCGCGAACATTCAAGGACCAACCACAGCCCCATGTGGACAATCTAATGAAGAGTGTAGCATGAAGGAGATATTAGAAACTCCAGTGGACAAGACAGAGCATGAATTCGTACTCGAACAAGCAGAAGAAGCTGTCATTGTACAAGAAGAAGAGTTGGTTGAAGATCTAGGAGACGCTGAACCTCCATGGGAATCCAGAGTTGAGGAGAACTCCGTCAAGGACGTTACAGTTAATGTTAAGGAGGATATTGCACAATCCCCAAGGCAAGTCATTTATGAAGAACTAGACGGAATAACCCGGGACACAAATTCCCTTGATAATGATAGTCGCAAGTCAAGCTCTCTTAGTAATGAACTTGCATTCACAAGTGAATTCTCTGAGATCGAAGAATCTTCCCCAAATGAATACGAAGATGATGCAGAGGTAGATTTCTCTCAGCCTCCCATCAATGACTCGAGTGATGAGGAAGACATAGAAGACTTTGACCAGGATACAGATGCATTTAAAGAATCCTGCGAGGAAGTGGAGGAATTCGCAGAAGAGCACAAGGGAGTAGAACTTACAGAACCACCAGAAACACCTTCCCCAAGGCCATTACCGCCTAATACAAGCTTCAAGTGGGTACAATCCTTAACCTTTAACTTTACTTATTCATTTGAATATGGTTTACTTGAAACAGATGGCCAGCTTAGAGCTCTATGCGGCTTTAAGAGTAAGAGGGAAATGGCTCGTGCTCAGAGCTGGTGCACAAGGTTCAATAAGGTTCCACGCTTCAACTTGAAGTGCACGGATTGGTATCAAGCTCAATTGAATGGATCTCGGAAAGTGTTTGGTCACTATGGTGAGAATCTACTTTCTAAATCGCCCGAATGGAAAAATATAGATCAAGACGGAGGCGAATTTAGATCCAAGGCTTGGGATCCTGGAATCTATTCTGACATTCGTCACCCCGGAAGCCTGAAAATCTGTTTGAAGCTGCTCAGAAGCTTTACATGCCTAGTTTGGGACCTCAGAGGCTATTGGAATTCCAAGCATTGGTGGAGATTTCTGGATGAATTTAAACACAAGCCACCATAACAAGAAGCTCTTCAAATGTCCAACTTAAGGACTTTAACTAAAAGTGCTAGGTGGGAGACAACCTACCGTGGTATGATCGTTCCTTTTGCAATTTTAATTTTATTTAGTTTTGTTTGTTTTTGAATTTTATTTTATTTTATTGAACCTGGAATCATGCACAGCATTCACATCAAGTGCTGCATTCTGCATATTGCATTCTGCATGCCCCATGCGATCGCGTCTTCCCTTCTTTTACCCCCTCCATGCGATCGCGCGCCCCACGCGATCGCGTCACTCCCATTTTCGCCCCAACCACGCGACCGCGTGCCCCACGCGGCCGCGTGGATTCAAAAATATAACCCCCCCAGTCACGCAAAACCCTACATTCGCGCAGCCCCCCCTCCCACTTCCTCTTCTCCCTCTCTTCTTCCCCAACCCTCAACCACCACTACCCAGCCACCACCGCGCCACCACCCAGACGCCGCCGCCATCCAGACGCTGCCGCCACCTACACCCCTTCCTCCCTCCCCTTCTTTCTTCTTCTTTCTTCCTCCCTTCCGCCCCTCTCCGCCACTGCCCTCCGCGAACCACCACCCACCGCCGCCAACCGTCCCAACCACGTAGCCTCCCACCACCACCCGCAACCCCCAACCCTCTCCCCTACTTCCCCCATTACCCTTCCCAAAGCCCCTACCCCCACCTAATAGCAGCAACCGCCGTGCCCACTGCCGCCAGCCGCCGCGTCGGACGTCACCGCCACCACCCCAGCCACCTCTGTACCCCAACCTCTTTCTTTCGCCTTCCAGGTTCCGCAACACGCAATCCCTTTTATCCGTTCGTAGTTTATTCTTATTTTTCCATTTTTGTTCATGTTAGGATAGTTAGACATGCATTTTGTAGTGGATTTTAGGTTGTTACGTAGCCTAGGATGTGGTTAGTGGATTTAGGTCTATTTATTTGCACTGTTCTTGTTTCTGTTTTATCAAATTTGCAAATCTGTTGCTGCTGTGATCTTGTTCATATGCTGTATTTTCCTGCATTTGCTGCTCTTTACATTGAACTTTCATGTTTATATTCCGTATATGTAATTGCAAGCTTTAATTTGGATTCATATGAACTGCTTGTTTGCTGTTTATTTTCCGGGAAAGTCCTATTTTAGCCGGAATGCTGCCCAAATTTCTGTGAAATATTTCTGTTCATGTCTTGGTTTTGGCATTTTCAACTGTGCTTTCCTATAATTTCACCAAACCAATTCATGAATGCTTAGGCATGCATTCTTATTTTCTTTGATCTCCTGGTTCATAAATTGCACTTTTGATGTTTGATTCCTATTTTTGCCTTCTTTATCTCTATTTGAATCATCATCAAACTGTTTTACTTGTTTAAATATGAGTTACCTATAGCTTCTACCTGTGATTACTTGTTACTTGGACTATTTTCCTTATGCCTCTTACTTTAACCCAATTTTCACTAACTCACTGATTTTACCTCTAACCAACCTAACCTTTTCAAAACTTCTTTTCTTGCTTTTCTTTCACTTTCTTTTAACATTCTAACCCAGGCATGATGTTAATTTTTCCATTTAACTTGCATTCAATTACATTTTGGATTGTGATTTCTCTTTTCAAACTTTTCACTCACATACAATCCTAAATGCACATTTTACTTAACTCATATTCATGATCCTATTGCTCCTTTGCCACTTTGTGTTTTCTTTGATTATTTGCCTATTTGCTTTCCTATTTTTATTATATCCTATTTTTCTGTTTCTCAGGATGTCAGATTCCCAGAGAAGGGGCAAAGGCAAGGCCACTACTGGCAAAAGGAAAAGAGGCGAAGCCTCCGTGTCTATCATCGACCTCATGCATGATGCCTCCTTGCGGGAGAAAGCCTTTACACCGCAGGAGAAGGCCGACCAGCTACTTCCCGCCACTGACCCGGTAAAGTTTGCAAACCGATACTGTGAGCTGAAGTATCCGATGTTTGCAAACTCCAGGAACCTATACCTGGAGCGGACTTTGAAGATCCCAGAAGAACTCTAGCAATACACCTCTGATCAGATCAAACAACGAGGCTGGTTCTTTCTGGAGAGACCTCTGACTGAGGTTAATACATCTTGGGTTAGGGAATTCTACTGCAACTACTTTAAAACTTCCCTAGATACAGTAAACCTCAGAGGGAAGCAGATATTGGTTACTGAGGAGGCAATAGAAGAGGTTCTGAAACTTCTGCCTAAGACTGATCAGACAGATGGCTATCAGAAAGCTGAGGAGGATATTCGCTTCATAAAGTTTGACTGGGATGCAGTCAAGGCCTGGATTGCCCTTGACCCGTCCGTTCCTTGGATCATGAGTCAGAACACCACCATGCCCAAAGGGATCAAGCGGATTTACCTGAACGATGAGGCTCGGCTATGGCATCAGATCTTCAGCAACTACATTATGCCGAGTACTCACGAGACTGAGATACCAGCCGCTATGATCACCCTCCTTTGGTGTGTGATGGAGGGCAAGGACCTGTACCTGCCACGCTTTATCCGGCACTACATGGCCAGGGTCCACGTCTGCGGCACTCTCCCCTTTCCCTATCTGGTTACACAGCTGGGCCGTCGAGATGACATGCCATGGGAGGATGCTGATGAGAGGCCACCTGCTGCAGAGTGCAAGAAGCTTATCCCGCATAGCAGGAACTTCCTAGCCTTGGGCTATAGACCCCCATTCCTGACTGCCACTGCTGATGATACGGCTACACCATCTGCCGGTCCATCTTCCTTGACTGCTGCACTATCTACCCCTGCCACCACCACTGCACCTCTACCTGCCACAGAGCCTGTCTATCATCTGGTGCACCGCTTGTTTCGACAATTTGACCAGATAGAGCGTCGCAACAAGTGATGCTACGAGCACCTGAAGCTGATGATACGATCTGGTGACATCCCCTCCGAGCCTGACACACCTTCTGAGGCATCTGAGGAGGAGGCGGATGCGCCCAAGCAGAGACCCATCCCTAGGGAGAGGCAGAGCAGGCAGACACCCAGTAGGCAGCACCCCAGCAGATCTAGGCTGTAGATCCTGAGATCCCCATTCAGACAGTCCCTCCTCTCCAGCAGTCGGACATTCAGCCAGCCACCACAGAGACACCAGCTACCATCCCTCCCAGTGATGACACCCCTTCACACCCTGCGTGAGTGAGCATCAGGGACGATGCTTCATTTTAAGTGTGGGGAGGTCGCCATCTCTGGCGTATTATTTTGGTAAACCACTACAGACTCTTTTTCTTTTATTTTGGATATTTTTCTGTATTTTTCTCTTTATTTTTATTTTTATTTTCTGAGTACTTATACATTGCTCTTATGTATTTTTACTCTATTTCTGCATCTTGCACTTTAGTTCATATCTTAGTTATTTAGTTTAGTTTGCAATTCTAACTTATTAGTGGATTATTCAGTATAGTTTACCCTTTTTATCATAAGATAGCTTAGTTTAAATTGAAAATATAAAAAGGAAGTAAGCTAGGAACTTGAACATAACAGATTTAAATCCATAAACCTTGTATATATAGCATTACATCATGTAGTTAAGTTAACAACACTTCATCAAGGAGAAACACTAGAACTTTAAAGCCATTCAATATAATTTTTACATTGAGAATAATGAGAATTTTTAACTAAACCTGCATGACATACATAAGTGATAAATGATTTTTGAGCTAGAGAACACATAGCCTGTGAGTTTTGAGCTTAATTGTATGGTTACATTTAAACCATAATTTTTATTCCTGTGTGTTCCGCCCTTCTTTTATATTCTAGTATTCTTTACTTTGTTTTAATCTATATGTCCAATTATAGAATATAGAATATAGAATATAGATACATACCAAAAGAATGATTGAGGCCATCATTTGATTTTAGCTTACTTATCCCAAAATAACCTACCTTTTCACATCACCCTTGTTAGTCCCCTTGAGCCTTTAAATCCCTTTTTTATTCTATTAGCCACACTACTTGCCTTAAGCAGGAAAACAAAATAAAATCCCAAGTTGAATCCTTAGTTAGCTTAAGATAGAAAAATATGAATAGTTTAAATACGGGAAATCTATTGTGAACATGGATGATAAAAACAAAAGGTAAAACAGTTGAAAAGAATAAAATAACTCAAACTAAGAAATTTTTGGGAAGCATGCTCATCAGAAATCAAAGTGATTAAATTACCATGTGCATTAAAAAAAAGTCATTTTTCAGAATTTAATAAAGTGGATACAAAAAGGATTCCCCAAATGCAAATTAAAAGCAATGCACATGGGATAAAAAAAATAAAAATTGAAACATGAGCATGTAACATCCAAAAGTGGGAAAAATATGGGAAAATAGGTAAAGAAGTTTTGTTTTACTAAGTATGTATGTTAGGTGAGATCTTAGTCTAATTAAGGATTCACTTATTAGCTCACTTAGCCTTATACATATATCCTTACCTTTACCTTAGCCCCATTACAACCTTAATTAAAGTCCTCATGATTTTTGGTATGACTGTATTCTATAATTGTTAATTGGTTAGATGAAGAACAAAGTTATAGAAAGAAAGAATAAAAAGATGAATAGATTGATTAACCCAATAAACACTGAGTGACTAAAGAGTAAACACAAATCCAGTGAGGGTTCAATAGCTCATTAAACATTTATCTCTGTTTGAATTATCTAATTGTCTTGCAAGTTCACAAAATGCTTTTTCTCCCATCTCAATTGTAAAAATGCTTATTGATTATCTAAAGCTTGGCTATATATACATATATGACTCCTTGAGAATGTGAATTAATTTAACTACCTGTAAGCTTTATATATGAGTGAATAAATTAGAATTGCATGATGCATCATTCATTTAGGTAGTTGCATTTAGATTAGATTACATTGCATGACATTCCATCGCTTTAACCTTACTTGTTACCTTGGATTTAGCATGAGGACATGCTGTTGTTTAAGTGTGGGGAGGTTGATAAACCCATATTTTATGATGTATTTTGTGCTTAGTTTGAGTGATTTATTCAACTCTTGACCCACTTATTCATGTTAATTGCATGGTTTTACTTTCCCTTTCTTATTATGTGATGTATGTGAAAAACATGTTTCCTATGCTTTTAAATTAATTATTTTAATTACCTTTATTTCCATTCGATGCCGTGATTAGTGTGTTGAGTAGTTTCAGATCTTCTAAGGCAGGAATGACCCAAAGGATGGAAAGGAAACATACAAAAATGGAAGGAAAGCGCAAAATGGAGTCCTTGAAGAAACTGGTATCCACGCGATCGCATGGACGACGCGATCGCGTGCCAAGTGCGAATCAGCAGCGATGCGGCCGCATGACTGACGCGACCGCGCACCTTAAGCAGAACGTATATGACTCGGCCGCATGATTGGCGCGATCGCGTGGCAAGGAAAATCTCCGAATGACGCGACCGTGTGACCCACGCGGACGCGTGACAGAGGCTATGCACCAGAAATTGCAGAAAACGCTCATAGCGAATTCTGAAGCCCTTTTTGGTCCAAATCCAAGTCCAGAAGGCATAGACCAGAGGTTATGAAGTGAGGGAATGCATCCATTCAGAGAGATCTCGCCAATTTCCACTTCTCATGATTTAGATTAGCTTGGAGAGAGGTTCTCTCCTCTCTCTTAGGACTAGGATTTAAGACTTCTCTTAGTTTCAGGAGTAACTCTCGATCCAGGTTTAATGTTCCTTTACTTTAGTTGATTATTTATATTTGCAATTTGATTTATGAATTATTCTATGTTCCAGATTATTTGAATTAATGTTATTTGAGGTATTCCAGTTTAATATTGCTTTCTCTCATTTATGCTATTATTGCTTTTACTCTAAAGACATCTTTATTCCAGTAGATTTACTTTTCTCCTTTTGGTTTTGGTTAAGAAATCAGTAACTCAGGAGTTATCCAATTCAACAGCATAATTGATAATTGTTATCTTGCCAATTGAATTGAACCTCAATAATCCCAATCTTTTCTTAGGAAATAAATAGGATTCGAAGATCAAACCAATTTGTCCCTTGACCTTCCCTTGCTTTAGCAAAGGTTAACTAAGAGGAATTAAGATTCAGCTTTCATTACTATTGATAAGGATAACTAATTTGGACATCCAATTTCTCATACCATGCCAAAAGTTTACTTTACAGTTATTTATTCATTTTAATTGCCATTTAATTTACTCACCATTAAATTACTTGTTCCGCATTCTTGAAACCCCAATTTGCAATCTCCATAGCCAATAATAAGAACATACTTCCTTGCAGTTCCTTGAGAAGACGACCCGAGGTTAAATACTCGGTTATCAATTTTAAGGGGTTTGTTACTTGAGACAACTAAAACGTTTGCACAAAAGGGATTTCTGTTGGTTTAGAGACTATATCTACAACGCGACTGTTTTTATGACATTCTTTAATGGCAAAAATCTCTAACGTCAGGTGCCATTAATAATTATGGAAAAACAAAAAGTAGAGCTTTTTTCCACACCAAACATAAAAGGTTTGCTCGTCATTGAGCAAAAGAAGAAAAAAAGGATTAGAGGAAGAAGAGATAGAGTAGATGGAGGTGTGTGAATGGTTCGGCCAAGGGGGGTTTGAGGTGGTTATGATGTATGAAAATGAAGGAGTGATGAGGGGCTTATAGAGGAGTGGAGTGGAGAGGGAATTCTTGTAATAGGGGTTGGGTTTGGGAGGGAGATGGTTTGAATTTGAATAGGTGGGGGTAGGTGAGTTGTATGATGGTTTTGGAGGAGAAATATAGGTGATTGGTGGAGGTTATTTTGGGAAAGAGTGTTATAGAAAGGTGTGAAAATGAGAGAGAGTGAGTTGGGATAGGTGGGGATCTTGTGGGGTTCACAGATCCTGAGGTGTTAAGGAATTCTGGTCCCTGCACCTTTTTGGCATTTAAAGGCCCTCTGTGTGCCATTTATGGAATTTAACGCCAGCTCTGCTGCCTTTCCTGGCATTAAACGCCAGGCTGATTCCTCTTTCTGGCATTTAATGCCAGCCAGACACCCTTTTCTGGCGTTAAACGACAGTTTGTCTGCCAATTGTGGCGTTTAACGCCCAGAATGCTGCCAGACTGGGCGTTAAATGCCCATTCTGCTATCCTTACTAGCATTTAAACACCAATAAGCCTGTCCTCTAGGGTGTGCTATTTTTTATGCTATTTTTTATTCTTCTTTAATTCTGCAGCTGTTTTTATGACTCCACATGATCATCAACCTAAAGAAAATATAAAATAACAATGGAAAATGAAATGAAAAAGTAATTAACATAGATAAATAAGATTGGGTTGCCTCCCAATAAGCTCTTCTTTAATGTCAATAGCTTGACAGTGAGCTCTTATAGAGCTTCACAGACACTCAGAGTATGATGGTGGCCTCCCAACACCAAACTTAGAGTTTGAATGCGGGGTTTCTGCTTGACTCTGTATGGAGAGAATTGGATGAAGCTTTTCATGCTTCCTCTCCATGGTTACAGAGGATGATCCTTGAGCCTTAAACACAAGGTAGTCCTTATTCAGTTGCAGGACTAACTCTCCTCTGTCCACATCAATCACAGCTCTTACTGTGGCTAGGAAGGGCCTTCCAAGGATAATGCATTCATCCTCATCCTTCCCAGTGTCTAGGATCATGATGTCAGCAAGGATGTAAAGGCCTTCAACCTTCACTAAGACATCCTCTACAAGTCCATAAGCCTGTTTCATTGATTTATCTGTCATCTCTAGTGAGATTCTTGCGGCTTGTACCTCAAAGATCCCTAGTTTCTCCATTACAGAGAGTGACATGAGGTTTATTCCTGACCCCAGGTCACACAGAGTCTTCTCAAAGGTCATGGTGCCTATAGTACAAGGTATTAAGAACCTTCCGGGATCCGGTTTCTTCTGAGGTAATTTCTGCTGAACCAAGGAATTCAGTTCATTGATGAGCAATAGAGGTTCATCCTCCCAAGTCTCATTACCAAATAACTTGGCATTCAGCTTCATGATTACTCTTAGATACCGAGCAACTTGCTCTTCAACAATATCTTCATCCTCTTTAGAGGAAGATTACTCATCAGAGCTCATGAATAGCAACAGTAAGTTCAGTGGAATCTCTATGGTCTCTGTATGAGCCTCAAATTTCTTTGGTTTCTCAATAGGGAACTCCTTATTGGTCAGTGTACGTCCAGCAAGGTCTTCCTCACTAGAAATCACTGCCTTTTTACTCTCTCCAGGTTCGGCCACTTTGGATATAGTTATGGCTTTGCACTCTCTTTTGGGATTCTCTTCTGTACTGCTTAGGAGAGTACTAGGAGGAGTTTCAGTAACTCTTTTACTTAGCTGACCCACTTGTGCCTCCAAATTTTTGATGGAGGACCTTATTTTAGTCATGAAACTGAGAGTGGTCATAGATAGATCAGAGACAATAGTTGCTAAGTCATAGAGGCTCTGCTTAGAATTCTCTGTCTGTTGCTGAGAAGATGATGGAAAAGTCTTGCTATTGCAAAACCTATTTCTCCCATCATTATTATTATTGAAGCCTTGTTGAGGCTTCTGTTGATCCTTCCATGAGAAATTTGGATGATTTCTCCATTAAGGATTATAGGTGTTTCCATGGGATTCTCCCATGTAATTCACCTCTTCCATTACAGGATTCTCAGGGTCATAATCTTCTCCCTTAAAGGAAGCTTCTTTAGTACTGCCGGATGCAGCTTGCATTCCAGTCAGATTATGAGAAATTATATTGACTTGCTGAGTCAATATTTTATTCTGAGCCAATATGGCATTCAGAGTATCAATCTCAAGAACTCCTTTCTTCTGAGTCATCCCATTATTCATAGGATTTCTTTCAGAAGTGTACATGAACTGGTTATTTGTAACCATTTCAATGAGTTCCTGGGCTTCTACAGGTGTTTTCTTCAAATAAAAAGATCTACCAGCAGAGTGGTCCAATGACATCTTGGACAATTCAGACAGACTGTCATAGAATATACCTAGGATGCTCCATTCTAAAAGCATGTCAGAAGGACACCTTCAAATCAATTGCTTGTATCTTTCCCAAGCTTCATAGAGGGATTCACCTTCCTTCTGTCTGAAGGTTTGGACTTCCACTCTAACCTTGCTCATCCTTTGAGGTGGAAAGAATTTGGCCAAGAAAGCATTGACCAACTTTTTCCAAGAGTTCAGCCTTTTTTAGGTTGTGAGTCCAACCATATCCTAGCTTTGTCTCTTATAGCAAAGGGGAAAAGCAGAAGTCTGTAGACCTCGGGATTAACCCCATTGGTCTTAACAGTGTCACAGATTTGCAAGAATTCAGCTAAGAACTGATGAGAATCTTCCAATAGAAGTCCATGAAACTTGCAATTCTGCTGCATTAGAGAAACTAATTGAGGCTTAAGCTCAAATTTGTTTGCTCCAATTGCAGAAATTGAGATGCTTCTTCCATAGAAGTTGGAAGTTGGTGCAGTAAAGTCACTAAGCATATTCCTTGCATCTCCACCATTGTTGTTGGGTTCGGCTGCCATGTTTGCTTCTTTTTTGAAATTTTCTGTAAGGTCCTCTTCGAAGTGTTGTGCTTTAGCTTCTCTTAGCTTCCTCTTCAGAGTCCTTTCAGGTTTAGGATCAGCTTCAACAAGAATGTCCTTATCCTTGTTCCTGCTCATATGAAAAAGAAGAGAACAAAGAGAGAATGAGAATTCGCTATGTCACATTAGAGATTCCTTTATGTGAGTATAAGAATAGAAGAATAGAAGAATGAAAAGAGAGATGAGATGAGTAATTCAAACAGAGAGAAGAGAGAGGGGTTCGAATTATGAGTAGAAGAGAAGTGTTAGTAATTAAATAAATAAATAGAAAGAGATGAGAGAGGGAGTATTCGATTTTTTTTAAGTAAAATAAAAGAAAAATATGTTTATTTTTATTTTAATTATTTAGTTAGTGATCGAAAATATTAAAAGGAATAAAATAAATTAGAATTTAAAACAATTAGTTAATTAAAAAGAATTTTGAGAAAGTGGTTAGTTGTTTTTGAAAATGAGAAGTGAAAAAGTAATTAGGTGGTTTTGAAAAAGATAGGAAATAGTAAATTTTTAAAATTAAAACAATCAACTCAAGTAATTAGTTGAAAAGGTTTGAAAGTAAATTTTGAAAAGATAAGAAGTTAGAAAAAGATTTTGAAATTAAAATTTTAAAAAGATATGATTGAAATTTATTTTGAAAAAGAATTGAAAAAGAAATTAAAAAGATTTGATTTTTTAAAAATAAAGTTGATGACTTGACTAACAAGAAACTAAAAGATATGATTCTAGAATTTAAAGATTGAACCTTTCTTAACAAGAAAGTAACAAACTTGAAATTTTTGAATCAAAACATTAATTGTTAGCAAGGATTTTCGAAAATATGAAATAAAATTAAGAAAAATATTTTGAAAAATTTTAAGAATGAAATTCAAAAATCATAAAAAAATGAAAAAGAATTGATTTTGAAAAAGATTTGAAAAGATAAAGTTTTTAAATTGAAATTTTGACTTGACTAACAAGAAACAACTAAATTTTAAAAATTTTTGACCAAGTCAACTTAAAATTTCGAAAATTATGAGAAGAATAAGGAAAAGATATTTTTTTGACTTTTGAATTTTAATGAGGAGAGAGAAAAATAACAAAATGAAACAAAACATAAAAATTTAAGATCAAAACAAATAATGCATGCAAGAACACTTTGAATGTCAAGATGAACACCAGGAACACTTTGAAGATCATGATGAACATCAAGAACATATTTTTGAAAATTTTTAAGAAAAGAAACGCATTACAAGACACCAAACTTAGAAATTTTTAATGTTTAGACACTATGAATTCGAAAATGCATATGAAAAACAACAAAAAGCACAAAACAAGAAAATCATCAAGAATAACTTGAAGATCAAGAAAGAACACATGATGAATTTTTGAAAATTTTAAGAAAATTAAAAAATGCAATTGACACCAAACTTAAAATTTGACACAAGACTCAAACAAGAAACACAAAATTTTTTTTTGGTTTTTATGATTTTATTAATTTTTTTGTATTATTTTTTTTCGAAAATAAAAATAAAAAGCTTAAACATAAAATAAAATTACCCAATCTAAGCAACAAGATGAACTGTTAGTTGTCCAAACTCGAACGATCCCCGGCAACGGCACCAAAAACTTGGTGCACGGAATTGTGATCACACCTTTCACAACTCTGGTACAACTAACCAGCAAGTGCACTGGGTCATCCAAGTAATAAAACCTTACGCGAGTAAGGGTCGATCCCACGGAGATTGCCGGCTTGAAGCAAGCTATGATTATCCTGTAAATCTTAGTCAAGCGGATTCAATTGGTTATGAGTTTTGATAACTGAATGATAAATAAAACGTAAATTAAAATAAAGATACTTATGTAATTTATTGGTAGAAAGTCCAGATAAGCGTTTAGAGATGCTTTGTTGCTTCTGAACCTCTGCTTTCCTATTTTCTCATCCAATCATGCGTGCTCCCTTCCATGGCAAGATTTATGTTGGTGGATCACTGTTGTCAATGGCTACCATCCGTCCTCTCAGTGAAAATGGTCTAGGTACTGTTTCTGTATGGCTAATCAACTGTCGGATCTCTCATCTCGGATGAAAAATACTAGGCACAGCTACCGCACGGCTAATCATCTGTTGGTTCTCACTTGTGTCGGAATAAGATCTCTCTATCCTTTTGCACACTGTCACTGTGCCCAACATTTGTGAGTTTGAAGCTCGTCACAGTAATCCCATCCCAGATCCTACTCGGAATACCACAGACAAGGTTTAGATTTTTTGGATCTCAGGAATGCTGCCAATTGGTTCTAGCCTCTACCACGAAGGTTCTAATATCACGGATTCGAATGCTCTTTTGTTAGGAGAGGCAAGTCAAATCCGTGGATCAGAGACCAAAGAGATTATACTCCGGCTATCGTCCAATGACTACGTTGAACATCATGTAGACCGCTTGTGGTTGTCAGGCACGCGGATCTTGGCTAAGCAAGTAACGAAGATAGTGGGTGATTATCATGGGTCACCCCTTCATTCTGAATTAACTGAATTAAGTACGAAAGTATATCTTGGTGAAGAAGTAAGCGTGAATTGAAAGAGAAATAATAGTACTTGCATTAATTCATGTAGAACAGCAGAGCTCCGCACCTTAATCTATGAGGTGTAGAAACTCCACCGTTGGAAAATACATAAGAGAAAAAGGTCTAGGCATGGCCGAATGGCCATCCTCCCAAATGTGAAAAATGGCATAAGCTCCTTGAATAAAATAGTAAAAAGTGCTATTTATACTAAACTAGTTACTAAGGATTATAGAAAATAAGTAACTAAGTGCAAATAGTGCAGAAATCCACTTCCGGGGCCCATTTGGTGTGTGCTTGGGCTAAGCATTGAGCTTTACACGTGCATAGGCCTTTTCTAGAGTTTAACGCCAGCTTGGATGCCAGTTTGGGCGTTTAACTCCAGTTCTGGTGCCAGTTCTGGCATTTTACGCCAGAAAAGGGTCTCTAGCTGGCGTTGAATGCCAGTTTGGGCCATCAAATCTCGGGCAAAGTATGGATTATTATGCATTGTTGGAAAGTCCAAGATGTCGAATTTCCAATGCAATTGAGAGCGCGCCAATTGGGCTTCTGTAGCTCCAGAAAATCCACTTCGAGTGCAGGAGGGTCAGAATCCAATAGCATCTGCAGTCCTTTCTCAGCCTCTGAATCAGATATTTGCTCAAGTCCCTCAATTTCAGCCAGAAAATACTTGAAATTATAGAAAAACACACAAACTTACAGTAAAGTCCAAAAATGTGATTTTTGCAAAAAAATTAATAAAAATATAATAAAAAGTAACTAAAACATACTAAAAACTATATGAAAACAATGCCAAAAAGCGTATAAATTATCCGCTCATCAATTACCCACCATCACCAATTGACTTTTCTAATGGTGGCTGGGAATATCACCAAGAAAATAGAAATTTTGAGCACTCCAATCAATGGAGATATGCTTCAGAACCACAAGATGAGCAAGATAATCATATGGGATATTACCCACGATCACCAATTGACTATTCTAATGGTGGCTGGGAATATCACCAAGAAAATACAAATTCTGAGCACTCCAATCAATGGAGATATGCTTCAGAACCACAAGATGAGCAAGAGAATCATATGGGATATTACCCACTATCACCAATTGACTATTCTAATGGTGGCTGAGAATATCACCAAGAAAATACAAATTCTGAGCACTCCAATCAATGGAAATATGCTTCAGAACCACAAGATGAGCAAGAGAATCATATGGGATATTTCCCACCATCACAAAATGATTTAAGTCATTATTCTAATGGTGGCTAGGAGTATCACCAAGAATTAACAAATTCTGAGCAACCCAATCAGTGGGGATATGCCTCAGAAAATAATCAAGACAATTTTATGGGATATTGCCCACCATCACAATATGATTCAAGTCATTATCCTAATGATGGCTGGGAATATCACCAAGAAATGATAGATGATGAAGCAATTCACATGAGATGTGATCTAGAACCACAAGATGATTTATGTCATTACCCTCATGGTATCTGGACATGTCAACAAGAGTGTGAACAATCAGTTGAAATAGGACACTCCCCAGAGACACAATATGATCCAGATTTTGATAAGTCTAACAACTACTCATGTTGTGGCTGGAAAGGTCAAAATCAAAGAGATCTTAGTGATCCATACTTTGTTCCTCAAGAGACATCTTCACTGGAGTGCACTTTCAATAAATTCATGCAAGATTGTCCCCCAATGCCACAAGATGATCCGTACTGTGATGAATTCCACAATTCTTCAAGTTGTGATTGGGAGGATCAAAATCAGAGAGCATTCAATGTTTCATACTCCAATAATCAAGAGCCATCATCACTTGAGCAAACCTTCAATTCATTCATACCAACCACAAGATTCATTTCACAGTTCACAAAATTCATTCCATATCCCTCAAAACAATTTTACCACAACACATCCATGTCCACAAAATTTTTCTTAGCCTTCATCCCTTGAGCTAGCATTTGAGGAATACTTGCAAATATCCATAGACTCTTGGAAAGAGCAAGAAACCCTCAGCAATAAGATGGATGGATATTTGGAGCAGGCAAGGAGAAACAAAGAAGTTCTAAGCAAGGAAGATGAAGAACAATTGGTGGATGTGGAGGAGGAAGTAGAAGAGCAAGATAAAGAGATGCTACTACATCAAGTGAAATTTCAATAGAGGAGGAGGTTGTAGAGGTAATTGAACCTGAGACTACAGATTTATAGAAGCCACTTGAGATGACAAAGGAACATGAAAACTCACAACCCTCACAAACTCCCCTGAACCAAAGAGTCTTAGCACTTGAATCCATGATTAAAAGATATGAAGAGGTGATGAAGAAATCTTGGAAAGATCAACAAACCTCCTCTATAAAAGTGCTATTAAATCAGATGTTAAGTGCAAAAGAGGAAGTGGAGGAACAAGAAAGTGAGAAAGACAATCAAGGGAGTCCAAACTCAAGTGAAGCAGAGAATTACATAGATGAAAGGCTCATAGAACCATCAATTTAAAAGGCTCTTGATGAAGATACAACTCCAATAATCACACAGCAACCATGTCTTGCAATCAAAGAAGTGAAGGAAACTAACAACAACACCGAAGAGAGGATTGTGACCAAACTACCATTGAGCATATCAACGAAGAAGGAGAGGTCAACCACAAGCAATCCTACCCCTGGACCACTAGCAAGAAAGCTCAATCAAGCAATTAACAAAAGGAAGCTTGCTAGGAACAGGCCAAGAAACGGGGCACTGACTGGCTCCTCTTTACCATTGAGGTCATTCCTCTTAACAAACTGGAAGAAGAGGAAGAAAGTCATCAGCTACAGGTCAGTAGTTTTTCCGTTCTTAGTCATTTCAATCAAGGAGTTAAGTAGATTTCTCTGTATTACAAAGAGGTAAGTTTGGTCTTGCACACCAAAATAATTAAGAGGTGAATGTTGGATGCTAAGTTTGGTATTCCACCAAAAATTTCATTAAGGACACATTGCACCCTCAACACGACTAGTATTAGCTCCAAACAATGAGACAAACTACTTAATAATTGTTATGTTTCTAGTTTTTAGTTTATATCTGTTTTCTAGTTCATAGTTGTTTTCTAGTTCATAGTTTACTTTCCTAATAAAAAGTACTTGATGTTTCATGCATGTATTTATTCTTCTACATATAGAAGTGGGTAAGGAACTAAGTTTGGTGTTCTCACACCAACTTAGGTTCAGAAAATCACAAGCATACATGCATGCTAACTGTTTCTCAAGTGCTTAGGGAACAAGCAACTTTCAATATCTCTTGTAGGAAGTCATTCAATTTCTTGGAGGAAAAGATACATCATCATATGGATGGACAAGGGAAGGAAATGGAACCCAACAATGATTATGACACCAGAGGAAATAAATGGACTCCAAGAGGTTATATTGTTCTCTAACTGATTTTAGCTTAAACATGCTAATTCAAAGTGTAAATGTCCCCTGTTGATTTGTGTCTTCTTAGATTTATTCACTGTCTGTTAGTTTATTTGTTTCCATGTTGTTGTGGCTTGCTGGTCTAAGCACTTGACTTATTTTCATCTTACTTGAATTATATGCTTTGTTCTTCATGCTTGAATAAAAGAAAAATAACTGTGAAATAGAGAAAGAGTAAAAGTCTGGTATGATATGAGACAGAATAAGGTTATGTGGTGGTATGTGCTGGTTTATTAGTTGATTCATGAATAAGGCTGAATATTGGCATGACTGTGTGATATGAACTTAAGTTGCATTTCATGAGACTTGACAAATGAAAAAAGGTCCAAAATAAAAGAAAGAAAATGCAAGAGAAAGAAACAAAAAGAAATAAACAAGGCTGGGCACCAATGGCTGGAAATTTGGATAAATGCCTGTGATGTTCTTGTACAAAGATAAGCTTGGATAACTAGGTTCTAAGGGGTGCTTTATCACCTGGCAACTTGGGTTAACTAACCCGGGATTGCCAACCGAAAGTCCACCATCAAGAGCTACATTGAGACAAAGTATTTAGTAACCCAAAGAGGTGCTGGGCATCAATTTCCAAAAAACAAAACAAAGCTAAATGCCTGTAACATGTGTGTGCTAAGGAGAGGCTTGAGCAAGTAAGCCCATAGGGGTGTTTCAACACCTAGCATCTTGAACCAACTGGGGCGGGAACGCTGGCTGAAAGCTTACTCTAAAAAGCTGCCTTACCACATAGCATTAAGCCTCAGCGAGCAATAAATCTCAGCCAAGAAAAAGAACAAGAAAAACTAAGGACCAAGCAATAACAAGTATCATTTTTTGTGTAATTCAAGTAAGGATCCGAAGGAATGTTGATGTCTCAGTCACAGAATAAAAGTCTATAAGATACCATGCATGAAAACCCCATTAATCAATATTCAATATCTTTCAATAAAAGGGCTTATACACTTCTCTGCTTCCATTAATTTTCCTTATGCTTTACTGCTTGTTTAGGGACAAGCAAGATTTAAGTTTGGTGTTGTGATGACAAGTCATCTTAGGCTAGTTTCACAAGCCTTTTTCATTAGTTTTTATTTGGTTTTCATGCATTTTTAGATAATAAGTAAGTGTTTGAGTGATAATTTCATGCTTGTCTTGATTCAATCAAACATTGGTAATTTCATGCATTTTCATTATATTTCTTGCAAGATTTAGTTGATAATATGAATGATGCAAGATTTGATGATTATGCCAAGGCTTTAATGTATTTGTTTGATTAATGGAAGGAAAAAAGATGATGACGAGAAAAAGCAAAGAAGCAGGGTGCAGGTGAACGCTACGTTCATTTCATGAACACAACGTTCACCCGTGACGCGCACGTGTACCAGATGCCGCCGCATGGAAAAGCAATTGTGCAAATCCAGTCTGAGTGAACAATGAACGTTACATTCAGTCTGAGTGAACGCCTGCGACACTTTCAGAGTTCGAACTTGAAGAAGGCAACCGACGCCCACGCAAAGCTGCTGTGCCCGCGCCGATGAAGTAAAAGTGGTGAGGGACGCGCAAGCGCACAAGGCACGCACACGTACATATCATTCATAGCACGAATGGAGCCTTCAATTAACGAACGCTACTCAAGGATGCGCTTGTGTACAAGCCGCGAACGCGTGGGTGCCTGAATGCTCCGTTCTCTAAATGAACACTACGCTCTCCTGGAAGCTGCAACTCTGCTCAATTTAGCTAATTCCAAACCCATCAACACACAAAAGCAAGCAGAGCCCAAATTGATTTCACTCAAATGCACAAGGATCATCTAAAATAGGAATTTTGCATTTAATTGTAATTTGTTTTCAATTTGAATTTCATTTGTAATTTAGGAATGCCTATAAAAAGGCTGTAGTTCTGTTAAAAAGGAGGAGCGCACAGTAGGAGTAGGAATAGAATAGGAAGCAAAGGCTAGAGGATTAGAGACTTCAAATCTCTCTTGGAGGATTAGAGACTCCAGAGAGCTTAGTATAGTTGATACACTTTTACATTTCAATTGCATTGAATTCAGTTTACTCTTATTGCAAATCTCAATTTTCTGCTACAATTTCCTTCTCTGCAATTTTACATTTGAATCTGCTGTGACCTGAATTTACTTTTCATGCACTTTAATTTTTCTGCAAATATTCTAAGTTCTGATTTACTGCTTCCTTTAATTTTCCTGCACCCAATTCCCTTTACATTTGATGCAATTTACTTTTCTTGCTCTTTAAGTTTTTGCTAATTTACCTTCTACACTTTATCTTCTCTGCAAATTTACATTCTGTTATCCAATTTTCATTCAATTCACCACTGTTAGCTTGACTAAACTAATCACTCACTAAAGTTGCTTAATCCACCAATCCATGTGGGATCGACCTCACTCTTGTGAGTTATTAATACTTGATGCAATCCGGTACACTTGCCGGTGAGTTTTGTGTGAAATCTAATTTTCACCCATCACTTACCATCTATGTGCTCACTACCTATGACTTGCTTCTTTGTACCATATTACAAGCGTTATTTCTTTGAGTTTAATGTTTTCTCTTTTCCTTTCCTTTTTAGGATGGCCATCAAAGAGTGCAAGGAGAAGGCTTCGAAAAAGCCGCTGATGAATATGACTTTTGACGGTTTAGAATTCACAATAAATTCTCGTTGTAAAGTATAGTTTCTAAACCAACAATAATCCTTTCATAGAAAAATTTGTTTGTCACAAGTACAAACCCCTAAATTTATAAACCGAAGTATTAAAACCTCGGGTTATTCTCCCTAGGAAATGCAATGAAGTGTCTTATTATTGGTTATGAGGTATGTTTGGGGTTTTTGGGATTTTAGACAAGAAATGTAAATGGAAATGAAAGTAAACTAATAACTATGAAAGCTCTTGGCAGGGTTATGAGAATTAGAAGTCCCATCCTAATTATCCTCCTCAATTGTGACCACAAATTATCCATTGTTACCACTTAGTTAACCTCTAACCATGGAGGAAAGTCAAGTGGATGAATTAACTTGATTCCACAAGTCCTAGCTAACTCCCAAGGGAAAGACTAGCTTTAGTGGTATCCAAATCAATGAGCAACTTCTAATTATCAATCAACAAGGGAATTAGATAACTCAAGCATCACTAATTACTCCACCTAGGCCAAGAGGAACAAAGTCCATACTAAAATCCAACCAAGCATTTCATCAAACACTTGGAAGGCACAAAAGAAAAGCATAGTAAATTGATAACAAGAATAGAATCTAACAACAATTAAATGTAAGAAAACAACAACAACAATTAAAGAAAATAAGATCTACATGAATTACCTCAAATTGCATTAAAAGAAAATAAAATGAACAAAAGTAGATCTACAAACAAAATAGAAGAGATTATAACAAATAATAGAAGAATGATGAATGTAACAACAAAGAATTAAGAAGAAGAAGTAGAAGAGAGCATGAATTAAAACCTAGATCTAAGAACTAAACCTAATCTTAATCCTAATCCTAGAGAGAAGTGAGAGCTTCTCTCTCTAAAACTAACTAAAACTAGCCTAAGGTGTGTGTATGAGTCTACATGATGCCTTCCTCTTCATTCCTTGGTCTATTTAGCCTTTTTCCGCCAAAAACTCAGCTCCAAATGGGGCCAAAAACCCTCCAAAATCGCTAGGCACGAGTTCCTCTTTAAAAATCACGTGCAGCCTTCGGCGCGTACACGCACAGTGCGCGTACGCGTCCCTGGAGTATGCTTTCCTTTCACTCCTTTGACCCTTTTCTAGTGCTTTTCAATCTGAAATCACTAGCAAACACATCAAGGCATCTAGTGGAAATCAAAGGTGAATCAAAATTATCAAATTAAAGGTTTAAAAATCATATTTTCACATCTAAGCACAAGTATGGAGACAATCACAAAATCATGCTATTTCATTGAATAAATGTGAGGAAAGGTTATCAAAATGCTCTAAATTCAACACAAGATAAACCCTACAAAGGGGGTTTATCAACCTCCCCACACTTAAACCAAGCATGTCCTCATACTTAAACCAAGAATGAGGCAAAGGGTATGACATTTATTCAATGCAACTAAACTATCTAAATGCAAATTATCTAAATGCAACTACCTAAAATGAATGCATATGCTTGGTTAAAACAAATCAACTTCCAAGAGAATATATGTAAGTACAAGGGTTCAAACAACGGAAATCAAATTCAACCCACAATTGTATTGAATTATAAAAAGGATTTACAAACTTGCATGAATATAGATGATAGTGGTGAACACATGTAATTGAGCAATTGAACCCTCACCGGATGTGTATCCCCTCTATTCACTCAAGTGTTTAGGGGTTGATTCACTCAATTCTCCCCTAATCATGCTTTCCAAAATTTGTTCTTCATCTAATAATCAACAATCATTCAATGTATGCATACAAATATCATGAGGTCTTTCTCAAGGGTTGTAATGGGGTTAGGGTCAAGGTAGGATCATATATGGATAAGTGGACTAGAATTTGAATCTTTGATTAGTCTAGACCTTCCCACCTAACCTATATAATGACCTACACAATTAAGTACAAACCTAACTACCCATCCTTCTCACTTTTTACATACTCATGCATTTTTCCTTTTTTTATTATAATGCATATGCATTGATCTTTATTGAGCTCCACTTTGGGAGAATTTTGTCCCCTTTTTATTGCTTTCTTTTTTTATTTTTTTTTTAAGCTACATACAAGAGCATCAATACATAAGGTTTATATATTTAATCAATACATGAGTATGCACCCAATTCCCAAATATAAATACAAAACACTCCTTTATCCCAACCAATGTTCCCCAATCTCCCCAAACTTTAATATAAAACACTCTTACTAGCCTAAGCTAATCAAAGATCCAAATAAGGGACTTTATTGTTTTCCGCTTTAGGCTTGTAATGTGCTAAAATGAAGAACAATTGGGTTAAGTATAGGCTCAAAATTGGTTAACAATGGAGAGTAAAAGGTAAGCTATTTGGGTAAGTGAGCTAATGACATAATGGCCTCAATCATATAAATGCATGAATACAAGGAATAATTGGACATATAGAATTAAACAAATCAAAGATCACAATCATAGCAAGAGAATAATTTTACACAGGAAGGAAAATAAGTGGTTATAAGATGTAACCACACCAATAGGCTCAAAACTCACAATCTTGTGTTCTCAGCTCAAAAACATGATCCACAAAAGTATGAATTCAAGCATGTTCCTAAAAAATTTTCCAATCAATTGGGGTGGTGTCCCTTTTTATAAATTCTTTGGAAAAATTTATTGTTTTGACTAAGCTTATTCTAAATGTAATGTTGTGATTAAGAAATTCTAAAATTCCTTAGTTTACCCTTTTTTCTAATCAAAACATATTCTTTTATGCACAAAGGGTTTAACTAATTTTTCACCAATTCAAAACATTTTCCAAATCACAATCACAATGCTAAAATGCAATATAATGATATATACAATAAAAGTGTGCAACAACCAAAACAAAAGTATCCATACTAGCAAATATATATAATAATCTCAAAATAGTGCAAAATAAAGCAAAATAAGATAAACTAAGTGATAATGTCCGAAAAGTGTTCACCAAATCCACCGACGGCAACGGTGACGGCGGTGACCTCCCCATTCTTTAAGATGAAGCATCGTCCTCGATGCTATTGATCAGGCTCATGGTGAGGGTCAACGGTCGCATCTACCTCCTGATGGATCTCAGACTGGGGCAATGGCTCCTCGACATGCTGCGGGGTATCCTGGGTAGCCTATGTCTGCGGAGGAGCCTCCTGCCGAACCGGCTCCTCATCATGCTCCTTCGCGTGCTTTGCCTCATGCTCGGCCTCGTCAGAAGCGGGAAAGTCAGGGAGAGGGCTAGCTCAATGCCCTGTGATACAAACACTTGGTCTATGCGATCGAGACGTCGCAGGATACGACGTTCACTGCGCTCCATGAAGCAAAACAGGTGCTGTACTAGCAGGTATGTCGCATCAGGTGCTGGTGGTGGTAAGGGTACTACTGCTGGTGCTGAAGAAGAAGATGGTCCTGCTGCTACTGTAGAAGATGAAGGTTTGGCTGCCTCTACTGCTGCTCTAGCCCGAGAGCGGCGCCTGGATGGGGCTTCTCATGCACCCATGTATCCCAAGGAATAGTAACCTCCTTGTCATCCTCGTCTATGGGGATGTGGAATCGCGTCATCATCCCTCCATGGGGCGCCAGCCAACTCAATCATCCTAGTGACCATGTTGGAAAATGGTAGAAGGCCACGGATGTGTGCTCGCCACATGCCTCTCCTGATCAGCCGAGGGAAATATACCTCCTTCTCCTCCATGACACAGCCAAACAGAAGAAGCATATCCATCAGAATCTCAGAGAAGTGTGTAGTGGGTAGGACATAGTGGGCAAATATCTGCTGCCAAGTCCTAGCCTCTCTAGATAGATAAGCAAATAACATCCCTTTGGGCCCTGTGTTGTTAGAATCCATCACCCAAGGGGCGTCCGGTGTGGCAATAACACACTTCAGCTCCTCATAATCAAAAGTCATAGCATTTATAGCTATCTCTGCCTGCTGGTACGCACATGTGTCACCAGTCCGGGGTGAACACTATAAAACACTCTCAATGGCATCCTCAGTCACTAAAACCTGCCCGCCCCGTAAGTGAACTGACTCAAGGGTCGTGCAGAAGAGGTTGCAGTAGAACTCCTTGACCCATGAAATGTTTATCCGTCCCAAATCTCTATCAACAAACCCTAAACCCAACTCCTGAATGCGGGTGTTAATGGAGCACCTCAGATCATTAGGAAGGGCCAGTTTCTTCTCAATCTTGAGGTTTGTCTTCCGATAGGTGGGAAAACAAAGCTCACAATAGAGGTTGGGAAACATGTATGTGTCGGTAGGCGGTAGCAGCTGATTTTGCTTATCCACTTCATTAAGTGGATTCTTTGCATAATTAGCATAAGGAGATATGCAGAGGCCTGAGATTTCTTCCTCTTTCTTGAGGTAGTAGCCTTTTTTTTCCCTTTATCGGCCATCCTGAAAGCAAATATGACATATAAGCACTTAGCCAAGTAGAGGTATAGCAAGCATGGAATTATACATTCATGAAGTGAGTTAAAAGAATGAAAACTTGGAATGCAAGTATCCACAAGCCAAAGAAGAAGATGAAATCACAAACTAAGAAATTTAACATTAACCACACCATGCTTGTTTATTAAGATTAATGAGCATCATACCCAAAAGAATGGTCAAAGGGTTAGCTTAAGCCAAAAAAGAAGGTTAGTATGGTAAAACAAGTTAGAAGTTAGAAAATCTAGTTCAAAGGTTGGGGGTATGATGGTCATTGTCTCAATTCAAGAGAAATTCACAAAGCAAGGAAAACAAGCATGCTCACAATCATGAGGAAGATGCAGTCATTAATGATGAAATAGGAAATTACAAAAGAAGCAATTAATTGAAAGCAAGTCATCAATCAATGTCGCGGTCATGGATAAGCAATAATTGGTGTTGCAAAAGTTAAAATGCATTTGTGTAACATAAACCAAGTGAGAAACTATTTTGATTGAAAAAGAGTTACACAAGTTGAAATAACCAATTGTTGCAAATCCATGAACCATATTCAACAAAATTGCATGTTAAATCAAATGATGAGTGAAGCACAATTCAAAGGAATTTGATTAACTTGAAAGGTGAAAACATGTGAGGGTTCAAAGCAAATCGTGGGAGACATAAGAAGCATGGAAAAATTCAGCCCAAAGTTTCCTAGAATTGATCTTCGTGGAATCAAAAGAATACTCAATTTTCAAAAGCACGAAGTTCAATGATAGGTAACATGTTTAAAACCAAAAGTAATTTCTGAAAAATTGGGCAGCATTCCGGCAGTAAATCGGATGTTCCCGGATAGCAAACAGCAGGAAAATGCAAGTATATGAATCCAAAAGAAGTTACAGCAACATGAGAAAGCAAGGACTGCATATATGCATCGGCGAACTTAAGTTCACAAACAGAATTCAGCAGGCAGCAATAAAATGGCAGCAAAACAGTATCAATATGGAAACAGAGCAGCACATCAACCATCACTCAGCAAACAAGGAATATGCATTTCGAACAGATAAACACAAACGGAGCAATTATCAGGCCTAGAATCCTCTAACCACAACCTAACTACCTAACCGCAGTTATTTCTATCTAACCTAACATGTAAAATTATTCAAATAACTAACTAAAACGAATTAACAAAATTAATAAAAGCAGTAAAGAAAACAGAGCAGTGGTTCAGGCTTTAGAACCTGAGAGCAGAGGTGCAGAGCAGAATAGAATGGCACTAGAGAAAGGAAATGGGTGGAGGAACGTCGCCCATGAGTGGTGGCAGCAGCGAACTCACGGCGGCGGCGTGGTGACGGAAGGAGGGAAGCAGAGAGGAAACAGAGCAGGGGCAAAGTGAATATGGGATGCAGGCAGAATAGTGGGAAGTGAGGCTAGGGAATCAAAGGGGGGCAGTGATACGGTGCTGTCAGCAGCAGCGGCTCACGGTAGCACCGGCGGCTGCAGCGGTGGAGCAATGAGAGTGAGAGTGAGAGGATGAGGGCGAGAGTGGGAGCAGAGAAGAGAGAATGGTGAGAGAAGAGGAGAGGGTGGTGGCGACGGCGGGGTAGTGCGGCCGGCGCGGTGGTTGCGGTTGCAAGGTTGGTGGGTTGAGGGAGATAAAGAAGAGAGAACGTTGGGAAGGGGGTGGATGAGGTGCGTGACTGCGCTGATCTCCTCGCGTAGTTAGGGCTTAGTAAATTTGAACTCACGCGTGCGCGCACTGTGCGCGTCCGCGCGGATGGAAGGAAATAGGGATGGACACGGCAGCGTCTTGTGCGCGTTGGCATGGGTGGGAAAATGAGTGAGTGGCGCGAAAGCGTACCTGCGCTTTCGCGCAGTTAGGTTATGTAGGCATGGGCGCAGACTCGTACAGTGCACGTCCACGCGAGGTGGGTTGGGCTAAAAGCTTAATGCCAGCCCAAAGCTGGCACAAGTCTCGAGTTCTAGGCCTGGAAACTGTTTTAGCGAATCGGCACGCACACGGCATGTGCACGGGCGCGCGCATTTGCAAAATGTGGATATCAACGCATGTGCGCGCAGTGCGCGCACGCGTACACGCGGTTGTGCCATTGGCCCAGTGTTGGCGCGAGAGTGGCCTAACTCTCTAGAAAGAGTTTGGGCCTGCATATGCGTATGGATGCGCACGTGCACAGCGTGCGTACGCGTCCTTGACCCCCATTTTTTTTTTTCAGAAAAGGCAAAAACAGCTCAAAATCCTCCTAACACTACCTACAGCTCAAAATTAACTCCAAAAATACAAAATAAAAAAGAATCTTTTGGGTTTTTGGGAATTTTCAAATATAAGCAACGGTTACTTGCCCCACAAGCTACCTACGACCAATTTATTGAACCAAGTATATGGGAAGAAAACTACCTACAATGGTAACTCAATTCACTTATTAATCAAAAATTGCAAGAGGGTGGAAAGAGTTTACCATGGTGGGGTGTCTCCTACCTACCACTTTTAGTTTAAGTCCTTAAGTTGGACATTTGGGAAGCTCTTTGTCATAGTGGCTTATGCTTGTACTCATCCTTGAATCTCCAAGGATCCTTGCTCCTCAAATGGTTGACAGAAGTTCCAACCATCTTCACCGAGTTTGGATGGAGTTCCACCCAACATATGAGCTCCCATAGTTGGTCTTCATGCTACGATCCGGGATCCCATATCTTATTTTCGCACCCGTCTTCGGGTTGATCTACATGAATTTTCCGTTCAGGTGGTTGACAAGTAGATTTCTCTTTAGCGCACCAAGTCTTCTTCCTAGACCCATGTAAAGTGGCACTCGTCCAATCATGGTCCCTATACCTTGAAGCTTTGACATCAACGAGTCTAATTCCAAGCTTCCAACCACTACACAACTCCTTTTTACTCTTAGTTCCACAAAGAGCTCTAAGTTGTCCATCCGTTTCAATCAAGCCATATTCAAGTGAGTAAGTGAAGCTTAAGGGTAAGAGTTTTATCCACTTGAATGGTGCGTTGGATGGTGATTTAGGGAGGGAAACCTCCCCACACTTAGACAATGCAAGGTCGACTTCCTTTTGCTCTTCTTTCGGTAGTTCCACCTCTCGACAACTTCTTTCATCTTCTTCGTGCTTGTTGACTTCTTCCAATTCCTCCTCATCATCAATCAAATCAAATTTGGGAGGTTGTGTAAAATCTACTTCCATGTCAACTTCACTTTTGATGAAAGAGTCTTCAATGAGATTACCAACATCATTCAGTGTTGAGTTGTCTTCAATAGCTCCAATTTCATGTCCCACGGGAGATGATTCAATTATTGATAAGAATTCATTGATGATTGAGTCCATCTCTTGATCAACCTTTTCATATTCTTCAATCTTGATGTGCTCCGGAGGTTGTTGAGACTTCCATGGTGGTTTTGCATCTTCTAGATCTTCGACCATTTCTTCCTTTTCTTCAATAACCATAGGCCTCTCCAATTAATCCAATACAAAGCTCGACTCTTCCTTCATTTCCACTGGATTTTCCAATTTCTCTTTCATGCTTTGCTCTTCCTTTGGCTTTTCACATGTGGCCATGGAAGCACCTTGAGTATTTAAACATTGGTAGGCTAGAGTGTGCACTACCTTAATCAAATTAGTCACAAACTCTAGGGTGTTCCTTTGCATATCCGCTTGTCCTTGAAGTAGAAAAGTGAGAGAATCATCTATTGGGGCTTGGGATGGATAAGAAGGTTTATTATTTTGGAGAAAGGGTTCATAGTGGGAAGGTGGTTCTTCTTGGTAAGGGTAAGGAGATGGTGTGCATTGAGGTGGTTCTTGGTAATAATCATAATGGAATTGTAGTGGTTCTAAAGGTTCTTAGTCATAATGGTCATAGGGATGTCGTATGGGTGATTGGTCATATGGTGGATAAGGGTCACAAGAAGGTGCTTGATAAAAATGGGCTTGTGAGCATGGTTGATAGTCATGTTGAGGATAAGGTTCACAAGCATATGGTGGTGGTACTTGCTTATCATAAAAAGATTCACCATAGCCATTAAATTGGCATGCACTAGGATGTGGATTATACCTATAAGTATCCGGAGGTTGTTGCCAATAGGAGTGATCAATTCCTTGAGGCTCCTTCCATCTTGGAGTGTTCCATCCTTGGTACATGTTATCATTAAAGTCCATATTTCCTACAACATAGTGAGAGCCAAACTCATAGCCAAGAGGGTGAGAATTCATAAGGGAAAAGAAAAATAAAACTAACAAAAACTAGTAAACAAGCAAAAGATAAACCTATTCACACTATTCACATATATATAATAACTAATAACATAACACCATTGCAATCCCCGGCAACGGCACCATTTTGATGAATATGACTTTTGACGGTTTTGAATTCACAATAAATTCTCGATGTAAAGTATAGTTCTAAACCAACAATAATCCTTTCATACAAAAATTTGTTTGTCACAAGTATAAACCCCTAAATTTATAAACCGAAGTATTGAAACCTTGGGTTGTTCTCCCTAGGAATTGCAATGAAGTGTCATGTTATTGGTTATGAGGTATATTTGGAGTTTTTGGGATTTTAGAGAAGAAATACAAATGGAAATGAAAGTAAACTAATAACTATGAAAGCTCTTGGCAAGGTTATGAGAATTAGAAGTCGCATCCTAATTATCCTCCTCAATTGTGATCACAAATTGTCCATTGCTACTACTTAGTTAACCTCTAACCATGGAAGAAAGTCAAGTGGATGAATTAACTTGATTCCACAAGTCCTAGCCAACTCCCAAGGGAAAGACTAGCTTTAGTGGTATCCAAATCAATTAGCAACTTCTAATTATCAATCAACAAGAGAATTAGATAACTCAAGCGTCACTAATTACTCCACCTAGGCCAAGAGGAACAAAGTCCATACTAAAATCCAACCAAGCATTTCATCAAACACTTGGAAGGCACAAAAGAAAAGCATAGTAAATTGATAACAAGAATAGAATCTAACAACAATTGAATGTGAAAAATCAACAACAACAATTAATGAAAATAAAATCTACATGAATTACCTCAAATTGCATTAAAAAATAATAGAATGAACAAAAGTAGATCTACAAACAAAGTAGAAGAGATTATAACAAACAATAGAAGAATGATGAATGTAACAACAAAGAATTAAGAAGAAGAAGTAGAAGAGAGCATGAATTAAAACTTAGATATAAGAACTAAACCTAATCCTAATCCTAATCCTAGAGAGAAGTGAGAGCTTCTCTCTCTAAAACTAACTAAAACTAGCCTAAGGTGTGTGTATAAGTCTACATGATGCCTTCCCCTTCATTCCTTGGTCTATTTAGCCTTTTCCCGCCAAAAACTCAGCTCCAAATGGGGCCAAAAACCCTCCAAAATCTCCAGGCACGAGTTCTTCTTTAAAAATCACGTGCAGCCTTTGGCGCGTACGCGTCCCTGGAGTATTTTGCAATCCGCGCGGATGCGCATAGTGTGCGTACGCGCCAATGGGCTTTTTCCAACTCATTGGCTTTTTATGATTTTTCCATTTTGTATGCTTTCCTTTCACTCCTTTGTCCCTTTTTCTAGCCCTTTTCAATCTGAAATCACTAGAAAACACATCAAGCCATCTTGTGGAAATCAAAGGTGAATCAAAATTATCAAATTAAAGGTTTAGAAAGCATATTTTCACATCTAAGCACAAGTACGGAGATAATCACAAAATCATGCTATTTCATTGAATAAATGTGAGGAAAGGTTACTTTTAGGGATGTTTTCATTAGTTTTTATGTTAAATTCACATTTCTAGACTTTACTATGAGTTTGTGTGTTTTTCTGTGATTTCAGGTATTTTCTGGCTGAAATTGAGGGACTTGAGCAAAAATCAGATTCAGAGGTTGAAGAAGGACTGCTGATGTTGTTGGATTCTGACCTCCCTGCACTCAAAGTGGATTTTCTGGAGCTACAAAACTCAAAATGGCGTGCTTCCAATTGCGTTAAAAAGTAGACATCCAGGGCTTTCCCGAAATGTATAATAGTCCATACTTTGAACGGGTTTAGATGACGTAAAAGGGCGTTGAACGCTAGTTCTATGCTGCTGTCTGGAGTTAAACGCCAGAAACAAGTCACAAACCAGAGTTGAACGCCAGAAATACGTTACAACCTGGTGTTCAACTCCAGAAAGAGCCTCTGCATGTGTAACATTCAAGCTCAGCCCAAGCACACACCAAGTGGGCCCCGGAAGTGGATTTATGCATCAATTACTTACTTTTGTAAACCCTAGTAACTAGTTTAGTATAAATAGGACTGTTTACTATTGTATTAGACATCTTTTGGAGTCATCTTTGGATTATATTTTGATCTATTGATCTCGTTTTGGGGGCTGGCCATTCGGCCATTCCTGGACCTTTCACTTATGTATTTCTAACGGTAGAGTTTCTACACTCCATAGATTAAGGTGTGGAGCTCTGCTGTTCCTCAAAGATTAATGCAAAGTACTACTATTTTTCTATTCAATTCAACTTAATCCGCTTCTAAGATATTCATTCGCACTTCAACATGAATGTGATGAACGTGACAATCATCATCATTCCCTATGAACGCGTGCCTAACAACCACTTCCGTTCTCCCTTCGATTGAATGATTATCCCTTGGATCTCTTAATCAGAATCTTCGTGGTATAAGCTAGATTGATGGCGGCATTCATGAGAGTCCGGAAAGTCTAAACCTTGTCTGTGGTATTCCGAGTAGGACTCTGGGATTGAATGACTGTGACGAACTTCAAACTCGCGAGTGCTGGGCGTAGTGACAGACGCAAAAGGAGGGTGAATCCTATTCCAGTATGATCGAGAACCTCAGATGATTAGCCGTGCTGTGACAGAGCATTTGGACCATTTTCACAAGAGGATGGATTGCAGTCATTGGCAAGGGTGATTCCTCCAGACGATTAGCCATGCAGTGACAGCGCATCGGACCATTTTCCAGAGAGGATCAAAAGTAGCCATTGACAATGGTGATGTCCTTACATAAAGCTAGCCATGGAAATGAGTAGGATTGATTGGATGAAGACAGCAGGAAAGCAGAGGTTCAGAGGAATGAAAGCATCTCTATGCGCTTATCTGAAATTCTCACCAATGATTTACATAAGTATTTCTATCCTTATTTTATTATTTATTTTCGAAAACTCCATGACTATTTTATATCCGCCTGGCTGAGATCTACAAGGTGACCATAGCTTGCTTCATACCAACAATCTCCGTGGGATCGACCCTAACTCACGTAAGGTTTATTACTTGGACGACCCAGTGCACTTGCTGGTTAGTTGTATCGAAGTTGTGACAAATTATGAATTAAGATTGGAGCACCAAGTTTTTGGAGCCATTACCAGGGATCATAATTTCGTGCACCAGTTATCAAAATTCTCTAAATTCAACACAACATAAACCCTACAAAGGGGGTTTATCAGCCGCCTACAAAGCGGGCACCTCAAAGAACAACTATAAAGGAACGCCCTACACCAAAAGTTAAGCCTCCCTCCAAGAGGGTGAAAAGGGTCATTCATATCAATGAGGAAGAGAAGGGCAACCCTGTGAAGGACTCCACAAGTTTGTCATACTCTACAATGGGGATTTCTCAATCGGAGACCGTAGGAAGCTAATCTTTCTTGCGTGGTGGAGTTCTACTCCAACTATCACTCACCTTCTCTTCAATCAATTTTTGTGCACCGGAAGTAAGTACCCATATCGGAGGAAGCCATTCAGCGGATACTTAAGGTTTTGCCAGTACCGGATCGGACGAATGGTTACCAAAAAGTCCTATTGCAGCGTTGTAGACTCGGTTTGACTGGAGTTCTATCCTTAGGGTCATTGCCCAACGTGGAGAACAATGGACCCAAGGGAGAGCCAAGGCCCGACCAAAGTGCATTGCGGCACAAGCACTTACTGTGGAGGCTAGAGTGTGGGACCAAATCATGTCCCACTAGGTACTTCTGAGCATCCATGAGTCCTCAATCACAGCGGACTTGTCCCTTCTTGTCTGGTGCATCCTCACTAAGAGGCCTATCAACATTCCTTACCAAATCCGGCAAGCAATGGGCTGCATTCATACTAAGGGCAACCTCCCATTTTCATATTTTTTTGTTTGAGTCTTGAGTCAAGTTGAAAGTTTGGTGTCAATTGCATACTCATCTTGCATTTTACGAAAATTGCATTCATTCATGCATTCATAGTGTTCTTCATGATCTTCAAGTTGTTCTTGGTAAGTCTTCTTGTTTGATCTTGATGTTTTCTTGTTTTGTGTCTTTTCTTGTTTTTCATATGCATTCTTGCATCCATAGAGTCTAAACATGAAAGATTTTTAAGTTTGGTGTCTTGCATGTTTTCTTTGCATATAAAAATTTTCAAAAATAAGTCTTGATGTTCATCTTGACATTCAAAGTGTTCTTGGTGTTCATCTTGACAATCATAGTGTTCTTGCATTCATCACATACTTTGATCCAAAATTTTCATGCATTGCATCATTTTGCATGTTTTTCTCTCTCATCATTAAAAATTCAAAAATCAAAAAAATATCTTTCCCTTTTTCTCTCTCAAAATTTTGAAAATTAGATTTGACTTTTTCAAAAATTTTTAAAAATCTAGTTGTTTTTTATGAGTCAAATCAAATTTTCAATTTAAAAATCCTATCTTTTTCAAAAATCAAATCTTTTTCATTTTTCTTAGTTATTTTCAAAAATTACAAAAATATTTTTCAAAAATCCTTTCTTAATTTTATCTCATAATTTTCGAAAATAACATCATAAATTAATGTTTTGATTAAAAAATTTCAAGTTTGTTACTTGCTTGTTAAGAAAGATTCAAACTTTAAGTTCTAGAATCATATCTCATGATTTCTTGTGAATCAAGTCATTAATTGTGATTTTAAAAATCAAATCTTTTTCAAAACTAATTTCAATCATATCTTTTCAAAAATATCTTCTTATCTTATCTTTTTCAAAATTTGATTTCAAAATACCTTTTCTAACTTCCTAACTCCTTATCTTTTTAAAATTTGTTTCAACTAAATAACTAACTTTTTGTTTGTTTCTTATCTTTTTCAAAACTACCTAACTAACTCTCTCTAATTTTCGAAAATATCTTCCCTCTTTTTCAAAAATTCTTTTTAATTAACTAATTATTTTAATTTTTGATTTTAATTTTTGAAAAGTACTAACCTTTTTCAAAAACTATTTTCAAAAATCACTAACTCTTTTTTCAAAAAAATTATTTTCAAAATTTTCCCTCTCTCATCTTATTCTATTTATTTATTCATCCACTAACACTTCTCTTCATCTCACATCACTGCTCCTATCCTTACCCCTGTGTTTGGATTCTTCATTCTTCTTCACCCCTATTCCTTTTCTTCTTCCACTAACAATAAGGAACCTCTTTACTGTGACATAGAGGATTCCTCTTCTTTTCTTGTTCTCTTCTCTTTCTTATGAGCAGGAACAAGGAAAAAGGCATTCTTGTTGAAGCTGATCCAGAACCTGAAAGGACTCTGAAGAGAAAACTAAGAGAAGCTAAATTACAATAATCCAGAGACAACCTTATTGAAAATTTCGAACAAGTAAAGGAGATGGCAGCCGAACCCCACAACAATAATGCAAGGAGAATGCTTGGTGACTTTACTGCACCTAATTCCAATTTACATGGAAGAAGCATCTCCATTCCTGCCATTGGAGCAAACAACTTTGAGCTGAAACCTCAGCTAGTTTCTCTGATGCAGTAGAACTGCAAGATTCATGGACTTCCATCTGAAGATCCTTTTCAGTTCTTAACTGAATTCTTGCAGATATGTGATACTGTTAAGACTAATGGAGTAGATCCTGAAGTCTACAGGCTCATGCTTTTCCCTTTTGCTGTAAGAGATAGAGCTAGAGTGTGGTTGGACTCTCAACCCAAAGACAGCCTGAACTCTTGGGATAAGCTGGTCACGGCTTTCTTAGCCAAGTTCTTTCCTCCTCAAAAGCTGAGCAAGATTAGAGTGGATGTTCAAACCTTCAGACAGAAAGAAGGTGAATCCCTCTATGAAGCTTGGGAAAGATACAAGGAGCTGACCAAAAAGTGTCCTTCTGACATGCTTTCAAAATGGACCATCCTGGATATATTCTATGATGGTTTATCTAAGCTATCAAAGATGTCATTGGATACTTCTACAGGTGGATCCATTCACCTAAAGAAAACGCCTGCAGAAGCTCAAGAACTCATTGACATGGTTGCTAATAACCAGTTCATGTACACTTCTGAGAGGAATCCTGTGAGTAATGGGATGCCTATGAAGAAGGGAGTTCTTGAAATTGATACTCTGAATGCCATATTGGCTCAGAATAAAATATTGACTCAGCAAGTCAATATGATTTCTCAGAGTCTGAATGGAATGCAAGCTGCATCCAACAGTACTCAAGCGGCATCTTCTGAAGAAGAAGCTTATGATCCTGAGAACCCTGCAATAGCAGAGGTGAATTACATGGGTGAACCTTATGGAAACACCTATAACCCCTCATGGAGAAATCATCCAAATTTCTCATGGAAGGATCAACAAAAGCCTCAACAAGGCTTTAATAATGGTGGAAGAAATAGGTTTAACAACAGTAAACCTTTTCCATCATCCACTCAGCAACAGACAGAGAATTCTGAACAAAATACCTCTAAATTAGCAAACTTAGTCTCTGATCTATCTAAGGCCACTGTAAGTTTCATGAATGAAACAAGGTCCTCCATTAGAAATTTGGAGGCACAAGTGGGCCAGCTGAGTAAAAAGATCACTGAAATCCCTCCTAGTACTCTCCCAAGCAATACAGAAGAGAATCCAAAAGGAGAACGCAAGGCCATTGAATTAATTACCATGGCCGAACCTGTAAGGGTGGGAGAGGACGTGAATCCCAGTGAGGAAAACCTCCTGGGACGCCCAGTGATCAATAAGGAGCTTCCCTCTAAGGAACCAAAAGAATCTGAGGCTCAACTAGAGACTTCTAGAGATTCCATTAAACCTCCTTATGCCATTCATGAGCTCTGATGAGTATTCCTCTTCTAAAGAGAATGAGGATGTCACTGAGGAGCAAGTCACCAAGTACCTTGGTGCAATCATGAAGGTCAATACCAAATTATTTGGCATTGAAACTTGGGAAGATGAACCTCCCTTGTTCACCAATGAACTAAGTGATCTGGATCAACTGACATTGCCTCAGAAGAAATAGGATCCTGGAAAGTTCTTAATACCTTGTACCATAGGCACCATGATCTTTAAGGCTCTGTGTGACCTTGGTTCAGGAATAAACCTCATGCCCCTCTCATTAATAGAGAAACTGGGAATCTATGGGGTACAAGCTGCTAAAATCTCATTAGAAATGGCAGACAATTCAAGAAAACAGGCATATGGACAAGTAGAGGATGTGTTAGTAAAGGTTGAAGGCCTTTACATCTCGGCTGATTTCATAGTCCTAGATACTGGGAAGGATGAGGATGAATCAATCATCCTTGGAAGACCCTTCCTAGCCACAGCAAGAGCTGTGATTGATGTTGACAGAGGTGAATTAGTCCTTCAATTGAATGAGGACTCCCTTGTGCTTAAAACTCGAAGTCATCCTTTTGTAAACATAGAGAGGAAGCATAAAAAGCTTCTCTCACTGCAGAGTCAACCAGAGCCCCCACAGTCAAACTTTAAGTTTGGTGTTGGGGAGTCTCAACAATGCTCTGAACATATGTGAGGCTCCATGAGAGCCCACTGTCAAGCTATTGACATTAAAAAAGCGCTTGTTGGGAGGCAACCCAATTTTTATTTATCTAATTTTATTTTTCTTGTTCTTTCATGTTTTATTAGGTTCATGATCATGTGGAGTCACAAAATAAATATAAAAATTAAAAATGGAATAAAAAATAGCAGAAGAAAAATCACACCCTGGAGGAAGACCTTACTGGCGTTTAAACGCCAGTAAGAAGCATCTGGCTGGCGTTCAACGCCAGAACGGAGCATGGTTCTGGCGCTGAACGCCCAAAATGGGCAGCATCTGGGTGTTTGAATGCCAGAATTGCACCCTGGAGAAGAGCTGGCACTGAACGCCCAGAACAAGCATGGTTCTGGCGTTCAACGCTAGAAATGGGCAACAAATGGGCGTTCAACGCCCAGAACAAGCACCAATCTGGCGCTGAACGCCTAGAGTTGTGTGCAAGGGCATTTTGCATGCCTAATTTGGTGCAAGGTTGTAAATGCTTGAACACCTCAGGATCTGTGGACCCCACAGGATCACCTCAGGATCTGTGGACCCCACAGGATCCCCACCTACCTCCACTCACTTCTTCTCACCCCTCTTTCACACAATCCCATAAACACTCTTCCCCAAAACTCTTCACCAATCACCTCAATCTCTCTTCCCTATAACCACTTCACCACTCACATCCATCCACTCTTCCCCATAAACCTACCTCATAAACCCCACCTACCTTCAAAATTCAAAATCAATTTCCCACCCAAAACCCACCCTTATGGCCGAACCTTACCCCCCCCTCCCATCCCTATATATAGCCCTCCATTCCTCCTCATTTTCACACAACACAACCTTCTCTTCCCCTTCTTGGCTGAAACACATCTCTCTCCCTCTCCTCCATTTCTTCTTCTTCATCATCTCTTCTTTCTTCTCTTGCTCGAGGGCGAGCAATATTTTAAGTTTGGTGTGGTAAAAGCATAAGCTTTTTGTTTTTCCATTACCATTGATGGCACCTAAGACCGGAGAATCCTCTAGAAAAGGGAAAGGAAAGACAAAAGCTTCCACCTCCGAGTCATGGGAGATAGAAAGATTCATCTCCAAAGCTCATCAAGACCACTTCTATGATGTTGTGGTCAAGAAGAAGGTGATCCCCGAGGTCCCTTTCAAGCTCAAGAAGAATGAGTATCCGGAGATCCGACATGAAATCCAAAGAAGAGGTTGGGAAGTTCTAACAAACCCCATCCAACAAGTCGGCATCCTAATGGTTCAAGAGTCCTATGCCAATGCATGGATCACTAGGAACCATGATCAAAGTAAGAACCCAAACCCAAAGAATTATATTACAATGGTTCGGGGGAAATACTTAGATTTTAGTCCGGAAAATGTGAGGTTGGCGTTTAACTTGCCTATGATGCAAGGAGATGCACGCCCCTACACTAGAAGGGTCAACTTTAATCAAAGGTTGGACCAAGTCCTCATGGACATATGTGTGGAAGGAGCTCAATGGAAGATTGACTCCAAAGGCAAGCCGGTTCAATTAAGAAGACTGGACCTCAAGCCCGTGGCTAGAGGATGGTTGGAGTTCATCCAACGCTCCATCATCCCCACTAGCAACCGATCTGAAGTTACTGTGGATCGGGCCATCATGATTCATAGCATCATGATTGGAGAGGAAGTAGAAGTTCATGAAGTCATCTCCCTTGAATTCTACAAAATAGCCGAAAAGCCCTCTCCTAGGGCAAGACTGGCTTTTCCTCATCTTATTTGCCATCTATGTTACTCAGTTGGAGCATTCATAGAAGGAGACATTCCCATTGAGGAAGAGAAACCCATCATTAAGAAAAGGATGGAGCAAGCAAGAGAGCCCATTCATGGATCTCAAGAAACGCATGAAGCTCATCACCATGAGATCCCGGAGATGCCTCAAATGCATTTGCCTCCACAAAACTATTGGGAGCAAATCAACACCTCCCTAGGAGAATTAAGTTCCAACATGGGACAATTAAGGGTGAAACATCAAGAGCACTCCATCATCCTTCATGAAATAAGAGAAGATCAAAAAGCAATGAGGGAGGAGCAACAAAGACAAGGAAGAGACATAGAAGAACTCAAGGACATCATTGGTTCCTCAAGAAGGAAACGCCACCATCACTAAGGTGGACTCATTCCTTGTTCTTACTTTCTCTGTTTTTCATTTTCTCTATGTTAAGTGCTTATCCATGTTTGTGTCTTCATTACATGATCATTAGTATTTAGTAACTTTGTCTTAAAGTTATGAATGTCCTATGAATCCATCACCTCTCTTAAATGAAAACTGTTTTAATTCAAAAGAACAAGAAGTACATGAGTTTCGAATTTATCCTTGAACTTAGTTTAATTATATCGATGTGGTGACAATGCTTCTTGTTTTCTGAATGAATGCTTGAACAGTGCATATGTCTTTTGAAGTTGTTGTTTATGAATGTTAAATATGTTGGCTCTTGAAAGAATGATGACAAGGAGACATGTTATTTGATAATCTGAAAAATCATAAAAATTATTCTTGAAGCAAGAAAAATCAGCAAAGAACAAAGCTTGCAGAAAAACAAAGAGAAAAAAAATAATAGCGAAAAAAATTTAGAAAGAAAAAGAAAAAGTAAGCAGAAAAAGCCAAAAGCTCTTAAAACCAAGAGGCTAGAGCAAAAAGCCAATAACCCTTAAAACCAAAAGGCAAGGGCAAATAAAAAGGATCCCAAGGCTTTGAGCATCAGTGGATAGGAGGGCCTAAAGGAATAAAATCCTGGTCTAAGCGGCTAAACCAAGCTGTCCCTAACCATGTGCTTGTGGCGTGAAGGTGTCAAGTGAAAACTTGAGACTGAGCTGTAAAAGTCAAGGTCCAAAGCAAAAAAAAAAAGAGTGTGCTTAAGAATCCTGGACACCTCTAATTGGGGACTCTAGCAAAGCTGAGTCACAATCTGAAAAGGTTCACCCAATTATGTGTCTGTGGCATTTATGTATCCGGTGGTAATACTGGAAAACAAAGTGCTTAGGGCCACGACCAAGACTCATAAAATAGCTGTGTTCAAGAATCATCATACTGAACTAGGAGAGTCAATAACACTATCTGAACTCTGAGTTCCTATAGAAGCCAATCATTCTGAACTTCAACGGATAAAGTGAGATGCCAAAACTATTCAAGAGGCAAAAAGCTACAAGTCCCACTCATCTGATTGGAGCTATGTTTTATTGATAGTTTGGAATTTATAGTATATTCTCTTCTTTTTATCCTATTTGATTTTCAGTTGCTTGGGGATAAGCAACAATTTAAGTTTGGTGTTGTGATGAGCGGATAATTTATACGCTTTTCATTAGTTTTTATGTTAAATTCACATTTCTGGATTTTACTATGAGTTTGTGTGTTTTTCTGTGATTTCAGGTATTTTCTGGCTGAAATTGAGGGACTTGAGCAAAAATCAAATTCAGAGGTTGAAGAAGGACTGCTGATGCTGTTGGATTCTGACCTCCCTGCACTCAAGGTGGATTTTCCGGAGCTACAAAACTCAAAAAGGCGCGCTTCCAATTGCGTTGGAAAGTAGACATCCAGGGCTTTCCCGCAATATATAATAGTCCATACTTTGAACGAGTTTAGACGACGTAAAAGGGCGTTGAACGCCAGTTCTATGCTGCTGTCTTGAGTTAAACGCCAGAAATAAGTCACAAACCAGAGTTGAACGCCAGAAATATGTTACAACCTGGCGTTCAACTCCAGAAAGAGCCTCTGCACGTGTAACATTCAAGCTCAGCCCAAGCACACACCAAGTGGGCCCTAGAAGTGGATTTATGCATCAATTACTTACTTCTGTAAACCCTAGTAACTAGTTTAGTATAAATAGGACTGTTTACTATTGTATTAGACATATTTTGGAATCATCTTTGGATTATATTTTGATCTATTGATCTCGTTTTGGGGGATGGCCATTCGGCCATGCCTGGACCTTTCACTTATGTATTTCTAACGGTAGAGTTTCTACACTCCATATATTAAGGTGTGGAGCTCTGCTGTTCCTCAAAGATTAATGCAAAGTACTACTGTTTTTCTATTCAATTCAACTTATTCCGCTTCTAAGATATTCATTCGCACTTCAACATGAATGTGATGAACGTGACAATCATCATCATTCCCTATGAACGCGTCCCTGACAACCACTTCCGTTCTACCTTCGATTGAATGATTATCTCTTGGATCTCTTAATCAGAATCTTCGTGGTATAAGCTAGATTGATGGCGGCATTCATGAGAGTCCGGAAAGTTTAAACCTTATATGTGGTATTCCAAGTAGGACTCTGGGATTGAATGACTGTGACGAACTTCAAACTCGTGAGTGCTGCGCGTAGTGACAGACGCAAAAGGAGGGTGAATCCTATTCCAGTATGATCGAGAACCTCAGATGATTAGCCATACTGTGACAGAGCATTTGGACCATTTTCACAAGAGGATGGATTGCAGCCATTGGCTAGGGTGATGCCTCCAGACGATTAGCCTTGCAGTAACAGTGCATCGGACCATTTTCCATAGAGGATCAAAAGTAGCCATTGACAATGATGATGTCCTTACATAAAGCCAGCCATGGAAAGGAGTAGGATTAATTGGATGAAGACAGTAGGAAAGCAGAGGTTCAGAGGAACGAAAGCATCTCTATGCGCTTATCTGAAATTCTCACCAATGATTTACATAAGTATTTCTATCCTTATTTTATTATTTATTTTCGAAAACTCCATGACTATTTTATATCCGCCTGACTGAGATCTACAAGGTGACCATAGCTTGCTTCATACCAACAATCTCCGTGGGATCGACCCTTACTCACGTAAGATTTATTACTTGGACGACCCAGTGCACTTGCTGGTTAGTTGTATCGAAGTTGTGACAAATTATGAATTAAGATTGGAGCACCAAGTTTTTGGAGCCATTACCAGGGATCATAATTTCGTGCACCAGTTATCAAAATTCTCTAAATTCAACACAACATAAACCCTACGAAGGGGGTTTATTAGCCGCCTACAAAGCGGGCACCTCAAAGAACAACTATAAAGGAACGCCCTACACCAAAAGTTAAGCCTCCCTCCAAGAGGGTGAAAAGGGTCATTCATATCAATGAGGAAGAGAAGGGCAACCCTGTGAAGGACTCCACAAGTTTGTCATACTCTACAATGGGGATTTCTCAATCGGAGACCGTAGGAAGCTAATCTTTCTTGCGTGGTGGAGTTCTACTCCAACTATCACTTACCTTCTCTTCAATCAATTTTTGTGCACCGGAAGCAAGTACCCATATCGGAGGAAGCCATTCAGCGGATACTTAAGGTTTTGCCAGTACCGGATGGGACGAATGGTTACCAAAAAGTCCTATTGCAGCGTTGTAGACTCGGTTTTGACTGGAGTTCTATCCTTAGGGTCATTGCCCAATGTGGAGAACAATGGACCCAAGGGAGAGCCAAGGCCCGACCAAAGTGCATTACGGCACAAGCACTTACTGTGGAGGCTAGAGTGTGGGACCAAATCATGTCCCACTAGGTACTTCTGAGCATCCATAAGTCCTCAATCACAGCGGACTTGGCCCTTCTTGTCTGGTGCATCCTCACTAAGAGGCCTATCAACATTTCTTACCAAATCCGGCAAGCAATGGGCCGCATTCATACTAAGGGCAACCTCCCATTTGCTGCCTTGGTAACGGATTTGATTGCTGCCGCCAGAGTTCCCCACGAGGCTAAGGACATGAAGGCGATAATTCCGGAAAAGGGTGACATCGTCCCAAATGGAAAGTATCTTAAGCCTCCTGCGGGTACCGCAAGCCTTGACATGGCCATTCCTTCCGACATTCCAACCACTTCATCGGCACCACAGAAATCATCCTACCAATTGCTTGTTGAGCTCACTCAAAAGGTTGACCGAAATGAGCGGCGGAACAAATGCCGCTATGCTTACTTGAAGATGCTCTTGGGTTGTGCTAACCCACCTATGGAGGAGCCGAACACTTTAGCATCCACTTCGGACCAAAGTGAGGTGAGCATTCAAGAGATGGATAGTGGAAGTGTCGACCCCAATCCCACCTTGCGCATTACCGATAGCATGGAGGACCGTGCAAATGTCTAAGTGTAGGGAGGTCGTTTACCGACTTCCGTAGGTAACAACCCTTCTTTTCAACACCCAAATTTTAATTTTCTCTTATTAATTAGGATAATTTGCATTGCATGGTTAGATTTTGCATGATAGTTGTTTCTTACTAGGATTACTTAGTTAGGGTGATGATTTCTTTTGCAAGAAACCATTTTTAGGGCACCCTACCAATTTGAAAAAAAAAATTTGTGTTAAACTTGCTTGAAGGAATTAATTTTGGAAAAGGTTTTTGAGCTAAGAACACACAAGCATGTGAGTTTTGAGCCCAATTGCGTGGTTACGTCATATAACCACTTATTTTCATTCTTGTGTGTATTGTTCTCTTTCTATGATTGTGATCCTAGATTTGTTTGATTCTATATGTCCATTATTTTATGTATGAATGCATTTATATGATTGAGGCCGTTATTTCAATAGCTCACTTACCCAAATAGCCTTAACCCTTTTATCTACCATTATTAGCCAATTTTGAGCCTATGTTAAAGCCCCTTTGTTCTTTAATTTAGTACATCAATACCCCTAAGTGAAAGACAATAAATGTCCTCTGATTTGGATCCTTGATTAGCTTAGGCAAATGAGGGTGTGTGTCATTTAAGCGGGATGGAAGCATGGAAACATTAGTAGAGGTAAAAGTGTATTTTTGTAATTTTTATTGAAAATATTGGGAATCGGGTGCATACTCATGTATTGAATATTTGAACCATATGCATTGGCATCGTCTTATATAATTCATCAAAAGAGAAAACCAAAAGAAAAATAAAAAGAAAAAAAGTAGAAAAAGAAATAGAAAAATAAAAGAAACAAAAATATATAGAAAAAGAAAGCAATAAAAAGGGGACAAAATGCCCAAGGTGAAGCCAATACTAATCAATGCATATGGGTTGTGAATTGAAAGAAAATGCATGAGTGTGTGAAAAGTGAATGAATGGGTAGTTAGGTTGTTGATGAGCGGATATTTTATACGCTTTTTGGCATCATTTTCATATAGTTTTTAGTATGTTTTACTTAGTTTTTATAGCTTTTTGTGTTAAATTTACATTTTTGGATTCTACTATGAGTTTCTGTGTTTTTGTAAAATTTTAGGTATTTTCTGGCTGAAATTGAGGAGCAGGAGCAAAAGTTTGATTCATAGATAGAGAAAGCACTGCAGATGCTATCCGGATCTGACATCCTTGCACTCAGAAGAGCTTTTCTGGAGTTGCAGAAGTCCAAATGGCGTGTTCTCAATGGCTATGGATAGCTGACTTATAGTGCTTTCTAGAAATATATAATAGTCTATACTTTGCTTCGGATTAGAAGGCCCAAAACTGGTGTCGAACGCCAGCTACCTGCCCCCTTCTAGGCGTCCAGCGCCCACAGAGCAGAGACCAGCATCCAAACGCCCAAACAAGACTCCCTAGCTGGCGTTCCACACCCAGAGACCTTATAGCACGTGGATCTCATCAAAGCTTAGCCCAAACACTCATCAAGTAGGCCCGAGAAGTGAATTTTAGCACTAGATAGACTGTTTTACCCTTACTAGTCGTCTGTTTAGTATTTAAAGTGTATTTTACATAATCGTTCAAACTAGAGAACGGCCATTATTTTGAGTTTTGATTTGTATTTTACATCAGTATGAGTTTCTAAACCTCCTAGGTTAAGGGGAAGAGCCCTGCTGAGTCCCATGAATTAATAAAAGTATTACTGTTTCTTCTCCGATCCGTGTTTGATCTATTTCTAAGATGTATTCTCGACCTTCATCATGGTGAATAGGATGATAAGACAATTAGCTCTGTTCATCACATTAAGATGAATGTGCCTGACAAACACCCACGTCTACTTGGGTTCGTGTGAATACGTGACTGGAAAGCACGAGCCAACAGCTTTGTTTATACATCTCTCAGATGGCTAATCCACGAGTTCGTTGGAGACTTCTCGAGACACCAGCTCAGCCAATTTCTGGGGAGATTAGGGTCTCCATGGCATAGGCTAGAATCCTAAGAAGCAGCATCCTCTGATCCAGAAGATTCGACCTTGTCTGCGGCGTTTTGAATAGGATCGCCAAGAGAATGAACTGCTAGCGCTTCACCCTTCGTCACATTGGATGACCGCGGCCAATGGTGTTCAACCTGTAGCAGAGGAGATTAATGACCATGGCCCATGGCGTTGATCACATACAGCCTGCCATATAAGAAGATCATTCACAAATAGAGAAGACAGTTGTACCAAAGTTAATTCAGAAAGGCAAAGAAACTCCAATCCTCAACCCTATCCTTAAAGTATTAGCACCCTGTTATAATAATCTTCTTACAACTCCATATATGACATAAAATCAACAACTTTCTGATCTGCCTGACTAAGACCTGCAAGATTACCATAGCTTGCTTCAAGCCAACAATCCTCGTGGGATCGACCCTGACTCGCTCAGGTATTACTTGGATGACCCAGTGCACTTGTGGTACAACAATACGAAAGTGTGGGGATTCCTGCTACCAGTTGTGTATTAGAATTGCATAGGTTGTTGTGTGTGTTTTAGGTGAGAGCTTAGGTTAATCAAGGATTCAAATTTCAAGCTCACTTGGCCATATATGCATCCTTACATGTACCCTAGCCCCATTACAACCTAAAGATAAGCCCTCATGATGAATGTATGCATTCACCGAATAACTGTCAATTGTTAGATGAAAAAATAAATCTTGGAAAGTATGATTAGAGGAGAATCGAGTGATTAACCCTATACCTTTGAGCGACTAGAGCAGATACACTTTCGGTGAGGGTTCAATGCTCAACTCCTTATTTCCTGCCTTCACAAGCTTTCTTCTTGCAAGTTGTTTACACTCCATTGTGATAGTTGAATTGGTAGAGTTCATGAATGATCATATTACCTTGGCCCTACTCGTTCATGTATGTGTTCTTGGAAGTTGATTCACTTTTGACTAAGTAGATAGAAGCATTTGCATTAGTTGCATCCATATAGGTAAAATGCATTTCATAAACGTCATTCTCCTATGTTCTTTGGTCTTTTAATTTTTAGCATGAGGACATGCTTGGTTTAAATGTGGGGAGGTTTGATAAACCCCAATTTTGTGTTTTATCTTGTGTAGAATTTGGGGGGCTTTATCAATATTTTCTGCACTTATTCATATAAATTGCATGATTTTGTGTTTCCTTCCTATTTTTGCTTCATGGTTTAAACACATGCTTTTTTAAGCATAAAAATGCAAGATTTTAATCCTCTGCTATTACCATTCGATACCGTGATGTGTTTGTTGAGTGGATTCAGGATCTATAGAGGAAGAATGGTCTAGAAGATGAAAAGGAAGCATGCACAAGTGGAAGAGACATGAAAAATGAAGCTTTGGAGAACTGGAGGCGATGCGCACGCATGGCTGATGCACACACGTGGATTGGCGCAGCAGTGACCGACACGTACGCGTGGCTCGCAGAACTCAGATTACGCGCAAGCGTGGCCGATGCGCACGCGTAACGCCCAGCACGTGACATTATTAAGAAATCGTGACTGGCAATTTTTGGGAGGCTCTAGGCCCAAATCCAACTTGATTCTGTATGGAAAAGACCCAGGAATTGATGGAGGAAGGGGGGACTCAATCATTCACAGAATACACATAATGTTAGCTAGTTTTTTATTTTTGTTTTCTAGATAGAGAAACTCTTATATCTCTCTATATTTAGTTTGTTTTTTATCTTCCTTTGTTGAAATTCTGAATTAGGTCTTGTTAATTTTAGTTTCAATTACTTAATTTGAGTTCTCTAGTTATAATTTTGTTTAGATCTTATGTTGAATTTGTGTTCCCTTGTTATTTCCCTTTTTCTTCTCATTTTATGAACTTTTTGTGGACCTTGGATTTCTATTAGTGCATTGATATTTTCTATTATTGATAGTGTTATTTAATTTGTTTTCTATTGATAATTGTTAATGGGTATTTGTGATTTCAAATTAATTTGCAATTTGAATATGTCTTTTGTTAATGCATACCATATGTTTGATGAGATGTTTTCTTTGATTACGGAGTAGTCTTCTATACTCTTGGCCTAGGCTAAGGGTATTAGGTGAACTTGAGTCATTGGGTCTAATTGATTTGGTGATTTGAGAACCCTTGTAGTCAAATTGATACCCATTGACACCAATCTACTACTAAGCCAATTAGTAGTTAGATGGGACTTATGAGTTGATATTGATCAAGCCATTTGACGTACTTCAAGCGTTGAAGTAGACTTTATACGTACTTTAGGCATAGAAGTAGACTTAATGAGCTTGGTTGCTCATAATCGTCAAGATATGGTTATTAGATAAGGATGGACACCCCAATTCCCAAGCCTAGCCAAGAGTCCCTTTTATTATTCATATTTTGAAACCCAAAAATCCCAATTGCTTGATTCTTATTATACTTAGTTTAGTTGTTTACTTAGTCTTAGAATAGAAATAGCTTTACATGTTCTCTTGCTAGATTACATTTACTTACATCTTGTTTTAATTGCTTTGGTTTAGTTTCTTACCCTTTAAGATTTCTTGCATGTTATGTTTAGTAGTTTAAATTCTTGTTTATGACTCCCAACCCCGAAATTCTAACCAATATTGGTGCACATGTTTGCCCATTCTCTTGAGGACGACCCGAGACCAATACTCTTGGTTACTTTATATTGGTGTTGACTTTGTGACAACCATATCAAAAATTGACGATAGGGTTATATGTTGGTCTAGGACTATACTATGACCTGATATTTGTTGATAAAATCTAGACCGACCATAATTCTCTCATCAGTATCTCAGGGATCTCATGTTGAGGCGGGTGCACAGGCTCATGTGCATGCTCTCTAGTTTGCTCCATCCTCTTTTTAGTGATGGGCTTGACTTCCTCAACGGAGATATCTCCCTCTATGACAATTCTAGCTAAATTGCATAGATGACAGATGAGGTGTGGGAATGCCAACCTTGCTTTGGTGGAAGGCTTCTCAGCTATCTTGTACAATTCCTGAGGAATCACCTCATGTACTTCCACCTCACTTCCAATCATGATGCAATGGATCATGATGGCTCTTTTAATAGTCACTTCTTATCGGTTTCTAGTAGGGTTGATAGAGCGTTGGATGAATTCCATCCATTCTCTAGCTTTGGGCTTGAGGTCAAGCCTTCTTTGTTGAATGGGCTTGCCTTGAGAATCCATTTTCCACTGTGCTCCTTCCACACAGATGTCTAAGAGCAATTGATCCAGTCTCTGATCAAAGTTGACTCTCCTAGTGTAAGGATGTGGATCTCCTTGCATCAAAGGCAAGTTGAACGCCAACCTCACACTTTCCAGGCTGAAATCTAAGATTCTCCCTCGGACCATGGTGCGCTAATTCTTGGGAGTTGGATTCACACAAATGTCATGATTTTTTGTATCCCATGCATTAGCATAGAACTCTTGCACCATTAAGATCCCAACCTCTTGGATGGGGTTGGTTAGGACTTCCCAACCTCTTCTCCGAATCTCTCTTCGGATTTCCAGATACTCATTCTTCTTGAGCCTGAAAGGGACCTCAAGGATCACTTTTTTTTCTGCCACTACTTCATAGAAGTGGTCTTGCTGGGCATTAGTGATGAATCTCTCAATCTCCCGAGATTTCGAGGTGGTGGCTACTGCCTTTCCTTTCCTCTTTCTAGAGAATTCTCCAACCTTGGATGCCGTAAGTGGTAATGGAAAGAAAAAAGCAACGCTTTTCCCATACCACACTTAAAAGCTTTGCTTGTCCTCGAGCAACAATAAAGAAAAGAGAATAATAGAGTAGAAGAAGAAAAAAATAGAAGGAGAAGGAGGGATAAGGCAATTTGGCCAAGGAGGGTTTTGATGTGCATGAGAGGTGTGTGTATGACGTATTAGAATGAGGGGTATTTATAGGAGTGGACTAGGGTTGGGTTCGATCATGGGTGGGGCAAATGGGAGGGAAATTTGATTTTGAAGTAGGAAGTGATATGGATATGATTGGGCTAGGGTTCATAGGGAAGTGTATATGGGAAAGTGTGAAAGAAAGAAGGAAGAAGTGGGGTAGGTAAAGATGTTGTGGGACCCACTGGTCCTGAGAGGCTAGGAAATTTAGAATCCCTGCTCTCTGTATTAGTGTTGAATGCCCAAGGTCTGCTCCCTGGCTGGCATTCAACGCCAGCAACACTCCATGCAGAGTGTTCTATTTTCACTGCTGAATTTTTTTCTGTCACTGTTCTAACTGCTGCACATGATCATGAACCTAAATAAATAAGTTAAAGAAAAATAAAATTAAGTAAAATAAAAATAAAAATAATTAATTAAGGTTTGGTTGCCTCCTAACAAGCGTTTCTTTAACGTCATTAGCTTGATGGTTAGGTCCTTACGGAGGTTGATATCAGCTCAGAATTTCACCCCTTATAGTGAACTTTCTTCCTGTCTTTTCATGAATGAGCTCCACATGCTCTAGAGACAGCACACGACTCACTGTATAGGGTATGACTGGCTTCTTGGTAAAGACAACTCTCATGCCAGGTGAGAGGCCTTCAGTGGGGACTTTCTTATCCCTCCAGCCTTTAGGTACTTTCTTTCTAATACCTTTGTTCTCAGTGCTTGTTAATGGCTGCCCAATAGCAAACTTAGAATTGATGTTTGGGAGCTTAGTAAAGCTCTACACTGAAATAGATTATTGGAACACCAGGTGTTGTACCATTGTCTTTTGCTTATCAGAGGGAGAATTGGGATTGGACATCTTGAACAAGATGTAGTCCTCTCCTAATTGGAAAACCATTTCTCCCTTTGCCACATTAATCATGGCATTTGCAGTGGCTCGGAAAGGTCTTTCGAGGATGATAGAATTATCCTCATCCTCTCCTATGTCCAAGACTATGAAGTTTTCAGGGATGTAGTAGTCTTCAACCTTTACCAAGACATCCTCTACTAAGCCATACGGCTTCCTCATTGACTTGTCTGCCATCTCTAGTGAGATGTTTGTAGCTTGTACCTCAAAGATTCCTAGCTTCTCTATTACAGAGTGTAGCATGAGGTTTATACTTAACCTTAGGTAACACAGAGCCTTCTTAAAGGTCATAGTGCCTATGGTGCAAGGAATCAGAAAGTGTCTAGGATCTGGAAGCTTCTGAGGTAGCTTCTACTGAACCAAAGCATTTAGCTCTTTGGTAATCAGTGGAGGTTCTTCCTCCAAAGGCTTTGTACTAAATAGCATGGCATTCAACTTCATGAGAACTCCTAGGTACCGAGCAACTTGCTCTTCCCTAGTGTCTTCATCCTCATCAGAGGATGGGTGTTCATCAGAACTCATGCATTGCAGAAGTGCATGCAAAGGAACCTCTATGGTCTCTATATGAGGCTTGGCTTTCTTTAGTTATTGGATAGGAATTTCTTGACTGGGTGTTGAGTACTCAGAGGGTGTGCCTTTACTTGCATTCAACGCCAGCTCTGATGGCCCTTTGGGCATTGAACGCCCATGTTGTATACCCTTTCTAGCGTTAAACGCCAGTTTCCTTACCATTTTGGGCATTGAACACCCAGCAAGGATGTTCTGGCTGGCGTTCAACGCCAGCTTCCCTGTTTGTTTGGCCATTGAATGCTCAGTGAGGGCTTCCTCACTGGCATTCAGCGCCAGGCTCTTAGCCAGTTTCGGAGTTGAACACCCAGTGATATGCTCTTCACTGGCATTCATTGCCATCCCAGTCTCTGCAAATTCGGCCTCTGCCTCAGTGGTAATGGCCTTGCACTCTTCTATTGGGTTCACTTCAGTGTTACTTGGAAGAGAGTCAGGAGGAAATCTCAGGGATTCTCTTGCTCAGTTAACCAATCTATACCTACAAATTTCTGATAGAGGACCTTGTTTCAGTTATGAAACTATGAGTGGTCTTAGAGAGGCTGGAGACTAGAAAGCCTAACTCAGAAAGGCTCTGCTTAGGAGTTTCCACATTCCCTTGAGAAGATGGGAATGGTGGCCTGTTGTTGAACCTATTTTGGTTCCTTCTACCTTGATTGTTACTAAAACCTTGCTGAGGTTTTTATTGATCCTTCCATGAGAGGTTAGGATGATTCCCCCATGAAGGATCGTAGGTGTTTCTATAGGGTTCTTGATGCATTTGCATCTTCTCCATCTATTCCTTGTGAATTTACACTTGAATTGCTAAGTTTAATCAAAATTTAATACATTTTAGCCACTATGAATGCTACTTTGAGTTGTTTGCAATTTCTGTTTATCTCAGGTAGCATTCAGATGGATTTGATGGAGTTTTCTAGCAGAAAAGGAAGAAAGCGAATCATGTTTTCAAACCCAACCTCCTTGCACTCAAATAGGAATAACTTAAGTTATAGAGGTCCAATTGACGTGATTCTAACGGCATTGGAAAGCTAACTTCCAGAACTTTCCAACAAAATATAATAGTATACCCTTTTTTTCCATTTCATACATACACTCCCACACTGAACTTGAGGAACTCTAAGTTCATCGCTAGATCAAAAGCTCCAAAGAAAGTTTGCGCACATCACCCCACGCTAAACTTAGGTTAATCCATGTTCAGCGTGGACTTAAGAAAAGCCAATGAAGAAGCCACTGCCTTATCCACGCTGAACTTGAGAATTTTCAAGTTCAGCATGGACATTAATAACTCAAGTGGTCCCCAATTCATTCCAAAGGCCGCATGGATTGATTAAATTAATTTTGATTTAAACTTTTGTTTTATTTATAATTAGGAAAAGATATTATTTAGTTTAGGAATTATATTTTTACATTAATTAGGATTAGATATAAAGGGAAAAAGAATCAGCCCTTCGGTCTCTTTTCTTCTCTCTTACCTCATTCCGCAATTTGTAGTTTACCTGAATCCTAGTTTTCTCTCTGAACCATGAACAACTAAGCCTCGACTGTTAAGGTTAGGAGCTCTGTTTATTGAATGGATTGATACTATTATTTTTCTATTTTAATTCATGTACTGATTTATATTTCAAGAATTGTTTTCGTTCTTTATTTTATGAATTTGGGTGGAACAGAAGTATGACCCTTTTCCTAATTGAGTTCTTGTATAACTTGGAAAAGCTCTTTACTTGAACAACAGCTTGAAAACATATTGTCCTAAATCACTAATTATCTGGACTTAATGGAATACGTGACATATAATCCTCTTATATTTGGGTAATTAGGATTTCTGTGGCACATAAACTAGAGTTAAGCTTCACCCTCTAATTGGAATTAAGTGACCAAGAAATTGGCAGTTGATGAAGGTTAGAGGAGACTAAAAATGTTTAAGGAATTAGGGTTTATTCACTACTTGTTTACTCCTTGCTTTTCTGATATTCTAAATTTACTGTTAATGAATTTGATACCCAAACACCATTTTCTGTTTGTCTGACTAAGCCAATCACTCAATCATTGTTGCTTGATCCATCAATCCTCATGGGATCGACCCTCACTCACCTGAGGTATTACTTGCTAAGACTTGGTGCACTTGCCGGTTAGTTTGTGGACTTTAAATTCCGCAACATGTTTTTGGCGTCGTTGCTGGGGATTGATTGTGATTGACAACTACTCATTGTTTGATTGCTTAGATTAGATCATTTTTCTTTTAATTAGTTTTATTTTCGTATTATTAATTTTTAATTCTCATTTTTTGTTTTCTTTTCCTTTAATTTTTCTTCCTTTCGTTTCCCACCCCCTGCCCCTGTTTTCTTCTTTTTTTTTTACTTCCTTTTTACTTTTGTTTTTTTTACTTTCATCTATTTTTTTTATTTTTATTATATTTTCTTTTTTATTTTCATTTTCATTTATTTTTGTTTTTGTTTCCTTCGATTATTTTTTCTATATTCTATTAGTCTTGTTTTGTTTTTGTCTTTAATTTTCAAAAAAAAAAGAGAGAAATTTTATCATATATTTTTCTTTAATTTCTGAAATTAAGTTTGGTGTCCCCTAGTTATTTTTATTTTAATTTTCCTGTTTATTTTTTTTATAATTTTCGAAATTTTATGGCTTTAATTATTTAGTTGTTTTATTTTATTTCTTTTACACAGGTTACCTCACTGGGAATTCTCTGCACTCTGATGTAGAGATTCCCATCTTTTCTTATTTTTTGTTTGTTTATGAGCAGGAACAGAGACAAGGAACCTCTTTTAAACTTTGATCCTGAATCTGAAAGGACTTTGAGGCGGCGTTTTTAACAAGCAAGACTTTACAAGGCTACAGAGTCCACTATGGATCATAATAATGCTGTTAATGCCAATGTGGCAAATTTAGTTGGGAATGAGCAACCCAGAAAAGTGCTTGGCTCTCACACTACTCCTAATGCAGACCTTTATGGCAAAAGTATTGTGGTGCCTCCAATATCAGCAAATAATTTTGAACTGAAGTCACAGCTAGTTATTTTTGTGCAACAAAATTGTCAGTATCATGGACTCCCTCAGGAAGACCCAAATCAGTTTAGTTCTGAATTTCTGTAGATTTGTGATACTGTGAAGACAAATGGAGTGAATCCTGAGGTGTACAAACTCATGCTCTTCCTATTTGCTGTGAGGGATAGAGCAAATCTGTGGTTAGATTCTCAACCCAAGGATAGTCTGGATACTTGGGATAAGGTTGTCACCAGATTTCTGACTAAATTTTTCCCACCTCAAAAGCTGACTAAGCTAAGGGTGGAAGTTCATACTTTACGAAGCTTGGGAGAGATTCAAGTTTCAGACTAGGCAATGCCCTCCGGACATGTTCTCTAGATGGACTTAGCTGGATATCTTTTATGAGGGCTTATGTGAAATGTCCAAGATGCGCTTAGATAATTCTGCAGGTGGTTCTTTGTACATGAAGAAGACACCAGAGAAGACTACTGAGAAGAGAGGCATTTTAGAAGTGGAAGCTGTTGAAGCTCTTCCTGCTCAGAACAAGCTTTTGTTTAAACAAATAAATCTGATTACTCAACGGTTGAGTGGAATTCAAGTTTCAGCTGTCAACACTCAGAATGCACCTCAAGAGGTCTCTTATGACATGACTGGCAACTTTATGCAAGGAGAGAATTATAATTATGCTCAATCTTCTACTAAACAGGTAAATTACATGGGGAGTGCTCCTAGAAATCCCAATAATGATCCCTATTCTAAGACCTACAATCAGGAGTGGAGAAATTACCCAAATTTTGAATGGAGAGAGCAACCTCAAAGGCCACAAAATTTTAATAATAATTCTCAGGGTAGTTTTCAACAGAATAATTTTAATAACCACCAGTTTCAGTCATCTCAGTAAGCAATTTCTCAGCCCCAGCAGAACAATAATTTGGAAGCAATATTGGAAAGTTTTAGACAGGAAAGCAGAGCATCAATCAAGAACTTGGACATTCAGATGGGTCAATTAGCCACAAAAGTTAATGAAATTGATCAGAGGACCACAAATAGCCTTCCTGGTAACACAATTCCAAATCCAAGAGAGGAATGCAAGGCTATTACCTTGATAAGAGGACAAGTGGCAAGTACGGAAGCACAAGTTAATGAGGAGCCATTTGAAAAAGAAGCTGTAGAGGAGAAGAAGGAAGAAGTAGAGCATGTCCCTCCAAAGCGTGTGGACAATCCCTATAAGAACCACAACTAATCAACCAGTTAATTAAGTGATTAATTACCCAAATTAGAATTCAAAAAGTTAGAGAGAGAATTTAAGGATTTAAAGGTGATTTTCAGACTCAGTAGGTTTTTCTGAGTCAGAAAATGTGCTTTCTATGAAAAACTGTGAACCGACAGTTGAACCGGTTGAACTGGTTCAAGTCTGCCTGGTACCGCATGAGAAAAAGTGAAAACCGGTGAAAACCTTAGAAAAATATTAGAAATGTAAAACCGGGCGTTAATTTTAAAGGTTTGGCCCGAAGTTAGGCCAAACGGGCAAAAAACGCTAATCGGTTGGACAGGGCCCAAGTTGGGCCCAAGCCCAACATATAAAAGGTTCATTAATGAACCCACTCCAGCACACATGCACATAAACACAACACTCATGCTGAAAAGAAAAAGGGGAGGAGAGGAAGAGGAAATACTATTCACCTCCTTCTTCTCTAGCTAATATCTTGAGCTACGGTGCTCTGATTGGCGTGCCATCAGTGGTTACGCATTTCTTTTGAAGAGCTCTACAAAACCCATATAGGAAACTGGTAAGAAAAGCTCGAATCCCTCTCAGTTTCTCTCCTCAAAATTTTAGGTATATAGGGTTTTTGATTAAATGAGTTATTGTGATTCTTGGTGTTTAGGTTTGCTCTAATCCTTGCTTAGCCTTGGATTCTTGCTAGTAAATCTATTGGAGAAGGTAAGGGCCACTAAACCCTTGTGATATTATGTTTAATTGAAACCCTAGGTTGATTTGAGGTGATTTATATGTATATAGTTTGATTATTGTGGCTTTGGAAGCTGTTGTCACTTATTTGTGTTTATTGGAGTGGAAGTGAAAGCTTGGAAATTGGTTAAAAGCTTTTTGGTTATCAATTTGAGTTTTGGTGCATAAAGGGGAATCGGCCAAGGTATGGTTTTAGTTTCCTCTATGTAGTATATAATATTCATGGACACATAGGCTAGTGACCAATAAGATAGGTTGAATTAAAATGATGATTGGTGTGTTATATGTTGATGAATTGATGAATGTTGGGTTGATTGCGATGAATTAAAATGATATGATGATGTTGAATGATTGTATGGATTGGGAGTTGGTTCCTTATGATAATTGTAGTGTTATGATTTATGAAATGGTGGGTTTGATGGTGATTTTGATCATAAGTGTTATATAGTTGAGGTTGGAATTGAGAATAATGAAATGAGAAAGAGAATGTGGTAAAGTAGGTGTATTATGGTATAACTAGTACCTTTTGATGAAAAGTGGTGTTTTGAATGGCTTGGTGTGATTTGGTATGGGTATGGTAATAAATTTTGAAAGTTATGAAGTTTGGTAAAATTGGATTTTTGATGAACTTTGTATGATCATAACTTTTGCCTGGGTTTTTAAAATTGATCGAAACTTATTTATAATTAAAGATCTTTGAAAACCCTTTAAATCGATATAAAGTTTGTGAAAATTGGAATTTTGTAGAGGAACTTATAATCCTTCAAAGTTGGTGTTAAAAATCTAAAATTCTGCAAAGTTGCAGAATTTCATGATTACCGATATGTGCGGGCGTACACCCTCGTGCGGACGCACACCCTGCAAATATTTTGACCTGTGCTGATGCACGCACAAGTAGGGAAGTGCGTTCTGCTCGCAGCGCTAGCATAGCTTGTGCGCGAACACATCCAAGAAAAAATTTCAACCTGTGCGAACGCACAAGTTGGGGAGGCTGGTCTGTTGGGGGGTGCTGGCACAGGTTGTGCGAGTGCACAGATCCTTTAAAAATTGACACCTGTGCGTACGCACGCGTTTTAAAACTCTCAGGAGTGTGCGCACGCACAGACCCTTGTGCGGCCACGCAGGTCCTGTTTCTCAAAATTTTATTTGTTTTCAACTATTCTACCTTCCCAACGAGGTTGTAAGCTTCTAAAACACCATTTTAAGATGTATGGGCTTAATTTTGAGTATTAGAACATAGGATGTAACTTAAGGTTTCTAGAACACGGTTTTATGATAAATTAGAAAACAGAGGCCTAAGTTTCTGGCGTACTGAGAATGATTTAACAATTGGTGGAGGATGATTGATATATGAGATAAGGAATGATGAACTTTTGACATTGGAAAATGAGTTATGAATGGACAGTGGTTGAGATGAGTCAAGGACTCGGATTGAGACGATGGATCTCTGTATATTGAAAATGTTTTTTGAAAACCACTGAGACATTATTTTTACTGAGATTATGAGATGCTATGCGCCCGGCAGGGACGGCGGTTGGATCCCGCCTGTCGAGGTAGTGGCGGCAGCGTAAGGGCGGTGGTTCGTCCCGCTTGCATTGAGATGTGAGGTCTGTGACAAGAGTATCCCGCTCGCATCCCTTCGGACCTATGATAAACCCTATTTGTATGGTTTATCTTCTGTTGAATTTAGAGGGTTTTATCATCTTTTTCCGCATTTATTCAATGAAATAGCATGGTTTTGTAAATTATCCTTTAATTGTGCTTAAGAGTGAAAACATGCTTTTTAGGTCTCAAAATAGCTAAATTTAATTCACCTTGATTCCATTAGATGCCTTGATATGTTTGTTAAGTGATTTCAGATTTAGGAGGCAAGGATTGGATCAAGGGAATGAAGAAAAAGCATGTAGAAATGGAGAACTCATGAAGAAATGAAGGGATCACAAAGCTGTCAAGCGAACCACTTCGCACTTAATCGACCATAACTTGAGCTACAGAGGTCCAAATGATGCGGTTCTAGTTGCGTTGGAAAGATAACATCCAGGGCTTCAAAATGATATAAAATTTATCATAGTTGCATCGCGTTTAGGGTGAAAACATGCTTTTTAGGTCTCAAAATAACTAAACCCAGCTCACGTTCCCTGGTAAAATTTATCATAGTTGCACTGTATGCGTACATGTCGATGCTATACATGATTTATTTAATACAACTCGTGGCCAACGATATCTGGTGCATTTTGGGCCCAATCTAACTCATTTCTGATGCTATTTAACCCAAGGATTGAAGAGGGATGGGGCATCTAGTTAGTTAGTGAGTTTTATTTTAGTTTTAACATGCTTTAGTTAGTTTCTAGAGAGAGAAGCTCTCACTTCTCTCTAGAATTAAGATTAGGTTAGATTTAGATTAGGAATTCTTAGATCTAGGTTAATTTCATGCTTAGATTTACTTTTTCTTTATCAATTCTTCTTCCTCTACTTCTCCTCTCTCTAGTTTTGTATTTTAATTCTTGTAATTCTCTACTTTCATGTTGATGCAATTGTGTTCTTTCCTTTTCCTTTTAATGCAATTTATGTTTTCATGTTCCTTTATTGTTCATTTAATTTGTTGTTGTTTAATTCCTTGCAATTGAGTAGCGTAGATTTACTTTCCTTGAAATTTTACTATGCTTTCATTTTGTGCCTTCCAAGTGTTTGATGAAATGCTTGGAAGGATTTTAGAGTAGAATTTTATGCTCTTGGCTTGGGAAGGTAACTTAGGAACTCTTGATTTACTAATGTCCAAGTGATTGACGATTGGGAGCCATTAACTCTAGATCTCACTAATTGAATTGGTGGAGAACTAGGACTTATAGACTTGGATTGATATAGCTCATTTGACTTTCCTTTACTACTAGTTAGAGGATGACTTAGTGGGATTGATCCTTGCTAATTCTCATGTTGTGGTTAGTGATAGGGATAAAGATCTTTGACCACCAACCCTTGCTAAGACCTTTTTAACTATTAGTTATTTCCTTGCCATTTATCTTTCATGTCCCTTATCAAAACCCCAAAAATAACTCATAACCAATAACAAGGACACTTTGTTGCAATTCCTAGGGAGAACGACCCGACGTTCAATACTTCGGTTTATTAATTTTAGGGGTTTGTTTTAGTGACAAACAAAATTTTTGTATGAAAGGATTATTTGTTGGTTTAGAAACTATACTTTACACTGAGACTTCATTAGTGAAACTCTAAACCACACAAAAATCCAATCATCAACCTATAGGCGAGCAGGAGCCAGTACTTGGAGAGTGATCCGGGCACTATATCTCAGGGGTTCCCATATAAGAAATCCGAAGGGCGACGTCTCCATGGAGATGTGTTGGGTTGGCAGTTGAACTGACAATGTGATATCACAGCCAGTAGGGCAGGCATTCATTATATGCATTTTCTATCTGTTTGTATGCCTTGTTTACTTGTAATGGCTTGGCTAATTGAATAACATGCTTACTTGCTATCTGAATTATTTGTCCTATATGCTTCTACTTGTGTTTTACTTGCATTGTATATTACCTGTGTTTTCTACTGGGATTGAGGAGATTCGGAAGGCGGTGGCGATGGGATCACATGGAGGATAGGTTGGTGAAGGCTGTGGGACAGTGATGTTTGGTTAGAATAGAAATCCCCTAAGATAGATTACCTGGTTTACTTAAGTTAGTGTTGGTTTATTATGCTTATCTATTTTAGAATGCTTTAAGCTTGAATCTTGTGATGGATATGGAGCTTAGGATTGCCTTTGGCATCCCGGGGTCTTATATCCTACATCACAGGGCACTGTTACCATAGTGAGAACCTCCGGTTCTAATACCATATCTTTGTTGTGTTTTTCAGATGCAGGTCGGAACCCACCTCGGTGAGTTATTTTGGATGGTGACTGGAGCGGAAGATCATGATTTTTGTTGGAGTCTTTTTGGTTTATTTTGTTTTTATGTCTCTCACTTTTGTATTTTTTTAGCCTGGAGGCTTGTATTTGAGAGAACAACTTGTATAAGCTATTTTTAAACTGTCAGTTTTCAATATGGTTTTGTATACTTGTATATGGCTAGTCGGCTTAAACTCTGCGAGTCGAGGCTAGTGCCTATGATATTATATAATTATATTTTGTTGTATCTTATCTGTTTCTTGTGCCTTAAGCTAGTAGCTCATTAGATTATATTATTCTTTTTATATATCATACGTATGAGCTTTAGAATTGTCGTAATCTCTAGTTAACCTTTGCTTTACGACGCGAGGTAAAGCTTAGGCTAATTAGGGTGTTACAAACCCATTCCTAGATTCTATTGACACTTAACCTACATTGCCGAAGGCTCCCGAGTACAAGCCTAAAATGCCATATCCTCAGAGACATCAAAAGGAGACCAAGGACAAGCAGTTTTCAAAGTTCTTGGAAGTCTTCAGAAAGTTGCAAATCAATATTCCTTTTGCTAAGGTTTTGGAGCAAATGCCTCTCTATGTTAAATTCATGAAGGAGTTGTTGTCAAAGAAGAAGTCTTTAAAGGGAGATGAGACGGTGGTCTTGACTAAGGAATGTAGTGCCATAATTTAGAATAACTTGCCAAGGAGGATGCCAGATCTAGGGAGTTTCCAAATTCCATGTACCATTGGGAGAACACCACCTTTGAGAAAAGCCCTATGTGATTTGGGGGCAAGCATAAATCTAATGCCCTTATATGTGATGAAGAAGTTGAAAATCTAAGAGGCACAACCCACAATGATAGCATTACAAATGGCAGACAAATCTCTAAAGCCTGCATATGGATTAGTGGAGAATATCTTGGTCAAAGTGGGTAAGTTCTTCCTTCCAACAGCTTTTGTGATTCTTGACACGGGGAAGGATGAGAATGCCTCCATAATTCTAGGAAGGCCATTCCTAGCCACTGGAAGAGCTCTGATTGATGTGGAAGAAGGTGAATTAGTGCTTAGAGTGCATAATGAGTGATTAGTCTTTCATGTCTTCAAAGATATACATCCAGCAGGTGAAGAAGAGAGGTGCATGCAGACTGAGCTTATTAATCCAAACCTTCAAGAACCCCCTGATGATGCACAGCAGAATTTGTAGCTCAAACCTCCTTTGGTGACAATCAATAAAATTCCTCCTGACATCAAACCTAAGTTTGGTGTCGGAAATGCATCATCCACCAAGGAGGAGGTTCCCAAAAAGAAAAAAGTACCCAGGAAATGGAGAAACAAAAAGATTCCCACTGAAGACTTCTCCCCAGGAATGAAGGTAGTATTCACTACATGTCCAATCCTGCCTCATACGGTGAACAAGATCATGTCTTTTGAGCATATAGAGTTGATCAATGGGAGCACAGGAAAGAAGTTCACAGTGAGGGGCGAAGAGCTGAGCCCTTATGATCCTCCTCCTTAGAGGAGCTGACCGTCAAGCTAGTGACGGTAAAGAAGCACTTGTCGGGAGGCAACCCAATGATTTCATATCCTTAGTCTATTTTCCGTAGTAGTAGTTTCATTATTTATTTGATTTTTATTGAGTTTTTACTTTCTTTCCTTTGTTTTACGTGTGTTTTGATCATGCAGATATTCTAGAACAGGAACCGAACACTCAGAAAAATTTTTTCTCACCAGGAAGAAGGTTGATTTGGTGCCGTGCATGCGTACAATAAGAGAAGTTGATTCTAGAAGGTCCACGCTGAACTTGGAATTTCCCAAGTTCAGTGTGGAGAGCGGCGTAATAACATGCAAGGTGCGAAGCGTATGGCATTGAACTTGGCCCTTGCAAGTTCAGCGCAGAAATGTTCGTGGAAAGATCGAATTGTTCTTTGCCAGGTCCACGCTGAACTTAGAATTCTCCAAGTTCAGCGTGGAGAATGACGTAAATTTCATGCATTTGATGAAAGGCCCACGCTGAACTTGGAAAATCCCAAGTTCAGCATGGTGAACAATGCATAAAAGGAGCACAAATAAGCCAAAGCACTGGCGCTGAACTTGCTCCTCTCAAGTTCAGCATGTAGAGACTACGAAAAAAAAGAAGAGAAAAAAATAAAAAATAAAAAAAATGTTAAAAAAAGGGAAGTTGACGCCGAACCTGGTCAGCACCAAGTTCGGCATGGGGAGTAGATTTCCTATACGTGAGTCACAGCGCCGAACGTCCTTATCATCAAGTTCGGCGCCAACATCTAATTATGATTCATATCACTCGCCATTTCTGAAAAATCCCATACCCAATCACATGATTCCTTCCCCACATCCCTTCCTGATTCACTTTCCTTTCTTTCTTTCCCCATTTGTTCTTTCATTACAACCCTTTTGACCAAAGCAAGCCCGTTTCCTTGACCTCCAACCATGATCACATATATATATTCCCCTATCCCTCAGCCCTATATATATATATATATATATAAACCCCCCATCCTCATACCCCCTACTGTATATTATGTATATATATCATTCTATCATTCGACCCACCCCAATTATATATATATATATATATATATATATATATATATATATAATACTAATAATAGTAACAAAAAAATAAATAAATACATAAATAAATATCTATATATATAAAAAAAACAAGTTTTAATCTTTATCTGTTTTGTCCTTTTATTATTTTCGGCTTTTTTTGCAATAATTTTTGTTTTTACTCCTCCGTGCACTTTTTATGTCCCTCCCTGTTTTCAGATTTTCTTTGCTTGAGGACAAGCAAACTTTTATGTTTGGTGTTGTTGCTTCGCTTGTGGCTTTTGGCTTTTCTGTTTATTTTAATAGCACCAAAGGGAGGAAAATCTTCTTCACAGAGGATCACAGCCTGACGAATGAGACGGCCACTAGGATAACTGAGGTGGTTAAGTTCTTCTCATTCTTATTATGCTATATTCCTGTTTTCTGCTATTTTTGTTATTGCATGATCAATTATTATTTCAATTCCTAGGTTCTAGTTTAATTTACTGTTTCTTTTGTTATTTGATTTTTATTCTGAAAGGGTGTCTCATGTATTGCTCACTGAGCTTGAATCCAAAGAAAAAAAATAAGGAAAAGAAGTGATGTATTGCATGATAAATTGAGTTTATATTAAAGATTAGTCTTATTTACTTAAATGTGGTGGTGTTATCTGTGATTTTGAATGCATGATTTGAACAGTACATATTTGAATTTGAATCAAAGGATATTGATGTATGAGGAACAGAAATTTAGAGAACTATTATGAATCCTCTGAATTAAACAAAAGCTTAATCCTTGAAGCAAAAGAAACAGCAAAAAGAAAAGTAAGGTCCAAGGCTCTGAGCATCAATGGCTAGAAAGGTCAAATATGATTAAAAGCTCAAATAGTTGTTTTCCTACCCATATGCCTGTGGTGTAATTGTGTCAAGTAATCCTTGAGACAGAGCACTAAGAGTCGAGATCAAGTGCATTTAACAGAGTATGCCAAAGGTCTTGGGCACTATTGTCTGGGAGTAACTGAAAGAAAAATCAGAACTTAAAGAAAGTTCCCCAATTAAGTGCTTGTGGTGTTTTTGTGTCAAGTGAAGCTTGAGACAAAGCATTTAACATCACGGCTAGGCTCAAGGTGCAAAGCAACAAAGAAAAGAGAATGGAAAAATATTTTTCTGTGTTAAAGGATTAATTCGAAGTAAACAAATTAGAGAATTCATAATATTATCCGGATTCCAATTCCAAATGACATTGACATTCCCCTGATTCAAATGATAGTGAGATGGCAAAATTGTTCAGAATTACAATGAATAAACCCCATTTTAAGAATGGACCTGAGCATAACTGAACTCTCACTTCTCATGAAAATTCACATCTTAATCATGTACTTATTTTGGTTGCTTGTGGACAAGCAACAATTAAAGTTTGGTGTTGTGATTCGTGAGCATCTTCTCTATCTTTTCCTTGTGAATTTGCACTTGAATTGCTAAGTTTAATCAACATTTAATACATTTTAGCTACTATGAATACTACTTTGAGTTGTTTACAATTTTTGTTTATTTCAGGTAGCATTCGGATGGATTTGACGAAGTTTTGTAGCAGAAAAGGAAGAAAGCGAATGATGCTGTCAACCCCGACCTCATTGCACTCAAATAGGAATAACTTAAGTTACAGAGGTCCAATTGATGTGATTTTAGTTGCATTGGAAAGTTAACTTTTAGGGCTTTCCAACAATATATAATAGTATATCCCTTTCTCTCATTTCATACGTACAACCCCATGCTGAACTTGAGGAACTCCAACATCAGCGCCAGATCAAAAGCTCCAAAGAAAGTTTGCGCGCATCACTGCACGCTGAACTTAGGTTAATCCAAGTTCAGCGTGGACTCAAGAAAAGCCAATGAAGAAGCCACTGCCTCATCCACGCTAAAAATGAGAATTTCCAAGTTCAACGTGGACCTTAATAACTCAAGTGGTCCCCAATTCATTCCAAAGGCCGTATCGGTTGATTAAATTAATTTTGATTTAAACTTTTATTTTATTTATAATTAGGAAAAGATATTATTTAGTTTAGGAATTATATTTTTACATTAATTAGGATTAGATAAAAAAGGGAAAAGAGTCAGCCCTTCGGGCTCTTCTCTTCTCTCTTACCTCATTTCGTAATTTACAGTTTACCTAAATCCTAGTTTTCTCTCTGAAGCAAGAGCAACTAAACCTTCACTGTTAAGGTTAAGAGCTCTGTCTATTGTATAGATTGATACTATTATTTTTCTATTTTAATTCATGTACTGATTTGTATTTCAAGAATTATTTTCGTGCTTTATCTTATGAATTTGGGTGGAACGGAAGTATGACCCTTTTTCTAATTGAGTTCTTGTATAACTTGGAAAAGCTCTTTACTTGAACAACAGCTTGAAAACATATTCTCCTAAATCACTAATTATCTGGACTTAATGGGATTCGTGACATATAATCCTCTTATATTTGGGTAATTAGGATTTATGTGGCACATAAACTAGAATTAAGCTTCACCCTCTAATTGGAATTAAGTGACCAAACAATTGGCAGTTGATGAAGGTTATAGGAGACTAAAAAGGTGTAAGGAATTAGGGTTTAGTCACATATAGTTTGCCATGAATTAAATCTTGCATGATTAAAATAGTTAGTAAGAAAAGTCAATCCGAAAAATAGATATCTCTGAAGCCTTAACTGTTTCTCCATATATTATTCACTACTTGTTTACTGCTTGCTTTTCTGATATTTTGAACTAACTGTTAATGAATTTGATACCCAAACACCATTTTCTGTTTGTCTGACTAAGCCAATCACTCAATCATTGTTGCTTGATCCATCAATCCTCATGGGATCGACCCTCACTCACCTGAGGTATTACTTAGTATGACCCGGTGCAGTTGCCGATTAGTTTGTGGACTTTAAATTCTGCACCAATTCGCCCATGTAATTCACCTCCTCCATGGTGGGTTGATCAGGATCATAAGCTTCTACTTCAGAAGAAGCTTCTTGAGTGCTGCTAGCTACAGCTTGCCTTCCAATCAAATGCTGAGAGATCATATTGACCTGCTGGATCAAGATCTTGTTCTGAGCCAGTATGGCATTCAGAGTATCAACTTCAAAAACTCCTTTCTTCTGAGGGATCCCGTTATTTATAGGATTTCTCTCAAAGGTGTACATGAATTGGTTTTTTACAACCATCTCAATGAGTTCTCTAGCTTCTGCAGGCGTTTTCTTCAATTGGAGTGATCCACCTGCCGAGCTGTCCAATGATATTTTTGACATCTCAGAAAGACCATCATAGAAAATTCCTAGGATAGACCATTCTAAGAGCATCTTAGGAGGACGCCTCTTGATCAGTTACTTGTATCTTTTCCAAGCTTCATAGAAGGATTCACCTTCTTTTTTTGAAGCCTCATTTGAAAGATTGGAGTGCTAAGCTCACCGATGCACTATGGGCCTATCGAACGGCGTACAAGACGCCAATTGGCATGAGCCCCTTTCGGTTGGTCTATGGCAAAGCTTGCCACTTACCGGTGGAAATAGAGCCCAAGGCATATTGGGCCGTCAAAGAGTACAATTCAAGTTTGGGAGGGGCCGCAATTGAGAGGAAGCTACAACTAGTGGAATTGGAATGTTTGATACTTGAAGCTTATGAAAACTCTAGACTTTACAAGGAAAGGATGAAAGTCGTGCATGATAAGACCATAAGAGGAAAAGAATTTAGAGCCGGTGACCAAGTCCTCCTCTACAATTCAAGATTGAGATTGATGCCCGGGAAGCTAAGGTCAAGATGGGAAGTACCTTATATAGTAGAAAAAGCGGAGCCATATGGAGTTTATCATTTGCACTATCCTCCAAGCTCCAACATTTTCAAGGTTAATGGGCATCGTCTAAAGCTGTATCTTGGTGAAAAGATGAAAAGCAACAAGGAGATAGAGGTGTTCCTCTTAGAAGATGCACCTAATGGCAAAGAGAATTGAGCTAGTGACCGTCCAACTTAAGGACATTAAACAAAAGTGCTAGGTAGGAGACACCCCACCATGGTGAGATCTATCCTTTTCCTCCTTTTGTATATACTCTTGAACTCTTGCTTGATTTGGTGATTGCTCAGCTTTTAAGTTTGCTTCGATAGACTTTTTTGTGCTAGTTGTGACACTCATGAAGATTTGCATGTTTGAGTATTATATAGAGTTTTAGGGTGTTTTTGTACCCGTTTAGCTTGCTTGCCTACTGAATTCTTGCTCAAAATGTGTTCCTTCATGTTTATGAAAAAAAAGGAAAGGGGGGGGGGGGGGCGCGTGCGCGTGCTAGACTATGCCCCGCGCCTAATCTAGTTCATGCGTGCACGCACCTAGCGCGGACGTGTCCTTCGGCTGGTTTGCAAATCGACGAATATGCATGCCCATCGCGTCCGCGTCGATCGCACAATTCGTACTACTGGTAGACTTTTCCCGAGAGTTGCACAAACATTGCGCCCACACTGTGCTGGGAGCACAACCACCCCTCACGCGTAAGCGTACATGACGCATGTGCATCCATCGACCACATGCAAACTTCACGCGTGCGCATCGACCCTATTGCAGTAAACTCCTGGTACTTCGACCAGAGAGTTGTGTGAGTTTCGGGCCCACATTAGCCCACTAGCACAACTACCTCTCATGCGTGCGCGCACCTAGCGCACATGCGTCTAATCTTCTTCTGCTGCCCACGCGTATGCGTGGGTGACGCCTCCGCGTCCCTGATGACAATTCATCTTAGCCTAGTTTTACTAGCCTTTTTCTTATGTTTTCAATTGAATTATGCACTTTCTTGAGCCACAAGCAAGCCAATTAGGTAGATTTTCATGCTTCCTTTGATTTAATCAACCATAGATGAATTAATGCAATTTCATGAGGTTTTATGCCATAATTGTCACATATTATGAAAGAATGAATATCTCATGATTTTGAGCACAGCTTTGATATGTTTGGTTTATTAATGATAGGTGAAGAAAGCTTGGAGAAAGGTTGAAGCAAGAAGGAATGGCTAGGAGGAAGAGAGGACAAAAAGTTTGAGCAAAAGTTTGCCTCAAACTTTAGCTCAAACTTTTGGAATAAGTGAAAACGAACCAGGGAGCAAAAAGCTTGACCAAAAGTTTGCCTCAAACTTTTTGGCAAACTTTTGGCATCACAAATCAACACCCTGGAGAGCAAAAGTTTGCGCCAACGTTTGCCTCAAACTTATTGGCAAACGTTGGTGCCATGAACAACACACCCTGGAGAGCAAAAGCTTGCGCCAACGTTTGCCTCAAACTTTTTGGCAAACGTTGGCGCCATGAGTGTGCAAGGGGGAGCCAACGTTTGAGCAAAAGTTTGACCCCAAACTTTGGCTCAAATGTTGGTAGCAGCAAGGATGGGGTGGCTGATATGAAAAGTTTGAGTAAAAGTTTGCCTCAAACGTTTACTCAAACTTTTACTCAAGCTTACATGATTCCAAACCCGGTTCACTTCGGTTCTTCTCCAAACTCCAAGAGCAATCAACCAAGGCCTCTATCAACCCAATTCCATCAAGAGCAAAGGCCCAATTGAAGGCTTGAAGACCATTTGAAGAAAGTGTATAAATAGCATAGGATTTAAGTTTTTAGAGAGCTTTTCCTTTTAGTTTTCATAGAGAGTTTTCGAAGAGCTTTTGGTGTGGAGTGAATTTTAATTTCTAAGTCTCGGGGAAGGAGAATTGAATTCCCTTCCTCTTAGTTTTCTTGCTTTCAATTTCAATTACAATTGTCTTGGATCTTGGGTTGGAGAATTGAAGGAATTCTGTTTCAATCTCATCCTGAGACCTCTCTGTTTCTTTACTGAATAATTGAATTTAAATTTCTGTTAATTGCTTCTTCATCTACTTTCTCTGCAATTTACTTTTCCTTTGCAATTGTTCTTGTTGGATCTAGGAAGGCATTGAGATCTAGACTTGGTTATCTAGTCTCTTGGGTCCTGAGATCTGAATTATCATTTTACATTCTCTGTTTACTGCTTTCAAGCTCTTTTATATTTCTGTTTTAGATCCGATTCAACCCAAGGCATCTTCTACTCTTCTGTGTGTTGAATTTTACTTTTCCTTGTTTAATTTCTGCAAATCCAATTCCCAATTCCCTTTACAAGTTAAGCCATTTACATTTCTTGCACTTTAAGATTCTGCAATTTACATTTCTTGCGTTCTAAGTTTCTGCCATTTAATTTCTTGCTCTTTAAGATTTAGCACTTTAACATTTCAGTTCTCTTTAATTTCATGCAAATTTCCCATTCCCTTTACTTTCTGTGCAATTTAAATTTTGTTAATCACAAATCTCTCAACCAAATCATGATTCGCTTGACTAAATCAACCACTAAACTAAAATTGCTCAATCCTTCAATCCCTGTGGGATCGACCTCACTCCCGTGAGTTATTATTACTTGATGCGACCCGGTGCACTTGCCGGTGAGTTTTGTGTCAGATCGTTTTCCGCACATCAAGTTTTTGGCGCCGTTGCCGGGGATTGATTAGATTGACAATGATTAAGTGAGGTGGTAGTTTAGATCAAGCACTTTTTCTTTAACTTTTGACTAACCCATTAACTGTTTGAAGTTTTGTCTCAACTGACTACACTCAATTCTCAAGAGTATCACTGTGTGTTCCATTGTTGATTTATATGTCACAGGAAAGAAGAGCGCCCAGAGGGAAGGATATCATTGAAGAAGGAGTTTCTGAGAAAGAAGAACACCACAACATGAAGCCGCAACTCATTACACTAATCGAGAACAATTGTTCCTATGGTGGAAATCCGTTGGAGGATCCTAAACAGCACCTATCCATTTTTCTGAGGACCTGTGGTGTTGTCAACCTCGATAGTGTAAATCATGATGCCTATAAGCTCTTGCTGTTTCCTTTCTCACTGAAGGATGAAGCGGCACAATGGCTTGAAACTTTTCCCCAAGAAAGTATCACTAGTTGGGATGATTTGGTTGCCAAGTTTCTAGCCAAATTCTCCTCATCCCAACAAAACATCAAGACGAAAGCGGGAATACATCCATTCATACAAGGAGAGGAAGAACCATTGTTCAAAGCATGGGAAAGATACAAGAAAGCAAGTGACAAAGTGGGTTTCCAAGCGTTCTATGAAGGACTAACCCCAGAAACAAGAAGAGCGGTGGATTACTTCTCAGATGACCTACTCAAAGCAACAGTAACTGGCCAAGGAACTGCAGAGTTCAATGACAAGAGAGCCAATAACCAACACTCATTTGAGACACCACAGAATGCAACTTCAGAAAAGGAAGTAATAAATCTCGAAAGAATAAAGGCAGTCATAAATCAAAACAAACAGCTACACCAGCAAACTCAGCAACAATTGGAGTCAATAGCTAGACAGATTGATTTTCTACATCCTACATCCTACTACAGTGAATGCACAATTTCCACCATGGAAACCACATTCCTATCTGAGAATGAGGGAATCTCAATATCAGGAACAAAGGGACTTCAACTACAACAACCCCAATTTCCCAAACCTGCAAAAACACCACCATACCAACAATAATCACTACATACCACCACACTACCCACCCTTCCAACCCCCAACACCCCACAACCAACCAATCTCACAAGACTCTCAGAGGATCACCAATCTGGAGATCTTAGTAGAGAGAATGATGACACATCAAGAGATGATAAGCAAACACCAGGAGGCCTCACTCGGGAGAATTGAGAGGCAAATGGAACAACTAGCTAAGAATATCACAGAAATGAGTGAGAAGAGGGCTAAAGGAAAAGAATCACTCATCCAGGATGAGCATCACAAAGCAAAGCCTCACTTAGGAGGACAAGGGGACAAGGAGAAGGAAGCTCAGAATCTGAACTGAGCAAGCACAGAGGATGTCAAGCTAGTGACAATAAAAGAGTGCTTGTTGGAAGGCAACCCAACCGGAGGTAACTATCTTTTCATATCTATTTCAATAAAAAGGTTAATTAGTTTTATCTATATTGCAAGAAGCTAAGTTTGGTGTTGCACACCAAAACAATCTAAGGGAGAATGAAGGATTCTAAGTTTGGTGTTCCACCAAAATCCCATCATAAAACACATTCTCACTTTCTGCATAATGCTGGCTTCAAGCATGTTGGATGAACTAGTTAACTATTCTATTGTTTCCTAGTTTTCAGTTTTATTGCTTTTGAAAAAAAAGAAAAAGAGTTTCACACATGGTTAATTCGATGCATGAGAACCATTGGCAAGGTACTAAGTTTGGTGTTCCCACACCAAAGTAAGTTCAAAAGCCCACAAATAAATCATGCAAGCTAACCATTTCTTCTTTCAAGTGCTTGGAGAACAAGCAACTTTCAATATCACTGCAGAGTACCATACAAAATTTTGGGAAGATTAAGCATCATCAACCAAAGAGATGAAAGATGAACGGGAAGGCCAGCACTAATGATGATGAGAAGAAGGAAAGCAAGCGAACTCCAAAAGGTTGTATTGTTAAGTGATTGTTTTACATCAAACACTACTATGATTGAAAGTGATATAATACCCCTGCCTGTCTGCATAGTATAGTTCTCTATAATTCAATAAGCAAGATGCTTGATCATTCACAACATTTTTTTCTTCAAAACTTGTTTGCACTCAATATTCAAAAAATGCATCACATGAAAGTTCTTTGAAAAGAAGGATTGAGGAATTAAACAATTTTGAGGCAAGCAAAAGATTAGGAGAAGTGGCGGTTCTAGTTGTATTATTATGTATTGAGGTTGCATGCTTGTGAAAACTTGCATGGGAGCTCATAGGCAGGACATGAAGTTCAAAGAAGTATTGTGGAGATTCTCAAAAATTTATTGATCCAAGAAGCAGCAAACAAAACAAAAGAAAATAAAGAAAATACAAAAGCAAAAAGAACATGGCCCAAGGCTCTGAGCATCAATTACTAGGCAGAAAAAGAAAGAAGAAACAAAACTCAAAGAGTTGTTAGCCTAGTAAATGCTTGTGGTTGAGTTGTGTCAAAGAAAGAGGCTTGAGCAAGTAAATCCTTAGGGGTGCTTCAACACCTAATACCTTAAAACCAACTGGTTTAGGAGTATTGATTGAAAGCTTATCTAAAGAACCACTTTGAGATATGACACTTAGAGTCAAGGCCAAAGCAAAGAAACTATAAGCTGCTTCAAGGTGATTACATATAAAGAGATCTCCATGATACCATTTGGATGAAAATCCTAAGACCTAAGACTCCCAATATGTGAGGACTAGTAAGCACTGAAGCCCTTGCATGAGCATATGATTTAGAGTTTACCCCACTGTCACTTAATCACTTCACTCACAGGACTTTACAAGTTGTTCTTCAATCCGTCTTAATTGAAAGAACCTATGAGCATAATTCGTTTCTTGCTTGGGGACAAGCAAGCTTTAAGTTTGGTGTTGTGATGACAAGTCATCTTAGCCTAGTTTCACTAGCCTTTTTCTTATGTTTTCAATTGAATTATGCACTTTCTTGAGCCACAAGCAAGCCAATTGGGTAGATTTTCATGCTTCCTTTAATTTAATCAACCATAGATGAATTAATGCAATTTCATGAGGTTTTATGCTATAATTGTCACATATTATGAAAGAATGAATATCTCAGGATTTTGAGCATAGCTTTGATGTGTTTGGTTTATTAACGATAGGTGAAGAAAGCTTGGAGAAAGTTTGAAGCAAGGAGGAATGGATAGGAGGAAGAGAGGACAAAAAGTTTGAGCAAAAGTTTGCCTCAAACTTTAGCTCAAACTTTTGGAATAAGTGAAAACGAACCAGGGAGCAAAAAGCTTGACCAAAAGTTTGCCTCAAACTTTTGTGCAAACTTTTGGGCAAAAAGCTTGAGCAAAAGTTTGCCTCAAACTTTTTGGCAACCTTTTGGCATCACAAATCAACACCCTGGAGAGCAAAAGTTTGCGCCAACGTTTGCCTCAAACTTTTTGGCAAACGTTGGCGCCATGAACAATACACCCTGGAGAGCAAAAGCTTGCACCAACGTTTGCCTCAAACTTTTTGGCAAACGTTGGCGCCATGAGTGTGCAAGGGGGAGCCAACGTTTGAGCAAAAGTTTGACCCCAAACTTTGGCTCAAACGTTGGTAGCAGCAAGGATGGGGTGGCTGATATGAAAAGTTTGAGTAAAAGTTTGCCTCAAACTTTTACTCAAACTTTTACTCAAGCTTACATGATTCCAAACCCGGTTCACTTCGGTTCTTCTCCAAACTCCAACAGCAATCAACCCAATTCCATCAAGAGTAAAGGCCCAATTGAAGGCTTGAAGACCATTTGAAGAAAGTGTATAAATAGCATAGGATTTAAGTTTTTAGAGAGCTTTTCCTTTTAGTTTTCATAGAGAGTTTTCGGAGAGCTTTTGGTGTGGAGTGAATTTTAATTTCTAAGTCTCGGGGAAGGAGAATTGAATTCCCTTCCTCTTAGTTTTCTTGCTTTCAATTTCAATTACAATTGTCTTGGATCTTGGGTTGGAGAATTGAAGGAATTCTGTTTCAATCTCATCTTGAGACCTCTCTGTTTCTTTACTGCACAATTGAATTTAAATTTCTGTTAATTGCTTCTTCATCTACTTTCTCTGCAATTTACTTTTCCTTTGCAATTGTTCTTGTTGGATCTAGGAAGGCATTGAGATCTAGACTTGGTTATCTAGTCTCTTGGGTCCTGAGATCTGAATTATCATTTTACATTCTCTGATTACTGCTTTCAAGCTCTTTTATATTTCTGTTTTAGATCCGATTCAACCCAAGGCATCTTCTACTCTTCTGTGTGTTGAATTTTACTTTTCCTTGTTTAATTTCTGCAAATCCAATTCCCAATTCCCTTTACAATTCAAGCCATTTACATTTCTTGCACTTTAAGATTCTGCAATTTACATTTCTTGCGTTCTAAGTTTCTGCCATTTAATTTCTTGCTCTTTAAGATTTAGCACTTTAACATTTCAGTTCTCTTTAATTTCATGCAAATTTCCCATTCCCTTTACTTTCTGTGCAATTTAAATTTTGTTAATCACAAATCTCTCAACCAAATCATGATTCGCTTGACTAAATCAACCACTAAACTAAAATTGCTCAATCCTTCAATCCCTGTGGGATCGACCTCACTCCCGTGAGTTATTATTACTTGATGCGACCCAGTTCACTTGCCGGTGAGTTTTGTGTCGGATCATTTTCCGCACATCAGTCCCTACTGCCTTCATGCCCATCTACACATACGCATGGAGGGCGCGCGCTCATCGATCTCGCGACGCAACTTACCTGCAGCGCGCCTCTTTTCAAATCCATCTACCCCTCTTTTTTTATTTCCATCTTCTTCTTCTAGTCCCACTTTACCTACCCCTTCAACCACCACTACCATCCTCTCTCCGCCCCTTTCACCGACGGCACGAATCACTGGCGACCACCACTTCCAGTGGGTCCCTCCCTCTCTTCCCCCAATTCTCTTCCTCTCTTTTTTCACTTACATTCTCCATTACCTTCTCCTCCCTCACAAGGTACTCTCATCTTGTCTTTTTCTTTGTTTTGCCTCCTCCTTCTTCTTTCTTTAGCTGTATTTCTTTATTCTTCTATTTAGTTAGCTTCATTCATGTTTACTTGCTTGTTTGCTTTCTCCTCTTTTATTTTTCCATTTCTCATGGGTGTTGGGAGTGGAGATTTCTATGGCGTTGGTGGATCCCTTTGTTTTATTTGATCTCTTTACAATATGTGGTGCCCTACAATGATGGGTATTTCCTTGTGCGATGCTACATTGTCTCATTTCTTCCAATCTATTTGTTGTTTAAGGGTTGCACACCAAGTGTTTCTTGAAAGGCACATATGAGTTTTGTTGTAACTTTGACTTAATGCTTTCCACTTAGTGTCCTTTCTCACTCACTTGCTCACTCCTATGTGCATTGAGCCTATTATTCTTCATGCTTCTTATTTCACATCCTCACCCCCTATGACTTGCTTCTTGTTATTGATGCTTGGGTACATGCCTCTCATACTCTTCCTTGCATGCTAATACCACTCTTGCATCACAAGCTAAGTGACATGCCGTTCTCCGGGTAATTGCCCACTCAAAAGCTTTTTGGATTCAAAGGAGAATGAGATCCCGGCCCAAGGGTATTGACGCACGTTACCTCACTGTGGAAGCTCAAGCGTGGGCCCAAATTTTATCCCATTATGTGCTACCAAACACCCATGGGTCATCTATCACTGCGGAGCTCGCCTTGTTGGTTTGGTGTATACTTACCGAGAAACCGGTCAATGTCCCCCTTCTCATCCGACAAGCCATGGGATGTGTCCATGCTAGGGGAAATCTACCCTTCCCCGCCTTGGTAACCAAGTTAATTGTTGCGGCCGGTTTTTCGCGGGAGGCAAAGGATCGGAAAGAACTTATTCCGATGGACAGCGATGTCGTCCCATCCAGAAAATATCTCAAGCCTCCGACATACATCGGGAACCTTGACATAGCTGATAAACCACTATTTTATGGTTTATCTTGTGTTCAATTGAGTGGTTTCATCAAGTCTTTGCCCACTTATTCATATATATTGCACGGTTTTACAATTCCTTCCTAGTTTTGTTCTATCGTTGAAAACTTGCTTCCTAAGCCTTTAATTTGTGTATTTTAAATCCTTCTTTATACCATTCGATGCCATGATCTGTGTGTCCAGTGCTTTCAGCCTTTATGGGGTAGGAATTGCTTAGAGGATGGAGAGGAAGCTTGCAAAAAATGGAAGGAGCACAAGAAATAAAGGAGACAACCAGCGAGCATCGACGCGCACGCATGGCTCACGCGTGTGCGTGATTTGGAGATTTTCACAGTGACGCGTGCACGTACCTGACGCGTACGCATGGATTGGAGCTCTGCAAGACGACGCGTGCATGTGAATGACACGTACGCGTGACTGACGCGTACGCGTGACATGCACGATTTGCAGAAATAACAGAAAATACTGGGGGCAATTTTGGGCCGAGTTTTGACCAAGTTTCTGGCCCAGAAACACAGACTAGTGCCAGGGAACATGCAGAAACTCAACACACATTCTCATTAGCATAGTTTTAGATTTTTAGATCTGAATCTAGAGAGAAAATTACTCTTCCTCTAGGTTTTCTTTACATTCATAGATTTCTAGTTTTATGCTTTTACTTTTGGATATTGAGAAGAGTCATCACCTCCATTGAAGTTACTATTCTAGTTTGTTTCCTTATTCCCTTACTCTTCCATATTCTTAATTCTTGTTTAGAGTTACAATTGGATTATTTTTAGAATTTATTAATGCAAAGGATTACTTTTACTTTTAATTAAATTACAGTTATTGTTAATCATGTCTTTCTTTTATTCCCTTTTTAATTCTGTGCAAGTAATTTTCATGTCAATGGAGTAGACTCCCAACTTGACTTGGGGGTTGATTAAATGGAGACACTTGAGTTGGAATGCTCAAGTGATTAGTTAAATTGGAAGTTGTTGGCTACTTCTCTATTTACTAACGCTAGACCTTCCCAAGGGAGAGGATTAGGATTTGTTAATAAGAGTTAGCTCAATCACTTGACCTTCCTTTATTTAGTAAGGGTTAACTAAGTGAAAACAACAACCTTTGATACTACACATAAGAGAATTCCAACAAGGATAGAACTTCCAATTAATCATTCCCCCAGTCAAGGCTTTTTATTTGAATATACAAATCTCTTTTAATTTTCATTGCGTTAATTTACAATTAATTATTTTCTGTCATTCAAATCTCAAAATTTCTCGAAAAACCCCCGATTAATAAGATAGCACCCTTTTGTCAACTCGTTGGGAGACGACCTGAGATTCTTACTCACAGTATTTTTATTCTAATTTTGTGACAACCTTTCTAAATTGATGAGCAGATTTTTGCTGGTTAAGAACAATACTCGCAACGTATTTCCATATCAATTCACCAGTCTCTTCTAAAGGTGAATCTGAACCGCCATCTGAGGGAGAAATAAGCTCTTCTACTACTGATTCTGTGGAAGTACGTGCAGATAACATGGCAGCACCCAGGAGGATTACTCTCTAGGAGGCAGGAGCCCCAGATTTTACACTACAACCGTATCAAGTGCGTCATCCAAATCTAACTGCAGATTTTGAACTGAAGACTGCACTAATGAACTTGATGCCTAAGTTTCATGGCTTACCTACTCAGGAGCCCATCAAGCACCTCAGGATTTTCAGACAGCCTGTTCTACTGTTAGGCGTCATGGTGCAAATAAAACTTCTATTATGCTAACCGCCTTCCTGTTTTCCCTTTAGGGAAAGGTGAGGGAGTGGTACTACTCCCAACCTGAAGCAACTGTCACCAATTGGGATACGCTCAAGAGAGAATTCTTGGAAAAATACTTTCCAGCTGAAGTTACAGATAGATTGAAGAAAGAGATCTCCTGCATTATTCAAGGTGAATCAGAGACTCTTTATGAGTATTAGGAGTGCTTCAGGAATCTTCTAGATGCATGTCCCTATCACATGATTGACAAGTTGGTATTGATCTACTACTTCACTCAAGGCATGAAGCCTCGGGATAAGACTACATTAGATGGTGCAAGTAATGGTTCCCAGAAAAAGTACAAGACTGCAGATGAAGTGTGGCAACTGATCAGCGACCTAGCTGAGTCCACTCGGAATCATAGGCACAGGAACAACCACCCCAAGGCTGTTGCAGAGGTTTCCTCTAGTAGTGAGACTACTGCTTTCACACAGGCTATGTGTGAGATGACCAACCTACTAAAACAGATGCAGCTAAATCAACAACAACCTCAGCCTCCTCCACCACAACAAAGTCAACAGTTAGTTCTTTAGAGAGTATGCAGAATATGTGCTGATTATGCTCACTACACTGATGAGTGTCCGCATCTCCAACAATAAGACAACACCTTGGAAGCTACTCACAATTTCTATGACCGCCCAAATCAAGGGTACAATCAACAAGGCGGCAATTACAACTAAGGTGGAAACCATAACCAAGGTTGGCAAGACAACTCGAACCCTGGATGGAGAGACCATTCCAACCAGAGATGGAGGGATAATTCCAACCAAGGTTGGAGGGACAACTACAACAGAGGAGGCAGAGACAACAATGGAAATCAGAGGTGGAATAACAACAACAGACAGCAGAACCAAAACCAGCCCTACCAAGCACCTCACTTAAGGCAGTCCCAAGTACCTCAGAACAACCAACAGCAGGCCCCTCAGATTACTTACCCTTATTCTTCTCATGACGAAGTGCTTCAGTCTATTGAGCAAAGACAAAAGGCCATGGAAAACACACTTAGCTGCACCTTGAATGGTCTGACCTTTGTTGTACAAGCTCTTGCCTCACAGATTGGATCAATGACTACTTCCAATAATTAGCCTTCAACCTTCGGTGGGATCCCTTCTCAACCCTTACCCAACCCCAAGGGTAGCATCAATGCCATCATTTTAAGGTCCGGAACCACACTGCAAGAGAGGAATCAAGCGGAGCCAAGCCCACAAGAACACGCCCCAGTTGAAGGCATAGTTGCAGTGGAAGATGTTGAAGAGGAAGAGGAAGTACATGATATGGTTAAAGAAGAAGTAGCTCAGCCAAGGAATGGAGCACCAAAGGACGCAGAAGATGCAAGTGGCGCCATTCCTGTTCCATTTCCACACCTTGCAAGGAAGTCCAGGAAGCAGACGGAACTTGATCCCAAAACGATAGAAATCTTCAAAAAGGTTGAGGTAAATGTTCCCCTTTTTGATGTTATTCAATAAGTACCTAAATATGCAAAGTTTCTGAAAGATTTATGCATACATAAAGATAAAATTAATGAATTAGAAACAATTCCTTTAGGTAGTTCTATATCTACTTTAATGGGAGGTATACCTGAAAAATGTAGTGATCCAAGTCCATGCATGGTTAACTGTACTATTGGGGGTGTAATATTTTATGACTACATGTGTGATTTAGGAGCGTACGTGAGTATTATGCCATTGTCTATATATGATGCTTTGAGGCTCTCTCCCTTAAAAAGGTCGACAGCTCGTTTTGTTTTAGCAGATAAAAGCATCATCACAGTGGTTGGAATTGCTGAAGACGTGCTGGTAAGCATTGAGGGGCTCACATTTCCCATTGACTTCTATATCTTGGAAATGCCCCCTAATGACTCAGGAAGACCATCATCAATCATGCTTGGAAGGCCATTCCTGAAGACTTCAAAGTTCAAGCTGGATGCCTTCTCAGGAACTTACTCCTTTGAGATAGATGGCAGAGCATTGACTTTCAATTTGAATTGAATGAAGCTATGAAGCACCCTCCGGAAGATCATTCAATCTTCCAGTGTGATATCATTGATGAAACTGTAGCTGCAGTTCACCAAGAAGAAGTAGAAAAGAGGCACATGGAGCAAGGTCCAAGTGTGGGGACACCCTCTGAACACAATGAGGTCTCTTTGCCATTATCACTAGCTCCAGATGATCTAGAGCCAGCCATGAGCAGATATTAGAGTTAAAGCCCCTTCTACCCCACCTCAAGTATGCCTACCTTGAGGATAATCAGAAGCTCCCAGTTATCATTGCAAAGGAACTTACTTTCCAATAGGAGGAACAGCTGCTCAGTGTGTTGAGAAGACACAAGAAAGTAATTGGGTGGAGCTTGGCGGATATAGTAGGCATCAGCCCTCATGTTTGTGAGCACAGAATATTCTTAGAAGAGGGATCAAGGCCTGTCCATCAACCCCAAAGAAGATTGAATCCCACCATCTTAGAAGTTGTCAAGAAAGAAGTGATCAGGCTACTAGAAGCATATATCATTTATCCCATCTCAGACAGCGAATGCGTCAGTCCAGTACAAGTGGTGCCCAAGAAGTCTGGAGTCACAACAATAAAGAATGAGCATGGAGAGCTCCTGACAACTAGAGTGCAGAATTCATGGAGAGTTTGCATTGATTACAAGCGTCTCAACCAAGCTACTCGCAAGGATCATTACCCCTTGCCATTTATTGATCAGATGCTTGATCGCCAGTCAGGTAAATCCCATTACCGCTTTTTAGATGGTTATATAAGCTATTTTCAAATTCATATAACTTCTGAAGATCAGGAAAAGACTACTTTTACATGTCTCTTTGGAACGTATGCATATAGGAGGATGCCTTTTGGCTTATGTAATGCACCGGCTACTTTACAAAGATGCATGATGAGTATCTTTTCAGATCTTATTGAAAACTGTATGGAAGTTTTTATGAATGATTTTAGCGTATATGGTGATTGCTTTAACCTTTGCTTGGATAGTTTTGCTAGAGTATTAGACAAGTGTGTTAGTTCAAACCTTGTATTGAATTTCAAAAAATGTCATTTTATGGTAAAACAAGGGATTTTTCTAGGACATGTTGTCTCTAATACTGGTATTTCTATAGATCCAGCAACGGTAGATGTCATTTCTAGTTTATCTTACCCCTCCTCCGTGAGGGAAGTCCATTCGTTCCTTGGTCATACAGGTTTTTACCGGAGATTTATCAAGGATTTTAGTAAGGTAGCATTGACTTTATCCAGACAGCTCCAGAAACATGTTGAGTTCGAGTTCAGTGAGGATTGCATGCAAGCATTTGATAAGCTAAAAATTGCCTTGACTCAAGCTCCGATTGTGAAAGGATCAGACTGGAGCCAACCTTTTGAGATTATGTGTGATGCATCCAACCATGCAGTAGGAGCGGCACTGGCTCAGCGCGAAGGTAAGGATCCTTTCATAATTGCTTATGCTTCTAAGACCTTAGATGCTGCTCAGTCTAATTACACAACCACTGAAAAAGAGCTTCTGGCTATTGTTTTTGCTCTGGATAAATTCTGAGCCTATTTACTTGGTACTAAGGTGGTAGTGTACTCAAACCATGTAGCTCTAAAATATTTATTAGCTAAAAAAGAGTCTAAACCAGGGTTGATACATTGGATACTGTTACTGCAAGAATTTGATTTAGAAATTAAGGATAGGAGTGGTAACCAGAATTTAGTGGCAGACCACTTGAGTCGCCTTGAGCACATTAAGACTGACTCCACTCCTATTAATGATGCTTTTCCATTTGATAGCTTGCATGCAGTATCTGAAGTAGTTCCTTGGTATGCACCTGTAGCTAATTATCTAGTTAGACATACTTTCCCTCGTAATTTTACTAAGCATCAAAGAGATAAGCTGAAAAGCGAGTCCAAATATTATATATGGGATGACCCATATTTATGGAGGTATGGTGCTGACCAGATAATTAGAAGGTGTGTGCCTCAATCAGAATTCCAGTCCATTTTAGAGGCCAGCCACTCTTCTGAGAGTGGAGGACATTTTGGCCCTCAAAGAACGGCTAGAAAAATTTTAGACTGTGGATTCTGGTGGCCTACTCTTTTTAAAGATGCTGCTGCCTTTTGTAAATCTTGTTCTCCATGCCAAAGGTTTGGTAATATATCCAAGAGGGATGAGATGCCCCAACAGATTATGCTATTCTGTGAAATTTTTGATGTTTGGGGCATTGACTTCATGGGTCCACTTCCAAACTCTAGTGGTTACCTTTATATACTGTTAGTTGTAGATTATGTTTCTAAATGGGTGGAAGCAATTCCTACAGCGTACACGACACCCATTGGGATGTTCCCCTTCCGCTTAGTGTATGGAAAGGCTTGCCACCTTCCAGTAGAGATAGGACACAAGGCTTTCTGGGCTGTGAGGGAGTGCAACATGGGATTTGAGGAAGCTGGCGCTGAAAGGAAGCTGCAACTAGCAAAATTAGAGAACCTTCGCCTAGAAGCATATGACAACTCCAGGCGATACAAAGAGAAGATGAAGGTTGTGCATGACAGGCACATAAAAGGGAGAGAGTTCAGACCTGGGGAGTTAGTTCTCCTTTATAAATCCAGACTGAGGCTCATGCCAGGCAACCTGATATCAAGATGGGAAGGTCCCTACAGAGTAGAAAAGGCAGAGCCATACGGAGTCTTTCACCTGTGTCATCCTTCTAGCTCCAAATTCATCAAGGTCAATGGACATCAGTTAAAGCTTTATCCTGGTGAGAAGATGAAGGAACACAAAGAGCTAGAGGTCTTCCTCTTGGAAGACCCACCAACAGAAGCAGAATGAGCCTGAAGACCGTCCAACTTAAGGACATAAAAGTAAAGTGCTGGGTGGGAGACAACCCACCATGGTATGATCATTCTTTTCTCTCTTCTTAGTTTTAATTAGTGACTCTTCTCATGATCTCTGCATATAGTCTGCATTTGCATCAACATATTGCATAAAAAAAAGTGGCAGCAAGTTGCGTGGGAGCAATGCAGAAAGTGTGCCAGTAAATCGTAAATCCAGTTAAACCGATTTTCTGTTTTTAACAAAAACAGACCAGGTAACCTTATAATGTCATTCAAGCATTTTTCTAATACTAATATAATGATAATATTATACTATTATCTCTCTCTTCTCATGAATCAAGTCCGGTTCATCAAATAGAGACTATTTACGAAAATCAGAATTAAAACTGCCAACCGATACGGTTCAAAAACAAGGTTCTTCGCGATTGCATTATCGAGCTTGCCTCAGAGGAGGTTCTAACTTAAGGATGACATAATGATAATGAGGATTGAGATGCTTGATGATATAACAGAGGTGTTCCCTTTACTAATCTTTCAGAGAAATCCGTACTTTCAGAAAAGATCTCATGTACTCGAAAATCAGGGTTGTTAGAACGTAATAATTTTACGGGTAACCTTTTTTTATTCGCTGTAGATGATAATGTAAAATAAACAAGCATACATTGAGAGCAATAAAAGCAAGCATAGAGAAATATAGAAATATAGCAGATAATATACATCATGTACACTATAACAAAACATGTAGCCTTTACACAAGCTCAAGTCAGTTTACATCCTCGTCAACCTACGTAGATAATATATACACGACACTCCCAGGGCCTGGCCTCTACAAAAAGCCGCTAAACTGGCGTCCAGGCTAGCCTAACCACTATATAGCTCCTAGCTCTCGAGTGTACTAACACAAGTGAGAGACTAACTAATGGATAATGTCAGACTAGAGTGTCATCAAAAGAATTCCCCCTACTGTTAAACTATATCTACACGTGGCCGTTCAGAGAATCGTCGTGAGGCTCATCCATCTCCTCATACTGCTCTATCTCTATCTCAAGATCCTCCTCCTTTTCATCGTCAGTAGCTACAGCTATACCCTCAGATTCACTAGAAAAACTGCTATCACTATGTACAAAACCATCCGCGAGCACAGGTCTGTTCGCGTAAATAAGAGCTACCCCGTCGTCCAGTAGTGTCAGCTCAGCAGGCTGTGGAAAGTCATGGATCGGCTCAGGGGGAAAGTCCCACTTTGGTGGTATCACAGGTACATAGTCACCAGCTAACTCGTTCCCACAGGAATGAAAGGCTCAGGTTCCACCACATTTAAAGCTTGAGCTAGTATAGGGTGTCCGGGACCATCAGGAAAAGGATGCCCAGGTGCGTCAAGGTGTAGCCAGGATAAGAAAAAGTCATAAGGAGCATCGGGGTCAAAATGCAGGCTAGACAGAGGATGTTGGAAGGGACAGTTTCATAAGGCGTAACATCTCATACGAGGCTTCGTACTCAAAATGTAGTAACCATAGTACACTGGATCCTCGTAAATGTATAGGTCTTCGACTTCATAGAATATCACGCCCGTTTTCATCTGAAGGGGAGGTAGGGAGAGAAGGGGGTAAGAACTGGGGAGTTCTTAGTAGGGCCGGGATTATTAGTTACGTTCATTAATTCTGTGTTGTTTAGCAGATAAATAGTAGAATACCGAGAAGCAGTGAACAGAAGAAGTAGATAACGAGAGAAAACAGAGAAAATAGAAAGCAAAACACAAACCAAAGAATACAAGAAAATAAAACACAGACACAATGAATAGAATACAAACAAAGAAAGCATGCATTCAAACAACAACCATAACAGAGTAAATGCGCAACCAAGTATGATGCATGTCTAGCCCTAGTGCAAGTAATGAGCTCATCTGTCGGTTTCTACCCGCTCCCGACGTAACCCGATGCAGCTGAAACGGGTATGGTTTTCCAGTCAGCATAGGTACAGTTCTCACTAACTGACGTAGGCGTCATATCCTCTGTAAGCAGACTCTGCCTTACAGGTGACGGCATTCCAGCCGTGTATGAAATAATATCCTCTGCAAGTGATCCCAGGTTATCAGTTGTAGGTATAGCTCTCAATAGCTGTGTAGCACTGGAAAACGTTGTGTGGTCGTACCACTATCTATCTGACTGCCTTCACGCAGCAGATCATCAAACAAATAATTCTAGAGTTGCCTTAAGGCAACAAATGATCTCTCAAGGGAGTTAAATTTTCGTACGCATTTCCTTTATTATGATTGTGGTATGAATGTATGCTTTCCTTGTTTGTATTCCATTCTCTGTGCTTGTGTTATTTTCTTGTATTCTTCTGTTTGTGTTCTGCTATCTGTTTTCTCTATCTTCTCTACTTATCTATGTTTTCTAACTACTGCTTCTTTGTATTCTGCTAATAGTCTGCTAAACAATATAGAATTAATGAACGTAACTAATAACCCTGACCCTACTAAGAACTCTCCAGTTCTTACCCCTTCTCTCTCCCTTCCCCCTTCAGATGGAAGTAAGAGTACGTTACCATAGTATAGGTTCATTAAGTCTATACTGAAACAATTTAACTTTTCATATAATACCTAACCCTAGTCGCAACTCAAGGACTAACTATGTTGCTCCTAGTTCATTTACTAATCTCTGTCTGTTTTTCTATCATTAAACTTTACAGACTTTTCTTTGGTGTTTATCTTTTCTTTAACGTTTTATCTTTCATTTATCTTTGCCTCACTAACATGTTATTACCACTCCCTAAGTGTTTTATGAAGGTAATTATGAGATTCTGCGCTTAAAGTTGTCTTTCTAAAGCTTTTACAGAAAACTGCTTATTCCGTATTATTTTATTATTTTTATTAAAATATCATTTTTAATTAAATATTATTATTTAATATTTTATTATTATTTATTATTTTATCATTAAATTTTCGAAAATTATCCTACTTTAACTTTTATCCTTTAAAAATTCACTTTTTACCACCCGTAACTTTTAATATTTCTACTTTTACCACCCTAACTTTCAGAAATTGCAAAATAACCCCTCAAACACCAAAACGTCTACTTCCTTGCCCTTTTAAGGATATAATGCCTGTTCTTCATTGTTCTTCATCACACTCAATGTGTTCTTCATGTTCTTCATAAATTCTTCAAATTCTTTCTTTGTTTTTACCCGTTTTTCAGTCTTTTCAGCAACCGATTTTTACTATAATTCATAATAAATTAGCAGCCACTAAAACACCATCTTTTCTACATGATTTCAACACAAATTGAACCTCAATTTAAGCTTAGGTTTTCGTTTTTCCAGGTGCTCGAATAACATGAACTTTAAAGCTTGAATTTCATCAAATTTCATAAAAATTTCACCAAATTTTCACCAAGATTCAATCATATATGCAACCAATTTTTAGCACAGCCAAATCATACAACATTCACACAACTCAAACATAAATAATCAAGATTAATTTCGTTACACCCTACCTGGTTTTGCTGCACCTAATTCAGTTAAACTTTCAGGTGGTCCTTAAGCACTTTTTCCTCCTAAATCACATCAAAAACAACTTTAAATCCAAAAACTCTCAACTGACCAAATCTCACTCAGTATGTTAGGAAGAGATATCTCACCTTAGACTTGCTAGAAATTCACGTTTCTTGGGCCTCAAGTCAAGTTAAGCATGATTCCTAAGGAAGAACATCAAGAAAACACATGTTTTGCATGGTTTTCCTTGAAAACCGAATTGAAATGGGAGGGAGACAGCCATCTCACCTTATTTCCATCCTTGATAAGTAAAATGGTTATGTAGAGGAAGAAGAGAGGATCATTTTGGTGAAATCGGAGTTTTGATTTGAGTTTTAGTTCAGAAGAAATCAAGCTTTGAAGATTAAGTGTTCATGAAAGTTTCTCTTTTTCCTGAAAGTACGGATTTCTCCGGTAGATCAGTAAAGGGAACACCTCTCTTATATCATCAAGCATCTTAATCCTTATTATCATTATGTCATCCTTAAGTTAGAACCTCCTCTGAGGCAAGCTCGATAATGCAATCGCGAAGAACCTTGTTTTTGAACCGTATCGGTTGGCACCATACGAAGCTCTCTACGAAAAAAGATGTCGGACACCATTGTGTTGGAATGACGATAGGGAATCTAGTGTCTTAGGTCCAAACTTAGTGTAAGAAACTACTGAGAAGATAAAGGAGAATCGTCGGAAGATCAGACAGCACAAGGCTGTCAAAAGAGCTATGTCGATAATAGACGTAGACCCTTAGAGTTTAGTGAGGGAAACCATGTCTTTCTAGAAGTAACTTCGATTACTGGAATAGGTAGAGCCCTTAAGACTAAAAATCTTAACCCACGATAAATAGAACATTTCCAAATACTTAAAAGAGTCGGTCTAGTAGCTTATCAAATAGCGCTTCCTCCTTATTTATCAAACCTTCATGATGTTTTTTTTTATGTCTCGCAACTTAAGAAATATGTTCCCGATGAGAGTCACATTTCACAACCAGAAACATTACAGTTATAAAATGATTTGACATATCAAGCATCACCAGTTCAGATCGTAGAAAGAAGTGATAAGCAACTAAGAGGCAAGACTATTCGCTTAGTCAAAGTAGCATGGGAACCAAGAGGAGAAAAAGAGCACACTTGGGAATTGGAAGATAAGATGAGAGCTGATTACCCGCATATGTTCTCAGGTAACTAAAATTTTGAGGGCAAAATTTTTTTTTAGGAGGGTAGAATGTAACAACCCTGATTTTCGAGTACATGAGATCTTTTTTGAAAGTACGGATTTCTCCGGAAGATCAGTAAAGGGAACACCTCTGTTATATCATCAAGCATCTCAATCCTCATTATCATTATGTCATCCTTAAGTTAGAACCCCCTCTAAGGCATGCTCAATAATGCAATCGCAAAGAACCTTGTTTTTGAACCGTATCGGTTGGCAGTTTTGATTCTGATTTTCGTAAATAGTCTCTGTTTGACGAACCGGACTCGATTCATGAGAGGAGAGAGATAATAGTATAATATTATCATTATATTAGTATTAGAAAATGATTGAATGACATTATAAGGTTACCTGGTCTATTTTTGTTAAAAACAGAAAATCGGTTTAACCAGGTTTACGATTTACTGCTCCAGCTTAACACCAGCACTCTCTGATGAATTTAGCAATGCTAAGGCCTCATTATACATGTTCTATTCTCATAATAAATATGTTACTAGTGTCATTTATGCTAGTAGCTCAGAAAATAATTTTTAGAGATGTTTCTACCAGTGTTCCGATACACCTAGTTTTAGTAGTTGTACACCAGAGATATTTTAATATTATTTTAATCCACCTCCAAGCCAACCAATCACAACTCACCTTACACCCCCAAGACCTCCAAGGCTGTCTCATTTCATCATTTTGGCCGAAAATAACAAGAGAGAAAAGAGAGAAACTTTCATGAACACTTAATCTTCAAAGCTTGATTTCTTCTGAACTAAAACTCAAATCAAAACTCCGATTTCACCAAAATGATCCTCTCTTCTTCCTCTACATAACCATGTAACGTATCAAGGATGGAAATAATGTGAGATGGCTGTCTCCCTCCCATTTCAATTCGGTTTTCAAGGAAAACCATGCAAAACATGTGTTTTCTTGATGTTCTTCCTTAGGAATCATGCTTAACTTGACTTGAGGGCCAAGAAACGTGAATTTCCAGCTGGTCTAAGGTGAGATATCTCTCCTTAACATACTGAGTGAGATTTGGTCAGTTGAGAGTTTTTGGATTTAAAGTTGTTCTTGATGTGATTTAGGAGGAAAAAGTGCTTAAGGACCACCTGAAAGTTTAACCGAATTAGGAGCAGCAAAACCAGGTAGGGATTGACGAATTTAATCTTGATTGATTGTGTTTGAGTTGTGTGATTATGATATGGTTTGGCTGTGGTTAAAATTGATTGTTTGTATGAGTAATTCTTGTTGAAATTTTGGTGAAAATTTGATGAAATTTGATGAAATTCAAGCTATGAATGTGTGTTCTTGTGGCTACTGGAAAACGAAACCCTAGAGCTTAAATTGAGGTTCAATTTATGTTAAAATCATGTAGAAAAGATGGGATTTTATTGGCTGGAAATTTATTTTGAATTTTGGTAAAAATCGGTTGCTGAAAAGACTGAAAAACGGGTAAAAACAAAGAAAGAATTTGAAGAATATACGAAGAACACGAAGAACACTTTGAGTGTGGTGAAGAACATTGAAGAACACCTTTTAGATCTTAAAAAGGGCAAGGAAGTAAAATTTTTGGTGTTTAAGGTGTTATATGGTAATTTCTAGAAGTTAGGGTGGTAAAAGTAGAAATATTAAAAGTTACGGGTGGTAAAAAGTGAATTTTAAAGGTTAAAAGTAAAAGGTAAGTTAATTTTCGAAAATTTAGTATTAAAATAATAAATAATAATAAAATATTAAATAATAATATTTAATTAAAAATAATATTTTAATAAAAATAATAAAATAATATGGAAAAGACAGTTTTCTGTAAAAGCTTTAGAAAGACAACTTTAAGTGTAGAATCTCATAATTACCTTCATAAAACACTTAGGGAGTGGTAATAACATGATAGTGAGGCAAAGATAAAGAAAAGATAAAAAGTTAAAGAAAAGATAAAAACCAAAGAAAAAGTCTGTAAAATTTTAATGACAGAAAAACAGACAGAGACTAGTGAACGAACTAGGGCAACTTAGTTAGTACTTGAGTTGCGACTAGGGTTAGGTGTTATATGAAAAGTTAAACTTTTTCAGTATAGACTTAATGAACCTATACCTGGGACAGGCTAACTATTCATACTGAAATTTACATAAGCTTTAAATACACATGTTAAACAGAGAAATCAGAGCAGAATAAAGTAACACAGAACACAGAGTAACCATAGTAAAGTAAAGAGATATAGAGAGAAAAGAATAATATGATAAAGATAAATGGATTGAGCCAGGATATTGTAAAAGTGAAAGATGTAAAGTTTGTACAGTATGATTGAACAGAGAAAGAAAGAGGTACTGCATAAGAATGTGAAAATGATGATGAATAATGAGAATGATGATGAATGATGATAATGAGATTGATTATGTAATGATCTGCTGTGTGAAGGCAGTCAGATAGATAGTGGTACGACCACAGACCGTTTTCCAGTGTTACACAGCTATTGAGAGCTGTACCTGCAACTGATAACCTGGGATCACTTGCAGAGGATATTAATTCATAGACGGCTAGAATGCCGCACCTGTAAGGCAAGGATTGCTTACAGAGAATATGATTTCATACACGACTGGAATGCCGCCACCTGTATGGCAGAGTTTACTTACAGAGGATATGACGCATACGTCGGTTAGTGAGAACTGAACCTATGCTGACTGGAAAACCATACCCGTTTCAGCTGCTTTGGGTTACGTCGGGAGCGGGTAGAAACCGACAGATGAGCTCATTACCTGCGTTAGGGCTAGAAATGCATCATACTTGGTTGCGCATTTCCTTTATTATGATTGTGGTATGAATGTATGCTTTCCTTGTTTGTATTCCATTCTCTGCGCTTGTGTTATTTTCTTGTATTCTTCTGTTTGTGTTCTACTATCTGTTTTCTCTATCTTCTCTACTTATCTGTGTTTTCTAATTACTGCTTCTTTGTATTCTGCTAATAGTCTGCTAAACAACATAGAATTAATGAACGTAACTAATAACCCCGACCCTACTAAGAACTCCCCAGTTCTTACCCCTTCTCTCTCCCTTCCCCCTTCAGATGGAAGTAAGAGTACCTTACCATAGTTCGCTGATGACCGTTCGCAAGAAGAGGATTCTGCTCTAGATAGTCCTCTGAGTCTAGGGTGAATATCGTTCTCTGATTATATGTATATACTGTGAGACCAGCCAACATCTGCACCCCGTTTGAACGTGAACCTTAACCTAAGTCCTGTGCACGAGACTCATGTTGTGTGGCTACTTGATGAGGTACCAGAGAGACGTCCTATGGCAATGTCTGATCATGCATAGGAGTAGCAGATGATGTTCTACCTTTTGGTGACGTTCCACCTGACTTGAGTTTTAAAGACTTAGAATGTACTTTCCATCGCTTTAGTGGTTTAGAAGGACTAGGTGAGTATAGAGTCTAGCCTAGCCTGGGCGCCAGCTTAGGGATTTTTTGAACAGGTCAGGGCCTAGGATATTGTATGTATATATATGTATATAGATATTATTTAGCTATATCTAGGGGTGTTCTAACTAACAGTCTATATTCTAATAAAGGCTGAATCACCAAATGTTGTTAACTGCTTGTGAAAAGTAGAAATATTAAAAGTTACGGGTGGTAAAAAGTGAATTTTAAAGGTTAAAATTAAAAGGTAAGTTAATTTTCGAAAATTTAGTATTAAAATAATAAATAATAATAAAATATTAAATAATAATATTTAATTAAAAATAATATTTTAATAAAAATAATAAAATAATACGGAAAAGCCAGTTTTCTGTAAAAGCTTTAGAAAGACAACTTTAAGTGCAGAATCTCATAATTACCTTCCTAAAACACTTAGGGAGTGGTAATAACATGATAGTGAGGCAAAGATAAAGAAAAGAAAAAAATTACCAATCACAAGTCACCTTACACGCCCAAGACCTCCAAGGCTGTCTCATTTCATCATTTTGGCCGAAAATAACAAGAGAGAAAAGAGAGAAACTTTCATGAATACTTAATCTTCAAAGCTTGATTTCTTCTGAACTAAAACTCAAATCAAAACTCCGATTTTACCAAAATGATCCTCTCTTCTTCCTCTATATAACCATGTAACTTATCAAGGATGGAAATAAGGTGAGATGGCTATTCCTTTCCCCTTTCAATTCAGTTTTCAAGGAAACATGCTTAAACATGTGTTTTCTTGATGTTCTTCCTTAGGAATCATGCTTAACTTGACTTGAGAGGCAGGTGGCAGCATTCCAGCCGTGTATGAAATCATATTCTCCTTTAGCAATCCTTGCCTTACAGGTGCGACATTCTAGCCGTGTATGAATTAATATCCTCTGCAAGTGATCCCAGGTTATCAGTTGCAGGTACAGCTCTCAATAGCTGTGTAACGCTGGAAAACGTTCTGTGGTCGTACCACTATCTATCTGACTGCCTTCACGCAGCAGATCATTACATAATCATTCTCATTATCATCATTCATCATCATTCTCATTATTCATCATCATTTTCACATTCTTATGCAGTACCTCTTTCTTTCTCTGTTCAATCATGCTATACAAACTTTCACAGCTTTTACTTTTACAACATCATAACTCAAATGATTTCTCTTTATCACATTACTCTTTTTTCTTTGTCTTTTAGAAGGGTAGAATGTAACAACCCTAATTTTTTAGTACGCGAGATCTTTTCTGAAGACACGAATTTCTCCGAAAGATCAGTAAAGGAAACACCTCTTCTGTATCATCAAGCATCTCAATCCTCATTGTCATTATATTATCTTTAACTCAGGACCTTATTTAAGACAAGCCCAACAACCCAATCGCGAAGAACCTAGTTTTTGAACCGTATCGGTTGGCAGTTTTGATTCTGATTTTTGTAAATAGTCTTTGTTTGATGAACCGGACTCAATTCATGAGAGAAGAGAGATAATAGTATAATATTATCATTATATTAGTATTAGAAGCTTCTTGAATGATATTATAATGTTACCTGGTCAGTTTTAGTTAAAAACAGGAAAATCGGTTTAACCGGGTTCACAGTTTACTGGTGCAGCTTAGCACCGGCACTCTCTGATGACTTTAGCAATGCTAAGGCCTCATTATACATGTTTTATTCTCATAATAAATATGTTACTAGTGTCATTTATGCTAGTAGCTCAGAAAATAATTTTTAGAGATGTTTTTACAAGTGTTTCGATACATCTAGTTTTAGTAGTTATACACCTGAGATATTTTAATATTATTTTAATCCACCTCCAAGCCAACCAATCACAACTCAAACTACACCCCCAAAACCCCCAAGGCTGGCTCATTTTCACTTTGTGGCCGAAAACAGGAAGAGAGAAAAAGAGAGAAAAGTTCTTAGTTCCAAATCTTCAAAGCTTGATTTCTGCTGAACTAAAACTCAAATCAAAATTCCAATCCGACCAAAATGATCCTCTCTTCTTTCTCTACATGATCATATGACTTATCAAGGCTGGAATCAAGGTGAGTTAGCTGCACCATCTCTCTTTTGATTCAGTTTCAAGGAAACATGCTTAAACATGTGTTTTCTTGATGTTCTTCCTTAGGTATCATGCTTAACTTGACTTGAGGGCCAAGAAACGTGAACTTCCAGCAAGTCTAAGGTTAGAAATCACTTCCTAACATACTGAATGAGATTTGATTAGTTGAGGGTTTTTGGATTTAAAGTTGTTCTTTATGTGATTTAGGAGGAAAAAGTTCTTAAGGACCACCTGAAAGTCTAACTGAATTAGGAGCAGCAAAACTAGGTAGGGTGTCACGAAATAAATCTTGATTATTTGTGTTTGATTTGTGTGAATGTTGTATGATTTGGCTGTGCTAAAAATTGGTAGCACTCAGTTTCTAGTATGTCCTAGGCGTACTGAAAATTGGGTTGTTACAGTTGCCGCCTTGTTGATAGTATCCTTGATTCGGGCGGTCATAGAAATTGTGAGTAGCTGCCAAGGTGTTATCCTCTTGTTGGAGCTGTGGACACTCATCAGTGTAATGACTATAATCAGCACATATTCTGCATACTCTCTGAGGAACCAGTTGTTGACTATGTTGTGGTGAGGGGGGTTGAGACTGTTGTTGGCTCAGATGTATCTGCTTCAGTAGGTTGGTCATCTCACACAGAGACTGTGTAAGAGCAGTAATCTCAATGCTAGAGGAAACCTCTGCAACAGTCTTGGGATGGTTGTTCCTGTGCCTGTGATTCCGAGTGTACTCAGCTAGATCAGTGATCAGTTGTCACGCTTCATCTGTGGTCTTGTACTTTTTCAGAGAACCATTACTAGCACCGTCCAACGTAGTCTTATCCTGAGGCTTCATGCCTTGTGTGAAGTAGCTGATCAACACCAACTTGTCGATCATGTGGTGGGGGCATGCGTCTAGAAGATTCTTGAAGCACTCTCAGTACTCATAAAGGGTTTCTGATTCACCTTGGATGATGCAGGAAATCTCCTTCCTCAGTCTGTCTGTAACTTCAGCCGAAAAGTGTTTTTCCAAAAATTCTCTCCTGAACGTGTCCCAGTTGGTAAAAACCGCTTCAGGTTGAGTATAGTACCACTCTCTCGCCTTTCCCTCAAGAGAAAAAGGGAAGGCGATTAGCAGAATAGAAGTTTCATCTGCACCATGACGCCTAACAGTAGAACAGGCTGTCTGAAAATCCCTAAGGTGCTTTTATAGACTCCTGAGCAGGTAAGCCATGAAACTTAGGTATTGATGCGGGCAGAAATTGGTGAATTAAAAATTATTAGAATATATGCGTTGTAAGTATAGTTCTTAACTCGCCAGAAATCCACCGCTCAATTTAGAAAGGTGTCACAGAAAATTGAAATTTAAAATACTGGGAGTATGAATCCCAGGTCGTCTCCCAACGAGTTGAAGGAAAGGGTGCTATTTTATTAATCAGATGTTTTCGAAAAGGTTTGAGTTGAGTATACATGAAATTAAATTGATGAAATTGAATAATGTAAACAAAAGCCTTGACTGGGAGTTAATTACATGGAAGCCCTATTCATGATGGAACACTCTTAAGATTAATTGACAATTGAGAGTTATTTCGTTTAGTTATCCTTTACTAAGTAAGGGAAGGTAAAACAAGTTGGAATATTGTTCTATCCACAAGTCCCAATCCACTTTTGGGAGGATTGGTGTCAGGAATTAGAAAGCAAACCAACAATAACCCAATTACAATCTTTCTCTTGAATCTTCCAACTCAAGGGTTCCTTTCAATCAACTCCCTATCAAGTTAGGGAACTACTCACTCATTGTAAAGGTAAAATTCATAGCATATAAAAAAGAATTAAAGAAAGACATTGTAAATAAAAATAAAAAATAGTCAATTAAAAATAAAAGTGATCCTTGTATTAAATAATCCTAAAAATATTCCAATGGTAAATTAAACAAAGCAAAGAACATGGAAGAGTAAGCCAAGTAAAGAAAACGAACTAGAATGACGAAGTCTTGATGAGGTAATAACTCTTCTCAATATCCCAATGCAAAAAGCTAGAGAAACTAAAATCCTAAGAACTATTAATGTCTAGAGAGAAAAACCTAGGGGAAGAGTAAAACTAGATCTAAAAACTAAAAATTGTGTAGAATGAATGTTCTCCTTTTTGGTTTCTGCATGTTCTCTGGCTCTAGTCTGCTGTTCTGGGCCAAAAACTGGGTCAAAATAGAGTCCAAAATCGCCCCCAGTGAATCCTGCAGATTATGCAGATCGCGCATGTCACGCGATCGCGTCATCCATGCGGACGCGTCATTCGCACTTTTCCTCGCCACGCATTCGCGTCGTCCACGCCTCCGCGTCGCTCGTGCTTTTCCAGTCTGCGTGGTCGCGTGAGCCATGCGGCCGTGTCACTGCGATTTCTCCTCTTTTGCGCGGTCGCATGAGCCATGCGGCCGCGTCACTTCTCGCTGGTTATCTCCTCAATTTCTTGTGTTCCTTCCCTTTTTGCTAGCTTCCTTTCCAATCTCCAACTCATTCATGCCCTATAAAGCCTGAAACGCTTAACACATAGATCACGGCATCGAATGGAATAAAGGAGAATTAAAATGCATAATTAAAAGTCTCTAGGAAGCAGTTTTCAATCATGTAATAATTTCAGGAAGGAAATATAAATGCATGCTAAATTAATGAATAAGTGGGTAAGGATCATGATAAAACCACACAATTAAACATAATATAAACCATAAAATAGTGGTTTATCAACCTCCCCACACTTAAACATTAGCATGTCCTCATGCTTAATTGAAGGAGATAAAGTAAACAAGTATAAACATGCAGAAACTCATGTAATGCAATGCAATCCTATATATATGAATGCAACTATATGATTCCTGTCCACTTGATCAAAAGTAAATAAGCTCTTCAAAACAATTACAAATCAAATTCCACTAATTCTATCATTATACAGTAAGACAGATAAAAGTGCAAGAAGATAGCTTATGAAAGCAGGGAACATGGAAATTCAAGCATTGAACCCTCACTGATGATGTATGTATGCTCTAATCTCTCTAGTGTATAGGGTAATCACTCTATCATTCTCTAATCATGCTTTCTAACTTTTGTTCTTCTCCTAACCAATCAACAACAGTTAATATACCAATGCAAACATTATGAGGTCTTTTCAAGGTTGTAATGGGGCCAAGGTAGGTAGGGATACATGTATGGTCAAGTGAGCTTATAAATTGAATCTTTAATTAACCCAAGCTTCAACCCAAACTATATAACTTGCATAACCTTAGAATTCATACCTAGCCACCCAGAATTCCCCTTTTACATTCCATACTCATGTATCAACTTTTTATTTTAATTTTTTTTTCTTTTTATCATATGTGCATTGATCTTTGAATTCTCAATTCAGCATTGGGGTAATTTTGTCCCCTTATTCATTTATTTATTAAAATATATTTTTTTTATATAGAAGCGAAAATAAACATAGCTTATCAATGCACATAGATTTTTAATTCTTATAGTTTCACATGAGTAGGTATCCAAATTCCCATTAAATTATCATGACACATTTCCTTAATAACTTTTGTTCCCACAATTTCCCATACTTAACTATCACACACAATTCTATCTTAAGCTAACCAAAGATTCAATTTGGGATATACAATTATTTTTCCGCTTAAGGCTAGTAATGTGGTGAAATATAGAACAAATGGGATTTAAAGGCTCAAAGTGGTTAACAAAGATAATTGAAAAGGGTAGGCTTAATTTGGATGAGTGAGTTTAAACAAATAATGGCCTTAATCATGTGCAAGCATATAAATATAATAAATATTGGACATATAAGATAAAACAAAATATAAATTACAATTATAGAGAAGTAAACACACAAGAATAAAATAATTACGGTTAAATAATGTAACCATGCATAAAGGCTCAAATCTTCACAGGTTGCGTGTTCTTTAGCTCAAAAATAATCATGTTCCAAATACAACTTCAAGTAGATTTATCATAATTTTTTTTTTAAAATTAGTGAAATTCTGTTCCAAAGATAGAGTCTTAGAAGGAACTTATTGTCTTTTCAATCAAGTAGAGCATGCATGCAACTAACCTATTACTATGCAATTTATCCTATTCTATAAAAGAAAGAAAATCTAACTAAATATCCTAATTTATTGGTGCTAGGAAAGAGAAATTACCTCCGGAAATCAGGTACTGACCGACCTCCCCACACTTAAGGCTTTGCACCGTTCTCGGTGCCATCTGTCAGGAATAGGGGTGGGCTGGTAGCAGTATCTCCACAGTCAGGACCATCATGGCTCCCTGTGCTGGTAAAGGAAGTGGAGTCCGGGGTGTCTGAGTCCTTGAAGTGTCCCTTGAGTAGCTCCTTGAGGTGTTTGAATCGGCACTCATTACGGCGCTCTCTTAACTTCGCTTTCTGTTCTTGCCGATCCAATCTTATGATTATCTACTGGAGTAGTTCATCTGTTGTAGGTGCTTGTGGTGTTGAAGAAGGGATATCTTCAACCGGAGCAGTGGGAAGGCTTGTAGTGGCTGTTGGAAGTCTAAGGTACTTCCCATTGGGGACATACTGATCATCCCGTGAAAGCATCACTTTGGTGTCTCCAGCTCTGTAGGAAAATCCGGCTGCTGAGACAAGATTTGAGACCAGGGCGGGAAAAGGTAAGTTGCTCGCAATTTGTAAGTGTCCCATGGCATTCCGGATATGTCTTGGTAGATTCAGAGGCTGGTCTGTAAGGATGCACCATAGTAGAACGGCCATGTCTGCAGTGAAGGAGGACTCGTGAGTGCTCAGAAAGACGTAATGGGACATGATCTGTGCCCATACCCGAGCCTCCAAGGTAAGTGCTGAAGCTGATATTCCCTTAGGGCGGGTATGATGGTATCCGTAGATCCAACGGCTGCCAGGTAGTGCGATAACTCTGAGAACAGCTTCCCAGTCAAATTGGTACATCTGGCGCTTGAGTGCGGCTTCTTGAAAGGCATCCATTCCTTCTGGAATAGGGGGAAGACTCAAAGCTTGTTGAATAGCCTCTTCTGTAATGGGGACTTGCTTCTGACGGACAAAGACAGATGATGCGCATAAACTAGTTATGCTACGATTTAGGAAATTGCACGATTGATGCCAAGGCATCATAGGCTAGTTTCACTAGCATTTTTCTGTTAGTTTTAGTTGTTTTATGCATTTTCTTGAGCTTAAAGTAACCAAAAATGGTTAAATGAAGAACAAAGTAATGAACCATCCAAACAATATGATTTTGATGCAAATTCCATGAGTTTTAGTTATATTACTTAAATGCTATGAATGAAAGATTTCTCATGAAATTTTGCAAGACTTTGATGCAATTGTTTGGATGATTTCAGGGAAGAAGAGGCTAAGCAAGGAAGCAACAAAATCAATAAAGGAAGCTTGAATATCACATGTGGAGTTTAAGTTCCAGTTTAAGCCTAAACTGGAGCTTAAACGCCAAAATCATGAAGGATAAGAAATGCTGGGATTGAAGTTTAACCTCCAGTTTGAGGTCAAACTGGAGGTTAAACGCCAGAATGAAAAGCCTCACTTAAGGAGCATTCCACGTTTAACCTCCAGTTTGACCTCAAACTGGAGGTTAAACGCCAGAATGAGTATGCCACCCAGGGAGGAGTTCCACGTTTAACCTCCAGTTTGACCTCAAACTGGAGGTTAAACGCCAGAACCAGGAAGAGTACCAGGGAGCCATTCCACGTTTAAGCTCCAGTTTGACTCAAACTGGAGCTTAAACGTGTTCGATAGCTTTTCTACTCCAGGGTTGCTCTCTCCATCTCCACGTTTAACCTCCAGTTTGACCCCAAACTGGAGGTTAAACGTGTTCGACACCTCCAGGGCCACCATTCTAAGCTTCCACGTTTAACCTCCAGTTTGACCTCAAACTGGAGGTTAAACGTGTTCGACCTCCAGTATGCCTCCACCCTTTTCCACGTTTAACCTCCAGTTTGACCTCAAACTGGAGGTTAAACGTGTTCGACCTCCAGGGCTGCCCTTCCTATCTCCACGTTTAAGCTTCAGTTTAACCTTAAACTGAAGCTTAAACGTGTTCGACTAAATGACTCTCCAGGGCTACCTTCTTCCATTTCCACGTTTAAGCTTCAGTTTAACCTAAACTGAAGCTTAAACGTGCTTCTACAAAAGGCCTCACTGGAAGTGTCTGGCGTTTAAGCTGCAGTTTAAGCTTAAACTACAACTTAAACGCCACTCTTGAAAAAGGTTTCTGGGACAAAAATATTGTGATTTAAGTTAGTCTTTGAGCACAAATATTAACTTAAACTTACTTTGGTATGAAACCCAATTGAATATCATGGTTTATGGGATTGGGCCTGAAGGATTGATGAGTTTGAAATCTCAATTTATTGAGTCATGTGTCATTATTTGATTATCACTAAGTTGGCTCAATAAATGTTACAGGATTTGGATCAACAACCTCATCAAGATTATGGATCATAAACCCAAGGCAAAAGGAAAGCAAGGAAAGGCCTCAAAGCCCAAGAAGCACAACTGAAGCTCAATATAGAAAGTGTATAAATAGGATAGAAGTGAAGTTAGAGAGGACCTTTACTTTCACTTTTAGCTAGTTTTCCTTTTCTTTGTAATTGAATTCAGAGCTATGATTCACTAAACCCCCTTTCATTGGGTTAGGGAGCTCTATTGTAATTCAATGAATCAATAATAGTTTATCTTCTTCTTCAATCTTTTCTCTTGAATTTTGTTAGAAAGCTTCTCGATCTAATTCCATTGAGTAGTTGTCTTGGGAAAGAAACTACTCATACTTGGAATCCTTCGGAGCCTTGGGAAAGGAATGGAGGATTCATGCTAGAGAAGCTTTCTCACAGTGGATTGGATTGGGGTTTGGATGGATATTGTGACATGTAATCCTACCAAATTGTGGTTCATGAAATTGTGTGGTATAATCAGTGATCAAGCATCATCTCTTCTTATGAACATTTAAACCAAGGGATTGGGAATTTGTTTGTTTTTAGAGAGCATTGGTGAACCAAGGAATTGGGATCCAATCATATAAGATTGCCAAGCAAAATTCAATGAATGCATTGGTTGAGGAAGAGATACACATGTTTTGATTCGGAGATTTCAATATCTCCTAAACCCAATGAATTCCCCATTTCTGATTTCCACTTTCTCTTTACATTCTGCAATTCAATTCTTGCAATCATCCCCATTCCCTTTTAATTTCAGCAATTTACATTCTGCTCTTTAATTCATGCAATTTAAGATTCAGCCATTTAATTTCCTTGTCATTTACTTTTCCCGCCAATTCTACATTCCGCAATTCTCATCTCAAATCTTGATTCCGCTCAACTAGAACACACTTCTAATCCGAATTGCTCACTCAACCAATCCTTGTGGGATTCGACCTCACTCTATTGTGAGTTTTTACTTGACGACGATAACCGGTGCACTTGCCGGAAGGAATTTTGCCGATCGTGCAATTTCCTAAATCGTAGCATAACACGTTTATGCGCATCAAGTTTATGGCGCCGTTGCCGGGGATTGGTTTCGATTGACAATTCTCAAATTGGAAGCTAACTAGATTGAGCAATTTTCTCTTGCTTTGTTAATTCTGTTCTAGATACTTGTTGAATTTTAATTTCTGCACTTGGTTACATGCTTTCCTTCTTTATGCCTTTAAATTCATGCAACTAACTCACTTACTCACTAACTGTTTGAATTAATTCCTCAATTGATCTAACCATACTCTTCCATTAACCAAGAGTATTTCACTTGTTTGTGTTTGAGCTGTGTTCTTGTATGACAGGTAGGAGAGGAGAGACATCAACTCCTCCATATACCGAACCAGAGAGGACCCTTCATAGACTTAGAAGGGAAGCAAGAGGGAAGAGAGTAGTGGGAGAAGAGGAATCTGAAGGAGAATCTGAGGACAATTTTGAGGAAGCTCTAGATCTCAACATGGATAGAGAAGTTCACAACCATGAGAGAGCTGATGGAAACAATGCCATTCCTGAGAGGAGGGTTCTTAGTTCATACATAAACCCAACCTCTGGGAATTGTGGTAGTAGCATCCAGAAACCACCCATTCAGGCCAACAATTTTGAGCTCAAGCCACAGCTAATATCACTTGTGGAGAATCATTGTTCTTTTGGAGGAGGTGCTAATGAAGACCCAAACCAACATCTCACAAAATTCCTGAGAATTTGTGACACTGTGAAGTCCAATGGAGTCCAGGAAGATGCCTATAAACTGCTTTTGTTCCCATTTTCACTTAGGGACAAAGCAGCTAAGTGGCTGGAATCATTCCCAAGGGGGAGTCTGACAACATGGGATGAGGTGGAAAGCAAGTTCCTGGCATGTTTCTACCCTCCACAAAAGGTCAATAGGCTTCGATCTGAGGTTCAGACTTTTAGACAACAAGATGGTGAAACTCTCTACGAGGCATGGGAGAGATTCAAGGACTTGACAAGGAAATGCCCACCAAACATGTTCCATGATTGGGTGCAATTGCACATCTTCTATGATGGGCTCTCTTATGAATCAAGGAAGGCTGTAGACCATTCATCAGAAGGTTCATTGAACAAGAAAAAGACTGTGGAAGAAGCCATTGAAGTGATCGAGACAGTGGCTGAGAATGAGTACTACTATGCATCAGAAAGGCACAACACTAAGGGAGTCATGGAGCTGAACCAGGTTGATACAATTCTAGCCCAAAACAAGGTGTTTGCCAAGCAACTAGCAGAGCTTACCAGGCAATTAGAAACAAAGCAAGTGGCTGCAATACACACACAAGATCAAGAGGAAGGAGGCATTGAAGGAGGTGATTGGGATGAGGTTAACTATGTGGGAAACCAACAAAGGCAATCATATGATCCACATTCCAACACTTACAACCCAGGCTGGAGAAACCACCCAAACTTTGGGTGGGGAAACCAACAAACCCAACCACAAAACCACAAACCTTACAACCACAACCAACATAACAATTCCACATACCAAAACTCCAACCAAAGATCATACCAAGCCACACAAAACACTTACCCCCAACCATCATATCATGGCCAGAATAATCAACATACCCAACCTAATCCGAACCAACAATTTCAAGATCAATTAAACCGGATAGAAGGAATGCTTGCAACCATGAGCCAAGACATAATTGAATTGAAAGCTTTTAAGGAAGAAGTAAATTCTAACTTGCAAAACCAAGGAGCTGCCATCCAGAAGCTAGAAAATCAAATTTTGTATTTGACTAAGCAAGCCCCTGGGACAAGCGGTTCTCATGCTGCCAAGGCTATTGCAAGGGAGGAATGTAAGGCCATAACCCTCAGAAGTGGAAAGAATCTAAAGGAGATTTCAAGGGAAACCACAGAGGATGAAGCAAAGGAAAATGTGAAAGACAAAGAACAAGGACAATCTGTTACACCGTTTGCAACAAAAGAAAAAGAAAAAGAGGTCTTGAAGCCTTACACACCTAAAGCACCTTATCCTCAACGTTTGATGAAAAGTGAAAAGGATGGCCAATTCTCCAGGTTCTTGGAGATTTTCAAGAAGCTTCAAATCAACATTCCCTTTGCTGAGGCAATAGAGCAAATGCCACTCTATGCAAAATTCTTAAAGGAATTGATGACCAAGAAGAGAAGCTGGAGAAATGAGGAAACTGTGTTGTTAACTGAAGAATGCAATGCCATCATTCAGCACAAATTGCCTCAGAAATTGAAGGACCCAGGCAGTTTCCAAATCCCCTGTATTATAGGAGAAGTCATGGTGGAGAAGGCCTTGTGTGATTTAGGGGCCAGCATCAATTTGATGTCGCTAACAATGATGAGAAGAATGAAGATTGAAGAAGCCAAACCAACAAGAATGGCCCTCCAATTGGCAGATCGAACTTTTAAATTCCCTCATGGGATAGTTGAGGATTTGTTGGTGAAAGTGGGAGAATTTATATTTCCTGCTGATTTTGTGGTGTTAGATATGGAGGAAGAAGCCAAGGCTTCAATAATTCTGGGAAGACCCTTCCTAGCTACTGCTGGAGCCATCATAGATGTACAAAAGGGTGAACTCACTCTTAGACTCCATGATGAGAAATTGGTGTTTAATGTATTCAAGGCAATGAGCTATCCATCAGAATCACTAAGGGAATGCATGAGGGTTGATGTAGTGGACATTGCAGTACAAGAAACTTTTGAGGAAACAATAAAGGAAGTGGCAGAGGAGGAGTTCACCAAGGATATTGAAATTAGTGATATCAAGGGTGCTGACACAACCATGCTAAGCAGGCCAGAGAAAGTGAAACAAGAAAAGGAAGCACCAAAACCTGAGCTCAAAGCATTGCCCCCTAATCTCAAGTATGCATACTTGGGTAGTGATGAGAGACACCCTGTTATCATTAGCTCGGCCTTGAGCCAAGAACAAGAAGAAGAATTGATCAAGGTGCTGCAAACTCATCAAGATGCCATTGGATGGACCCTAGCTGATTTGAAGGGGATAAGTTCATCCATATGCATGCATAAAATCTTGTTAGAAGAAGATGCTAGACCCTCCATTCAAGCTCAGAGAAGATTGAATCCCGTCATGAAAGAAGTGGTACAAAAGGAAGTGAGGAAGTTATGGCAGGCAGGGGTAATCTACCCCATTTCTGATAGCCCATGGGTTAGTCCCATCCATGTAGTTCCCAAGAAAGGTGGCATAACTGTGGTGCCAAATGAGAAGAACGAACTCATACCCACAAGAACCGTTACTGGGTGGAGGATGTGCATAGACTACAGGAAGCTCAATGAAGCCACCAGAAAAGATCATTTCCCACTCCCATTCATGGATCAGATGCTTGAAAGGCTTGCCGGACATGCTTACTATTGCTTCTTGGATGGATATTCAGGCTACAACCAAATAGTAGTTGATCCTAGTGATCAAGAGAAAACATCATTTGTTTGTCCATATGGAGTTTTTGCTTATAGACGCATGCCCTTTGGATTATGCAATGCACCTGCCACTTTCCAAAGATGCATGCTGTCCATCTTTTCGGACATGATTGAAAAATTTATTGAGGTCTTCATGGACGATTTTTCTGTGTTTGGGGATTCTTTTCCCAGCTGCCTACACCACCTTGCCTTGGTGCTTAAGAGGTGCCAAGAGACTAACCTAGTATTAAACTGGGAAAAGTGTCATTTCATGGTCACAGAAGGAATAGTCCTTGGCCACAAAATCTCTAATAGAGGCATGGAGGTGGACAGAGCTAAGGTGGAAATCATTGAAAAACTACCTCCACCAAATAATGTCAAGGCAGTTAGGAGCTTTTTGGGACACGCTGGTTTTTACAGAAGGTTTATTAGAGACTTTTCTAAAATAGCCAAACCTTTGAGTAACTTGCTTGTCTCTGATACACCCTTTGTATTTGATAAAAATTGCATGCTAGCCTATGAACTTTTGAAACAAAAACTTTCCTCTGCACCTATCATTGCCCCACCTGATTGGAACTTACCGTTTGAACTGATGTGTGATGCATCAGACCTTGCTATTGGGGCAGTGTTAGGACAAAGGAAAGACAATTTGGTACATGTGATTTATTATGCCAGTAAAGTCTTGAATGCTAACCAAAGGAATTACACAACCACTGAAAAAGAACTCTTGGCAATAGTCTTTGCATTTGAAAAATTTAGATCTTATCTCATTGGATCTAAAGTCATTGTCTTCACTGATCATTCAGCTTTAAAATATTTACTTGCCAAACAAGAATCTAAACCGAGACTTATTAGATGGGTTCTTTTGTTGCAGGAATTTGACATTGAAATCAAAGACAAGAAGGGTGTAGAGAACAAGGTGGCAGATCATTTATCAAGGATACCATGTGAAGAAGGAAGCACACAAAGCACACATGTAAATGAGTGCTTTCCTGATGAACAACTCATGATAATTCACAAAGCACCCTGGTTTGCAGACATAGCAAACTTCAAGGCCACTGGGAGTTTACCTTTGGAATTTAACAAACATCAAAGGAAGAAATTGGTAAATGATGCCAAATACTTCATCTGGGACGAACCATACTTGTTCAAAAAATGTTCCGATGGCATACTCAGAAGATGCATATCCGAGGAAGAAGGAAGGGAAGTTTTATGGGACTGCCATGGCTCCACTTATGGAGGGCACTTTGCAGGGGAAAGAACAGCAGCTAAGGTGTTGCAGTGTGGTTTTTATTGGCCTACTATCTTCAAAGATGCAAAAGAATTAGTGAAGCACTGCCATGAATGCCAGAAAGCTGGGAACCTGCCAAGAAGAAATGAAATGCCACAACAATTCATTCTGGAACTTGAATTGTTTGATGTATGGGGGATAGATTTCATGGGACCATTTCCCTCCTCATACTCAAATAATTACATTCTTGTGGCAGTAGATTATGTCTCCAAATGGGTTGAAGCAATAGCAACTCCAACCAATGATAATAAGGTAGTCATGAACTTCCTCAGAAAACACATTTTTTGCCGTTTTGGGGTTCCAAGAGCAATCATCAGTGATGGAGGAAGCCACTTTTGCAACAAACCATTAGAGGCATTGCTCCTAAAATATGGAGTCAAACACAGGGTAGCCACACCATACCATCCACAGACAAGTGGGCAAGCCGAAATATCTAACAGAGAACTCAAAAGAATCCTGGAAAAAACTGTGGGAACTTCAAGAAAGGACTGGTCGATTAAGCTAGATGATGCTCTTTGGGCATATAGGACAGCTTTCAAAACACCAATTGGAATGTCTCCTTACCAACTAGTATATGGAAAAGCTTGCCATCTGCCACTGGAGTTGGAGCACAAGGCATACTGGGCCTTGAAACTTCTGAACTTGGACAACAAAGCCGCTGGAGAAAGAAGGATGTTGCAGATTCAAGAGTTGGAAGAATTCAGAGCAGAAGCTTATGAGAATGCCAAAATTTACAAAGAAAGAGCAAAGAAGAAGCATGACAGCAACATAGCCCCAAGGAAATTTGAAGAAGGGCAAAAAGTTTTGCTCTACAATTCTAGGCTGAAGCTATTTCCAGGGAAGCTAAAATCAAGGTGGTCTGGACCGTTCCTTGTCACCAAGGTCTCCAATTATGGACAAGTAGAAATCATGGAAGAAAAGTCACAACGAACCTTCATTGTTAACGGTCAAAGACTCAAACATTACTTGGGAGATGTGGAGGAGAAGGACAAAGTTAAATATCACCTCAACTGAGGAAGCTGACCGTCAAGCTAATGACGTTAAACAAGCGCTTGTTGGGAGGCAACCCAACCTGAGGTAATACCTTTTTGCTGTTTCTTTTATTTGTTTCAATAAAAAGGGGTAAAGTAGTTTCTGTGCATTGCAAAGAATTAAGTTTGGTGTTTCACACCAAACAATGAATTCATGGATCAATAAGTCAAAGGGGAATGTGTGACTCTAAGTTTGGTGTTCCACCATAAAGATCAACTGAACACAACAACCTTTGAATTATATGAAAGGAACAACAATTCTAAGCAGTCACAGAAATGCTTAAAACCCTTAGTAGCAACATCGTTCCAAGATAACTCAAGGATTCAAAGAACAGAGAGAAGTAAGTGGGAGACTAAGTTTGGTGTTCACACACCAACTTAAGAATCCGATACTTACCCACACATTGTTGAGCTAACCACTCAAGTGCTTGAGGAGCAAGCAACTTCATTACTCTTTGCAGGAAAGGAAACAAGAACCTTAAAGCATGAAGCAACATTTAGGAAGAAGAAGGAGAAATCAAAGTGTTTCCTGACAACAAAGAGAAAACAAGGAATTTCACAAGGTGGTATTGTTCCTTGATAATTCTTTAAAAAGGGCAAACAAAAGCATGCGTGTTCTGGTTTAAACTGTAAATGTTGAATCTTTCTGGAATGTGTAGTTTTTTTGTTAATTGCTTTGAATAAAGTGAATGCCTAGATGTTTGGATATAACTTCACCTTCTTAAACAAGTGCGTGCCATGCTTGTTCTGTTTCCAAAAATAAAAGAAAAGTTTGAACAAAAGTAACTTGGCTAAATTAGTGACAAATCAAGTAGAATTAAGTGGTGGTATGCATGCTTGATTGTTTAGTCAGATCACTAAAATTAGAGTGTAGAATTATCATTTTTTATGTAGAAAGTAAAAATTGTCTATGGATCTTGATGAATAAATGTCTTTGGCCATGAAAAAGAAAGAAAAAGAAAAAGAAAAAGCCACGGAAAAAGGCAACCAAAAAAACAAAAAAAAAAAATTGAGAAAATAAGCTAGGTACCAATGGTTTGAACTTCTGAGACAAATGCCTGTGGTGTTTATGTATTAAGGATATGCTTGGATGAATAGGTTCTGAGGAGTGTTTCAACACTTGGTAACTTGGGTTAACTAACCCGGGATTATCAACCAAAAGTCCATTATCAAGAGCAACCTAAATACAAAACATTTAGTCACACAAAGAGGTGCTGAGCACCAATGTCTCAAGAAGAAATGTGAACTAAAATGCCTAAAGTGGATATGTGTAGTGCACTGATAAGAAAAAGAAAATGCCAAAGGCTTGTGCAACACATGACACTAAGCAAACAAGGAGCAAAAGAAGCTCTAAGAAAAAGAAAGAAAAACAAAGAAGAGAAAAGTGCCAAAGACATAAGAATAACAAGAGGACATAGCAATTTTTGATGGATGCAATGAAAAAGTGATAATCCTACCTGATAAGTATGAAAAAGTGATGCTGCAACTTTCTGCATAAAACCCTTCTGATGAACTTCAAATGCTTGCTAATATAGCCAATATAATTGCTTTCTGTTTCATACTTTCTTCTCAAATAACTCAGGACTTGCTTAGGGACAAGCAAGTATTAAGTTTGGTGTTGTGATGCCAAGGCATCATAGGCTAGTTTCACTAGCATTTTTCTGTTAGTTTTAGTTGTTTTATGCATTTTCTTGAGCTTAAAGTAACCAAAAATGGTTAAATGAAGAACAAAGTAATGAACCATCCAAACAATATGATTTTGATGCAAATTCCATGAGTTTTAGTTATATTACTTAAATGCTATGAATGAAAGATTTCTCATGAAATTTTGCAAGACTTTGATGCAATTGTTTGGATGATTTCAGGGAAGAAGAGGCTAAGCAAGGAAGCAACAAAATCAATAAAGGAAGCTTGAATATCACATGTGGAGTTTAAGTTCCAGTTTAAGCCTAAACTGGAGCTTAAACGCCAAAATCATGAAGGATAAGAAATGCTGGGATTGAAGTTTAACCTCCAGTTTGACCTCAAACTGGAGGTTAAACGCCAGAATGAAAAGCCTCACTTAAGGAGCATTCCACGTTTAACCTCCAGTTTGACCTCAAACTGGAGGTTAAACGCCAGAATGAGTATGCCACCCAGGGAGGAGTTCCACGTTTAACCTCCAGTTTGACCTCAAACTGGAGGTTAAACGCCAGAACCAGGAAGAGTACCAGGGAGCCATTCCACGTTTAAGCTCCAGTTTGACTCAAACTGGAGCTTAAACGTGTTCGATAGCTTTTCTACTCCAGGGTTGCTCTCTCCATCTCCACGTTTAACCTCCAGTTTGACCCCAAACTGGAGGTTAAACGTGTTCGACACCTCCAGGGCCACCATTCTAAGCTTCCACGTTTAACCTCCAGTTTGACCTCAAACTGGAGGTTAAACGTGTTCGACCTCCAGTATGCCTCCACCCTTTTCCATGTTTAACCTCCAGTTTGACCTCAAACTGGAGGTTAAACGTGTTCGACCTCCAGGGCTGCCCTTCCTATCTCCACGTTTAAGCTTCAGTTTAACCTTAAACTGAAGCTTAAACGTGTTCGACTAAATGACTCTCCAGGGCTACCTTCTTCCATTTCCACGTTTAAGCTTCAGTTTAACCTAAACTGAAGCTTAAACGTGCTTCTACAAAAGGCCTCACTGGAAGTGTCTGGCGTTTAAGCTGCAGTTTAAGCTTAAACTACAACTTAAACGCCACTCTTGAAAAAGGTTTCTGGGACAAAAATATTGTGATTTAAGTTAGTCTTTGAGCACAAATATTAACTTAAACTTACTTTGGTATGAAACCCAATTGAATATCATGGTTTATGGGATTGGGCCTGAAGGATTGATGAGTTTGAAATCTCAATTTATTGAGTCATGTGTCATTATTTGATTATCACTAAGTTGGCTCAATAAATGTTACAGGATTTGGATCAACAACCTCATCAAGATTATGGATCATAAACCCAAGGCAAAAGGAAAGCAAGGAAAGGCCTCAAAGCCCAAGAAGCACAACTGAAGCTCAATATAGAAAGTGTATAAATAGGATAGAAGTGAAGTTAGAGAGGACCTTTACTTTCACTTTTAGCTAGTTTTCCTTTTCTTTGTAATTGAATTCAGAGCTATGATTCACTAAACCCCCTTTCATTGGGTTAGGGAGCTCTATTGTAATTCAATGAATCAATAATAGTTTATCTTCTTCTTCAATCTTTTCTCTTGAATTTTGTTAGAAAGCTTCTCGATCTAATTCCATTGAGTAGTTGTCTTGGGAAAGAAACTACTCATACTTGGAATCCTTCGGAGCCTTGGGAAAGGAATGGAGGATTCATGCTAGAGAAGCTTTCTCACAGTGGATTGGATTGGGGTTTGGATGGATATTGTGACATGTAATCCTACCAAATTGTGGTTCATGAAATTGTGTGGTATAATCAGTGATCAAGCATCATCTCTTCTTATGAACATTTAAACCAAGGGATTGGGAATTTGTTTGTTTTTAGAGAGCATTGGTGAACCAAGGAATTGGGATCCAATCATATAAGATTGCCAAGCAAAATTCAATGAATGCATTGGTTGAGGAAGAGATACACATGTTTTGATTCGGAGATTTCAATATCTCCTAAACCCAATGAATTCCCCATTTCTGATTTCCACTTTCTCTTTACATTCTGCAATTCAATTCTTGCAATCATCCTCATTCCCTTTTAATTTCAGCAATTTACATTCTGCTCTTTAATTCATGCAATTTAAGATTCAGCCATTTAATTTCCTTGTCATTTACTTTTCCCGCCAATTCTACATTCCGTAATTCTCATCTCAAATCTTGATTCCGCTCAACTAGAACACACTTCTAATCCAAATTGCTCACTCAACCAATCCTTGTGGGATTCGACCTCACTCTATTGTGAGTCTTTACTTGACGACGATAACCGGTGCACTTGCCGGAAGGAATTTTGCCGATCGTGCAATTTCCTAAATCGTAGCATAACACGTTTATGCGCATCAACGATCGGCAAAATTCCTTCCGGCAAGTGCACCGGTTATCGTCAAGTAAAAACTCACAATAGAGTGAGGTCGAATCCCACAAGGATTGGTTGAGTGAGCAATTCGGATTAGAAGTGTGTTCTAGTTGAGCGGAATCAAGATTGAGATGAGAATTGCGGAATGTAAAATTGGCGGGAAAAGTAAATGACAAGAAATTGAAATGGCGGAATCTTAAATTGCATGAATTAAAGAGCAGAAACTAAATTGCTGAAATTAAAAGGGAATGGGGGTGATTGCATGAATTGAGTTGCAGAATGTAAAGAGAAGATGGAAATCAGAATTGGGGGATTCATTGGGTTATAGGAGATATTGAGATCTCCGAATCAAAACATGTTTATCTCTTCCTCAAGCAATGCGTTCATTGAATTTTGCTTGGCAATCTTATATGATTGGATCCCAATCCCTTGGCTCACCAATTCTCTCTAAAAATGAACAAATTCCCAATCCCTTGGTTTAAATGTTCATAAGAAGAGATGATGCTCGATCACTGATTATACCACACAGTTTCATGAACCACAATTTGGTAGGATTACATGTCACAATATCCATCCAAACCCCAATCCAATTCACTGTGAGAAAGCTTCTCTAGCATGAATCCTCCATTCCTTTCCCAAGGTTCCGAAGGATTCCAATTATGGGTAGTTTCTTTCCCAAGACAACTACCCAATGGAATTAGATCGAGAAGCTTTCTAACAAAATTCAAGAGAAAAGATTGAAGAAGAAGATAAACTATTATTGATTCATTGAGTTACAATAGAGCTCCCTAACCCAATGAAAGGGGGTTTAGTAAGTCATAGCTCTGAATTCAATTACAAAGATATGAAAACTAGCTAAAAGTGAAGGTAAAAGTCCTCCCTAACTTAAATTCTATCCTATTTATACACTTTCTATATTGAGCTTCTGTTGTGTTTCTTGGGCTTTGAGGCCTCTCCCTGCTTTCCTTTTGCTTTGGGTTTATGATCCATAATCTTGATGAGGCTGCTGATCCAAATTCTGTAACATTCATTGAGCCATCTTAGTGATAATCAAATAATAATACATGACTCAACAAATTGAAATTTCAGACTCATCAATTCTTCAGGCCCAATCCCATAAACCATGATATTCAATTGGGTTTCATGCCAGAGTAAGTTTAAGTTAATGTTTGTGCTAAAGACTAACTTAAACCGCAATATTTTTGGCCCAGAAACCTTTTCCAAGAGTGGCGTTTAAGTTGCAGTTTAAGCTTAAACTGCAGCTTAAACGCCAGACACTTCCAGTGAAGCCTTTTGTAGAAGCACGTTTAAGCTTCAGTTTAAGGTTAAACTGAAGCTTAAACGTGGAAATGGAAGAAGGCAGCCCTGGAGAGTCATGTAGTCGAACACGTTTAAGCTTCAGTTTAAGGTTAAACTGAAGCTTAAACGTGGAGATAGGAAGGGCAGCCCTGGAGGTCGAACACGTTTAAGCTCCAGTTTAAGGTTAAACTGGAGCTTAAACGTGGAAGAGGAGGAAGCCATCCTGGAGGTCGAACACGTTTAAGCTCCAGTTTAAGGTTAAACTGGAGCTTAAACGTGGAAGCTGAGAAAGGTAGCCCTGGAGGTGTCGAACACATTTAAGCTCCAGTTTAAGGTTAAACTGGAGCTTAAACGTGGAAGGGGGGAAAGGCAGCCCTGGAGGAGAGTTCTTGGTCGAACACGTTTAAGCTCCAGTTTAAGGTCAAACTGGAGCTTAAACGTGGAATGGCTCCCTGGTGCACTTCCCACTTCTGGCGTTTAACCTCCAGTTTAAGGTTAAACTGGAGGTTAAACGTGGAACTGCCCCCCTTGGTATCCTTCTCACTTCTGGCGTTTAACCTCCAGTTTAAGGTTAAACTGGAGGTTAAACTTCAATTCCAGCATTTCTTAGCCTTCATGATTCTGGCGTTTAAGCTCCAGTTTAGGCTTAAACTGGAACTTAAACTCCACATGTGATATTCAAGCTTCCTTTATTGATTTTGTTGCTTCCTTGCTTAGCCTCTTCTTCCCTGAAATCATCCAAACAATTGCATCAAAGTCTTGCAAAATTTCATGAGAAATCTTCCATTCATAGTATTCAAGTAATATAACTAAAAACTCATGGAATTTGCATCAAAATCATACTGTTTGGATGGTTCATTGCTTTGTTCTTCTTTTAACCATTCTTGGTTACTTTAAGCTCAAGAAAATGCATAAAACCACTAAAACTAACAGAAAAATACTAGTGAAACTAGCCTAAGATGCTTTGGCATCACAACACCAAACTTAATACTTGCTTGTCCCTAAGCAAGTCCTGAGTTATTTGAGAAGAAAGTATGAAACAGAAAGCAATTACATTGGCTATATTAGCAAGCATTTGAAGTTCATCAGAAGGGTTTTATGCAGAAAGTTGCAGCATCACTTTTTCATACTTATCAGGTAAGATTATCACTTTTTCATTGCATCTATCAAACACTGCTATGGCCTCTTGTTATTCTTATGTCCTTGGCACTTTCCTCTTCTTTGTTTTTCTTTTCTTTTTCTTAGAGCTTCTTTGCTCCTTGTTTGCTTAGTGTCATGTGTTGCACAAGCCTTTGGCATTTTCTTTTTCTTATCAGTGCACTACACATATCCACTTCAGGCATTTTAGTTCACATTTCTTCTTGAGACATTGGTGCCCAGCACCTCTTTGTGTGACTAAATGTTTTGTAGTTAGGTTGCTCTTGATAATGGACTTTTGGTTGATAATCCCGGATTAGTTAACCCAAGTTACCAAGTGTTGAAACACTCCTCAGAACCTATTCATCCAAGCATATCCTTAATACGTAAACACCACAGGCATTTGTCTCAGAAGTTCAAACCATTGGTGCCTAGCTTATTTTCTCAATTTTTTTGCTTTTTGGTTGCCTTTTTTCAGTGGCTTTTTCTTCTTCTTTTTCTTTCTTTTTCATGGCCAAAGACATTTATTCATCAAGATCCATAGACAGTTTTCAATTTCTACATAAAAAATGATAATTCTACACTCTATGTCCAGTGATCTGACTTAAACAATCAAGCATGCATACCACCACTTAATTCTACTTGAATTGTCACTAATTGAGCCAAGTTACTTTTGTTCAAACTTTTCTTTTATTTTTGGAAACAGAACAAGCATGGCAAGCACTTGTTTAAGAAGGTGAAGTTATATCCAAACATCTAGGCATTCACTTTATTCAAAGCAATAAACAGACACTCATACTAAAAACTTCTCATTCCAGAAAGATTCAACATTCACAGATTAAACCAGAACAAGCATGCTTTTGGTTGCCCTTTTTAAAGAATTATCACGGAACAATACCACCTTGTGAAATTCCTTGTTTTCTCTTTGTTGCCAAGAAACAATTTGCTTTCTCCTTCTTTTCCTAATTGTTGCTTCATGCTTTAAGATCCTTGTTTCCTTTCCTACAAAGAGTGATGAAGTTGCTTGCTTCTCAAGCACTTGAGTGGTTAGCTCAACTATGTGTGGGTACGTATCTGAGTCTTAAGTTGGTGTGTGAACACCAAACTTAGTCTCCCACTTACTTCTCTGTTCTTTGGATCCTTGAGTTCTCTTTGGAATGAAGTTGCTGCTAAGGGTTTTAAGCATTTCTGTGACTGCTTAGAATTGTTGTTTCATTCACATAATTCAAAGGTTGTTGTGTTCAGTTGATCTTTATGGTGGAACACCAAACTTAGAGTCACACATTCCCCTTTGAATTATTGATCTACGAATCCATTGTTTGGTGTGAAACACCAAACTTATTTCTTTGCAATGCACAGAACTACTTCACCCTTTTTATTGAAACAAATAAAAGAAACAGCAAAAGGTATTACCTCAGGTTGGGTTGCCTCCCAACAAGCGCTTCTTTAACGTCATTAGCTTGACGGTCACCTTCCTCAGTTGAGGTGATATTTAACCTTGTCCTTCTCCTCCACATCTCCCAAGTAATGTTTGAGTCTTTGACCATTCACAATGAAGGTTCGTTGTGACTTTTCTTCCATGATTTCTACTTGTCCATATTTGGAGACCTTGGTGACAAGGAATGGTCCAGACCACCTTGATTTTAGCTTCCCTGGAAATAGCTTCAGCTTAGAATTGCAGAGCAATACTTTTTGTCCTTCTTCAAATTTCCTTGGGGCTATGTTGCTGTCATGCTTCTTCTTTGCTCTTTCTTTGTAAATTTTGGCATTCTCATAAGCTTCAGCTCTGAATTCTTCCAACTCTTGAATTTGCAACATCCTTCTTTCTCCAGCAGCTTTGCTGTCCAAGTTCAAAAGTTTCAAGGCCCAGTATGCCTTGTGCTCCAACTCCAGTGGCAAATGGCAAGCTTTTCTGTATACTAGTTGGTAGGGAGACATTCCAATTGGTGTTCTGAAAGCTGTCCTATATGCCCAAAGAGCATCATCTAGCTTAATCGACCAGTCCTTCCTTGAAGTTCCCACAGTCTTTTCCAGGATCCTTTTGAGTTCTCTGTTAGATATTTCGGCTTGCCCACTTGTTTGTGGATGGTATGGTGTGGCTACCTTGTGTTTGACTCCATATTTTAGAAGCAATGCCTCTAATGGTTTGTTGCAGAAGTGGCTTCCTCCATCACTGATGATTGCTCTTGGAACTCCAAAACGGCAAAAAATGTGTTTTCTGAGGAAGTTCATGACTACCTTATTATCATTGGTTGGAGTTGCTATTGCTTCAACCCATTTGGAGACATAGTCTACTGCCACAAGAATGTAATTATTTGAGTATGAGGAGGGAAAAGGTCCCATGAAATCTATCCCCCATACATCAAACAATTCAAGTTCCAGAATGAATTGTTGTGGCATTTCATTTCTTCTTGGCAGGTTCCCCGCTTTCTGGCATTCATGGCAGTGCTTCACTAGTTCCTTTGCATCTTTGAAGATAGTGGGCCAATAAAAACCACACTGCAACACCTTAGCTGCTGTTCTTTCTCCTGCAAAATGTCCTCCATAAGTGGAGCCATGGCAGTCCCATAAGACTTCCCTTCCTTCTTCCTCTGATATGCATCTTCTGAGTATGCCATCGGAACATTTTTTGAACAAGTATGGTTCGTCCCAGATGAAGTATTTGGCATCATTTACCAATTTCTTCCTTTGATGCTTGTTAAATTCCAACGGCCAACTCCCAGTGGCCTTGAAGTTTGCTATGTCTGCAAACCAGGGTGCTTTGTGAATTACCATGAGTTGTTCATCAGGGAAGCACTCATTTATATGTGTGCTTTGTGCTCTTCCTTCTTCACATGGTATCCTTGATAAATGGTCTGCCACCTTGTTCTCTACACCCTTCTTGTCTTTGATTTCAATGTCAAATTCATGTAACAAAAGAACCCATCTAATAAGTCTTGGTTTGGATTCTTGTTTAGCAAGTAAGTATTTTAAAGCTGAATGATCAGTGAAGACAATGACTTTAGATCCAATGAGATAGGATCTAAATTTGTCAAATGCAAAGACTATTGCTAAGAGTTCTTTTTCAATGGTTGTGTAATTCCTTTGGTTAGCATTCAAGATTTTACTGGCATAATAAATCACATGTACCAAATTGTCTTTCCTTTGTCCTAACACTGCCCCAATAGCAAGGTCTGATGCATCACACATCAGTTCAAAAGGTAAGTTCCAATCCGGTGGGGCAATGATAGGTGCAGAGGAAAGTTTTTGCTTCAAAAGTTCATAGGCTAGCATGCAATTTTTATCAAATACAAAGGGTGTATCAGAGACAAGCAAGTTACTCAAAGGTTTGGCTATTTTAGAAAAGTCTCTAATAAACCTTCTGTAAAACCCAGCGTGTCCCAAAAAACTCCTAATTGCCTTGACATTACTTGGTGGAGGTAGTTTTTCAATGATTTCCACCTTAGCTCTGTCCACCTCCATGCCTCTATTAGAGATTTTGTGGCCAAGGACTATTCCTTCTGTGACCATGAAATGACATTTTTCCCAGTTTAATACTAGGTTAGTCTCTTGGCACCTCTTAAGCACCAAGGCAAGGTGGTGTAGGCAGCTGGGAAAAGAATCTCCAAACACAGAAAAATCGTCCATGAAGACCTCAATAAATTTTTCAATCATGTCCGAAAAGATGGACAGCATGCATCTTTGGAAAGTGGCAGGTGCATTGCACAATCCAAAGGGCATGCGTCTATAAGCAAAAACTCCATATGGACAAACAAATGATGTTTTCTCTTGATCACTAGGATCAACTACTATTTGGTTGTAGCCTGAATATCCATCCAAGAAGCAATAGTAAGCATGTCCGGCAAGCCTTTCAAGCATCTGATCCATGAATGGGAGTGGGAAATGATCCTTTCTGGTGGCTTCATTGAGCTTCCTGTAGTCTATGCACATCCTCCACCCAGTGATGGTTCTTGTGGGTATGAGTTCGTTCTTCTCATTTGGCACCACAGTTATGCCACCTTTCTTGGGAACTACATGGATGGGACTAACCCATGGGCTATCAGAAATGGGGTAGATTACCCCTGCCTGCCATAACTTCATGACTTCCTTTTGTACCACTTCTTTCATGACGGGATTCAATCTTCTCTGAGCTTGAATGGAGGGTCTAGCATCCTCTTCTAACAAGATTTTATGCATGCATATGGATGAACTTATCCCCTTCAAATCAGCTAGGGTCCATCCAATGGCATCTTGATGAGTTTGCAGCACCTTGATCAATTCTTCTTCCTGTTCTTGGCTCAGGGCAGAGCTAATGATAACAGGGTGACTCTCATCACTACCCAAGTATGCATACTTGAGATTAGGGGGTAATGCTTTGAGCTCAGGTTTTGGTGCTTCCTTCTCTTCTTTCACTCTCTCTGGCATGCTTAGCATGGTTGTTTCAGCACCCTTGATATCACTAACTTCAATATCCTTGGTGAACTCCTCCTCTGCCACTTCCTTTATTGTTTCCTCAAAAGTTTCTTGTACTGCAATGTCCACTACATCAACCCTCATGCATTCCCTTAGTGATTCTGATGGATAGCTCATTGGGTATGTGTTCAGTGTGCCAGGTCAAAGAAAGAGAGAAAAATGATAGGTAGTTTCCTTCTTGTGTCCGATTAGGAAATCTCAAACGTCGAAGCCAGCTGTGCCATTGTGTTAGCCTCAACTTTGGCTCTTCTAGGTACTTGGTCTATTTTTATTTCATCAAACTCGGCGAATCGAGTCTAGGGCTCTTTTTCTCTATGGCTGCTGCTTTGCATCTATTACCTGATACTCAGCGATGACTTGTCTCACTACTAGTTAGGAGAGAGAAAAACAATACCTGCTCCCGCACCACCTTGCGTACTGGAGCCATCGAAAACCTGCATTTGACAAACAGGATTGAGTTTCAAGGGCTTTGCCCTATCCGGTATTCCCGGGAGCGAATTAAAACGAATTATGAATAGATACCAAAAAATGATCAACGGATTCTCTCCACTTGCTTTTTCCATTAAACACCAATTTCTCATTATGTAGTCTAAGAGTGAGTTCACCCTTTTGTACATCTATGATGGCTCCAGCAGTAGCTAGGAAGGGTCTTCCCAGAATTATTGAAGCTTTGGCTTCTTCCTCCATATCTAACACCACAAAATCAGCAGGAAATATAAAATCTCCCACTTTCACCAACAAATCCTCAACTATCCCATGAGGGAATTTAAAAGTTCGATCTGCCAATTGGAGGGCCATTCTTGTTGGTTTAGCTTCTTCAATCTTCATTCTTCTCATCATTGTTAGAGACATCAAATTGATACTGGCCCCTAAGTCACACAAGGCCTTCTCCACCATGACTTCTCCTATGATGCAGGGGATTTGGAAACTGCCTGGATCCTTCAATTTCTGAGGCAATTTGTGCTGGATGATGGCACTGCATTCTTCAGTTAACAACACAGTTTCCTCGTTTCTCCAGCTTCTTTTCTTGGTCATTAATTCTTTTAAGAATTTTGCATAGAGTGGCATTTGCTCTATTGCCTCAGCAAACGGAATATTGATTTGAAGCTTCTTGAAAATCTCCAAGAACCTGGAGAATTGGCCATCCTTTTCACTTTTCATCAAACGTTGAGGATATGGTGCTTTAGGTGTATAAGGCTTCAGGACCTCTTTTTCTTTTTCTTTTGTTGCGGATGGTGTAAAAGATTGTCCTTGTTCCTTGTCTCTCACATGTTCCCTTGCTTCATCCTCTGTGGTTTCCTTTGATATCTCCTTTAGATTCTTTCCACTTCTGAGGGTTATGGCCTTACATTCTTCCCTTGCATTAGCCTTGGCAGCATGAGAAACGCTTGTCCCAGGGTTTTGCTTAGACAAATACAAAATTTGATTTTCTAGCTTCTGGATGGCAGCTCCTTGGTTTTGCAGGTTAGAATTTACTTCTTCCTTAAAAGCTTTCAATTCGGTTATGTCTTGACTCATGGTTGCAAGCATTCCTTCTATCCGGTTTAATTGATCTTGAAATTATTGGTTTGGATTAGGTTGGGTAGGTTGATTATTTTGGCCATGATATGATGGTTGGGAGTAAGTGTTTTGTGTGGCTTGGTATGATCTTAGGTTGGAGTTTTGGTATGTGGAATTGTTATGTTGGTTGTGGTTGTAAGGTTTGTGGTTTTGTGGTTGGGTTTGTTGGTTCCCCCACCCAAAGTTTGGGTGATTTTTCCATCCTGGGTTGTAAGTGTTGGAGTGTGGATCATATGATTGCCTTTGTTGGTTTCCCACATAGTTGGCCTCTTCCCAATCACCTCCTTCAATGCTTACTTCCTCTTGATCTTGTGTGTGTATTGCAGCCACTTGCTTTATTTCTAATTGCCTGGTAAGCCCTGCTAGTTGCTTGGCAAACACCTTGTTTTGGGCTAGAATTGTATCAACATGGTTCAGCTCCATGACTCCCTTAGTGTTGTGCCTTTCTGATGCATAGTAGTACTCATTCTCAGCCACTGTCTCAATCACTTCAATGGCCTCTTCCACAGTCTTTTTCCTGTTCAATGAACCTCCTGATGAATGGTCTACAGCCTTCCTTGATTCATAAGAGAGTCCATCATAGAAAATATGCAATTGCACCTAATCATGGAACATGTCTGGTGGGCATTTCCTTGTCAAATCCTTGAATCTCTCCCATGCCTCGTAGAGAGTTTCACCATCTTGTTGTCTAAAAGTTTGAACCTCAGATCGAAGCCTATTGACCTTTTGTGGGGGGTAGAAACGTGCCAGAAACTTGCTTTCCACCTCATCCCATGTTGTTAGACTCCCCCTTGGGAATGATTCCAGCCACTTAGCTGCTTTGTCCCTAAGTGAGAATGGGAACAAAAGCAGTTTATAGGCATCTTCCTGGACTCCATTGGACTTCACAGTGTCACAAATTCTCAGGAATTTTGTGAGATGTTGGTTGGGATCTTCATTAGCACTTCCACCAAATGAACAATGATTCTCCACAAGTGATATTAGCTGTGGTTTGAGCTCGAAATTGTTGGCCTGAATGGGTGGTTTCTGGATGCTGCTACCACAATTCCCAGAGGTTGGGTTTATGTATAAACTAAGAACCCTCCTCTCAGGAATGGCATTGTTTCCATCAGCTCTCTCATGGTTGTGAACTTCTCTATCCATGTTGAGATCTAAAGCTTCCTCAAAATTGTCCTCAGATTCTCCTTCAGATTCCTCTTCTCCCACTACTCTCTTCCCTCTTGCTTCCCTTCTAAGTCTATGAAGGGTCCTCTCTGGTTCGGTATATGGAGGAGTTGATGTCTCTCCTCTCCTACCTGTCATACAAGAACACAGCACAGGCAACAAACAAGTGAAATACTCTTGGTTAATGGAAGAGTATGGTTAGAGCAATTGAGAAATTAATTCAAACAGTTAGTGAGTCAGTGAGTTAGTTGCTTGAATTTAAAGGCATAAAGAAAGAAAGCATGTAACCGAGTGCAGAAATTAAAATTCAACAAATAACTTGTACTGAATTATTCAAAACAGAAAAAAAATGCTCAATCTAGTTAACTTCTAATTTGAGAATTGTCAATCGAAAACCAATCCCCGGCAACGGCGCCATAAACTTGATGCACATAAACTAGTTATGCTACGATTTAGGAAATTGCACGATCGGCAAAATTCCTTCCGGCAAGTGCACCGGTTATCGTCAAGTAAAAACTCACAATAGAGTGAGGTCGAATCCCACAAGGATTGGTTGAGTGAGCAATTCGGATTAGAAGTGTGTTCTAGTTGAGCGGAATCAAGATTGAGATGAGAATTGCGGAATGTAAAATTGGCGGGAAAAGTAAATGACAAGAAATTGAAATGGCGGAATCTTAAATTGCATGAATTAAAGAGCAGAAACTAAATTGCTGAAATTAAAAGGGAATGGGGGTGATTGCATGAATTGAGTTGCAGAATGTAAAGAGAAGATGGAAATCAGAATTGGGGGATTCATTGGGTTATAGGAGATATTGAGATCTCCGAATCAAAACATGTTTATCTCTTCCTCAAGCAATGCGTTCATTGAATTTTGCTTGGCAATCTTATATGATTGGATCCCAATCCCTTGGCTCACCAATTCTCTCTAAAAATGAACAAATTCCCAATCCCTTGGTTTAAATGTTCATAAGAAGAGATGATGCTCGATCACTGATTATACCACACAGTTTCATGAACCACAATTTGGTAGGATTACATGTCACAATATCCATCCAAACCCCAATCCAATTCACTGTGAGAAAGCTTCTCTAGCATGAATCCTCCATTCCTTTCCCAAGGTTCCGAAGGATTCCAATTATGGGTAGTTTCTTTCCCAAGACAACTACCCAATGGAATTAGATCGAGAAGCTTTCTAACAAAATTCAAGAGAAAAGATTGAAGAAGAAGATAAACTATTATTGATTCATTGAATTACAATAGAGCTCCCTAACCCAATGAAAGGGGGTTTAGTGAGTCATAGCTCTGAATTCAATTACAAAGATATGAAAACTAGCTAAAAGTGAAGGTAAAAGTCCTCCCTAACTTAAATTCTATCCTATTTATACACTTTCTATATTGAGCTTCTGTTGTGTTTCTTGGGCTTTGAGGCCTCTCCCTGCTTTCCTTTTGCTTTGGGTTTATGATCCATAATCTTGATGAGGCTGCTGATCCAAATTCTGTAACATTCATTGAGCCATCTTAGTGATAATCAAATAATAATACATGACTCAACAAATTGAAATTTCAGACTCATCAATTCTTCAGGCCCAATCCCATAAACCATGATATTCAATTGGGTTTCATGCCAGAGTAAGTTTAAGTTAATGTTTGTGCTAAAGACTAACTTAAATCGCAATATTTTTGGCCCAGAAACCTTTTCCAAGAGTGGCGTTTAAGTTGCAGTTTAAGCTTAAACTACAGCTTAAACGCCAGACACTTCCAGTGAAGCCTTTTGTAGAAGCACGTTTAAGCTTCAGTTTAAGGTTAAACTGAAGCTTAAACGTGGAAATGGAAGAAGGCAGCCCTGGAGAGTCATGTAGTCGAACATGTTTAAGCTTCAGTTTAAGGTTAAACTGAAGCTTAAACGTGGAGATAGGAAGGGCAGCCCTGGAGGTCGAACACGTTTAAGCTCCAGTTTAAGGTTAAACTGGAGCTTAAACGTGGAAGAGGAGGAAGCCATCCTGGAGGTCGAACACGTTTAAGCTCCAGTTTAAGGTTAAACTGGAGCTTAAACGTGGAAGCTGAGAAAGGTAGCCCTGGAGGTGTCGAACACGTTTAAGCTCCAGTTTAAGGTTAAACTGGAGCTTAAACGTGGAAGGGGGGAAAGGCAGCCCTGGAGGAGAGTTCTTGGTCGAACACGTTTAAGCTCCAGTTTAAGGTCAAACTGGAGCTTAAACGTGGAATGGCTCCCTGGTGCACTTCCCACTTCTGGCGTTTAACCTCCAGTTTAAGGTTAAACTGGAGGTTAAACGTGGAACTGCCCCCCTTGGTATCCTTCTCACTTCTGGCGTTTAACCTCCAGTTTAAGGTTAAACTGGAGGTTAAACTTCAATTCCAGCATTTCTTAGCCTTCATGATTCTGGCGTTTAAGCTCCAGTTTAGGCTTAAACTGGAACTTAAACTCCACATGTGATATTCAAGCTTCCTTTATTGATTTTGTTGCTTCCTTGCTTAGCCTCTTCTTCCCTAAAATCATCCAAACAATTGCATCAAAGTCTTGCAAAATTTCATGAGAAATCTTCCATTCATAGTATTCAAGTAATATAACTAAAAACTCATGGAATTTGCATCAAAATCATACTGTTTGGATGGTTCATTGCTTTGTTCTTCTTTTAACCATTCTTGGTTACTTTAAGCTCAAGAAAATGCATAAAACCACTAAAACTAACAGAAAAATACTAGTGAAACTAGCCTAAGATGCTTTGGCATCAACAGACTGTAGGGTAGGCAGGTAAAAGTTAGAGTAGAACTCGACTACCCAAGAAAGATTGACCTGCTTCTGTTGTCTCTGTAGGAAACCCCATTGTCTTCGTTCAATTTGCGGCTCAACAAAAGTAGCAATATTGGGCGGGAGGATAAGAAGGTGTTCGTTGTTGTAACTCCATTCGGCTAGAGTAGGGAATATTTGCTCATAGTAGCGATTTGGAAATCGCGCAGTGTCCTTTGCTGGAAAGGCTTTCTCTTTTTCATCAACCTTGATGATCCTCTTAACTCTTTTTGTTGAGGGCTTGACTGCAATTGAAGAAGGCTCTGCCACTAGTGCTCATTTAGTTCCTCTTCTTGCTGGTGGTTTGGGAGTAGCTTTCTTTTTTCCTTTCTTGGTGGCCATCTTGAAAAGGGAAGAGAGAGTAAATTAAGTTCAAAGAGAGATATAGCAATGAAGAGAACGAAAAAGGATGGTTATACATGCACATTAAAAGATAAATGATGTTAACACACGCTCATGAGTACATGTGAAAGATCATTAATGGAAAATAGTTAGTGCATATGATGACAAGTGAATGCAAGGTGTTTATTGGCATGCCGGCAAAGGGCATGAGTAGCATAGATCAAGCATCACTTTGTAGCAAACCATCACGTTTGTATTAACAATTAAATTCAATTAATATAATAGTAAAGGGAATTTGTGAAAAGCAAGCATTGAATAGTAGAATAACATAGAGAAGTGCATAATGCCATATGGGCTTTTTCACAAACACATAGCGTGCATGGTAAATAAGGTATACAAAGGATTAAAGTGAACATGCAAGCAACCCTTTAAAGAAAATAATATATAATTGCCAAATAATTTGCAACAATCCACAAGCATATAATGAAGAATAATGACTTAAATAAAATTCTAACACCATGTAAAAAGGAAAGAAGAAGGATGAAAATATGAATAATGAAAAGAAAAAGAAAAGAAAATAAAATAACATATAAAATAAGAAGAATGATAGAAAAGAAAAGGATGAAGAAGAAAATAAAACCTTGTTAATGGAGGTGAGGGAGAGAGAGTGAAAGGTGAGATAGAAGGAAGAAGGGAGGAGGAAGAAATAAGGAGGGAAAAGAAAAATTAGGATTTGGAGAAGAAAAAGATATGATAATTGGAAAAATTAGGTTGAGCTGTGCGGCGCAAGCGACGCGATCGCATGGGGCACGCGGTCGCGTGACTTGCGCTTAAGTTGAGGGACACGGTCGCTTCGGTCACGCGGTCGCGTGACCCAGTTTGTGCCAGTGGCGCGAGGGTTGCCTCGCACTCGCAGAACTCTCTATTCAAAATCATTAAATGCCAAATTTTAGGTGACGCGATCGCATAGGGCATGCGATCGCGTGAGTGGGCAGTTTATGGGGTACGACGCAGCCGCGTGCGGCACGCGGTCGCGTGAGGGGGATTGCGCGTCTAGCGCCAGTCCAGCACCACTCTAGCACAACTTTCAGCTGTGCACCCTTTCTACGTCGAAAATCAGGGCTCGCGGTCGCGTGGGAGGTCATTATGCCCATACGACGTGGTTGCATGGGCAGATTTGTGCCACTGGCACTCCTCCAGCCACACTCCAGCGTGACTCTCTGTTCATTTTTATTTTTCTCCCCTCTCCTTGCGATGCGGACGCGTCGCTGATGCAGTCACGTCGCGTGGCATTTTTTTTTTAAAAATAAAAATATGTAAATGCAGATGCACGAAATACACTAATAAAGAGAAGAGTTATTGGATAAGAAAATTAAAAATAGAGAAAAGAACGATCATACCATGGTGGGTTGTCTCCCACCTAGCACTTTGCTTTAACGTCCGTAAGTTGGACGCTCCACTAGCTCAGTCTTTGGCTATGTGGGGATCTTCCAAGAGGAAGATCTCGAGTTCCTTGTCTTTCTTCCGCTTTTCGCCATGGTACAGCTTTAAACGATGTCCATTAACTTTGATAAGCTCCGAGCTCGAAGGATGGATAAGGTGATAAACTCCGAACGGTTCGGCCTTCTCTACTCTGTATGGACCTTCCCATCTTGATCACAACTTGCCTGGCATGAGCCTCATTCGAGATTTGTAAAGGAGGACCGAGTCCCCAGGTTGGAACTCTTTCCTCTTGATGTTCTGGTCATGTACAGCCTTCATCTTCTCTTTGTGTAGTCTTGAGTTCTCATAAGCTTCTAGGCGAAGGTTCTCCAGTTCTTACAGTTGCAACTTCCTTTCAGCTCCGGCTTTCTCAATTCCCATATTGCACTCCTTGACTGCCTAAAAGGCTTTGTGCTCTATTTCCACCGGGAGATGACAAGCTTTTCCATAAAATAAGCGAAAAGGACTCATCCCAACGGATGTTTTGTATGCTGTTCTGTATGCCCAGAGTGCATTTTGTAGCCTGGTGCTCCAGTCTCTTCTATGAGGCTTTACTATCATCTGCAAGATACGCTTTATCTCTCTATTTGACACCTCGGCTTGCCCATTGGTCTGAGGATGGTATGCTGTCACAACCTTATGAATTATCCCATTCTTCTTCATTAGTCCTGTTAGTCTCCTGTTACAAAAATGGGTGCCTTGATCGCTCACGATTGCTCGTGGGGATCCAAAGCGATAGATAATATGATTTCTCACAAAGGAAACAACAGTGTTAGCATCATCAGTGCGGGTAGGAATTGCTTCCACCCATTTGGAAACGTAATCCACAGCTAACAATATATAAAAATAACCATTAGAATTTGGAAATGGACCCATGAAGTCAATGCCCCAAACATAAAAAATTTCACAGAAAAGCATATATTGTTGAGGCATCTCATCCCTCTTGGATATATTACCAAATTTTTGGCATGGGGGCAAGATTAACAAAATTCAGCAGCGTCTTTAAAAAGAGTAGGCCACCAGAATCCACAGTCTAATATTTTTCTAGCAGTTCTTTGAGGGCCAAAATGTCCTCCACTCTCAGATGAGTGACAGGCCTCTAAGATGGACTGGAATTCTGATTGAGGCATACACCGTCTAATTACCTGATCAGCGCCACATCTCCATAAATATGAGTCGTCCCATATATAATATTTAGACTCTCTTTGATGCTTAGAAAAGCTTGGAGGAAATGTGCGGCTAACTAGATAATTAGCTGCAGGTGCATACCAAGGGGATACTTCAGACACTGCTTGCAGGTTATCAAATGGAAAGTTATCATCTATAGGAGTAGAATCATCCTTAATGTGCTCAAGGCGACTCAAGTGGTCTGCCACTAAATTCTGGTTAACACTCCTATCCTTTATTTCTAAATCAAATTCTTGTAATAGCAGTATCCAACGTATAAGCCTTGGTTTAGACTCCTTTTTAGATAATAGATACTTTAAAGCTGCATGGTCCGAATACACTACTACTCTAGTACCAAGTAAATAAGCTCGGAATTTATCCAGAGCAAAAACAATAGCAAGAAGCTCTTTCTCAGTAGTAGTATAATTCGACTGGGCAGCGTCTAAAGTCTTAGACGCATAAGCAATTACAAAAGGATCCTTACCTTCGCGCTGAGCCAGCGCTGCTCCTACTGCAGGATTGGAAGCATCGCACATGATTTCAAACGGCTGGCTCTAGTCTAGTCCTTTCACAATTGGAGCTTGAGTCAGGGCGGCCTTCAGCTTATCAAACGCTTGCTTGCAATCTTCACCGAACTTGAACTCAATATCCTTCAATAGTAATCTGGATAAGGGAAGTGCTACCTTACTAAAGTCCTTAATAAATCTCCTGTAAAAACTTACATGGCCAAGGAACGAACAGACTTCCCTCACAGAGGAGGGGTAAGGTAAACTAGAAATAACATTCACCTTTGCTGGGTCTACAGAAATGCCATTATTAGATACCACATGTCCTAATACAATCCCTTGTTTTACCATAAAATGACATTTTTCAAAATTCAATACAAGGTTTGTATTAACACATCTATCTAATACTCTAGATAATCCATCTAAGCAAAGGCTAAAAGAATCACCATAAACGCTAAAATCATCCATAAAAATCTCCATACAATCCTCAATAAGATCAGAGAAAAGACTCATCATACACCTTTGGAAAGTAGCTGGTGCATTGCACAAGCCAAAGGGCATTCTCTTGTAAGCATAAGTCTCAAAAGGATATGTAAAAGTGGTCTTTTCCTGATCCTCAGGAGCTATATGAATCTGGAAATAACCTGTGTAACCATCTAAAAAGCAATAATGTGATTTACCTGACAGGCGATCCAGCATTTGATCAATGAATGGAAGTGGGTAGTGATCCTTACGGGTAGCTTGGTTGAGACGCCTGTAATCAATGCAAACTCTCCAAGCATTCTGAACTCTAGTTGCTATGAGCTCTCCATGCTCATTCTTCACTGTAGTGACTCCAGACTTCTTGGGCACCACTTGTACTAGGCTAACCCATTCACTGTCTGAAATGGGATAGATGATACCTGCCTCCAATAGTCTAGTCACTTCCTTTTTGACAACTTCCAAGATAGTGGGATTCAATCTTCTTTGGGGTTGACGGACAGGTCTTGCTCCCTCTTCTAAAAATATTCTGTGCTCACATACTTGAGGGTTGATGCCTACTATATCTGCCAAACTCCACCCAATTGCCTTCTTGTGCCTCCTCAGTACATCAAGTAGCTGCTATTCTTGTTGAAAAGTAAGTTCCCTTGCAATGATAACTGGAAACTTCTGCTCATCTTCAAGATAAGCATATTTGAGATGTGGAGGAAGAAGTTTTAATTCCAATTTCTGATCATGGGCAGGCTCTGGATTGTCTGGAACTTGTGAAAATGCCGAAGTGCCCTCATAGTCAATCAAGAGGATCCCCACACTTGGACCTTGTCCAGTGTGCCTCTCTTCTAATTCTTCCTTGTGAACTGCAGCTACAGTTTCATCTATGACATCACACTGGAAGATTGAATGATTTTCTGGAGGGTTGTTTATGACTCCATTCAGATTGAAGATTACTATTCGGCCATCTATTTCAAAAGAGTATGTTCCTGAAAAAGCATCCAACTTGAATTTTGATGTCTTCAGGAATAGTCTTCCAGGTAGGGATTGATGATGGCTTATCTGAGTCATTATGGGGCATCTCCAAGATATAAAAATCAGTGGGAAATGTAAGCCCTTTAATGTTCACTAAAACATCTTCAGCAACTCCAGCCACTGTAATAATGCTTTTATCTGCTAACACAAAACGAGCTGCCAACCTTTTTAAGGGAGGGAGCCTCAAAATATCATATATAGACAAAGGTATTATACTAACACAGGCTCCTAAATCACACATGCAATCATAAATTACTACACCACCAATAGTACAACTAACTATACAAGGACCTGGGTCACTACACTTCTCAGGTAATTCTCCCATTAAAGCAGATATGGAACTACCTAAAGGAATAGTTTCTAATTCATGAATTTTGTCCTTATGTATACATAAGTCTTTTAGAAACTTTGTATATTTAGGTACTTGTTAAATAACATCAAAAAGAGGAATGGTTACCTCAACCTTTTTGAATATTTCTACCATTTTGGGATCGGGTTCCAGCTACTTCCTGGGCTTCCTTGCAAGTTGTGGAAATGGAATGGGAGTGGTGTTTTCTACAGTGTCTGCGCCTCTTGGTACTTCCTCCTGTGGTTGGGCTTCTTCTTTTTCAGTTACGTCCTGTATGTCTGGTGCACAAATTGTGAATCACACTTTTCACAACTAGTACCACTAACCAGCAAGTGCAGTGGGTCGTCCAAGTAATACCTTACGTGAGTAAGGGTCGAATCCCACAGAGATTGTTGGTTTGAAGCAAGCTATGGTTATCTTATTATTCTTAGTCAGGAGGCCAACAACTGTGTTTTTCAACTTCAATTGTAAAGAGTCAAAGGGCATAAATATAAATACTTACTGTGAAATGATGGGGAATATGTTGGGGTTTTGGAGATGCTTTGTCTTCTTTATTTCAGTTTTTCTCTTGTACTCCTCTGCACACACGCAAGGCTCCTTCCATGGCAAGCTGTATGTAAGGTGTCACCGTTGTCAATGGCTACTTCCCATCCTCTCAGTGAAAATGGTCCAAATGCTCTGTCACAGCACGGCTAATCATCTGTTGGTTCTCGATCATGTCGGAATAGAATCCCTTGATTCTTTTGCATCTGTCACTACGCCCAACAATCGCGAGTTTGAAGCTCGTCATAGCCATTCAATCCTTGAATCTACTCGGAATACCACAGACAAGGTTTAGACTTTCCAGATTCTCATGAATGCCGCCATCAATTCTAGCTTATACCACGAAGATTCTGATTAAGAAATCTAAGAGATACTCATTCAATCTGATGTAGAACGGAGGTGGTTGTCAGGCACATGTTCATGGATTGAGGAAGGTGATGAGTGTCACGGATTATCACCTTCTTCATAGTGAAGCGTGAATGAACATCTTAGATAGGAACAAGCGTGTTTGAATGGAAAACAGAGATAATTGCATTAATTCATCAAGACGCTGCAGAGCTCCTCACCCCCAACAATGGAGTTTAGAGACTCATGCCGTCAAAGAGTACAAAATTCATATCTAAAATGTCATGAGGTGCAAAATAAATCTCTAAAAGTTGTTTAAATACTAAACTAGTAACCTAGGTTTACAAAAAATGAGTAGACTATGATAGATAGTGCAGAAATCCACTTCTGGGGCCCACTTGGTGTGTGCTGGGGCTGAGACTAAAGCTTCTCACATGCCTGGGCTGTTTTGGGCGTTCAACGCCAGGCTGTAACCTGTTTCTGGCGTTAAACTCCAACTTGTAACGTGTTTCTGGCGCTAGACGCCAGACTACAACATGGAACTGGCGTTGAACGCCAGTTTACGTCATCTATCCTTGAGCAAAGTGTGGACTATTATATATTTCTAGAATGCCCTGGATGTCTACTTTCCAACGCAATTGAAAGCGCGTCAATTGGACTTCTGTAGCTCCAGAAATTCCATTCTGAGTGCAGAGAGGTCAGGATCCAACAGCATCAGCAGTCCTTTTTCAGCCTGAATCAGATTTTTGCTCAACTCCCTCAATTTCAGCCAGAAAATACTTGAAATTACAGAAAAACACACAAACTCATAGTAAAGTCCAGAAATATGAATTTTTCCTAGAAACTAATAAAAATATACTTAAAACCAACTAAATCATACTAAAACTAAGTAAAATCAATGCCAAAAAGCGTATAAATTATCTGCTCATCACAACACCAAACTTAAATTGTTGCTTGTCCCCAAGCAACTAAAAATAAAGTAGGATAAAAAGAAGAGAATATACAATGAGTTCCAAAAACATCTATGAAGATCAGTCTTAATTAGATGAGCGGGGCTATTATCTTTTTGCTTCTGAACAGTTTTGGCATCTCACTTTATCCTTTGATGTTCTGAATGATTGGTATCTATAGGAACTCAGAATTTAGATAGTGTTATTGATTCTCCTAGTTCAGTATGTTGATTCTTGAACACAGCTACTTTATGAGTCTTGGCCGTGGCCCTAAGCACTCTATTTTCCAGTATTACCACCGGATACATACATGCCACATACACATAACTGGGTGAACCTTTTCAGATTGTGACTCAGCTTTGCTAAAGTCCCCAATTAGAGGTGTCCAGGGTTCTTAAGCACACTCTGTTTTTTTGCTTTGGACCTCGACTTTAACCGCTCAGTCTCAAGTTTTCAATTGACACCTTCACGCCACAAGCACATGGTTAGGGACAGCTTGGTTTAGCCGCTAAGGCCATGATTTTATTCCTTTAGGCCCTCCTATCCACTGAAGCTCAAAGCCTTGGATCCTTTTTATTACCCTTGCCTTTTGGTTTTAAGGGCTATTAGCTTTTTCTGCTTGCTTTTTCTTTTTCTTGCTCCCTTTTTTTTTGCATTTTTTTCTGCAAGCTTTGTTCTTCACTGCTTTTTCTTGCTTCAAGAATCATTTTTATGATTTTTCAGATTATCAAAAAACATTTCTCCATTTTCATCATTCTTTCAAGAGCTAACAATTTTAACATTCATAAGCAACAAATTCAAAAGCCATATGCACTGTTCAAGCATTCATTCAGAAAACGAAAAGTATTGCCACCACATCAAAATAATTAAACTATTTTAAAATTCAAAATTCATGTACTTCTTTTTCTTTTTCAGAAAACAATTTTCATTTAAGAAAGGTGATGGATTCATAGGACATTCATATCTTTAAGACATAGACACTTAGATACTAGTGATCATATAGTAAAGACAAAAACATAATTAAACATGAAGCATAGTAAACGGAAAACAGGAAAATAAGAACAAGGAGATTAAGGAATGGGTCCACCTTAATGAGGGTGGCGTCTTCCTCTTCTTGAAGAACCAATAGTGCTCTTGAGCTCTTCTATGTCTCTTCCTTGCCTTTGTTGCTCTTTCCTCATAGCTCTTTGATCTGCAGTCAATTGCTCTACCACTGAATTATGGAAAAACAAAAGCAATGCTTTTACCACACCAAACTTAAAATGTTTGCTCGTCCTCGAGCAAAAGAAGAAAGAAGTGGAGAAGATGGAGGAGATGGAAGTGTGTGAATCTGTGGATTTGGGAGGGAAATGATTTGAATTTGAATGGTGAGGTAGGTGGGGATCCTGTGGGGTCCACAGATCCAGTGGGGTCAAGGATTTAGCATCTCTGCTCCAATTAGGTGTACAAAATGCCCTTACTGTGCAATCCTGGCGTTTAACGCCAGACTGTTGCCTGTTTCTGGCGTTAAACACCCAAATGTAGCCTGTTTCTGGCATTTAACGCCAGACTGATGCTTGTTTCTGGCGTTAAATGCCAGCTTGGTGCTTTTTTCTGGCGTTAAACGCTAGACAGATGCTTGTTTCTGGCGTTTAAACGCCAGAATGATCTTCCTCCAGGATGTGTTGTTTTTTTCATTCTGTTTTTGATTTTCCATTTGTTTTTGTGACTTCATATGATCATCAACCTAAAGAAAACATAAAATAGCAATGGAAAATAAATAGATATAATTAAATAACATTGGGTTGCCTCCCAACAAGCGCTTCTTTAATGTCAATAGCTTGACAGTGAGCTCTCATGGAGCCTCACAGATAATCAGAGCAAGGTTGGGACCTCCCAACACCAAACCACAGAGCTTCCTGAATAGCAAACAATTGCTCATCCGGAAAGGTTTCAGAGATCTCAGTAGGAGGGAGGGATGCTCCTGCTACTGGTTCTATCCGGGACAGGTGATCAGCTACTTGATTCTCCGTCCCTTTTCTGTCTCTTATTTCTATATCTAACTCTTGCAGAAGCAACACCCATCTTATGAGCCTGGGCTTTGAATCCTGCTTTGTGAGTAGATATTTAAGAGCAGCATGGTCAGTGTACATAATCACTTTTGATCCTACTAAGTAGGATCTAAACTTGTCAATGGCATAAACCACTGCAAGTAATTCTTTTTCTGTGGTTGTGTAATTTTTCTGGGCATCATTTAAAATACTGCTAGCATAATAAATGACATGCAGAAGCTTGTTATGCCTCTGTCCCAATACTGCACCAATGGTATGGTCACTGGCATCACACATTAGTTCGAATGGTAATGTCCAGTCTGGTGCAGAAATAACTGGTGCTGTGACCAGCTTAGCTTTTAGGGTCTCAAATGCCTGCAGACACTTTATGTCAAACACAAATGGTGTGTCAGCAGCTAGCAGATTGCTCAGAGGTTTTGCAATTTTTGAAAAATCCTTTATAAACCTCTTATAGAATCCTGCATGCCTCAGAAAGCTTCTGATTGCCTTAACATTGGCAGGTGGTTGTAATTTTTCAATTACTTCAACTTTAGCTTGATTCCACCTCTATTCCCTTGTTTGAAATTTTATGCCCAAGGATAATCCCTTCAGTCACCATAAAGTGACATTTTTCCCAGTTTAAAACTAGGTTGGTCTCTTGGCATCTTTTCAGAACAAGTGCTAAATGGTTAAGGCATAAGCTGAATGAGTCTCCAAATACTGAAAAGTCATCAATGAAGACTTCCAGAAACTTCTCTACCGTATCAGAGAAGATAGAGAGCATGCACCTCTGAAAGGTTGCAGGTGCATTACACAGACCAAAAGGCATCCTTCTGTAGGCAAACACTCCAGAAGGACATGTGAATGCTGTTTTCTCTTGGTCCTGAGGATCTACTGCAATTTGGTTGTAACCTGAATAGCCATCCAAAAAGCAGTAATATTCATGACCTGCTAGTCTCTCTAGCATCTGGTCTATGAATGGTAAAGGAAAATGATCCTTCCTGGTGGCTGTATTGAGCCTTCTGTAGTCAATACACATACGCCACCCCGTAACTGTTCTTGTAGGAACCAGTTCATTCTTTTCATTATGAACCACTGTCATTCCTCCCTTCTTAGGGACAATATGGACAGGGCTCACCCAGGGGCTATCAGAAATAGGATAGATAATCCCAGCCTCTAGTAACTTAGTGACATCTTTCTGCACCACCTCCTTCAAGGCGGGATTTAGCCGCCTCTGTCGTTGAACCACTGGCTTAGCATCATCTTCCAATAGGATCTTGTGCATGCATCTGGCTGGGCTAATGCCCTTAAGATCACTTATGGACCACCCAAGAGCTGTCTTGTGTGTCCTTAGCACCTAAATTAGTGCTTTCTCTTCCTGTGGCCCTAAAGCAGAGCTTATGATTACAGGAAAAGTGTCACCTTTTCCCAGAAATTCATATTTCAGGGATGGTGGTAGTGGTTTGAGCTCGAGTTTAGGAGGTTTCTCCTCTTCCTGAGGAGTTTTCAGAGGTTCTTTTATTTCCTCTAGTTCCTCCAGATCAGGCTAAACATCTTTAAAAATGTCCTCTAGCTCTGATTCGAGACTCTCAGTCATATGGACCTCTTCCACCAGGGAGTCAATAATATCAACGCCCAGGCAGTCGTCTGATGTGTCTGGATGTTGCATAGCTTTGACAACATTCAACTTAAGCTCATCCTCATTGACTCTCATGGTTATCTCCCCTTTTTGGACGTCTATGAGGGTTCGTCCAGTTGCTAGGAATAGTCTTCCTAGAATGAGAGTTGCACTCTTGTGCTCCTCCATTTCTAGCACTACAAAGTCAGTAGGAAAGGCAAATGGCCCAACCTTGACAATCATGTCCTCAATTATGCCTGATGGGTATTTAATGGAGCCATCAGCAAGTTGAAGGCAGATCCGGGTTGGTTTGACCTCTTCAATCAAGCCAAGCTTTCTGATAGTGGATGCAAGGATTAGGTTGATGCTTGCCCCAAGATCATATAGAGCTGTCTTGGTGCAGTTACCCTCTAATATGCATGGTATCATAAAGCTCCTGGGATCTTTAAGCTTTTCTGGGAAGCTTTTCAGAATGACTGCACTGCATTCTTCAGTGAGGAGAACTCTTTCAGTTTCTCTCCAATCCTTCTTATGACTCAAGATATCTTTCATGAACTTGGCATAAGAGGGTATTTGCTGAAGTGCCTCTGCAAACGGAATCTTTATTTCAAGAGTCCTGAGATAGTCTACAAAGCGGGCAAACTGCTTATCCTGCTCCTCTTTGCGGAGTTTTTGAGGATAAAGCATCTTGGCTTTGTATTCCTCAACCTTAGTTGCTGCAGGTTTATTTCCTACAGAGGTAAGTTGAGAAGCCTTCTTGAGGGATTTATTATCAGCACTTGCAGGTGTCTGATCCCTCACTTGCATTTGAAAGCCAGGGTTGGAAGCTGGAGTGGCGTTAGACGCCAACTCCTCATCTGTTCCTGGCGTCTGAATGCCAGAACTGTGCTTCCTTTGGGCGTTCAACGTCAGTTCCTTGCTTGTTTCTGGCGTTGAACGCCAGTCCTGAGCAAGGTTTGGGCGTTCAGCGCCAGCCTTCCACCCAATTTCCGGTGTTTTAGTGCCAGAATTATTTTTCCCTGGGCTCTTACTGTCCTCAGATGGAATTTGGGTAGTTTGCTCATTTCTTGGCTTCCTGCTGCCTTGAGGTGGGGTATTTAATGTTTTCCCACTTCTTAATTGAACTGCTTGGCATTCTTCTTTTATTTGGTTTGACAGCTGCTGCTTTGTCTGCTTTAATTGTTCTTCCATATTTATATTAGCCATCCTTGTCTCTTGTAGTCTTTCCTTGAATTCGGCTAATTGTTTTGTTAGAAAATCCAATTGCTGATTGAATTCAGTAGCTTGTTCAGCAGGACTGAGTTTAGTAGTAACTATTTTAGCCTCTTCTTTCATGGAAGGTTCGCTGCTTAAGTACAGATGCTGATTTCTGGCAACTGTATCAATGAGCTCTTGAGCTTCTTCAATTGTCTTCCTCATGTAGATAGATCCACCAGCTGAGTAGTCTAGAGACATCTGAGCTCTTTCTGTAAGCCCATAGTAGAAGATGTCTAGTTGAACCCACTCTGAAAAAAATCTCAGAGGGGCATTTTCTTAGCATCTCTCTGTATCTCTCCCAGGCATCATAAAGAGATTCATTATCTCCTTGTTTAAAGCCTTGGATGTCCAGCCTTAGCTTTGTCATCCGTTTTGGAGGAAAGTATTAATTCAGGAATTTCTCTGTCAGCTGTTTCCATGTCTTTATGCTAGCCTTAGGTTGGTTATTTAACCACCTCTTGGCTTGGTCTTTTACAGCAAATGGAAACAGTAATAATCTGTAGACATCCTGATCCACTTCCTTATCATGTACTATGTCAACAATTTGTAAAAACTGTGCTAGAAACTCTGTAGGTTCTTCCTGTGGAAGACCAAAATACTGGCAGCTTTGCTGCACCATGATAATGAATTGAGGATTCAACTCAAAGCTACTGACTCCAATGGAGGGTATGCAGATACTATTCCCATATGAAGCAGTAGAGGGATTAGCATATGATCCCAAAGTCCTTCTGGACTGTTCATTTCCACTTAGATCCATGATGGAGAAAGGGAGATAATGTAAAATAAAAATTTTATTTTTATTTATTTAATTATTATTTATTTCGAAAATAAAATAAATTAAAATAAAATAAATAAAAATGGGTGAAGATTTTCGAAAAATGGAGAGAGAGAAAAGAAAAAAAATGGTTAGGGAGTTTTGAAAAAGATATGATTTGAAAAAGATTTTAAATTTTGAAATAAAAATCTGAATTTTAAAAATAAATTTCGAAAATTTGTTTTAAAATAAAGAGAAAATATATTTTTGAATTTAAAGAGAAAAGAGAAAAACAATAAGATAGCACAAGATTTAAAATTTTTAGATCTAATGCTCCTTGTTTTCGAAAATTTTGGAGGGAAAACACCAAGGAACACCAAACTTAAAATTTTAAGATCAAGACACAAGAAAAACTCAAGAACACTTTGAAGACTCACAAGAACACAAGAACATAAAGAAAGAACACCAAACTTAAAATTTTTAGAAAACCAAAATAAAATTTTTGAAAAACAAAGAAAAATCAACAAGAAAACACCAAACTTAAAGTTTGGCACAAGATTTGATAGAAAACTATTTTTGAAAAAGTAGATTTTGAAAAGAATATAAAAGATTCTGACCCAATTGCCAAGAACACAGACTAACGCTCTAGCCAACTAAGTTATAAATGTAACACTTGTTTTGAAGAAGTATTTTTAAATAACTAAGAATGAAAAAACTATTTTTTTGAAAACTAATGTTTTGAAAAGGCACAAGAAAAACAAGAAAAATCACAAAACAAGAAAAACTAAAGATCAAACAAGAAAAAAAATTCAATTATAAAAATATAATTTTCGAAAAAATTTTTTTGAAAGAAAAAAAATAAGGATTCTAAAATTTTAACCAAAAACAATATTAGAAGACTCTAAACCAAAAAGAAAAATTTTTCCTAATCTAAGCAACAAGATTCACTGTCAGTTGTTCAAACTCAAACAATCCCCGGCAACGGCGCCAAAAACTTGGTGCACGAATTGTGAATCACACTTTTCACAACTAGTACCACTAACCAGCAAGAACACTGGGTCGTCCAAGTAATACCTTACGTGAGTAAGGGTCGAATCCCACGGAGATTGTTGGTTTGAAGCAAGCTATGGTTATCTTATTATTCTTAGTCAGGAGGCCAACAACAGTGTTTTCAACTTCAATTGTAAAGAGTCAAAGGGCATAAATATAAATACTTATTGTGCAATGATGGGGAATATGTTGGGGTTTTGGAGATGCTTTGTCTTCTTTATTTCAGTTTTTCTCTTATACTCCTCTTCACACACGCAAGGCTCCTTCCATGGCAAGCTGTATGTAAGGTGTCACCGTTTTCAATGGCTACTTCCCGTCCTCTCAGTGAAAATGGTCCAAATGCTCTGTAACAGCACGACCAATCATCTGTTGGTTCTCGATCATGTCGGAATAGAATCCCTTGATTCTTTTGCGTCTGTCATTACGCCCAACAATCGCGAGTTTGAAGCTCGTCATAGCCATTCAATCCTTGAATCCTACTCGGAATACCACAGACAAGGTTTAGACTTTCCGGATTCTCATGAATGCCGCCATCAATTCTAGCTTATACCACGAATATTCTGATTAAGAAATCTAAGAGATACTCATTCAATCTGATGTAGAACGGAGGTGGTTGTCAGGCACATGTTCATGGATTGAGGAAGGTGATGAGTGTCACGGATCATCACCTTCTTCATAGTGAAGTGCGAATGAACATCTTAGATAGGAACAAGCGTGTTTGAATGGAAAACAGAGATAATTGCATTAATTCATCATGATGCTGCAGAGCTCCTCACCCCCAACAATGGAATTTAGAGACTCATGCCGTCAAAGAGTACAAAATTCAGATCTAAAATGTCCTGAGGTGCAAAATAAATCTCTAAAAGTTGTTTAAATACTAAACTAGTAACCTAGGTTTACAGAAAATGAGTAGACTATGATAGATAGTGCAGAAATCTACTTCTGGGGCCCACTTGGTGTGTGCTAGGGCTGAGACTAAAGCTTCTCACGTGCCTGGGCTGTTTTGGGCATTCAACGCCAGGCTGTAACCTGTTTCTGGCGTTGAACTCCAACTTGTAACGTGTTTCTGGCGCTGGACGCCAGACTGCAACATGGAACTGGCGTTGAAAGCCAGTTTACGTCCTCTATCCTTGAGCAAAGTGTGGACTATTATATATTTCTGGAAAGCCCTGGATGTCTACTTTCCAACGCAATTAGAAGCATGTCAATTGGACTCCGGTAGCTCCAGAAATTCCATTCCGAGTGCAGAGAGGTCAGGATCCAACAGCATCAGCAGTCCTTTTTCAGCCTGAATCAGATTTTTGCTCAGCTCCCTCAATTTCAGCCAGAAAATACCTGAAATTATAGAAAAACACACAAACTCATAGTAAAGTCCAGAAATATGAATTTTTCCTAGAAACTAATAAAAATATACTAAAAACCAACTAAATCTTACTAAAACTAAGTAAAATCAATGCCAAAAAGCATATAAATTATCCGCTCATCAATGTCCTCTTCCTCTTCAACATCTTCTATTTCTATGACCTCTTCAGCCGAGGCGTGCTCTGGTGGGCTTGGCTCCTTTTGATTCCTCTCCTGCAATGTGGTTCCGGACCTTAGGGTGATGGCATTAATGCCCCCCTTCGGATTGGGTAATAGTTGAGAGGGAATTCCAGTGGAACTTGAAGGTTGGTTATTGGAATTTTCCATTGATCTAATCTGTGAGACAAGAGCCTGCAAAGTGGTAGTCAGACCATTCAGACTGGCATTAATGTTATTTTCCATGGTCTGTTGACTTCGCTCAAAAAATTTTAGTAGCTCTTCATTAGGAGATGAAGAAGGATGAGTGAATTGAGAGGTCTGCTGTTGGGTATTCTGTGGTCCTTGGGACTGCCTCAGGTGAGGTGCTCTGTAAGGTTGGTTCTGCTGCCTGTTGTTGTTATTATTCCACCTCTGATTTCCCTAATTATCTCTGCCTCCTCTGTTATTGTTGTCCCTCAAATTCTGGTTAGAATTGTCCTGCCATCCATGGTTATTATTTCCACCTTGATTGTACCCTTGGTTGGGGCGATCATAGAAGTTATGAGTGGATGCCACCATGTTGTCTTCCTGTTAGAGTTGCAGGCATTCATAAGTATAATGGCTATAATCAGCACAAATTCCGCAAACTCTCTGTGGGACTAACTGTTGGTTTTGCTGTGGTGAGGGAGGTTGAGCTTACTGAACTTGTTGTTGATTCAATTGCATCTGCTTCAGCAAGTTGGTCATTTCATAGATACTCTGAGCTAGAGCTGTAGTCTCTCTGCTAGAGGATACTTCTGCAACGGCTTTTGACGACCTTGTTTCTGCCTGTGGTTCCTAGTAGATTCAGCTAAGTCGCTGATCAATTGCCATGCCTCATCAGTGGTCTTGTACTTCTTCATAGTCCCATTGCTAGCACTTTCCAATGTGGTCTTATCTTGGGGCCTCATACCCTGTGTGATGTAGCTGAGTAACACTATCTTGCCGATCATGTGGTGGGGGCTTGCTTCCAGAAGACTATTGACGCACTCCCAGTATTCAAAGAGAGTCTCATTGTCATCTTGAACAATCGTGGAAATGTCTTTCCTCAGTTTATCAGTAACTTCAGATGGAAAGAATTTCTCCAAAAACTCTTTTCTTAGCGTATCCCAGTTGGATACATTTGCTAGGGGTTGAGTGTAGTACCACTCTTGATTTTCCCTCAAGAGAAAACGGGAAAGCTTTCAGCAGAATTGAAGTTTCATCTGTACCATCTCACCTGACAGTAGAACAGGCTACTTGGAAATCTCTCAGATGCTTGATAGGCTCTTGAGCAGGTAAGCCATGAAACTTGGGCATCAAATTGAGCAGTGAGGTCTTTATTTCAAAATCTGTAGCCACCGCTGGATGACGCGCTTGAAACGGTTGCATTGTAAAATCAGGGGCTCCTTCCTCCTGGATGGTAACTCTTCTGGCTGCCGCCATGTTACCTGTACATAAATCAACCGAATTAGTAGAACGGGGGCTGGTTTCTTTCTCAGATGGTGTTTCAAATCTGCCATCAGAGAGGACTAACCGATGCCGAGCTTGCCTTATTCGTGAGATGGTTCTTTCAATCTCAGGATCGAATACTGGCAAGCGTGATTCAGGAAGTGAACGCGTCATCTAGCAAAAGAAACATGTAGCTCATAGTAGCAAAATAAAATAAAATGCAAATAAATAAATTATAATTAATAACTTTAGCACTCTATTGCAACTCCCCGGCAACGGCGCCAAAAATTGATGCGGGCGGAAATTGGTGAATTAAAAATTATTAGAATATATGCGTTGTAAGTATAGTTCTTAACTCACCAGAAATCCACCGCTCAATTTAGAAAGGTGTCACAGAAAATTGAAATTTAAAATACTGGGAGTATGAATCCCAGGTCGTCTCCCAACGTGTTGCAGGAAAGGGTGCTATTTTATTAATCAGATGTTTTCGAAAAGGTTTTAGTTGAGTAAACAGGAAATTAAATTGATGAAATTGAATAATGTAAACAAAAGCCTTGACTGGGAGTTGATTACATGGAAGCCCTATTCTTGATGGAACACTCTTAAGATTAATTGACAATTGAGAGTTATTTCGTTTAGTTATCCTTTACTAAGTATGGGAAGGTAAAACAAGTTGGAATACTGTTCTATCCACAAGTCCCAATCCACTCTTGGGAGGATTGGTGTCAGGAATTAGAAAGCAAACCAACAATAACCCAATTACAATCTTTCTCTTGAATCTTCCAACTCAAGGGTTCCTTTCAATCAACTCCCCATCAAGTTAGGGAACTACTCACTCATTGTAAAGGTAAAATTCATAGCATATAAAAAAGAATTAAAGAAAGACATTGTAAATAAAAATTAAAAATAGTCAATTAAAAATAAAAGTGATCCTTGTATTAAATAATCCTAAAAATATTCCAATGGTAAAATTAAACAAAGCAAAGAACATGGAAGAGTAAGCCAAGTAAAGAAAATGAACTAGAATGATGAAGTCTTGATGAGGTAATAACTCTTCTCAATATCCCAATGCAAAAAGCTAGAGAAACTAAAATCCTAAGAACTATCAATGTCTAGAGAGAAAAACCTAGGGGAGGAGTAAAACTAGATCTAAAAACTAAAAACTGTGTAGAATGAATGTTCTCCTTTTTGGCTTCTGCATGTTCTCTGGCTCTAGTCTGCTGTTCTGGGCCGAAAATTGGGTCAAAATAGGGTCAAAACTCGGCCCCAGTGAATCCTGCAGATTATGCAGATCGTGCATGTCACGTGTTCGCTTCATCCATGTTGACGTGTCATTCGCGCTTTTCCTCGCCACGCGTTCGCGTCGTCCACGCCTCCGCGTCGCTCGTGCTTTTCCGGTCCGCGCGGTCGCGTGAGCCATGCGGCCGCGTCACTGCGATTTCTCCTCTTTTGCGCGGTCGCATGAGCCATGCGGCCGCGTCACTTCTCGCTGGTTATCTCCTCAATTTCTTGTGTTCCTTCTATTTTTGCTAGCTTCCTTTCCAATCTCCAACTCATTCATGCCCTATAAAGCCTGAAACGCTTAACACACAGATCACGGCATCGAATGGAATAAAGGAGAATTAAAATGCATAATTAAAAGTCTCTAGGAAGCAGTTTTCAATCATGTAATAATTTCAGGAAGGAAATATAAATGCATGCTAAATTAATGAATAAGTGGGTAAGGATCATGATAAAACCACACAATTAAACACAATATAAATCATAAAATAGTGGTTTATCAAGTATCAAGTTAATTAGCGTAGTCTTCAGTTCAAAATCTGCAGCTAGATTTGGGTGACGTGCTTGATACGGTTGTAGTGTAAAGTCTGGGGCTCCAACTTCCTGGAGAGTAATCCTCCTAGGTGCTGCCATATTATCTACACGTAAATCAACTAAATTAGTAGTAGAGGAGCTTGTTTCTTCCTCAAATGCCGGTTGAGATTCGCTCTCAGATAAAATCGGTGAATTGGCAATAACCACTTCACCACCCCTCAGAAGCTAATAGACGCCAAGCTCACCTAATACGTGAAAGAGTTCTTTCAATTTCATAATCAAATGCGGCCAAGCTCGGATCAGGCAGTGAACGCATCATTCAATGAAAGAAACATACAGCTCATGGTAATGAAATAAAATAAAATAAAATGAAAATAAATAAATTCCAAGCAATAAATTAGCACACTGTTGCAACTCCCCGGCAACGGCGCCAAAAATTGATGTGGCAGAAATTGGCCGGTTAAGAATTTATAGAGAAAACAGCGTTGCAAGTACAGTTCTCAACCGACTAAAGTCCTCTTATCAATTTAGAAAAGAGTTGTCACAAAATTAAGAACAAAATACTGGGAGTTGAAATCCCAGGTCGTCTCCCAACGAGTTGACAAAAGAGTGTAACTTATTGGTCAGAGGTTTTCCAAGAAATTTTTGAGTTTGAGAAATAGAAAAATAAATAATTGTAAAATAAAGCAATGGAAATCAACGACAGAATTTATATAATTAATTAAAAGCCTTTACCGGGGGAATGATTAATTGGAAGTTCTTTCCTTGTTGGATTTTCTCAAGCGTAGTATCAAAAGGTTATTGTTCTACTTGGTTATCCTTTACAGAATAAAGGAAAGTCAAGCAACTAACTAACCAACTCTGAATCCCAGGTCCTAATCCTTTCCTAAAGAAGGATTAGAGTCAGAGACCAGGAAGTTAGCCAACAACTTCCAATTTAACTAATCACTTGAGCATTCCAACTCTAGGGTCTCCTTTTAATCAACCCCCAGGTCAAATTGGGTAACTACTCCATTAACATGAATACCATATTCGTTGATATAAAAGAGGAATAGAAAAGAGAAATGATAATTGAAATAAAACTGGAAGCAATTAAATAAATAATAAAATTAAATGAAAAAGTATTCCTTGCATTAATAAATTCTAAAAACAATCCAATTGTAATTCTGAACAAAATTTAAGGATATGAAAGAGTAAGGGAATAAACTTCTAAAACTATGATTGTGAAGAAAACCTAGAGGAAAGAGTAGAATTCTCTCTAAGATTCAAAAAACTGAACTAAAACTACGCATAATGTGAATGTGTCTTGAGTCTCTGCTGTCCCCTGGCTCTAGTCTGTGTTTCTGGGCCAGAAACTGAGTCTAAACTCGGCCCAAAATCGCCCCCAGTATTTTCTACAACTTCTGCAGATCACGCATGTCACACGTACGCGTCGTTTGGCGATTTTCCTTGTCACGCTTACGCGTCAGGAATGCGCAAACGTCTTTGTGCAAACTCCAATTCACGTGTACACGTCAGGTACCCGCACGCGTCACTATAAATTTCTCCAAATCGCGCGCATGCATGAGCCATCCGTGCGCGTCGATGCTTGCTGGTTATCTCTTTAGTTTCTTGTGTTCCTTCCATTTTTGCAAGCTTCCTCTCCATCCTCTAAGCCATTCCTGCCCTATAAAGCCTGAAACACTTACCACATGGATCACGGCATCGAATGGTATAAAGGAGAATTAAATTATACAAATTAAAGGCTTAGGAAGCAAGTTTTAAATCATAGAACAAAACTAGGAAGGAATTGTAAAACCATGCAATTTGTATGAATAAATGTGCAAAGATTTTATGAAACCACTCAATTGAGCACAAGATAAACCATAAAATAGTGGTTTATCAGGGGACATTGGTTGAGGTAAGAGCATGTTTTCGGAAAATATTGGGGAGCGGATATATACTCATATGTCAATTGAATGTGTAAGCCATATGCATTGGAATTTTTGTATATAAATACGTCAAGAGGAGAGAAAAGAAAGAGAAAAACAAAATAAAAAGAAAAATGAACAATGAAAAAAAGAAAAAAAAAAGAAGGAAAAACAAAGAAAAAAAAGAAAGAAAGAAAAAAAGGGACAAAAATTCCCCAAAGCAAGATTCAATAACCATCAATGCATATGTGTAGTGACTAAAGGTGAACACGTGAGTATATGGAAAAGTGAGGAATGGGTAGTTAGGTTAATACTCGAATGTATAAGTTGTATATAAGTTAGGTGGGATGCTTGGGTTAATCAAAGATTCAAATTTTGCCCACTTATCCGTATATATATATATATATATATATATATATATATATATATATATATATATATATATATATATACCCCTACCTTAACCCTAGTCCCATTACAACCCAAGAAAAGACCTCATGATATGTGTATGCATGCATAGAATAATTGTTGATTTTTAGAGGAAGAACAAATTTCGGAAAGCATGAAATACAGGAGAATTGAGTGATTAACCCTACACACCGAGCGAATAGAGTGCAAGCATTTCCGGTGAGGGTTCGAAGCTCATTCCTTGTTCCTGGCTTTCACAAGCGTTCTTCATGCAAGATTAGGCACCTTATTTTGATGCTTGAATTGGTAGAGTTCATATATCACCTTATCATTGATGAGCGGATAATTTATACGCTTTTTGGCGTTGTTTTTAGTATGTTTTTAGTAGGATCTAGTTACTTTTAGGGATGTTTTCATTAGTTTTTATGTTAAATTCACATTTCTGGGCTTTACTATGAGTTTGTGTGTTTTTCTGTAATTTCAGGTATTTTCTGGCTGAAATTGAGGGACTTGAGCAAAAATCAGATTCAGAGGTTGAAAAAGGACTGCTGATGCTGTTGGATTCTGAACTCCCTGCACTCAAAGTAGATTTTCTGGAGCTACAGAACTCGAAATGGCGCGCTTCCAATTGAGTTGGAAAGTAGACATCCAGGGCTTTCCAGAAATATATAATAGTCCATACTTTGGCCAAGAATAGACGACGTAAACTGGCTTTCAACGCCAGCCTTCTGCCCAAATCTGGCGTCCAGCGCCAGAAAAGGATCCAAAACCAGAGTTGAACGCCCAAACTGGCACAGAAACTGGCGTTCAACTCCACAAATGGCCTCTGCACGTGCAACACTCAGGCTCAGCCCAAACACACACCAAGTGGGCCCCGGAAGTGGATTTATGCATCAATTACTTACTCATGTAAACCCTAGTAGCTAGTTTATTATAAATAGGACCTTTTACTATTGTATTAGGCATCTTTTGATCATCTTAGGATCTTAGGATCATCTTTGGACGCCTGGTTCTTAGATCAGAGGGGCTGGCCTCTCGGCCATGCCTGGACCTTTCACTTATGTATTTTTTAACGGTAGAGTTTCTACACTCCATAGATTAAGGTGTGGAGCTCTGCTGTTCCTCAAAGATTAATGCAAAGTACTACTGTTTTCTATTCAATTCTTCTTATTTCGCTTCTAAGATATCCATTCGCACCCAAGAACGTGATGAAGGTGATGATTATGTGTGACGCTCATCATCCTTCTCCCCTATGAACGCGTGCCTGACAAACACTTCTGTTCTACATGAATTAAGCTAGAATGAATATCTCTTAGATCTCCTAACCAGAATCTTCGTGGCGTAAGCTAGAATGATGGCGGCATTCAAGAGAATCCGGAAAGTCTAAACCTTGTTCGTGGTATTCCGAGTAGGATTCAATGATTGAATGACTGTGACGAGCTCCTAACTCGCGATTGCAGGGCGTTAGTGACAGACGCAAAAGGATAGTAAATCCTATTCCAGCATGATCAAGAACCAACAGATGAATAGCCGTGCCGTGATAGGGTGCGTGAGCATATTATTCACTGAGAGGATAAGATGAAGCCATTGACAAGGGTGATGCCTCCAGACGATTAGCCGTGCCATGACAGGGCATTGGATCATTTTCCCGAGAGATGACCGAAAGTAGCCATTGACAGTGGTGATGTATCACATAAAGCCAGCCATGGAAAGGAGTAAGACTGATTGGATAAAGATAGCAGGAAAGCAGAGGTTCAGAGGAACGAAAAGCATCTCCATTCGCTTATCTGAAATTCCTACCAATGATTTACATAAGTATTTCTATCTCTATCTTATTATATTAAATTCAAAAACACCATTATCACTTTATATCTGCCTGACTGAGATTTACAAGGTGACCATAGCTTGCTTCATACCAACAATCTCCGTGGGATTCGACCCTTACTCACGTAAGGTATTACTTGGACGACCCAGTGCACTTGCTGGTTAGTTGTATCGAAGTTGTGACAATTATGAATTAAGATTAGAGCACCAAGCTTTGGAGCCATTACCAGGATTTGTTCGAGCCTGGAGATCACAATTTCGTGCACCAAGTTTTTAGCGCCGTTGCCGGGGATTGTTCGAGTTTGGACAACTGACGGTTCATCTTGTTGCTCAGATTAGGTAATTTTCTCTTTATTTTATTTTCAAAAATTTTTCAAAAAAAAAATTTTCTTTGTTTTCGTTTTTCTTCAAATAAATTTTTGAAAAAAAAATGTTTTCAAAAATAAATTATTCTATGGCTTCAGAATTTTTAAGAATGAATTCTAGTGTTTCATGAAGCATGATTGAAGCCTGGCTGGCTGTAAAGCCATGTCTCAATCCTTATACCCAAGAGAAGAGCTTCTTTATCTTTCTTAGCCAATTGGCTGTTGAATGTAAGGAATGTCAGGCGTGTCATGTCTGAGTTACATACTAAAGCTTGGCTGGCTATTAAGCCATGCCTGACCCTTTGATTGGAGCTTTAGAGCATAAGATTCCTGGAATTCATATTGAAAATTTTGGAATCCTTATTTTTCTTTTTCAAAATAGTTTTTCAAAAAATATAAAATAAAAATCCAAAAAAATTAGAAAATCATAAAAATCAAAAATATTTTGTATTTCTTGTTTGAGTCTTGAGTCATATCATAAGTTTGGTGTCACTTGCATATGCATCTTGCATTTTTTCGAAAATATCATGCATTCATAGTGTTCTTCATGATCTTCAAGTTGTTCTTGGTAAGTCTTCTTGTTTGATCTTGATGATTTTTTTGTTTTGTGTCTTTTCATGTTTATCATATGCATTCTTGAATTCTTAGTGCATAAGCATTAAAGAATTCTAAGTTTGGTGTCTTGCATGTTTTCTTTGCATTAAAAATTTTTCAAAAAAATATGTTCTTGATGTTCATCATGATCTTCATAGTGTTCTTGGTGTTCATCTTGACATTCATAGCATTCTTGCATGCATTCATTGTTTTGATCTAAAAATTTCATGCATTGCATAATTTTCATGTTTTCATAAAAATTCAAAAAATCAAAAAAAAAATATCTTCCCCTTTTTCTCTCATCAAATTCAAAAATTTGAGTTGACTTTTTCAAAAATTTTTAAAATCAAGTTGTTTCTTATGAGTCAAATCAAATTGTCAATTTGAAAATCTTATCTTTTTCAAAATCTTTTTCAAAATTCAAAATCTTTTTCAAAATTCATGATTATTTTCGAAAATTCCAAAAAAATAATTTTCAAAAACCTTTTTCTTATTTTATATCATAATTTTCGAAAATAACATAATCAATTAAAGTTTTGATTCAAAAATTTGAAGTTTGTTACTTGCTTGTTAAGAAAGATTCAAACTTTAAGTTCTAGAATCATATCTTGTGATTTCTTATGAATCAAGTCATTAATTGTGATTTTAAAAATCAAATCTTTTTCAAAAACTAATTTCTATCATATCTTTTCAAAAAAAATATCTTCTTATCTTATCTTTTTCAAAATTTGATTTCAAAATATCTTCTCTAACTTCCTAACTTCTTATCTTTTCAAAATTTGTTTCAACTAACTAACTAACTTTTTGTTTGTTTCTTAACTTTTTCAAAACCACCTAACTAATTCTCCCTCTCAATTTTCGAAAATATCTTCCCCCTTTTTCAAAAATTTCTTTTTTATTAACTAATTAAGCTTATTTTTATTTTTTTTTAATTTCAAAAAAAAAAATTCGAAAAAATACTAAACTTTTTCAAAAACCATTTTTCAAAAATCACTAACTTTTTTTCAAAATAATTTTCGAAAATTATCCCTCCCCCATCTCATTCTATTTATTCATTCATATCCTAACATCTCATCTCACATCTCTTCCATTCGTACAGTTGTGTTTCTTCCTTTACATCACATCCTTTATCTCCCCCTCTTCTTCCACTCACATAGGAATCCCTATACTGTGGTATAAAGGATCCCCATTATTATTATTATTTTTCTGTGCCTTCTTCTTTGTCATATGAGCAGGAGCAAGGACAAGAACATTCTTGTTAAAGCAGATCCAGAACCTGAAAGGACTCTGAAGAAAAAAAATTAAGAGAAGCTAAAATACAACAATCCAGAGATAACCTTTCAGAAATTTTCAAACAGGAAAAGGAGATGGCAGCCGAAAATAATAATAATATAAGGAAGATGCTTGGTGACTTCACTGCACCTAATTCCAATTTACATGGAAGAAGCATCTCCATTCCTGCCATTGGAGCAAACAACTTTGAGCTGAAACCTCAATTAGTTTCTCTGATGCAGCAGAACTGCAAGTTTCATGGACTTCCATCTGAAGATCCTTTTCAGTTCTTAACTGAATTCTTGCAGATATGTGATACTGTTAAGACTAATGGAGTAGATCCTGAAGTCTACAGGCTCATGCTTTTCCCTTTTGCTATAAGAGACAGAGCTAGATTATGGTTGGATTCTCAACCCAAAGACAGCCTGAACTCTTGGGATAAGCTGGTCACGGCTTTCTTAGCCAAGTACTTTCCTCCTCAAAAGCTGAGCAAGATTAGAGCTGATGTTCAAACCTTCAGACAGAAAGAAGGTGAATCTCTCTATGAAGCTTGGGAAAGATACAAACAGTTGACCAAAAAGTGTCCTTCTGACATGCTTTCAGAATGGACCATCCTGGATATATTCTATGATGGTTTATCTGAGCTATCAAAGATGTCACTGGACACTTCTGCAGGTGGATCCATTCACCTAAAGAAAACGCCTGCAGAAGCTCAAGAACTCATTGACATGGTTGCTAATAACCAGTTCATGTACACTTCTGAAAGGAATCCTGTGAGCAATGGGACGCCTATGAAGAAGGGAGTTCTTGAGATTGATACTCTGAATGCCATATTGGCTCAGAATAAAATATTGACTCAGCAAGTCAATATGATCTCTCAGAGTCTGCATGGAATGCAAGCTGCATCCAACAGTACTCAAGAGGCTTCTCCTGCAGAAGCTTATGATCCTGAGAACCCTGCAATAGCAGAGGTAAATTACATAGGTGAACCTTATGGAAACACCTATAACTCAACATGGAGAAATCATCCAAATTTCTCATGGAAGGATCAAAAGCCTCAACAAGGCTTTAATAATGGTGGAAGAAACAGGTTTAGCAATAGCAAGCCTTTTCCATCATCAACTCAGCAACAGACAGAGAACTCTGAACAAAATGCTTCTAATTTAGCAAATCTAGTCTCTGATCTATCTAAGGCCACTGTAAGATTCATGAATGAAACAAGATCTTCCATTAGAAATCTGGAAGCACAAGTGGGCCAGCTGAGTAAAAGGATCACTGAAATCCCTCCTAGTACTCTCCCAAGCAATACAGAAGAGAACCCAAAAGGAGAGTGCAAGGCCATTGACATAAGTGCCATGGCCGAACCTGAGAGGAGAGGAGAGGACGTGAATCCCAAGGAGGAAGACCTCCTGGGACGTCCAGTGATCAACAAGGAGCTTCCCTCTGGGGAATCAAAGGACTCTGAGGCTCATCTAGAGACCATAGAGATTCCATTAAACCTCCTTATGCCCTTCATGAGCTCTGATGAGTATTCCTCTTCTGAAGAGAATGAGGATGTTACTGAAGAGCAAACTGCCAAGTTTCTTGGTGCAATCATGAAGCTGAATGCCAAATTATTTGGCATTGATGCTTGGGAAGTTGAACCTCCCTTGTTCATCAATGAACTAAGTGATCTGGATCAACTGACATTGCCTCAGAAGAGACAGGATCCTGGAAAGTTCATAATACCCTGTACCATAGGCACCATGATCTTTAAGGCTCTGTGTGACCTTGGTTCGGGAATAAACCTCATGCCCCTCTCTGTAATAGAGAAACTGGGAATATATGGGGTGCAAGCTGCTAAAATCTCATTAGAGATGGCAGACAGCTCAAGAAGACAGGCTTATGGACAAGTAGAAGATGTATTAGTAAAGGTTGAGGGCCTTTACATCCCTGCTGATTTCATAGTCCTGAATACTGGAAAGGAAGAGGATGAATCCATCATCCTAGGAAGACCTTTCCTGGCCACAGCAAGAGCTGTGATTGATGTTGACAGAGGAGAAATACTCCTTCAATGGAATGAGAACTCCCTTTTATTCAAAACTCAAGGATCTCCCTCTGCAACCATGGAGAGGAAGCTTGAAAAGCTTCTCTCAAAGCAGAGTCAACCAGAGCCCCCACAGTCAAACTCTAAGTTTGGTGTTGGGAGGCCACAACCAAACTCTAAGTTTGGTGTTGAACTCCCATATCCAAACTCTAAGTTTGGTGTTGGAGAGTCTCAACAAAGCTCTGCACATCTGTGAGGCTCCATGAGAGCCCACTGTCAAGCTATTGACATTAAAGAAGCGCTTGTTGGGAGGCAACCCAATGTTTGTCTAACTCTTATTTTTATTGTTTTTCATGTTTTCTTAGGTTCATGATCATGTGGAGTCACAAAATAAATATAAAAATTGAAAACGGAATCCAAAATAGCAGAAGAAAAATCACACCCAGGAGGAGCATCTGTCTGGCGTTCAGCGCCAGAACAGAGCATGGTTCTGGCGCTGAACGCCCAAAATGGGCAGCTTCTGGGCGTTGAATGCCAGAACAGGCATGGTTCTGGCGTTCAACGCCAGAAATGGCACACAAATGGGCGTTGAACGCCCAAAATGGCCACCAACCTGGCGCTGAACGCCCAGAGTTGGATACAAAGGCATTTTTACATGCCTAAGGGGTGCAGGGATGTAAATCCTTGAAAACCTCAGGATCTGTGGACCCCACAGGATCCACTCAGGATCTGTGGACCCCACAGGATCCCCACCTACCTCCACTCACTTCTTTTCACCACTCTCTTTCACACAACCCCATAAACACTCTTCCCTAAAAACCCCTCACCAATCACCTCAATCTCTCTTCCCCACTAAACCTTCACCACTCACATCCATCTCCTCTTCCCCATAAACCTACCTCATAAACTCCACCTACCTTCAAAATTCAAAACCAATTTCCCACCCAAACCCACCCATATGGCCGAACCTTAACCCCCCTTCCCTTCCCTATATAAAGCCCTCCATTCTTCTTCAAATTCACACAACACACCCCTCTACACTCCTCTTGGCCGAAACCACATCTCCCTCTCCCTCTCCATATTTCTTCTTCTTCTTCTTCTTCTATTCTTTTGTTTATTGCTCGAGGGCGAGCAATATTCTAAGTTTGGTGTGGTAAAAGCATAGCTTTTTTGTTTTTCCATTACCATTGATGGCATCTAAGACCGGAGAATCCTCTAGAAGAGGGAAAGGGAAGACAAAAGCTTCCACATCCGAGTCATGGGAGATGGAAAGGTTCATCTCCAAAGCCCATCAAGACCACTTCTATGATGTTGTGGCCAAGAAAAAGGTGATCCCTGAGGTCCCTTTTAAACTCAAAAGAAATGAGTATCCGGAGATCCGACATGAAATTCAAAGAAGAGGTTGGGAAGTTCTAACAAATCCCATCCAACAAGTCGGCATCTTAATGGTTCAAGAGTTCTATGCCAATGCATGGATCACCAAGAACCATGATCAAAGTAAGAACCCGGATCCAAAGAACTATGTTACAATGGTTCGGGGGAAATACTTAGATTTTAGTCCGGAGAATGTGAGGTTGGCGTTCAACTTGCCATACATGGAAGAGAACGCACGCCCCTACACAAGAAGAGTCAACTTTGATCAAAGGTTGGACCAAGTCCTTATGGACATATGTGTAGAAGGAGCTCAATGGAAGATTGACTCCAAAGGCAAGCCGGTTCAACTAAGAAGATTGGACCTCAAGCCTATAGCTAGAGGATGGTTGGAGTTTATTCAATGCTCAATCATTCCCACTAGCAACCGGTCTGAAGTTACTATAGACCGGGTCATCATGATCCATAACATCATGATTGGAGAAGAGGTGGAAGTTCATGAGATTATACCTCAAGAACTCTACAAGGTGGCTGACAAGTCCTCCACTATGGCAAGGTTAGCCTTCCCTCACCTCATTTGCCACCTATGCAATTCAGCTGGGATTGACATAGAGGGAGATATCCTCATCAAAGAGGACAAGCCCATCACTAAGAAAAAGATGGAGCAAGCAAGAGAGCCCAGTCATGGAGCTCAAGAGGCGCAAGAAGCTCATTTCCATGAGATCCCTGACATGCCTCAAATGCACTTTGCTCCACAAAATTATTGGGAGCACATCAACACCTCCCTAGAAGAATTGAGTTCCAATATGGGACAACTAAGGGTGGAACATCAAGAGCACTCCATCATGCTGCTTGAAATAAGAGAATATCAAAAAGCAATGAGGGAGGAGCAACAAAGACAAGGAAGAGACATAGAAGAGCTCAAGGACATCATTGGTTCCTCAAGAAGGAAACGCCACCATCACTAAGGTGGATTCATTCCTTGTTCTTCTTCCTTCTGTTTTTCGTTTTCTATGTTATTTGCTTATCTATGTTTGTGTCTTCATTACATGATCATTAGTAGTTAGTAACTTTGTCTTAAAGTTATAAATGTCCTATGAATCCATCACCTCTCTTAAATAAAAACTGTTTAATTCAAAAGAACAAGAAGTACATGAGTTTCGAATTTATCCTTGAACTTAGTTTAATTATATTGATGTGGTGACAATGCTTCTTGTTTTCTGAATGTATGCTTGAACAGTGCATATGTCTTTTGAAGTTGTTGTTTAAGAATGTTAAATATGTTGGCTCTTGAAAGAATGATGACTAGGAGACATGTTATTTGATAATCTGAAAAATCATAAAAATGATTCTTGAAGCAAGAAAAAGCAGCAAAGAACAAAGCTTGCAGAAAAAAAAAAAAAAGAAGAAAAAAGAAAAAAATAGGCGAAAAAAAAATACAGAAAGAAAAAGAAAAAGCAAGCAGAAAAAGCCAATAACCCTTAAAACCAAAAGGCAAGGGCAATAAAAAGGATCCCAAGGCTTTGAGCATCAGTGGATAGGAGGGCCTAAAGGAATAAAATCCCGGTCTAAGCGGCTAAACCAAGCTGTCCCTAACCATGTGCTTGTGGCGTGTAGGTGTCAAGTGAAAACTTGAGACTGAGCGGTTAAAGTCAAGGTCCAAAGCAAAAGAAGAGTGTGCTTAAGAACCCTGGACACCTCTAATTGGGGACTTTAGCAAAGCTGAGTCACAATCTGAAAAGGTTCACCCAATTATGTGTCTGTGGCATTTATGTATCCGGTGGTAATACTGGAAAACAAAGTGCTTAGGGCCACGGCCAAGACTCATAAAGAAGCTGTGTTCAAGAATCATCATACTGAACTAGGAGAGTCAATAACACTATTCGAAATCTGAAGTTCCTATAGATGCCAATCATTCTGAACCTCAATGGATAAAGTGAGATGCCAAAACTATTCAAGAGGCAAAAAGCTATAAGTCCCGCTCATATGATTGGAGCTATGTTTCATTGATAGTTTGGAATTTATAGTATATTTTCTTCTTTTTATCCTATTTGATTTTCAGTTGCTTGGGGACAAGCAACAATTTAAGTTTGGTGTTGTGATGAGCTGATAATTTATACGCTTTTTGGCATTGTTTTTAGTATGTTTTTAGTAGGATCTAGTTACTTTTAGGGATGTTTTCATTAGTTTTTATGTTAAATTCACATTTCTGGACTTTACTAGGAGTTTGTGTGTTTTTCTGTAATTTCAGGTATTTTCTGGCTGAAATTGAGGGACTTGAGCAAAAATCAGATTCAGAGGTTGAAAAAGGACTGTTGATGCTGTTGGATTCTGACCTCCCTGCACTCAAAGTGGATTTTCTGGAGCTACAGAACTCGAAATGGCGCGCTTATAATTGCGTTGAAAAGTAGACATCCAGGGCTTTCCAGCAATATATAATAGTCCATACTTTGGTCAAGAATAGACGACGTAAACTGGCGTTCAACGCCAGCCTTCTGCCCAAATCTGGCGTCCAGCGCCAGAAAAGGATCCAAAACCAGAGTTGAACGCCCAAACTGGCACAGAAACTGGCGTTCAACTCCACAAATGGCCTCTGCACGTGCAACACTCAGGCTCAGCCCAAACACACACCAAGTGGGCCCCGGAAGTGGATTTATGCATCAATTACTTACTCATGTAAACCCTAGTAGCTAGTTTATTATAAATAGGACCTTTTACTATTGTATTAGGAATCTTTTGATCATCTTAGGATCTTAGGATCATCTTTGGATGCCTGGTTCTTAGATCAGAGGGGCTGGCCTCTCGGCCATGCCTGGACCTTTCACTTATGTATTTTTTAACGGTAGAGTTTCTACACTCCATAGATTAAGGTGTGGAGCTCTGCTGTTCCTCAAAGATTAATGCAAAGTACTACTGTTTTCTATTCAATTCTTCTTATTTCGCTTCTAAGATATCCATTCGCACCCAAGAACGTGATGAAGGTGATGATTATGTGTGACGCTCATCATCCTTCTCCCTTATGAACGCGTGCCTGACAAACACTTCTGTTCTACATGAATTAAGCTAGAATGAATATCTCTTAGATCTCCTAACCAGAATCTTCGTGGCGTAAGCTAGAATGATGGTGGCATTCAAGAGAATCCGGAAAGTCTAAACCTTGTCCGTGGTATTCCGAGTAGGATTCAATGATTGAATGACTGTGACGAGCTCCTAACTCGCGTTTGCAGGGCGTTAGTGACAGACGCAAAAGGATAGTAAATCCTATTCCAGCATGATCGAGAACCAACAGATGAATAGCCGTGCCGTGACAGGGTGCGTGAGCATATTCTTCACTGAGAGGATAAGATGAAGCCATTGACAAGGATGATGCCTCCAGACGATTAGCCGTGCCGTGACAGGGCATTGGATCATTTTCCCGAGAGATGACCGAAAGTAGCCATTGACAGTGGTGATGTATCACATAAAGCCAGCCATGGAAAGGAGTAAGACTGATTGGATAAAGATAGCAGGAAAGCAGAGGTTCAGAGGAACGAAAAGCATCTCCATTCGCTTATCTGAAATTCCTACCAATGATTTACATAAGTATTTCTATCTCTATCTTATTATATTAAATTCAAAAACACCATTATCACTTTATATCTGCCTGACTGAGATTTACAAGGTGACCATAGCTTGCTTCATACCAACAATCTCCGTGGGATTCGACCCTTACTCACGTAAGGTATTACTTGGACGACCCAGTGCACTTGCTGGTTAGTTGTATCGAAGTTGTGACAATTATGAATTAAGATCAGAGCACCAAGCTTTGGAGCCATTACCAGGATTTGTTCGAGCCTGGAGATCACAATTTTGTGCACCAATCATGTTGCCCTATTGATGAGCAGATAATTTATACCCTTTTTGGCATTGTTTTTATATAGTTTTTAGTATGTTTTAGTTACTTTTTATTATATTTTTATTAGTTTTTATTCAAAAATCACATTTCTTTATTTTACTATGAGTTTGTGTGTCTTTCTATAATTTCAGGTATTTTCTAACTAAAATTGAGGGATCTGAGCAAAAATTTGATTCAGAGGTTGAAAAAGGACTGCAGATGCTGTTGGATTCTGATCCTCCTGCACTCGAAATGGATTTTCTCGAGCTACAGAAGTCCAATTGGCGGGATCTCAATTGCGTTGGAAATTAGGCATCCTAGGCTTTCCAGCAATATATAATAGTCCATACTTTGCGTAAGATTTGATGGCCCAAACTAGCATCCAAAGTCAGCCTAAAACTTTCTGGTGTAAAACGCCAGAACTGGCACCTTTTTCGGCGATAAACGCCCATTCTGGCACCTAGGGTGGCATTTAACGCCAACTTTGGGCATATGAACGTGAAAGCTTAAAAGCTCAGCCTAGGCATGCACCAAGTGAGTCCTGGAAGTGGAATTCTGCACTATCTGCACTTAGCTACTCATTTTCTATAAACCTAAGTTACTAGTCTAGTATAAAAACTACTTTTAGAGATTCATTTTGTAACTTATGACATTTTTTACATTTCATATTGTACCTTTGATGGCATGAGTCTCTAAACCCCAGAGGTGGGGTGAGGAGCTCTACTATGTTTCAATGGATTAATGCAATTACTACTTTTTTCTATTCAATCACGCTTGATTCTATTCTAAGATACTCACTCATACTTCAATATGGAGAATATGATGATCCGTGACACTCATCATTATCCTCAACCCTATGAACGTGTGCCTGACAACCAGTCCATTCTATCTGAGCTCAACGTAGTCCTTGGACGATAGCTTGAGTGCGTATCTCTTGGGTTTCTAATCAACGGACCGAGTCCGGAGGTTAGAACCTTCGTGGTATAGGCTAGAATCATTGGCAGTATTCCTGGGATCCAGAAAGTCTAAACCTTGTCTGTGGTATTCCGAGTAGGATCTGGAAGGGGATGACTGTGACGAGCTTCAAACTCGCGAATGTTGGGAGCAGTGACAGTGTGCAAAAGGATAATGGTCCTATTCCGACGCTAGTGAGAATCGACAGATGATTAGCCGTGCGGTGACAGCGCTTGGTATTTTTCATCCGAGAAGATCATACATCCTGCTATGGAAGGAGGCCATGCGTGTTTGGAGAAGAAGACAGTAGAAAAGCAGAGATTCAGATGATAGAGCATCTCCGGAACCTCAGCTTGTTTCTCATTACTGAATCACAAGTACTGTTTATTTTATGTTATTTATTTTTCATAAATATAACCACTCTTATCATTAATCTCTTGACTAAGATTTACAAAATAACCATAGCTTGCTTCAAGCCAACAATCTCCGTGGGATCGACCCTTACTCACGTAAGGTATTACTTGGACGACCCAGTGCACTTGCTGGTTAGTTGTGCGGAGTTGTGAAAAGTGTAATCACAATTTCGTACACCAAGTTTTTGGCGCCGTTGCTGGGGATTGTTCGAGTTTGGACAACTGACGGTTTATTTTGTTGCTTAGATTAGGAAAATTTGCCTTTTTGGTTTATAGTCACTAACATTGAGTCTTCTGTTATAGTTTTGGGTTAAAATTTTAAAATTCTTATTTTATTTTTCTAAACTATTTTAAAAAATTTTAAAAAAAACCAGTAACTCATAATTTAGTCTTCTGTTTGAGTTTAGTTTCATATTTTAAGTTTGGTGTCAATTGCATGATTTTATTTTTCTTTGAATTTTTGAATTATATGTTCTTAGTTCTTTATTGATATTCAAATTGTTCTTGATAATTTTCCTTATTTGATCTTTAAAATTTCTTGTTTGGTGATTGTTGCTGTCTATCTTATACATTTTCGAATTATTAGTGTCCAAAATATAAAAATTTTTTAAGTTTGGTGTCCTTTGTGTTTCTAATTTCTTAAAAATTTTTAAAATTTGTTCTTGGTGTTCATCTTGACATTCAAAGTTTTCTTATTAGTTTTCTTTGTTTTGATCTAAAAATTCTAAGTTTGGTGTCATTTTATTGTTTTTCTTTTTCCTCATTAAATTCAAAAATATCTTTTCTCTTTATTTAATTGAATTTTCGAAAACTTCATTTAAAAAATTCAGATTTTTATTTTCAAATTTTTATTTTATCTCATCTTAGTTTTAAAATTTTAAAATTCAAAATATTTTTCAGAAATCATATCCAAAGTTTTTCAAATTTTTTTACTAATTGATTACTTTATTTTTCGAATTTCTTTTTCTTTTTTTTTAGTTTTCGAAATCTATATTTTATTTTCCAATTATTTTATTTTACCTTACTTTTTTTTATTTATTCGGCTATTTTTAATTAAATAAAATAAAAATAAAAATATATTTTATTTGCAATTCACATCAATTTCCTTTTCTCCATCATGGAGCTAAGTGGAAATGAATAGTCTAGAAGGACTCTGGGGTCATATGCTAACCCCATTACTGCTGCATACGGGAGTAGTATCTGTATACCCCCATCAGAGCAAGCAGTTTTGAGCTAAATTCTCAGCTCATTATCATGGTGCAGCAAAATTGCTAATATTCCGGTCTTCCACAAGAAGAACTACTGAGTTTTTGGCACAGTTCTTACAAATTACTGACACAGTACGTGATAAAAAAGTAGATCAGGATGTCTACAGATTATTACTGTTTTCATTTGCTGTAAAAGATCAAGCTAAGAGGTGGTTAAATAACCATCCCACAGCAAGCATAAGAACATGGAAATAGTTATCAGACAAATTCCTGAATCAATATTACCCTCCAAAAAGGATGACACAGCTAAGGCTGGACATCCAAGGCTTTAAACAAGAGGATGATGAATCCCTTTATAATGCCTGGGAGAGGTACAGAGGGATGCTAAGGAAATGCCCCTTTGAAATGTTTTCAGAGTGGGTGCAGTTAGACATCTTTTACTATGGGCTTACAGAAAAAGCTCAAATATCTCTAGATCACTCAGCTGGTGGATCTATACATATGAGAAAGACAATTGAAGAGGCTCAAGAGCTCATTGATACAGTTGCTAGAAATCAGCATCTGTACTTGAGTAGTGAGTCCTCCTTAAAAGAAGAGGCTAAAGCAGTATCCACTGAACTTAGTCCTCCAGAACAAGTTGCTGAACTCAATCAGCAATTACTTATCATAACAAAACAATTCGCAGAATTCAAAGAGATGCTCCAAGACGCTAAAAATGCTAACCAAAGTATGGAAGCACAATTGGATCAGACAAGACAGCAGCAATCTGAACAGATAACAGAAGAATGCCAAGCTATTCAATTAAGGAGTGGAAAAACACTGAATGTATCAATCGAAGGTAGCAGGAAGCAAAGAAAGGAACAACTGACAAAGGATAACCAAACCACTGCCCAAAATCCCTTTGAGGACAGTAAGAGCCCAGAGAGGAATGATTCTAGTGTTCAAACGCCAGAAAAGGGTGAAAAAGTGGCGTTAAACGCCCAAGGGACAGCTAATTCTGGCGTCTAGACCCCAGAAAAGGGTGGCAATCTGGCGTTAAATGCCCATGCAACCCCTAATTCTGGCGTTCAAATGCCACAAAGGGGTCAGACACTTGCAAGTGCTGATAACAACCCCCTTAAGCAGGCTTCTCCAACCACTTCTATAGGAAATAAACCTGCAGCAACCAAGGTTAAAGAATATAAAGCCAAGATGCCTTATCCTCAGAAACTCCGCCAAGCGGAACAGGATAAGCAATTTGCACGCTTTGCAGACTACCTCAGGACTCTTGAAATAAAGATTCCGTTTGCAGAGGCACTTGAGCAAATACCCTCTTATGATAAGTTCATGAAAGAGATCTTAAGCCATAAGAAGGATTGAGAGAAACTGAAAAAGTTTTCCTCACTGAAGAATGCAGTGCAGTCATTCTGAAAAGCTTACCAGAGAAGCTTAAAGATCCTGGAAGTATTATGATACCATGCTCATTAGAGGATGCTTGTACCAAGACAGCTCTGTGTGACCCTGGGGCAAGTATCAACCTAATACCTGTATCCACTATCAAAAAGCTTGGTTTGACTGATGAAGTTAAACAAACCCGGATATGCCTCCAACTTGCTGATGGCTCCATCGAAATCCCATCAGGCATAATTGAGGACATGATTGTCAAGGTTGGGCCATTTGCCTTTCCTACTGACTTTGTAGTGCTGGAAATGGAGGAGCACAAGAGTGCAACTCTCATTCTAGGAAGACCTTTCCTAGCAACTGGACGAACCCTCATTGACATCCAAAGAGGAGAGATAACTCTGAGAGTCAATGAGGATGAGTTTAAGTTGAATGCTGTCAAAGTTATGCAGCATCCAGACACACCAAAAGACTGCCTGAGCACAGATGTTATTGACTCCTTGGTGGAAGAGGTCAATATGACTGAGAGTCTTGAATCAGAGCTAGAGGACATTTTTAAGGATGTTCAGCCTGATCTGGAGGAACCAGAGAGAACAGAAGAACCTCTGAAAACTCCTCAGGAAGAGGATAAGCCTCCTAACTCCGAGCTAAAACCACTACCACCATCCCTAAAATATGCATTTCTGGGAGAAGGTGACACTTTTCCGGTTATCATAAGCTCTGCTTTAAGTCCACAGGAAGAGAAAGCACTCATTCAAGTGCTAAGGACACACAAGACAGCTCTTGGTTGGTCCATAAGTGATCTTAAGGGCATTAGCCCAGCAAGATGCATGCACAAGATACTATTGGAGGATGATGTTAAGCCAGTGGACAGAGGTGGCTAAATGCAGCCATGAAGGAGGTGGTGCAGAAAGAGGTCACTAAGTTACTGGAGGCTGGGATTATTTATCCTATTTCTGATAGCCCTTGGGTGAGCCCTATCTAAGTTGTCTCCAAGAAGGGAGGCATGACAGTGGTTCATAATGAAAAGAATGAACTGGTTCCTACAAGAACAGTTACAGGGTGGCGTATGTGTATTAACTACAGAAGGATCAATACAGCCACCAGGAAGGATCATTTTCCTTTACCATTCATAGACCAGATGCTAGAGAGACTAGTAGGTCATGAATACTACTGCTTTTTGGATGGCTATTCAGGTTATAACCAAATTGTAGTAGACCCTCAAGACCAAGAGAAAATAGCATTCTGATGAGCGGATAATTTATACGCTTTTTGGCATTGTTTTTAGTATGTTTTTAGTAGAATTTAGTTACTTTTAGGGATGTTTTCATTAGTTTTTATGTTAAATTCACATTTCTGGACTTTACAATGAGTTTGTGTGTTTTTCTGTGATTTCAGGTATTTTCTGGCTGAAATTGAGGGACTTGAGCAAAAATCAGATTCAGAGGTTGAAGAAGGACTGCTGATGCTGTTGGATTCTGACCTCCCTGCACTCAAAGTGGATTTTCTGGAGCTACAGAACTTAACATGGCGCGCGTCCACTTGCGTTGGAAAGTAGACATCCAGGGCTTTCCAGCAATATATAATAGTCCATACTTTGGCCGAGTTTAGACGACGTAAAAGGGCGTTGAACGGCAGTTCTATGCTGCTGTCTGGAGTTAAACGCCAGAAACACGTCACAAGCCAGAGTTGAACGCCAGAAATATGTTACAAACTGGCGTTCAACTCCAAGATTGACCTCTACACGTGTAACATTCAAGCTCAGCCCAAGCACACACCAAGTGGGCCCCGGAAGTGGATTTATGCATCAATTACTTACTTCTGTAAACCCTAGTAACTAGTTTATTATAAATAGGACTTTTTACTATTGTATTAGACATCTTTGATCAGTTTTATGCTATCTTAGACATTCATGGAGGCTGGCCATTCGGCCATGCCTGAACCATTATCACTTATGTATTTTCATACGGTAGAGTTTCTGCACTCCATAAATTAAGGTGTGGAGCTCTGCTGTTCCTCAAAGATTAATGCAAAGTACTACTGTTTTTCTATTCAATTCAACTTATTCCGCTTCTAAGATATTCATTCGGACTTCAACCTGAATGTGATGAACGTGACAATCGTCATCATTCCCCCACGAACGCGTGCCTGACAACCACTTCCGTTCCACCTTAGATTGAATGAGTATCTCTTGGATCTCTTAATCAGAAAATTCGTGGTATAAGCTAGATTGATGGCGGCATTCATGAGAGTCCGGAAAGTCTAAACCATGTCTGTGGTATTTCGAGTAGGACTCTGGGATTGAATGACTGTGACGAACTTCAAACTCGCGAGTGCTGGGCGTAGTGACAGACGCAAAAGGAGGGTGAATCCTATTCCAGTATGATCGAGAACCTCAGATGATTAGCCATGCTGTGACAGAGCATTTGGACCATTTTTACAAGAGGATGGGATGCAGCCATTGACAAGGGTGATGCCTCCAGACGATTAGCCA